>NC_087097.1:10095000-10713146 GCF_963855985.1 Ostrinia nubilalis
TTCCTTTGTAAAAGGTTAAGATTAATCAAAATATACAGGGCAGATATTTTATGTACCATCCTAGACTGCATCCCACTTAACATCAGGTGCGATTGTGGTCAAATAACTGCCATGTTATGCATAAAAAAAATACTCCGAATTTAAATTAAGTGAAACTGCTATCAAGCCTTCAACTAAAAACTTTATTTTTGTAAACCTTTTTGGACTTCCCACACAAGGTGTTAATATCACCAACACTTCCCACACTTTCAACTGTTTTATTGCATACCTATAGATAGATGTCACGTATATGAAATCAAAATCAAAATCAAAATCAAAAATATTTATTCAGTTTAGACCACAAGTGGCACTTATGAACGTCAATAGAAAATAATAAAAAAAAGAAAAGGTAGCCCTTATGGGGCACTTTACATGTCTCCTTATCTTTTGGGCCCTACCAGCGCTTCGAGACAAACATATGGCAAGTGCTGAGAAGAAACGCCGGAACAAACTCAGTCACCACTTATTGCCAGGAATTATCTATTAGGTAAGAATAGTCAAATTTAAGTACATCAATTAATATGTGCAGACTGAACTGACCACACATCCTTGTCATCAATATAGTCTCGAACCTTGTAGTACCCTTTGGACATAAGGGTATTTTTTATATGTATCTTAAATTTGTTTATTGGCAATTCGACAAGGTTGTGTGGTATTTTGTTAAATATGGTAATACATTTCCCCAAGAATGAATTACCTATCTTATGCAACCTAAATGATGGAACAGCAAGTTTATTCTTATGTCTCGTGTTAAATGAGTGGACGTCACTTTTCTTAGTAAATAAATGTATATGTTTACGGACATACATAATGTTATCAAATATGTATTGCGAAGCCACAGTCAATATATTGATTTCTTTAAAAACTTCTCTAAGCGAGTCACGTGGTTTAAGACCGTATATTGCCCGAACAGCTCTTTTCTGTAAAATGAAAATTGATTCTATGTCTGCTGCTGAGCTCCACAGTAAAAGACCATAAGACATAATACTATGAAAATAACTAAAATATACAAGCCTTGCTGTTTCAACATCAGTCAAGTTTCTGATCTTTCTCACCGCAAAGGCAGCTGAACTAAGTCTTCCCGCCAAGGCAGCAATATGGGGGCCCCATTGTAATTTACAGTAGTGAAGGGTAGACAGACACGCTACTCGTACTTTTAGTGTCGGAACGTTTATAAAACAATGTGTAGAAAATATTGTGGAACATATGTTCGCGGAGGGTTAGGACGAGTGTTTAACTTAACCCTTTAGTTGGTGACAAAGGGGTCGAAAGCGCCCGCTTGCCCCACTACCGGCGCCATTGTGTAGATGTTAATTCGCCTTCGGATTGCTGGGTTTACACCCGAAGTTTTAATTTTGTGACATGCCGTAAGCTTATAACGAAATAGTTGTAAAAAGTAAAACACACTAAATACTAACTAAATAGACATAATTACTTACATGAAATGACTATTAATTCTTAAGTGAGTTAGTGAGGATGTATCTTTCTATTATTCTTTTACGCAAATAATATCGAATTTGGTGCACTTGACTGTTTTTAGCTTAAAATAAATAGCACTTACCTATTTTGTAATCATCTTAATCAACAACTTTTTATCTGAATTAATACTTACGTACATGTAAGCAAAAGCTTATTTATAAATAAGTAGATTTTCCTAATCATCACCAATCACCTATTTAGAAACAAATTACATACAAAAACGTACCCGGTCGGTTCGAAACATCGATATCTCTACATGTAAACACCTGAAACATAATGTTGTTCACCCAACATTTTCAATCTCTTATTGAAGCCAAAAACTTCGTTTGCTTATATCCAGCAGCTTCTGATTAGTTCCTACCGCTCAATGGTGACCGCTAATCCGCTCAGAGCAAAGTTTTACATCGACCCGTTGCGGTAGCACTAAAATAGACCGAGCTGTTTTAAATTACACGAAGCCTCCACGCGGTGATTAAGGGTTATTTATACATACAGTTGATATTCGTAAGCAAACATTCGACTGGAATAAAAAAACAAACTTGGTGAAACAAACATTATTATTCTGCGGTGGACCTACATTTTTGTTGCGAGGTTTCAAACTCGAAATATGACGTCACTCTAGTAGGTATCAATCAAAAATTTTAAGCTACAAAATTTGTGATTTTTACAAGGTTTTTTTGTAACTTTGAAGGTATTGATTCGGTTTTTATTACGGTAGATTCAACTCCCATGTTTGAAAGAGTGGTTTTATTAAAATTTCAATCCATTCGACAAAAAATACTAAAAATGAAACCTTGAAAAATAATTTGTATAATTGATATTCGATGCGAAAATATTAATCCTCGAAGTTTCGGCCCACGGCTTTTAATGATAGATCGCCCGGAGTCCTGCCAGCAGGACTTAAAGTACTTCCGGTAGGACGCAAAATTAAAAGATCACAGTTTCGTAAGTATACATTGTACAAATTTCAAATTTACACGAAAAAATAGAGTGTTTCTCTCTCTTTCACCCAATAGTGCCCAAGATCGAAAAACGCGACTAACCGTTAGTCGGAGCCCGATGGCGCATGAGTATGTCACGGGGGCAGCGCGTTCGCGCTCGCGCGACACATTTTGACGCGCCGGGCGTGGAGTCGGCAACATTTTGGCGATAATATTATAATGAATGTGAAGTATTCCAGCCTAATCAAACATTTATAATGTATTTCTTGTTTTTGTTTTTAATTTGTAGTGTATTTGTAAGTGATAGGTGTAATTTCTAATACAAAGTGACGTACCAAAGTAATTAATTTAAAGTTCCTTATTATAGTTCCTATTAGTTAAGTTGAAAGAAGATAAACAAGTTTATAATATATTAAGAAAAGTAAAATACTGGTTAAACAAAATGATTCTACGACATGACTTTTTATTTAATAAACACTAACCAAGTGTTTACTACTTCTGGTGAGGATGAGTTCAAATTTGAAGGTCACCGTACTGCTGGAAGGACCAGCAAGCAAACACGTACAAATTGCGTACTGCGGGCAGGACTTGCGATAATCTTCTGGCAGGACGTTTAGAACAAAAGACCAGTCCTTCCAGAAGAGCTTCCAGCAGGACAAAGCACCGGGCGATCTATCATTAAAATAAAATTCAGTTCCATTTTATGTTGAAATTGGTAAAAGGTGACAATGCTGCTGCAATCATTAACTCCGACTGAAGTTTAAAAAGATTAATGATTCGGAATACTGCATTGACCGAGGTGTGTTGTCGATTGGGAGTGGTACTTATAGATAAATAATCTGAAACATGAATAGTATAGTCTTCCGTATGTATTATATTTGTGATGATAGGAGATCAAAAATTGTATTTGCAAACTTATACTAATTAGGACTGTGTGTACCTAATAGTAATGGGTCTTCAAGTGTAAAGAAAAATTATATTTCAAATTCAAATCTAGTGATGTCAAACATAAGATTTGCGCCGATTGCGTTTGCGTGGCAGAAACCCTAAGTAGTAGAATAATAGAGACTTTATATTTTCCCAAATTATACGACCTACAATCAAAGGGTTCTATTTACCTTCATGATTATTTATTCTCCGCGCTGAGCTAGCCGGCCTTTTAGTTCACATTTTCCCAGAAAACAAAACTAACTTGTTTGGGTGTAGTTCGCTTGTTCAATATTTAATACACGCTGTTAAGTAGTCTGTGACACCGGTTGTATTTTTCCATCCAGATTCCAGATTGTATGTGCGCCTAAGCAAATAATATCTTTATTTCCAAAAAGAAATAAGCAACATTATCGGAATGAAGACACTGTATACGATATTCTGGGCCATTTCATATACGTTTGGAGCCTTGACGGCTGACGTTGACGTGGGTTATGGTACCGTCAGGAATACACGAACCTTTAAAATATGTTTAGTACAAAGTAAATAAGAAACCATTTACCTGCGTAACAAGATTTTTTTCTTAGAATTTGCTTGTTGCTATTTGCTAATCTACATCAAATGTAAGGTGACATTGAACTACTATAATTGTTGATACGAATATTTTCTACGGAAAAGTCTGTTTTCCTATAAACAACAATCTCAAGTTCCTCTTTTTGGAATATATTTTTTTATCTCTACTTTATCATTCTCTCTTGATAGACCTACCTACTTATAAAACCAATTCTTTCCTAAACAAATCTTTAAGTAAATGTACTTAGTTACTATCTTCAAGACACGGATTTGGTGTAAGTATTAGGTATTCCGATAGTATTGTACTTTTGACAGTTCTCTAGCGTATAATAGATCATCATTAAAATCTCGATCAATCTTTTTAACGCTATGATGGAGCACGTGATTTTGATCCCATGGTATTTTTCCATTTTATCTCGCTTGCAGACTTTAAGATAAAAGCAGATAAGTCGGTTACTTTACGCAAACTGATATCTTTAAAACAAAAATTTTGTTTGGGGAGAGATAATAATATAAGATTTCATCTTTTACAACATACCTACATACTTATTCTTAAAATGCCTTTATGATTAAACACGAGGATCTTGTCTTTTTGCCAATTATTCAACTCTAAAATAAAATAAGAAATCCTTCTCCAGAGGAGATGTACATACAAATTGGGTTCAATGAGGTCTTAGTTCTGACTCCGTAGTTTGTGCATAGAATGGAATTTTCATAGATAATGCCATACAGCTCTCTGCAAGGGGCCGTCTCGTAACAGGCTCTGCAATTCGCTCGGGGACGTCATTATAATTTACAAGGAACTCGCCGCCGGCACGACGTTGATTAAAAATTGTAGCCTAATAACTTTCCTTCATAAGCTCACTAATATTCAACAATATACTGACTCCTTTGAACTTGTCAGACTAAAGATAATGAAAATACTTCGTGCTCAGCGTGAAAATATTAAATTTCTGTTAATCAGAACAACAACAAAAAGTGTAGAACAGTGGCATCTGCTCCGTGGCCATTAATTCCAGCCCGACAAAGATTTTCATCCGTTCCATCCGAGATTCAGAGAACCTTTGTTACAGACAATTATACTGCAGCGACGAAGAATTAATTCCTTCCCAGGGACGACTGATGTTACAAGGGAGAGTTTTTCCGCGGAATATTAAACGGTTTATTTATGGCCGAAACACGGCCCGGTCAAAGTCAAGTCAATTTCAAATAATAATTTACCTAACAATTTAGCACCAATTTACAGTCACTTAATTTTAGAATTGATTCAGCATGATTAAATTCTCAACTAAATTGCCACTCAGGGTTGCGCTCGTTATGATAATAACGATGAAACACACATTAATGGGCTTCATGGCAATTTGATGCCATATTATTGCATTAACCTAGTTCGTTAATTCACGATTCAAGTTTAATCACGATGTTTTCAAAAGAATTACTCCATGTTTGGGAATTAGCGTTTTTCTACTAGATTAAGCTATTCTAGCTATGGTAGCATTGATCCTATTTAAAGACTGCCATAGCTGCTACTATAATTACAACCTTAGATTAATAAAACCTAGATGGATAGTCTTCATACAAACGCTTCGTCAAGAGTGAGGCAAAAATCTTATGTCATTAGTGTCAATTTTGTTGGGGAGTGTAAACAGTGAAGGCGATTTTCCCGAAAGTAGGGAAATTTTTAATACGTTTTTAATTATTTTATAACTAACAAAAACAAAACGCATCATGTACTTACTTATTTATTGAATTCAAAGTACCTACCTAATTACAATAAGATAAATCGACTGAAAAGTCTCGATTTCATAAAAAAGGAAGTGTATTTGTACGGCGAACAATTGGGAAATAAATTTTCTTGTTACTGGTATCATTCCCGTATTTAATTTTTGAAAGCCAAATTCAAGCAAAATACGCGTCGAATTGTAGTACCTACTTACTTATGAAATGTAACACTGGTCACTTTCTTTAGTTTTTCTGATGTATTTAGACACCCTTTCACAGCACAAACCGTCTTAATTAATTAAAAGTCGTCGGACGTGTTTACCAATTTTTCACTTTGACAGTTCATGTGACGTTTACGAGTAAGCCATTCTGGCTTACTAAAATCTGCCTCACCTTTCGTGCACTGACTATCTATCTAGGTTTTATTAATCTAAGATTACAACCATCAACGGTTTAAATTGCATAATATGTTGCCAGCCAAACGTCGAGTCACCATTAGTAAAACCCATGAGATCCTCGTTATCATTTACTAAGAACAGCATCCAAGGAATAGTTTCTCGAAAAGAAATCATTGACAACACCGTTCACTCGCTGCTCGTATAGCAAACTATTCTGCAATTCACTCCCGCACGATCCTTCTTCGGTCAGCTCGTATTTCACCTCTGTCATCTTGTGCGCGTCCTCTATTTCTGCCGTAATTATCTTCATTGATATCAAAGCTTCTATCAAACCAAACACCGAGTAATCTTTCAGATGCTGTTGGAAAATACTCTCTGGGTAGATTTCATTAATGTCCCAATCACATTGACGCAGCACCGCCGATAATGTCCAGTAATACAAAGAGAGGACGTGGTCATAATATTTTAAGCGGAATTCGTGGTCAGTAGTCATGTACAAATAGTACGATATATCGGTGACGGGTGATGCGTATCTGAGCAGTTGGCAGTCGATAAACATTACATCCACCGGCCTGCTTTTCTGTAAAGAGAATTTAATATTATATTTTTGTTTCCAGTCCGCAGCCGTAATAGGCTAGTTGCCTAAAAAAATTTTTTTAGTCCGTAATGTTTAATATCAAAAAATATTGGACACGTATAATTTTATTTGTCAATCTAACAAATAATTACATAGTTATGGTGCGTTGAAGTTGCGCACGACGTCACAACGTGCGGCATTTTTAAGCAAGCGTTGACGTCACGGGCCTCTTCTTATGAACTTTGGGGCGCTTTATCTCTTTAAATTTTCATTAGTTTGAAAAAGTGAAAAATACGAGTAGAGTATTTTTTGATAAGTTAACTGACGGACTAATTAAAACTCTTGCTTTTTGACCCAGTCAACATCCCCATTGTTTTAACGCAAATGTTACATTTTATCTCTCCGTTTACTGGTTAAAATTACTCAACCATTTATATAAATTTTATTAATAATGCAGCTTTTATTAATGCTACATTTAAACAATCGCTTTAAGTGAATGTGAAATGCTTGTTTTTAACTGTTTACCTGATATTTGTAGAGAATGTTATTATTCCAACAGTCGCCATGACAAATGGTGCTGTATTTTGTATCCGGCATTGCACACTTATGCAAAATTCTAAGTACGTTTGATATATTATCTTGCAGCTTCTTCTTCGCTGATGCATCTTTAACAACGTTCACTGAAACCTCGTAATATGAGAACAATGACTTTGGCATGAGCTCTACATCTGCATACTGCACGTCGAAATAACATGCCTTTTTTATTTCCTCAAACTTCTCTGGTTGAGATTTTTCCAGCACAAAAGACAGAGCGTGCAGTTTCGCTAAATTTTTCACCGCGAGTGAAACGTGGTCCAGTGATAACTTTTGAAATCTGTCGTGAACCTTGTATCCTTGTGTTTCCGACACTACAATGGCCTCTCTTCCTTTGTCACAGCAAGCGAAATCACAATTCGGAAATTTTGTCTTTAGTCCCTCAATAACTTTGAAACGGTTTTGAATTTCGAGATACGCTGGGATAATTTTTTGATAGAATAGAAACTCACGTTTATGTGCTTTACGGAAAGCATTTCGTTTTTTTGGATCAGAATGCCACTTTATGATATATTTCTTCTTAACTTTGCATCCATTTCTGTATCCTGTTATGGTCACTTTGTAAAGACCGCCGTAGTAGCAGTCAACTTCGTCACAGCCAAACTCAAGAACATACTCTATATCTTTTATCTGAATGTTGCTGGCTACTTCAAATAAGATCGTCATAAGTTCCGGTGGTCCACGAGAGATCTTTCTGTGTGGCATCTTAACACGTGTGCACTTTAATCAATCTTGAGAACTACTGAACGGATAGGGAGATATTGATAAAGGCCTCCATATCTGTAATACGTGATAGATTGATTTTATCTCATTCAGAATATCTCAGGATTGTTCATCTCGGAGTGTAGTATTCATCAAGTAATATCTACTCTTAAATATACCGACAATAGGTATAACGCATTGCGAAAAAGTACACACATCAATAACAACCAATTCTCGAATCACGCTGACTACGCTATACTTATTTTGACAATTTCAATTGTGTAAGAGCTAAGATTCGTCATTGTTGCACCACTATCAGCGATTGTGTCTTGATGTAAAGAGATACGTGCGTGGTATCAGCGCGGAACCGCTCACAAATAGATATAAGATAAACTAGTCTTGCCACGATGACAATACCTTTTGTAACGTCCTCAATGCTCGTCCTGCCACTCTGCAGACGTAATAGTGATGTACCAGGGAAACCGTTTTCATACACGATATATTCGATTACAATAATCGAGAAATATTCTCACACACTATTAAAAGATAAAAGAGTGATGAGAAACAAGATTGATTTTGGAAATGAAGAAAAAATAATAAAGTTACATTTTTAGATAATATTTCAAGAAACAAATTAAATAACGAGCAAAAGCACGAATCGAGAAGATAATGCTGACAAATCTTCTTGCTAGTCAGAAAACTAAATTACCAGACCTATCCGTCTTGTTCCCCTAGAGGCCGATTAGTTTAGGAACTTTCAAACTAAAATATTGCAGAAAATACCTAAGCAAGATAGCGAGACTATTCCAGAGAGCATATAATTTAAACCGATTTTAGTTAACTAGACGAGAAAACTAAACACGATACGAATTTTAATTTGAGTAGGTATTATCAATTTCAGATTCTGTGCCTCATCATTTACAAAACGAACATAATTCAGAGATCCAACAAATGATCGAAGAATTGTCTCGATTGTTTTGAATCGAATGGTACTCGAGTTAGAATGGAGTCACAAGAGCACGTCACCAGCAAATAATAGGTACGTAGAATACACATATGTGGCATGACCGGTTTATGCATTCAGCGCCGCTTTGTATGCCATTGTCATAGTCCTTCTGGGCATTGAGTCTAATCTTGGAATATGCAGGCTATTGAAGCTGGCTGACCGTTGAAATGAGGGAGTATGATCAATAATTCCATTGTGGAACGGCACACGTATTCTCACCGTACCTATTCGGGAAAGTGCAACGCTGAATGGTTCTTTTCATGCACATTGCGTTTAGGTTTTCACAGCTATTGGAATAAAAGAAATGCTAAAGTATTTTACTTACTGAAAAAGATATTGTATTTTTGTTACGAACGTTGTTTACTTGTTTGTTTCGCCTCAAAGTAATTTGAAAAATTCCCAAGTCTGGTGCTAAAATGTAAGACGGCGTACGTTATTATGAATTTCAGTCGGTATTTTCGTGTTGTTAGAAGTTAGTTGAAGGATGTTTCAAAGGCATTCCCGTAATTTGCTACAATTAGGCTAATAGACCTACTAGATTTAGTTTGTCTAGACCTAAGCGTTCAGACAGCATTTAAACATTTAGAATTTCTTTTTCTAGCTAGGCATTGCACAATATGTGAAATCTGATACGTAGAGAACAAAAGAATGATAGTAACTTCATTGTATTTTATTTTTGAAATCTTAACCCTACCTACAATTTCGGACATTAGGTTAGTTTTCATTCCGGGGCCAACAAAATACACAACTTTGAAGGGGTCTAAAGGCTAAGGAAAGAAAACCTTCATTTGTTTTTATATCTTAAGGAAATCCGATACAAACAAGTAAGCAACGGCTCCTTTGTTTAGAAAGGCCTTTTGTTTAGTTCGACTAACAATACAAGTACAGCTAATCGAGTAGGCTGTACACTGTCTGCGCTTTGACAACGGGATTGTTGTTTGTCCTGCAATATTCGCCACACGCCTTTGGCGATTTGAATTATTTACCATTCAACATGCGAATCAGTTTGTGAACACGTTTGTTGCAAAATGTGAATATGTTTTAAATATTTTGTTTGTCAGCTTCAATTCAGTCAATAGTAACAATTGCCTTGATTATATCAATCCGTAAAAAAGTTGTGACTTTTTATAGACGTTTATGTTTGTTATTATTCAAACGTAGATAAAGAAAATTCATTTACATTCCATAAAACATTGATGTTTTATTGTAATGTATAAATAGGTAAAATTGGGGTTATAATGACTAATCTTTACTGACATGATTACCATAAATCTACTATAATGTTTCGTATTAATCCCAAACCTATACTTATAAACACTTCAGTTCAGACTGGAATATTACCTAAGTTTCTGGTCAATTATTATAGTACTTATTTTAAATTTTTAGGGATAACCTAGGTATTATCGACATCCCATCAGGTTGACCTTACTTTATTTTACACGGATTCCATCGTCAAAGCCGAATGTAATTTAGGTGTAAATAAAAACATCAAATGTAGGTACTTTGAAGGGCGCCGCCTAATCATATCTGCCCTAAACAAGATTCGGCAGGGCCGTCTAGACGTTCGGAAATCAGCCCCGTAGACATCGCCTGTTGGCTTTTCAACATTAACCCTGTATTCTTTTTCATTCTTATCACACCAAATGAATAGATATAATATACTGTTTTACTATTAGATATCTAAATATATATAACTCAAAGGTGACTGACTGACTGACTGACATAGTGATCTATCAACGCACAGCCCAAACCACTGGACGGATCGGGCTGAAATTTGGCATGCAGGTAGATGTTATGACGAAGGCATCCGCTAAAAAAGGATTTTACGAAACTCTATCCCTAAGGCCTCAGCCTCGAACTTAGCGGGCAGCGGGGCGGGAGCGGCGGCGGCGCTGGAGCGGGGCGGGCAACGCAGACCCGTTCTCGAAACAAGCGGGCAGCTCGCGCGGCGCTTTAGCGGCGAAGTGTTGTGTTCGGGGTTGTGTTGTCGAGATATTTGTTTTTATTCGCAAACGAAATGTCTGAACAACGGCGACAATTTTATTTCGATTCAAATTTATTCCTAACGCTTGATTTATTGTGGGCAAAAGAAGGAGTGCGCTGCCCGCTCGTTGCCCGCTCCCTCGCCGCTGCCCGCTAGTTGCCCGCTCCGGCACCGCTGCCGCGCCGCTGTTTTCGAGAAACAGTCTATTTGATTTTACGCATAAGATCCTGCCGCTCACGCGCCGCCGCCACCGCCGCCCCGCTGCCCGCTAAGTTCGAGGCTGAGGCCTAAGGGGGTAAAACGGGATCCACGCGTACGAAATCGCGGGCGGCCGCTAGTTTAAAATAATCTTGCTGAACACCTGAATGTTGGCGATATCAGTCAAAAAAGTACATAGGTAGTACTAAAATATTAAAAACAAATACGAAATGGAAACCCCATACTGTTCAAAGTTTCAATCAACCTTGCTTATGACGTCACTCTACAAAGTTCACAGCTCAAAAGCAATTCACATGACGCAGGTATATCAATCTGCAAAGATTTCCACAATCGACCATCCAGTTGAGTGACACTGTAATCATATCAGCGCAACGTGATTCGGAACGTGAAACAACCCAAGATTAACCAAATAGGAAAAACCATTTTCTATTGCTTACATGCTCAAACTCTTAACCATCCTGCCTATGTCGTCACTCTACAAAGTTTATAGCTAAAAGCTATTCTTCATATTATTATGCCGCAGGTAACTACATCAATCTGCAAACATTCTACAATCGAAAATCCAGTTTAGTGACACTATAATCATATCAGCGCCAACGTGATTCGGAACGTGTCTAGACACTCAGGAAATCAACTTTCCGTAGACACTGCTCTTGACGCCGGTGCCCGGATACATTTTTAAACGCACGTAAAACGTTACATTTTGGGTTATGACGTTTTAGCTGGGAGCATCTTTGAGTTTTAAGTTAAATTAAGTGATACATGGTACAAAATGTTCTAAAATAGTTAAGTATTATTGGATTAAGTATGACGTTTCAGCTGTGAGTATATCTTTGCAGAAATAACACTTTATATTTTAAGTTATGTAGTTACTGGTGAAGTTATTTATTACATACCTGATTCGTTTCTGGTTCTGCTATCAGCTCTGTATTCTGTAAATAAGAGAAAACATAATTAATGATTTAATTTCTACAATAAAACTTTGTATTTTTTTATGAAAAGTACCTGAAAGAATATACGAGTAAGAGTAATCCCATCAAAAACAATACTTGTCAAAAAAAACCAAGTCTCGCAACTCAGTTGTTCTACGGTAAAAAGTTGTGAGATCCATGTAATACCAAGTCCAGGCCAGGAAATCTTTAACGTTTTACATAAATTATTGACTTGGCCATCGCACTAAATAATTTAATTTACACGTGTTTTCATGCGATGACCAAGTCAATATATTTATGTAAAACGTTAAATATTTCCTGGCCTGGACTTGGTATTACATGGATCTCACAACTTTTTACCGTAGAACAACTGAGTTGCGAGACTTGGTTTTTTTTGACAAGTATTGTTTTTGATGGGATCTCATTTCTTTTTGTATTTTGTAGACAGCAGTTATGTATCTAGAAAACTGGACCGAAATTGAAAAATTTTGCTCGACTTGGCGGTTGCACTACCGTGCCCCCAAATATTTTAGTTTTTCCTTGATTCATACACCAAACACTACTTATATTCCAAATTTGAAGCTTCTAGGTCTGCTAGAAGTGCCTTAGAATTTTGATGATCGGTGAGTCAGTCAGTCAGTCAGTCAGTCAGTGAGTGACAAAATTAAGTAACTTTGACCCGTTATAATTCTTAAACTACTGGTTCAAATTGAATGAAATTTTAAATATACCGTGTCTTTACAATGCCTGCATAGCTAATGAAAATTCAGCCTTCTAGTTTTATCCACAACGAAGTTACAGGCGGTCGAAAATGGCCTGAATTGCTTCGAGAAAAGGATGGTACGGCCGTGCCGCTTTTTTGCTCGACTTGGTGGGGGCACTGCCGTGCCCCCAGATATTTTTATTGGTATTATAATATTTACAAATAATATTAAATTCAGTCATGATACCACTGTCTTTAGCTCATCACCAAACAATAACATTATTTAAAACCCACTAAGGCCGGGTAGCAGAGAAAATGGCGAAAATGAGGTTTTCATTTTTCATTTTTGAGGTACTAAACAGTAAAATTAAAGGCTAAGATTTTTATTGGGCATAGTTGAGGATATTTTCTAGGGCTATTAACGGATGGAAACACGATTTGATGAAGTTGACTCGATAGAATATATTCCCAAAGTTACCTCTATTCGTTTTCTATTTATGGTTTTATTTTTAAAATAAGCGATTTGAGATTCTAAATCTTTTACTAAACTAAAGTTCAGAAATAACTTGAGGGCTTTTAACGGATGAAATTTTTATATTGCGTCTTATTTAGTTACTATGTTAAAAAATGTGGAAAAAATCGTCCATGACGGCTTGGACAATCTCAATCAGTCGCGCGGTGGCGCTTACGGAGGACGGACGCGTGTCAGTTTTATGGCCGTGACAGTTCGCGATTTGTCAATATTTTTGACAATGATGACTTTGATGAGTCACAGTATAATAATATCAGTGTTACTGGAGAAAGCTTAAATTTTTGATAATTAAGAATTATCAATTTTGTCTACCTATTGAAATTTAAATCGTTCGCATCCTTTTAAACGAAGACTCTACTCATGATGCATAGTACATTCCTCAAATATGAGACAAAACCAATGAGTTAAAATTACATTTTAATAGTACCTACATACAATCGTCTTACACTCTTTAGAAGAGCACACTGACACAAATAAATAATAAAAAATACTGTCTAAGGTGTGTAGCTAAAGGTCTAAGCTGTAAGATAGAAGAATCTTCTAGCCAAAAAGATGGCAGATGCAGCAGATGTTAACGGATTTAAAACTGGAGTTCATATGACTCCTTGTAGACTTGAGTCTCTAGAGCGTCCCTTCCTCCACCATGCGTAAGAATGTTTCAAAAATACTGTCTAAGGTCTGTAGCTAAAGGTCTACGCTGCAAGATGGAAGAATCTTCTACCCAAAAAGATGGCAGATGCAGCAGATGTCAACGGATTTAAAACTGGAGTTGATGTGACTCCTTGTAGACTTGAGTGTCTAGAGCGTCCCTTCCTCCACCATGCGTAAGAATTTTCACAAAAATACTGTCTAAGGTCTGTAGCTAAAGGTCTAAGCCGTAAGATAGAAGAATCTTATAGCCAAAAACATGGCAGATGCAGCAGATATCAACGGATTTAAAACTGGAGTTCATGTGTATCCTTGTAGTTTTGAGTCTCTAGAGCAGTGGTTCTTAACCTTTAAGTCATGAGGGACCATTTTACCAAATTTCTGTCTTGTCAGGGACCACCTCATAATCGGTCAAAACCAGTTTGACTGCAAAAATCAGTTAAAAGTGGTTTTGACCAAGGTGTGCAAGTGCACATCGTGGACCACTTGGAATGCCTCCAGGCACCACCAGTGGTCCGCGGACCACCGGTTAAGAACCACTGCTCTAGAGCGTCCCTTCCTCCACCATGCGTAAGAATGTTTCAAAAATACTGTCTAAGGTCTGTAGCTAAAGGTCTAAGCTGCAAGATAAAATAATCTTCAAGCCAATAACTTTAAAACTATAATTTGAACGAATTTTGCTATTAGTGGACAAATTTCTGCTCACGATGGACTAATTATCTGCTATACTCTCGACTCTCTAAAGCACAACATTTATAAAAAAATTGCTGCGGTAATGCACTCCAGGTAACAGTGTGTGATGCTCATTGCTCATAGTGATTTTCGATACAGAGCCCCGTACATACGTTATACATAAATTATGGAAAGAAAACACCCAGACCAATACAAACAAATATGTATGCAATTTTAGTATGATATTTTTATTTATTAATAAACAAAAAGACTGAACAAAATTGATGCGTGTACTGATTAATGTAATTAACCACATGCAAAGCTTTGTGAATTGCAACAACTATAATTTATTATCCAAGCTCTAAATAATCGCTACTACGAGTAACTGATCATAAAATGTTTTTCCAATCGCTCAAGCTCCCGAGGATCTACCGATAGGTTGGGTGACGTAATCTTGAATATCTTTTAGCCGGCGCGGAACTTCCGGAAGGTCGGGTGACGCCACGCCTCTTTGAACCGTGTTTACTTTTGGCAGTTATATTCTATATTTATTCGATTCTAAAATATATTCCCAAAAGTTTTGAAAGTTGTTTTAATTTGTATCACTTGGATATGATTTGTATTAGAAAGTGCTGTGAGTGTGACGCTTGAACGGAAGGAAGTCAACCTAACCTAACCAACTGCGTATTTCTAAACTGCGTATTTCTATACTGTGTAGCCGCGAGAGCTCTTTGGCGCGCTGTCTTCGGCGAAGTATTGCGCGCGCAGATTTTGACAGCGCGAAATACCTACTTTAGCAGAAATACCAAGCCTTAAGTAGCTATTAAATCTCTGTAACCTAATACATCTTAAACTGAAAATATCTGCTCGATTTACCAGCTTATTATGGGAAATATGATCTGTATCCCCTACAGCACAATACCGAAGGGCAACTCCGGGGTCTTACTAAAGGGAGTATCGAAACTTTTCACGTATAATGGCGGTCAAATGAATATTTTTAGCGGAGTATTTTTTCATCTTTTCAATAGAGCAAGGTAATGCTTTTGTGATAACATTTCACGTAGAATATGGGTTTATGTAACTTTTATGTTAAAAGGAAAGTTGGAAGAGCTCACAGTTCATAAAGTGCGGTAATAACATGTTCGGGTATGTTCACTAATTTATTCAAAAACCTATATAACTGCTTTTTATGGGAAGCAGAAAAACGGAACGGAAAACCCTTTTTGTACAGTAGTATAAGTATAACATTATACATAGCAGGATTCGAAGTGTTCGAACACATCACAAGAACCCCCGTCAGAATATTTATTTTTTGTTGTTGCATAAGTGCACCTTTTTCTATCTAAAATATGTATTGATTGATATGCCATACTCGTATGTGAAACAAAGAACTTAACTTAGAAGTAAGCATCAAAGATCGCTGTAAAGGTAATATAGTGACGTAACCACCCGCTACATATATATTTTGTAACCTTTTTCAGTTTAACATTGATGTTGAACTTTTATTATTTATTTACTTTTCAATTCAAAATCTTACTTTTTCCAATTACGAAAACTCCTAAGTTGAAAATTTTAATAAGTCCAAAACGTTTTTATCACGCTAATAAATTTCTTTAAAAGGCCAAATTCGCTTTGAGCGAGGGAGAGGCGCAAAGAATAAAATGAGGAATGTTTTAATAAGTGTTCCGTATAACGTCGTTTATCTTTCGTTGCATGCGGAGTTGCCGCAAAAGTAACAAAAAAGGTTGCCGTAAAGGGAAGGTGGGTAAAAAAATAAATTGTTTGACGTTTGCCAATGCGAGCGTCGGCCGATTCTAGTCCATTTGCGGGGGTTTTCTTTCAAAACGACTGTGATGTTGCGCTCTGACTAAATAAACAAGAGACCTCAAAGCTTAGAATTGCATTTGTACAGTAAACAGCCTTATTTATGTGTAGACGGCACTTTTATATACGCCTCATTTAAGGTCCACAAGCCTCATGTAAGGCACACTGGGTTTTTTTTTCAGGCGCTGTCGCAGCGCTATGTGATAGGTGATTTTACATTTATAGCTATGCTGCTATGATTGCTTTGCTAAATACTTACAATAATTGCGATAGAATCACGAATCAATAAAAATATATTGCGTCGTTAATAAACGCATTGTCCTTAGAGTGCATTACTTTTTCGTTAAAATTTTAGGCGTCTCTAATGCCAGAAAATTTCACCTCAGTGAGCAGTTTCCATTTGTGACAAACACATAACAACTATGCAAATTCTAAAGGACAATACAACCCCGTGTCTAAGTACCTGCCTTTTGTAATCTTCATACAATTTAGATACCAATCAAGAGAGGTAGCGACCGTAGAAACGAGAGCGGTAGGTACGAGGGGAAAGGTTTTGTTCTTAATCCCACTCAGAGAGTTAAAAGATGACATTATTGTTTGCAAATAATAATAAATAAAAACAAATGTAAAATATGTAAAGAATTTAAACAATATTGAAATCTAGTTACATAAACTCAAGTGTGCATCTTTGGGAAGACAAATAATGTCTAAAACTTTTTTAAAATAAATTGTTTTTCCAAAATCTTTTAAAGCCTTCTATTGCTTCTTAGTCCTACGGTTTGTTGCAAGTGAATTGGAATTTTGTGTTGTTAGAAAAATAGTTCTGAATGCAGCTTTAAATCAAACACAAATCTTATTTTATTCCTAAAGACTGACGTGAAAGATTTTCTTGCGAAAATAAGACCTTAAAATTACGTGGAAAAGTTAATAAACAAGCACTTATGCTAGAATTTTAACTGACTCCCAAATAAGATTGTCTAGTCCGCTCAGAGCTTTGGGACTGCCCCTGCTACGTCGCTGCGTTGCAACTCCGGTATATTTCGCATTCAAGCTTTGGGGAGAGCTTTAAAAGCCTGCTTTATATTTAAACATTCGGCTACAAAGACTTTGGACTCAGTATTCAATTCACTAAGTTGAAAATGAAAACGTTCACAAAAACAATTGAATAAAGATTTAATTTGATTGCTTTTTACTTGGACATAAATAGGATGAATATTAATAGGAAACCTCTTTTATGACTGAGTTTTATTTACACTCGAAAAAGAAAAAAGAAACAATCGCCGAATTTCCAAATTCAAATTTTTAAAACTTTCGACTCAATTATAGCTGAACCAGGCCTGTTCATCTCCGCGAGTTTACATCGAAAACAAAACACGCACGATGGCCCACCTACAGGATACTATTCGACAAGGCCTCACATACGAGCGAACATTGACTCACGCACGCGTATTCTTGTGTATGATGGAAGAAAATAAAGACTTTTTTAAGTTGCCTCAAGACACTGAGAGGTAAATAAGTAGTTAATATTATTCATGATAATTCATGCTAAATCATGTATTTCCTCCGCCATTTTCAGCAGTTTGGCACCTCACGTCACATCATTTTACCGAAGTCAGCCCTATAGCTTCGGCGCAGCGTCTTTCCGTTCTATACATGGCCAGAACGCACCCATAGGAAACTGCTCGTGTATATTTTGTAGTGCCCGTTTGTAAATCTGTGACTCCAAACTATACACGAATTTTGCGTACTGATCGTGTATAGTTTGGAAGAGCTTAGTAAAAAAAGTCATATCCAAACTATACTCGATTAGTTTCTACTACACCACTTACACTTGACTAGAGTGTGTTTAGTTGATATTGATTTAGTAAAATATGGAATTATATTTAAAATTACATTTATTCGATATTATTACATAAAATATTATTATTTTACTGAATCTATAATAAATCTAGATTTTTAACACTATTGTAAGTGGTTTTTGAAATTAAATTGATTAGGTAGATTTCAAATTAAATACCAATTATTAGTGTAATCATAAATTCATTTAAAATGAGACAGAGTGAGAGAAGAAAGTTCAACGTGCATTATTAATACATTATGCGAGACTTTAAATGCTAGGTTTGTATTATCGGCCGTTTGTGTAGTGGTTCGAAACGGACTACTATTCCGGAGGGAGCGGGTTCGATTCCCGCACAGTACAAACATTTGTGTGCATGAACATATTTGTTTGTATTGGACTGGGTGTTTTCTATGTATAGTAACTATGCATTTACAAAAAAAAAGTATTTAAGTATGTATGTTTAATACTTAGTATTATGTACAAGCTTTGCTTAGTTTGGGACTAGAAGCGCAGTGTAAAATGTCTAAGGATATTTATTTATCATTTATTTTATTTATTAACTTTTATCTCAAGAACAAAATCATTTTGACATAATAATATTTCCATACCTACATAATTCTTAATTTAAGAGTTATTCGAGAATTGGTGAAAATTAAATATCAGCCCCAAAACAAATATCTTTTCTATGGCAGAATACGTGTCGAAAGATGATTCAATGTTTAAAGTAGACACGCAGATATGAATTAATATATAATAGAAAGAGAGGTCAATAAGACAAAATGACTAGCATGCAACTACTCGCGTATAAATTGTAATCACGCACTTATTACAATACATACATGATTAGTCCGTATGCGTACTGGCGATGTATATTTTGGAGTAAGATAATTGACCTAAGTCACTACAAAGTATACGCGAGCAGTACGCAGCATATGCGTACTGGTCGTGTATAGTTTGGAGGAGCTTAGTAAAAAAAGTCATCTCCAAACTATACTCGATTAGTTTCACACCCTTGCGTTCTGGCTATGTATAGAACGGAAAGACGCTTCGGCGCAGTGCCGATCACTGACGTTTGTCAACAAAATGGTGCTTGACTCTTTAGACAGGCTAAATTACACCATATTGGTAATGACATTGAGCATAATTTTTTTTAAATACCTTCGTGAAGTAAAACTTCTGTACGTAGTACTTATTATTATTCTGTGGCTGAACTCACTAAAAACATTGCACGAAGAATGTGCGCGAACCCGATATTCAAATATAACATCACGTACTGGCTGAAAATATAATTATTGGGAATTGTAAAAACATCGAAATGCAAGCGTGAAACTGCGGTTTGGAAAATACTTTTTATTTTTCAAATTAAGTACCCAACTTCCCTGTACCAAGATAATCCCTTTCTACCGCATAACTAACGACCTAGTTTCCCCACGATTCAACACTCGAGTCTTGCACTAAGCCATGCAGTTGAATTCAAAAGCATTACGTTATGATTTTCCTTATGTCTATGTCATTAGAGTTGAAAAGGGATGAAATATTTATTGAATCTGACTCTACAAATGGCAGCGGGCATCGCAACATTATTGCACCTTATTACTACAGGCATAGGGCTAAATATTTAGATATATTTTTGCTGTTTTTGCTCGGGACAAGTATGATAAAGCGTGTTTTTTTTATTACCCCTTTAGTACTCCTTTTTAAATCATATTAAATTTTTAAATACCTTACGGTAGGTACTTCTAAAAAAGTCTTAATCTTACCAAATAAATTAAAAAATATACTACTTTTTCATTTATTGATTTTAAATATCACCAAATAAACTTATTTTTATATTTTAAAAAGTTAATAAAATATAGTAATATTATAGAGCGTCATTAATGGTATTTACACTCAAATAAAGAAAAAAAAAAATGTTATTTGGTACAAGTACAACATACAAAAAAATCCATGGCTTTACCTACTTGAAATATCGTACCATCTCTAACTCCGCTTGACATCACTTTAAAGACACCCTATATTTCACTAGAGACGGCACACCGTGTCAGGGGTATATTAGGCCTCGTGCAGTAGGGGTGCGTATCGATTGGGCCCACCCTCGCCGTGGGCACTACACAATATTACTCTGCACTCGCAACCACCCTTTCGCTACGATTGCAATGCCCGGCCGGATTATTGTTTTAAAATATTTGGCATCAAAGACCAAAGACAATATAAATATAACTTACAAGACCACTCTAGTCTTGCCTTGAGGGCGCGTAAAATGTAAACGATAAAAGGTAAACGATTCAAAAGTGGAATGCCCATTGCAAATGGCGGGGGAATACACTCGAGTCGTTTGAAATTGTTGCGTACGAAAATCTTAAAATGGGTTTTCTTTCAATTTGAAGGTAAATCTAATAGGTACCTATTATTATTTAAATAGGATTTCAATAAATATCGAAAATTTTACTTTGCCGCAACACTGTTTTTTATAACTAGGTAAAAACTTTCGTACCTAATAAGAATTGGTTTTTAGGAGTGCATTTTTTGTTGTTTATTATTTTTATAGGCTTGTCATTTTTAAAAGTAACGCAGATAGCTCAATAATTGGTCTTCTAAAAACCGCAAAGTATGAATTTAGAGTTATCATTAAAACCTCATTACAATACGAAAATTCACACGTACCTACTTATCGATTTAATACCATGATGCTCTTCATGAAATCGATGGCACCAATCAAATTATGTCCTGTTTACCGGGTGAACAAAGCAAAGTGTCCATTGATGTCACGTTGATCGGACCATCGGACTGTCCGCCGAATTAGCGGACAATACGCAATCCTGCGCGTGCCTCATCAATTGAAGTAAGAGTACACGGCCCTTCGATTGCTTTTATTTGTATAGTATTGGAAATGTTAATTTAATTTATAGATTTTAATGATAGATCGCCCGGAGTCCTGCCAGCAGGACTTAAAGTACTTCCGGTAGGACGCAAAATTAAAAGATCACAGTTTCGTAAGTATACATTGTACAAATTTCAAATTTACACGAAAAAATAGAGTGTTTCTCTCTCTTTCACCCAATAGTGCCCAAGATCGAAAAACGCGACTAACCGTTAGTCGGAGCCCGATGGCGCACGAGTATACACGGGGGCAGCGCGTTCGCGCTCGCGCGACACATTTTGACGCGCCGGGCGTGTTGCGCTAGTTGGGATTAAGAAAAGTAAAATACTGGTTAAACAAAATGATTCTACGACATGACTTTTTATTTAATAAACACTAACCAAGTGTTTACTACTTCTGGTGAGGATGAGTTCAAATTGATGGTCACCGTACTGCTGGAAGGACCAGCAAGCAAACACGTACAAATTGCGTACTGCGGGCAGGACTTGCGATAATCTTCTGGCAGGACGTTTAGAACAAAAGACCAGTCCTTCCAGAAGAGCTTCCAGCAGGACAAAGCACCGGGCGATCTATCATTAAACATTACTTACCTACTTATTGAACTGTTCAGATAACATTGTTTTACTATCAGAAATTAATACGACGACTGATTTTTTACAGTATTAGCTCAGTGGTAGATAGAACCATAAAATGGTGGCATAGTCAACGGGGGCGTTAGGTATAAGTATTTATTTTTCTAAAGGTAGGTACGAGTGTTAATGGATTAGGCAGAATCCACGAAAAAGTCATCAGTCAAGTTTCCTCACTCTAGACCTAAAGTAATTAGAAATGGTATTTAACTTTATGTTTCTTGTATTATCTCCTGTTTTTATGTTTACTATTATTGTTTTATCTATTTCTATACCCTTTTAAAACTCTCACTAGTTATTACTTCAAGAAATATCCAGTAAATATGAGACAGAAAACGATCAGGTTTCAGTAACAATATCACTCCATAACAAGACGAATAAACGTCCAATCCGTGTGAAGTTGTCAAATGCGCCGGATCGTGGCCAAAGTCCGTGAGCTCAGGACAGATGCCAGCTAAATTAACTGACAATCGCGGCAATCCAGTCAATGGAGACACAATCGCTACTGATTGTTTGGCTCCGGGACCACCGAAATGTGACGGTAATTTTAAAACACTATTAGTTTCGATTGAAATTCCATTTGGTAGCGTGACAAGCTCGTTTTAGTGGCTACGGGAAAGTCGATTCAATTAACCCAAATAAATGATGTATTAACTCAGTATTCGGTTGAAAACTAAGTAGGTACCGTACTCGACTGCTTTAATACATTCCTTGGATTTTTCAATAATAAATAGCAATTTTATGTTTTAAGTTTTAAGCTTATTGTAAACTTGTTTGTGGTTCTCTCAATAAATTAAAGACAAACAATTCTAGATTGAATTTCTCACCTCATAAAATATGGAGTGTAAAACAAAGGAACTTTTGGCCAGATTATGATAATTACAGATTACCTATCTAAGTTTTTCTCCTCATTTACAGCCTAAACATTAATGTAAATCGTCCGTCCAAAGAATAAAGACCAAATCGTTTGGTACCAAAGTGACCCTTGTTCCGAGCTGATGCGGGCTATAAAAACAATTTGCTGTGCACTGCCACTTCCAATTGGTGCGAATTGTCGTGTTCCGTAATTCCGGCTTCGTTCAAGAAACAAGATGAAATTGATACGATTCATAGAATATTTTTAAATGTTATAAAACCAAAGAAGAAATCCTATATTAAGTACAATTTAATCCACAATTCTTATTATTTATCGTTAAGTAAACCTCTTCATTTATACAAATTGAATCAGAATATACAAACAAAACCTACTGATTTACGATCACAGCCATGTTGGGTAAACAATTTTGCTCCATTATGTAACATATAGGTAGGTATAACAGGTAGGTGAGCTTTTATTAAATAGATTAAAAGAGTCTTCAAAAGAACAAATATTTTCTTTAACGTTTACCGTATTAAAGCTCTCCAACTATTTCCATCAAGGCAAAACGAACACAAAACTTTCATTGGAGAATTCAATTTATCGCTAATAGAAAAACACTTCCGCAAAACCGTCGTGCTTCCATTTCCATTGTAACATGTGTACGCGACGTATAGACATTTCCTGCCTCTATTTTATATTCAAACAAACTCGTGTTTCCACACGCTTTCCTTAGCAACTAAGAGAGCTCGCAGACGAGCAACAGTATATCGGCGACTGCTTGCGACTTAAGTCGGCAACGATCGTCGATCCAGAGCCCCGTGGATTCCAGCTAAGTCAAGTCAAAGTAAAAAATAGACGATAATGCGAAAGAGTACCTATAGTAGGTGGGCCCTTAAGTAGCATTAGCCCAGTGCCCCCTAAACTCACGGTCCGACCCTGCGTCGACCACCAGATATTCAAATTAGACGACTGTCGCCGACGCATGCGAATACCGCCGATGGTCGCCCACAGTCATCAATGTATCGCGACTCTCGTAGATGTTCAGTCACTAACGTATAGTCAGCTGAGTATCAACATGTCATGACAACAAAAGGCACGAGTCGGAGACCGTCGCCAACAGCCGCCTACAGTCGCTGACCGTCACCTACCTCTACCGCAATCAGTCGCCGATATACTGTCGCTCGTCTGTGAGCTCCCTAAATGTTATGAAACAGTCGAGCCTCGATAAATCATACATCAATTTTAAGCTCCATTTATTATTACGCGTACGTTTGATAGGTATAAGCCCTTTGTGCGAGTAATTTGGTTTTGACTGGCGGGAAATCTGATTTGTCGATATATCGCCTAATGAAGTTACAAAGTGCCTATTTCCCCGCCAACCGTAATCAATTCGGAATTATATATTATTTGATCAAAGGGATATTTCTTAGGTACCTAACTATTAAGATTATGTATGTATAGTTACCTAGTAACTAGGTACCTACTGTCATTGTTATGAAATTTCAGTTCCAAAATAACATCTACGCGTATTTCTTCGAAATAAGATGCCACAATTCTGCTTAACGTCTTATCAACTTCCTATTTACTTTACATACTTACTTACGAGGCTCGCTAATAACGCTTAACTCTTCAAACCGCTTATATCCCCGAATGGGCTCTAATTACAAAATCAAATTCAAACAAAATCTGTTCTGAAACTCAAAATTGCGCCGAAGAGGAGCCGCCATAATTACCGATATCATTGCCCGTTGACTCCATTATCCTCATAATTGCATAAATCATGCTAACTCCACGTTCAAAAGTCATTTGATTAACGTTGTACGATTTCTCTTAAGAGATTTCGTGTTAAATGAAATAAATGAGCCTCAATGATGTTTTATTACATCACATTAAATTAAACGATGTAATCATTTGTGTTTGAAAGTTGGGGAATTTAAAAATGATTTTATTTGAAACATCATAAACGATGTTCGTCGCATTCAAGACTGACACGACTAATCACAATAGAGGACAACGATCTAGTCGAATGTCTTTTTTTATCCAATCTATTTTTACCAAATTAAGCTCAATGGTTTGTCTCATCTGAAAACGCAGCCATTCGCCAATTCCCACATTCAGCGATTACACTATCCAATTTTGCATTTATTCAAATGTGTCCCACTTTTACACTACATATTAAAAATACAACGAAACGCGGCAACCGCGAAATCCCTAATATGTACGAAGCGGTGCCATCCACGCTAGCGTATTACTAAAATTATGCCATTCCGGAAAAATTGCTGCCACAAAATTTAAATTTGCCTCGCACTATAGCTGTGCCACTGGAAACATTTTTCCTGAAAAAAAAAAACTGTAACTGAAATGGCTATTTTTGTAAATTATTCTTCTTAAATGCTGCAGACGTGTAATATATGTATATCAGTGACGATAGTCACTTGCCGTTGATGGATTGTCACCTACATAATTTTGCATGCCTAAAGGTGGAAGATGGAGATACCTTCTTAAAAAATTGTAACACCTACTGATGTAAACCCATTTTCGCAAAATATATAATTTGAATTTACACTGACGATCATCCAATAACCTCATTTTATTAGTTATTAAAATTATCTGGCGTTGTTACGAAATAGTCTCACCCACCCACGGCCCTTAGGCAGTTCGATTTTTTTAAGTTAGATTATTTTAAAAATATCTTTTTCTTTTTTGCCGAAAAATCGACATCAAAACAACGGTTATTTTTATTTAATAACTTCAAATCACGAAACATTAAAATAACATTAAAAGAGACAAGTAGGTATCATTGTTTTCTGATTGTACATTGCAGCACATCTGCTCTTCACGTTTGACTAACATCTCAATTCAGCACACCCTGTCTAGTGGCTACATTGAAATCTTTGTTTATAGCACTCCTAGTACGAATATTAATATTTAGAATACTGCATCAGATTCGAAGTCAGACGGTAGCAAGCGAACATGTAGCGCCGCCTGCGCGTCGGTCATTGAACAACAGTGGCGCGCCGAAATACCTCATGCAAATACCCTCGAGAAATGGCTAGGGTTGTCGCCTGTTCGACTTTATAAACTCAAAGAATTACAATGTCTTTTCAATCATAAAACTGTAACTTGAAATGGATATAGGTACAAAATGGTGGTTAAGCTTATTAAGTTGTTGTAATATTGAAGATGTGTTCATGTAAAATTAACTATTTTACGTGTTACTATCCACACAGTCACAGTAATAAGACGACAAAGCGCAATAAGCATCCTGACCGTGACTCACTGCCTGTCTAGTATGTAAACTGTAAACTTTAAAAGCTCTCATAATTACTATAGAACTATCCAATTTCCTTAAAGATATAAAAAATAATAAATCCTTATTGATAAATATTTCCAATAAAGTAATAACATCAGCTTCAGACAACCCTGCTACTATACCTATGGCCCCGCACCACCATACCGAAGGTATACGAGAAACAAATGAAAATCGTGCCTCGTCCCGACACGGGCGATCCGGCGAAATGTATTATGGTACCTTTCCACGTCGATAAGTAAATGTTACCCTTGTCCCCACGAGTTATGAACCCTCGCTGGGTACAGGGTACATAAGCGTATTTTTTCCGAAGCCCTTCCTTGTAGGGCTGTCGCTTTTAAATTAAAAATAGATTGCGGTTTTGGGATGCGAATTGAAAAAAGGCTATAAATTCTACGGTGGACGATGGTTTAGGAATGAATGGTATGGAATTTAATGTTTTAAGGTAGCTTTTATATTAAGTAGAAATGAAAGTATAATCTTCTGAAGAAGGTCGTGGGTTCGAGTCCCGCCTTAGATTTTTTTCAAGTTTTTTTCTCTTCTTCATTTCTCTACCAAAGGCGGCATAGGAATGTTTTTTCAAGAAAGAAAACTTATTCTCATTTTATGTATCACGTATTGTATGTAGAGAATATAGAATATATTACTACTTTTCTTCACGTCTAATCTCGTCAGTTGCGTAGAGATCTCTTTTGAATAATTTAATAATAAAAAGCTTTATGGTACTCTCAAGTACCTAGACTTTTCTATGCAGAATGAAAATGGTCCCCAGATTGGGTAAACAATGTTAAAAGGTATTGAATGGGCAACCCTACACTTACCTTTTCTTACTTATTTCATCACGCAAATATGAAAGAAAGACGAGGGTTATCAAGCTAAAAGCATTGTGAAATTGTCAAAGTATATACTTACAGGTGTGAAATAATCCAATGGTGGATAAAAATTACTACTTTTTCTTTAAATAAGATTCTAACTGTCGAGAAATAAGTACAAAGTTTGCGTTTTGATTCAGTGAACATTAAAGACTGCTGTAATTTAAATATGGCTTTTACCGAGGTAATAGGAGTTTACGGTCGTATTGCAAATTTGAAACAGAATGCTTGTTACGCAAAAAGTTTTTATAGGATTGCGTTAAAACTCTCCCGTTAAATCGAGTTTTTGTAGATTAATCGCGTTTATTTTGCGTGCGTTTTTTCATTGTATTTTTCAGTTTCGATATTTACATTGTTATACCTGCAAATTCAATAATTTTCAGCTTTAAAATATAACGAATTTTTCATAAATCATTACACAATTTC
This sequence comes from Ostrinia nubilalis, assembly GCF_963855985.1. Lineage (NCBI taxonomy): Eukaryota > Metazoa > Arthropoda > Insecta > Lepidoptera > Crambidae > Ostrinia > Ostrinia nubilalis. Next base: position 10,122,290 of record NC_087097.1, read on the forward strand.
GATTCGCAAAACAATGCGAGTCATTACACAATGGCAGAATTTTAATTGGCGATTGACCTCTCCTTTGTTCAATCACGCCGGTGGCAAATTTAAATACAATCACAATGAAACAAAATCACGTTTTTGGCGATTATTCCGTTACGAGCACGTTGGAAATAGACGTTTTGGTGTGAGTTTTTGGAAAACATTTAATTGTCCATTGAAGTCGCAATTATTTCAGTTGTTCGATTCATTCGTTCGAGTATCTACTATTGTCCAAATTACATTTAGGTACTTTGGGTAGGTAGGTACTGTAACTACTGGGGCTATATGCCATGTTATACCATCTATTTTCATGCAGGAATATCAAAATCAATTTAATGATATTGGTGTTACGAGTATTTTGCAACAAAAATAGAGTGATATGTTCTCATAATTTTTCACATAACTCATGGCCTTACTTATTTTTAAAAAGAAATACTGATGGCTAAAGCATCGGTTACGCTTGCAGATTCCCATTTAAAGGAACAGGTGTTCTGACATCTGGCCCGCGTATAAAACTCCCAAAACTCGATGAAATAAATCTGAAAATACCTTAAAACGCTTGTTATGTCCGTCGGGGATAAAACTTTTTCAATTTCCATTCAAATAACGAGACGGGGCCACTTAGCGCCTAAATATCCAGCAGTCTCTCTCAAAAAATCCCCTTTTAAGTGACGTTTAAGTATTACCTGAAAAGTGCCGTTTCAAGTCAAGATGGTCTTGAGAACCGCCTCTTCTACCTACTACATTTGTTAATAGAAATAACTAGTAAAAACTCGTATTGGCTTAAGAGATACTATGATGCTTGTACTATAGTTGCCATAAGTAAAAAGACTTTAAATTTTGTGAGTTATTTAGCGTAGCCACGGGTAGATACTATGTAGTACCCATGCATCAGCAAAGTAAAAAAGTCAAACGTAAACTACGAAGCTTACGCAACTCAGCTGAAAGAATACGTTTTGCAGTATAAAACAAATCCCTATTCGAACTTCCATTGTGTTCCCCGAGGAAACTTCGCATCCCTCAAAATAATTTCACTAAAAACGTCAATAACGGTATCAACTCAATAGAAACTGTTGCAGAGTCTCCGAGGATCTCGAACTCCCTCAAGTGCACTGAACAGTAAAGCACCTCTCGATTTACAGTTCTTGCCGACTCGTAAACCTCGGCTGTCCTTGTCGGATCCGGTACGAAAAAGAGAGATGGCGGACAAATCACATTTAAGCTTTTATAGGCTGACTCCTCCCATGGTCTGCCATTCTTCATTTCATATGTGATAGGTCACCTCTTTAAGCAACGAACGACTTATGAGGTCTACTCTAGTCAGCGATCTAGCATTTTCGTATGAATATGTTTTTCTTTTGTTTGAGTTTGTGTTAATTGAATATTTGAATATGAAGGGTACCTACTCGCTTAACTACTCGAACTCTAGAGTTGTAGTATCACTATATTATACATTATTCGTATGTAACCTATTTAACTTATAAAATATAGGTAGGTAGTTAAAATATAACAAAACGTTAACAATATTACAGAAATTGAGAATCGATCAATAGATAATATCTTAATTATTTTAACGCGTGTTGCTTCTACGTATAAATATTAATTGCTCATCAATTCTTATCCTAAATTAGAAATGAACAATCAGCCAAACGGATCTTGTACTTGATCTCCTCCAATACTCCTGGGACAGTCCCTCCTCTATCTAATTATAATCAAATCAACATTGGACAAGGGAGTCCAAACCCTCTCTAAGTCAAATACGTTTTGGTCAGTACCCTTGGTATGAAATCCCACATTTCTAAGCCTGAGTTGCACCAACTTACTTTTACCGTAACTATAACAATAACCGGTGTGTTTTATATGGAGTTTGATAGATTTTTGACGTTTGTTAAGGTCAAAGTAAGATGGTGCAACCCAACATAAGGATAAGTTGTGAACTCCGCCCTGTAATTTCGCTGGCGTCTTCACTTTTGGAACGTTTGCTAACTTACCAGTTTCATGTTAAAACTTCCGCGTTGAACTTTACAAGAGAAATGAAGCCCAAACAGCCAACTAACCGGAGTTAAATAGAAAACCGTATTTTATACGCAGTTAGTGTTAAAGTTTATAATATATTGAATTAAGTTAGGGAAACATACTTACTCAAATTAACTCTATCAATGTCACATAAAGTTGAACAGTGCTTTAAAATCCAGTTCAACGAGGTCATAAATACTCAAATCCTTGACCAGAATGGCAACACCTACAGTGTTCCGGGATCAACAATTCAATCGACCATGGGGTCGGACTAATACCGAATCAGTTCAGATGGAAATGGGGCAAGAGCCCCATGTTTGCGAACCTGTGGGGCTTCTCCGAAAAACGCAGAAGTTTCGATGTTGCCATCCCTCTCACGCAAAGCGAGATGCCGGCATGAGCGACGGTAACAGGTAGACCCGAAACTACGTAAACAACGTCAGAATAGCCCTGTTGCGTCGCCCTAGCTGCACACCCCGTCTTTGTGCACCCAAGATAAATCGAACCCATTTGATATGGCAACACTGCAGCCAATGATACGCATATATAGCCCCTATCTACCCGGTATAAAGGTCAACCCGCACAAAGAAATTGAGCTAGGGGAGAAAAGCCACGCTCTGAGATAAGTATCGATCTTGATAGGTGAGTGTCATTGTACAGTTTCAATTGCTGTTTCGTTTACTTTATAAATCACTGGGTTAGGTTATCTAAGTTGAATTACGAAGCAACTATATAGTTTTCATTGTGTTAATAAACTATGCAGTACTTTAGAGGTTGAATTTTAATACTGACTTTTTTTACCTATTTTTGACTGCGACTTTATAATTTAATCGTTTTATTACGGACTATTCGTAGCTACGGACTCACGATCTCACGAAACATGTTCTTATTCCCGAGACTGGTGTCATAATATCATATCCGAAAACAATATCTCCACGACATGACATGATGTCAGTGACACGGTATCTTGACGCTTTGTACTTCTTCGTTCCATTACATACTCAAATAATACAAAAGACGCTGCATCGTCAAAATCACTTTTAAAAACTGAACGTTCCGCCTTTTCTTCGGTGTGTTCCGACTTCCAAAAACGTCTTCTTTCATAATAATATCGTGAAATTCAATCTCGTACATGTTGAGTTTCGCGCTCCGGCGACGTTTGATGTGGGATGGATGGCAAATCTATTTGAACGGCTCTTATTACGAGCGATGAGACTAAGCACCCTCCAGGAACCTATTGGAGGCACATTAGTTCAATTGGACGTGAATTTGTTCGGTAATGATAATGTGACAGCCTATTAACGTGCCATTCTAGGCAAAAACCTATTAACGAAATCTTTGTGGGTACTATATTATGTAGAGTAACGAACAAAGGTCTTACAGCAACATATATGATATTTATCTGAACATAAATAGCTAACTAAAAGAAGTTAGCAAAGGCGTGTATCCAGCTTCTGGCCCATGGGGCAAGTCATATATCATTACAGCTTCGAACGATGCCGCGATGAAACTTCTAATTGACGCAACCAAAAAAATCAATCAATAATTTATAATGTCTCAAAGTCTGTATTTCTATACGTCCAATACCCAAATAGAATGTTCAACAAATAGTAAAATGTGATTTGTTAACCAAAGTTCTTCTAATTAGTTAGGAAAACCCCTGTTTAACTTAGTAAGGCCTTCTTTCTCATAGCGTTAATAGTATTATTAGCTACTTATACATTTATGTAATTTCCTTCAGTCGGAGTTGTTCAGGCCCAATCTACTTGAACTTGACCCCGTTTAATATTCCATATCCGCTCCGCCTCCGCTTCAGTAAAAATTCAAAGGGAACACCGCCGAAAAGTCTCAAATTACAGAAAGTTCAGGCACATTTATTTATAACGATTACTGGTTTTAGTAAAAAGTGCTAGTTTATTAAATACTAGCTTTCCGCCCGCGCCTTCGCCCGTAGTTTTCCCGAAAATCATTCGATTTTTTCTCGCCGTAAAAACCATCCCTGGACTTCAACAAACATTTCAAAAAAAGGATTGGTACAATTGCTCCAGGCGTTGTAGAGTTATGCGCTTACCATTGTATATTATAAAACAAATTGTTGAATTTTGGGATTCATTTTTATAATATAGATTAATGGGTCGAGTAATAATGCTGGTGACAATACAAATAACGAACAAAAATTACCATTTAATAATTATTCAGTTTCTATTTACAAGGCGTTTCTATCTCGTTGATTTTATATCAAAATTCCATGAAAACGTAGTTTGTAAAGTTACGAGAAAAATGAATGTCAATACAAGCATGACTAAAAATTTTAAAGGCGGTTTGCAAAAAAAGTATTAATTAATAATATAGTTAAGATTTTATGTTTTTAAAACTTACAATGCCATGTAAAATCCAGAGATGTTACTCAAAATAAAATTGATATTTTTCAATATTTAAAATCCATAAAATGTTTTTGTCTTGTATCGCAAAGTTTTTGCTATATTTTCCACATTTCATCTAGCGCTGCAGCGTTTTCCAGCTCATGTATCACGTTACGGTTTTTATTTTTCAATCCGGTAGCGGTTTTCCCAAACTGGTGGGCGACAAAACAAGCCCGTGAACTGCAAAATTCCCGAAAACTCACGTGACATATTGTTTACAACCCCACGATACTGCGAACTGAAATACAGCAGTTTCAGCATGCTAATTACAAACTCAAAACTTTATGAACATTACCCAGAAAATGTTCGTGCAATTTTACCCGTGTCCACTGTTTGGGAAATTACAGCGTTTGCCCGCGACCTTGTCCTCAGAAATGTTGGAATATTTGAATAGGACTCACTATCAATAGGTATTGTATATCTATTAGGGATTGTAAATTAATACTTAAGCAAGTATCTCGCAACAAATGGATTTTATTGAGTACCTTGAGATTATTTCCTAATATTATGTGTTAATCTGACTCTACCATGAACCACAATAAATCAATTTGGATTATTGAAGGTAGGTAAGAGATTACACAGGAAACATATTTCCAATGTAGGTGAAAACATACTACCTACCAGTCAACTAGGTTCACTCTCAAAAAGCGTTAAAAATATAACGGTAAAAATTAAACTAGCGTAACTCCATTTCGCCAGGTACCTAAGCTGACAGCACTTTTTTACTCGAAAAGCATTCTAGTTTTTGTTTGATTTTGGCAGACCGAGGAATAAAGCACTCCCGTTACTCTCGTCATTCAAAAATTCATGCGGAAATACCGGAAAATCGCTAAGTGGACGTCCTACCTGCAGAATAATGCCGGCTTAGTTCGTCTCGGGGCCACTAGGGCGGCGCTGCACTCCGCGTAACGACTCGCATTCAGCCAGGAGACAGCGATTTAGATATCTGAAGCATTGGAGCACGTTCTTCTCAGGAATTTCAAATACGTCTCGCCGCCGACTATCGCGGACCACACCGCAAAATCCATTTCCACACCAATGAACTCGTTATGCATTTGTAATTCCTCAGAAAAATCCAATAACAAACTTCAGTCACGTATAACTCCAGAGACACCGTCAAACCACCAACGTATGAAACATCAAGTTTCTTCATTACGAGTTATACTAAAAGCAAATCCACTCGGGCATTATAACTCAAAGAAAGTTTCGGGAATCTCACAAAACTGAACTCGACGAAACACATTAATCATAATCAAGAAGCAAGGTAAAGCGAAGGTTGACATAGAAAACTTAATCCGATATTAAATTTTATCCAAAGAATATTACCCGCAAACAAGATACCCTTCCCAGGAGTACGGGTCTACCTCACAAATATTACGTGGATACCTACCTATCTTATGTAGGCAAATGTTAGGGGATGTGTTCATATCGTACAAAGATAAACAGATTTCCCTTAGGACCGTCAGCTGGGGCAATCAGACCACATTCGTAGTTCACTCTGAAGGCTAGAAGCCATTTTTAGTCTCATACTTTATTCATTCATAATAGTTATGAAAAGCGGGTGCAAAGTTTTGGAGCAGTCGAGCTGCATCGCTGCCAAAAACTGCTTCGTAACGTAACTTTTAACAAGTAGCAATTGCTAGAAATTTTTATATTGCTTAAGTTTTTTTGTTTTCTGATAACAGTAGTTTGGCTGCGAAACACCTGTAGAAAAATAAGCTGCTTATCATTTATATGTAGGTATTTTAACGTGAAGCAAGATCTATTAATTATGATGTGCGACTAGTAAAAATATGAAAAGAGCTCATCTTTACAATCAAATTAGCCTAATTTAGAAAAGATTAGGCCTGACTACGGGTAAATCAATTGCATTATTGAATTGTTATCCAAAAAATACGAGTACTTTTAAAGGACAGTGCCAGGGTTTGGACCAAGTGTTGCCCAGAATCAACTCATAGTGCATTTTGTTCCTCAGGCCTATACTAATGTGTAAACCGAAGCGCACTGAAATCTATCCCTGGAGTTAAGAGAAAAAAAGAGTTTTGTTTCGAAATATTTACATACAAAATATCATCGATGTATACGTACTACGCATAAGATTTCGCGATTTTGGCATTAAATAACACTCGCTATGTTGAACTTAACCATACTGCATCCGTACACGTTACTTTAGTGCGATTTAGACATTCTTTATAATGGATCTAGCGCTGTTTTAATTATTTGGTAAGTTGACAGAAATTCATTATTTCCAAAAATGAAGCAAGAAGTTTTAGTTCTATATCATTGCTAAAAATCCATTTATTGGTGTATTACAATCGATTATTGAAGTAATTAAGCTAAAACTTCTTGCTCCATTTTAGAAATAATTAATTTCTGTCAACTAACCAAACTACTGCAACAGCGCTTGCTCGCTTATAAAGAACGTCGAAGTCGTACTAAAGTAAGGTGTACGGATGCAGTATGGTTAAGTTCAACATAGCGAGTATTATTTAATGCCACAATCGCGAAATCTTATGCGTAGTACGTATACATCGATGATATTTTGTATGTAAATAATTCAAAACAAAACTCTTTTTTTCTCTTAACTCCAGGGATAGATTTCGGTGCGCTCCGGTTTAAAAATTAGTATTGGCCTGAGGAACAAAATGCACTATGGTTTCATTCTGGGCAGCACTTGGTCCAACTTCCATACATGGATTGGCACTGTCCTTTCTCTAAGCGCATTGGGTTTAAGCAATTTGGCCATTCCAATAAACGTTCTGCTGGCAAACAAATTATCGTGCCTAAAATATCGTCACTGGCGAAATTGAAAAGAAGTTAAAAAAACTTCGGGGCATGCCGTGAAATATTCATGACGTCACTCTTTTTACTTATTCAAACAAACAGCCCTCATGAAATTGCTTTCAAATAAAGGTAGAGCTTTGAAACAAAAACATTTCTTAATATTCTAATGGCATTGTCCGTTACGAGACCCCGGGAACATTAATTATTACGATGAACGGCCCACAACGAATATTAATAACTTGGTAATGCAAAAATTGCGCAAAAATGTCACTTCAATTAAGTGCCCTGGGGCAACGAAAAGGCCTTATAGTAAAGGAAAATCATCTTCGTCCTAATATTTAAAACAAATAAGGTCTGCGTGTGCTGAATTGAAAAGAAAATCATATTTCCCAGCGATTTTTTTACAACGCTGTATAAAAACCACACAATATCTTAGGTACTCTTTATAAATCAGTGTAGCAACCAATCAAGTTATCAGCTAGGCCTATCTTCGATATTGTTTGGTGAATAGTAAAAATAGCTAATACGAACGAGTAGAAAAGTGTTCGTGAAACATCTATCTGTACCTCTAGCGTGAACAACTTTCGTCTTCGAATCGTTTGCGTATTCGATAAAATTTGATACTCAATCTTCGAATTAAACGATAACGTGACAATTTTGATTCTCAAAATAAGTTTCATGCAACCACATCTCATACTAAGTTCACTATACGATACGTTTACAAGGGCGCTGTTGTAGTTTTCTTACTAAATCTTTTGATGGCGATTCGTGTACGCAAACGAACTCGAAAGTTTTTCGTGCTAGCCTTACTTGTCTAAGTTTTGACAGTAATATTTATGATCAGTTAACTTCTGAACACGTAATTAACAGGAATTACTAAAGACTCCCACAATGTAATTACTAAGTATTACGCCCATGAAAAACGACATTATTACAGCGATTACCACAATATTATTATCCACAAAAGGAAATTACAGTAATAATAGAGACGTTTGTAAGTCGATCGAACAAAGCTGGATTCACGAGGCTACATAAAATTCAATAACTACTAGTTTTGCTTTGTATGCATGTCGCCTATGTTTGACAAAGCCACAGAACCGAATTGATTGTATATGGTTTGCGGGAACTGAACAAATTGCATCGTCAAAGCGAAATGAAGGCTATACAATCGATAGCACATGGATCTACCACAAGAAGACAACTCCGTCCAAACGATTTTCTACCTTACACAAAACAGCGGGAAATTCGACACTTGAGATGAATATTTTTCTATTAACTAATCATTCTTCGATTTTTCCACTCCCAACGATACTCAGAAATACAAAGTGGCAAAAAGAGTAAGGGTGAAAAAGAGTTAGGCTGAATTGCACCATCTTACTTTGACAAACGTCAAAAATCCGTCAAACTTCATAATAAAAGCAATGGTTAACGTTATAGTTACCGTTAAAGCACGGTGGTGCAACTCAGCCTTAATCGCCTTAAGTAAATCTTCAAATGTTACAAAACTAAGAACAAACATAACTACAATTTCTCCAAGATCTAATAAATAGATATAATAGTCATTAAGCAGTTCGAATTTTTCAAGTTGTTTACTGTTTTTATTATATTATTAGGATAGTCCGTTACGATTTATTTCAAATCGAGTGGCATCACCGCCAACGCCTATAAAAGAGGCACTCGGCGCATGGGAAACTCATTTGCCCGAGCGACTCCGAGCGGTGAGGTTGTTGGATTGGTGATCGGCCCGATTTGCAGTAAGTCGTATCTTTTCATTATTTTTGGTGGTGATTATTTTTGTGTAAATTAGTGGCTGTTTGATTTGATTCCAATTTCTTTGTAAAATCATTATTTTGAGTAAATGTTATTTTAGTTTGTTATTTGTTGTTTTTTTTTAATGCTACCCGCTTCTGGTTCCTAAAATCAGAAGTGGGATAGGCCTGTGCCCACAAGTACGTTTGATTTCTCTGTTAATTATGCGGAATTTGAACAGCCACTAATTTGTGTTTGTTATAATGCCACGATCGTCCCGTTCGCGTGAGAGATCGGACTCCAGTGAAACGTCGCGTCGTAAGGCCAGGCGTACTCGTAGCAAATCGCGCCGAGGCCATAGACATAAACACCGCTCGCGGTCGCGTCGTCCTGCGTCCCGTCATGTTAGATCTCGATCGCGTACCCCCGATAACTCGGTGAAACAGGCATTAGGTTCGATAATTGCGCGATTGAATGCGATTGAAGAAAGTAACGCGAGCATGTCTCAAACCCAGTTTCCAATTGCTCATGCCAGCACACCTCAACATAATAGCGACACTTCGTCAGCCAGTGCCACACAAGCCCTGGCAGACGCACTTATTGCAATAAATCGAGTAAAATCACAAAATTACTATGTGTCAAATTTTGATCCTGCCGTTAATAATTTTGAGGTGTGGTGCGATGAGGTGGAGCGAGCTAGGTTAGCTAACCACTGGGAAGATTCAGAGTGTCTGTCGCGCGTTGCTAATTGTTTAAAAGGGGATGCCAAATTATGGCTAAACGAATGGGCTAATAGTGATCGCTCTTGGTCTAATTTTGTGAACGAATTTAAGTCGCTTTGTCCTCCCAAAATAGACTACGCTCAAACACTTTTCGATGTCATGAATACTTCTTCTGACAAGTTTTCTACTTACGCTGAATACGCACGACGATCACTATTGCGCCTGCGCATAGTTAAAGGTATTAGTGAGGAACTTATGGTTCAAATAGTGATACGCGGTATTAACGATGCGCAAGTGAGGGCTGCGGCTGCGAACGCCAACCTCACGACAGAAAACTTAGTCTCGTTTTTAGCTATTTATGTCAAGCCTGGATGTAGCAAAGACAATCGACCTTCTCATAATGTTTTTAGAAAACGAAATACCAACCGTAGTGAAAATAAATGTTTTAACTGCGGCCAGACTGGACATATAAACTCAAACTGCCCTAAAAAGCGTAAGATTCCTGAAACTCAGCCAAAAATAACGTGTAGTTTCTGCAAGAAGCTAGGACATAGGGAGAGTGATTGTTTCGCCAAAGCTCGATCTGAAGGCCAAAATAATAATCAACGCAAAGTCAACTTATGCAAAGAACTTTCTAAGTCAACTAAAAATAATGACGTGTGTACAGCAGTGATACAGGGTATACCGGTAGACGTTTTGATAGATAGCGGGGCTTTGAACGTTTCGTTAATATCTTCGGCGGTTCTTAAACACTTTTCTTGTTCAAAGAAACAAATTCACTGCGTTCTTAAGGGAATAAGTGATAATGAGATTATTGCTCACGAATATGTCACACTCACAGTTGAGTTCAGCAATATCGCTCTGGATATAGATTTTGTGGTAGTACCTGCCTCTTGCATGAATACGCCAATCATTATCGGAACCGACGTCCTAAATAGGGATGGTGTAACTTTCGTAAGGACGAAAGATCAGCAATACTTGACGCATTCATCCAATACGATCTTAAACGTTAACTCTGTTAATATCAAAGAGCCTAATAAGGTCAACACGCCTCTTCAAGGCGAAGAACTGGATTCTTTGATGACCGTAATAAACGATTTCTCTTCGTTTTTGATAACTGGCACGGCTACTACTACGGTAAAAACAGGCAAAATGAAAATAAACTTAACGAGTGAGGTTCCAGTAGCCTATCACCCCTACCGTTTGTCATATCAGGAGAAACTTAAGGTTCGCGATATTGTGAAGGATTTATTGGATAAGAACATAATCAGGGAATCTGACTCCGAGTATGCAAGCCCAATCATTCTGGTTAAAAAGAAGGATGGCACAGACAGGATGTGTGTGGACTTTCGAGCACTCAATCGCATTACTATAAAAGACAGATATCCACTTCCATTGATCGAGGATCACATTGACCGCCTTGGATGCTCGAAATTCTTCACCAGCCTGGACATGGCGTCAGGTTTTCATCAGATACCAATAGATGAAGACTCAATACACAAGACTGGGTTTGTTACTCCGGAGTCACATTATGAGTACGTCAAAATGCCATTCGGACTATGTAATTCACCAACAGTTTACCAACGAATTATCAACAACACGCTTCGAAAGTTGATCGAATCAGGGCACGTCTTAGTATACATTGATGATGTACTCATTCCAAGCATGACAGTTAGTGACGGCATAGCTTTGTTGCGGGAAGTGTTAACTACCCTTACCGATGCTGGATTTTCGATCAATCTTCAAAAGTGTTCCTTTCTGAGTAGCGAAGTAGAGTACCTAGGTCGCGTCATTAGCCATGGTCAGGTTAGGCCGAGCCCCCGAAAAATTGAAGCGCTAGTAAATGCACCTACTCCGACGAATGTTAAACAAGTGCGTCAATTTTTGGGTCTGGCTGGGTATTTTCGGCGCTACATCAAAGACTATGCGACAAAAACTGCAAGTATCTCACGTCTTACGAAAAAAGACGTCAAATTCACTTGGGGACCTGAGCAGGAGGAAGTCCGCCAATATCTTATAACGCAGTTGACGAGTGAGCCAATACTTGCAATTTTTGATCCTAACTTACCGGTCGAGCTGCACACAGACGCAAGTAGTGCTGGATATGGGGCTGTACTAATGCAGGTACACTCTGATGGTAACAAACGCGTGGTAGCTTATTTTAGCAAAGTTACCCAAGGCGCAGAAAGCAGATACCACTCGTACGAGCTCGAGACGTTGGCGGTTGTCAGAGCATTGCAGCATTTTCGGCATTATCTGATAGGCGTAACTTTCAAAATCGTAACCGACTGCAATGCCCTGAAAGCCACCGAGCGTAAGAAGGATCTGCTTCCGCGGGTTGCTCGCTGGTGGATTTATCTGCAAGATTTTAACTTCACCATTGAATATAGAAAAGGCTCCATGATGGGCCATGCAGATTATTTGAGCAGAAATCCACCAGCGATGCAAGTCAATCATATTGATCGACCTTTAAATTGGGCACAAATGGCCCAAAACGCCGACAATGAGACCCAGGATTTAATTCAAAAGCTTAGAGATGGGCTCCTTGACTCACGCCGATATGTGTGTCAAAACGATCTTTTGTACTACCGTTATTCACCTGTAGGTGAGGAGTCGCGCTTATTATGTTTCGTCCCTAAAGGACACCGCCTGAGCTTGTTACGCATTTTTCATGATGAACATGAACATATTGGAGCCGACAAGACTTTGGATCTCATACTGAAACACTTTTGGTTTCCGGGCCTTAGGCCCTTTGTTCAAAAGTATACCTCACATTGTCTTATCTGCATTTCAAAGAAACGAGTCCCACGAGCTCCTCATCAACCCATTACTTCGTGGGAAAAGTCAGATGTCCCCTTCAATACTGTTCATGTTGATGCGCTAGGGCCGTTGCCGGAATCGAATGGCTACAAGTTTGTCCTAATACTAGTTGACGCATTCACAAAGTTTTGTATGCTTTTCCCAATGTATCGACAAGATACAAATGAACTGAAACGCGTCCTAAATGATGCAATCTCATTGTTTGGTACACCGAAATTGTTAGTTTGTGACCGAGGGCGTATGTTTGAAGCGTCTAGCTTTACTAACTGGATATCCGAATTAGGATGTGACATCCACTACATAACGCCAGAGATGCACCATGCAAATGGTCAAGCTGAGCGTTATGTACGGACCGTCCTCAACCTGATTCGTGTTGAAAGTTATAACAAAGACTCAGCCTGGTCCGAGGCTTTGCGAAAAATTCAGTTAGTTCTTAACATAACTAAACAGAAAACCACTCAAGTTTCAGCATTGTTTTTGTTAATCGGAACTGATACTACCACTCCTGTCATTCGTGCGCTGATCCGTGATGTTGCTGTTGAAAACAACAGCCCCAATCATCAGGCATTAAGGGAGATCAGTAGGAGCCGAGCCAAGGACCTGCTTAAGAAAAACAAAGATCAGCAGGACTCTCGTGTTAATCGTCATCGGAACCCTCCAAGAGTATTCAGACTGGACGATCAGGTCTTTGTAATTAAATACTCCCAATCAGTTGGAAAGCTTGACTCGGGCATGCGAGGCCCTTACCGCGTGGTCAAGGTCTTACCAAGCGGGCGATACGAGTTAAAGCTTTTAAGCGGCGCGCGTGGCAAGACCACCCAAGCAGCGGCCCAATATATGGTGCCTTGGAAAGGAGAGTGGTGCCCTGAGAGTTGCGCTGCCTTTTTCGAAAGTAAGTTGTGAGACTGTCTAACACTCCTATGTTTCAGCTTGCTTTGTATGGCCGAGTGTGAGCGTGTGTGAGGCGAATGATCACGCTTTGCGCACCGGGCTGAGAGGGTTCATCAGCCAGTGCCATGGGGCATGCATCAGAGATGCTGCCTTGCAGACGTACTTTTTAGTGCGTTGGGGCTTCGGCCTTGCAGACGTACTTTTTAGTGCGTAGGGGCTTCGGCCTTGCAGACGTACTTTTTAGTGCGTAGGGGCTTCGGCCTTGCAGACGTACTTTTTAGTGCGTAGGGGCTTCGGCCTTGCAGACGTACTTTTCAGTGCGTAGGGGCTTCGGCCTTGCAGACGTACTTTTTAGTGCGTAGGGGCTTCGGCCTTGCAGACGTACTTTTCAGTGCGTAGGGGCTTCGGCCTTGCAGACGTACTTTTCAGTGCGTAGGGGCTTCGGCCTTGCAGACGTACTTTTCAGTACGTAGACTGCCTTGCAGTCTTTGTGGTTATTATGGGGTCTGTACGTACAGATAGGAGTATGAGAATGAGTGACACGTGTGTATGGAATTCTTTGGAAGTATGAAGCGTTAGTGCAGTTGACGAAATAGCTAAGCTTGTGTGTATTACTGAAAGAGGGCCTTGTATGTGTGAGGAATGAATGAATAGGCACATGTTGTGAGACTGCTTTGTAAGTCATAATTTATTTTACATCTACAGGCTATGAGGGTGATGATGACAATGTTGAGGCTGGCCCTTCGGCATCCCATGCTGACTCCGAGGGTACACAAGATACGCCTGAGGAGATACTTCGGGCAGATCTCGCGCTGAGTGATGACGATGACCCGGCTGCAGCCGTGTCACCAACTTTCACCGGCTCTTCAGGAGACTCCACGCAAGACACGCCTGAGGACATACTTCGGGCGGATCTCGCGCTGAGTGATGACGATGACCCGGCTGAGGCTGTGTCACCGACTTTCACCAGCTCTTCGAGGAACTCTTCTTGAAGATGCGGCCGGGGACGGCGCACGTTCAGGAGAGGCCGTATTAGGATAGTCCGTTACGATTTATTTCAAATCGAGTGGCATCACCGCCAACGCCTATAAAAGAGGCACTCGGCGCATGGGAAACTCATTTGCCCGAGCGACTCCGAGCGGTGAGGTTGTTGGATTGGTGATCGGCCCGATTTGCAGTAAGTCGTATCTTTTCATTATTTTTGGTGGTGATTATTTTTGTGTAAATTAGTGGCTGTTTGATTTGATTCCAATTTCTTTGTAAAATCATTATTTTGAGTAAATGTTATTTTAGTTTGTTATTTGTTGTTTTTTTTTAATGCTACCCGCTTCTGGTTCCTAAAAATATTATCATAAATTTGACAAAGATTAAGTATTTACGTAGTCTCGTAGCCTTTTTAAACCTTTTAATATTTTCTCCCATAATCCGCCGTAGCGAGCAAGGGTTAGCTCTCGCAATATTATTATTAGCTTAGTTGGAATAGAGTAAAAATCAGTTGACGGTAAACGAATATTTCTCAGTAAAAGGTTAGTTCAAACTGTATTACGTCATTAATAATGTAGCTATAGTTTAAAAGGGGTATAAATAAGTCATCTAATGTAGCTGTAGTATAAAGTGGTAAAATAATAATAAGCATTTTATGTATTCATAGACTTTTGGTCATTAAAACGTGCGATAAACGAATTACTTCTGAAATTTCTGAAAAAATGTCGGCGCATCATTGATTAATTTATTTTTTAACTAGCGGCCGCCCGCGACTTCGTACGCGTGGATCCCGTTTTACTCCTTTCATCTATCTTACGCGGTTTAGATTTTTCATACAAATATTTTTTCCCGCTAACTCCCGTTCCCGTGGAAATTTTGTAATATCCTGTTGTAACTAAGCTTTAACTTTATTAAGGTACCTGCATGCCAAATTTCAAGCGTCTAACTTAATCGGTTTAGATTTTTCATACAAAAGGATTTTCCCGCTAATTCCCGTTCCCGTGGGAATTCCTAAGTATACTATAATCTACATCACAACCCACATGAAAGAAGAAGACTATTAACTTGTCTTGTGACATGTTTTTCTCATTTTCACAGTTTTCATAGAGATATTATTTCTTTAGTAGATTCACGGTGGTCGGTACCTACATTATTGTCTTACGTCAGATGCCGGCAGAATTTTATTACAACACTTTTACAGCTCCAACGAATAAAACACGTCATTGTAAGTCCTATAAATACCAATTTGTGCTATTTTAAAGTACATTTTGCGATTGCAAACGGTACAAATAGTTAATTACGGCGCGATACGCTCGTGCGTGATACTATAATACTGTAATACCTGCTGCGCTGCTTGCGTTTTCCCATCAGCCCTGTAATTTATGAATATCCTACATCATGAAATGCTAATTCGTACGTCTCATTGTTTTCAATAGCTGGTTTTGTTTACATTGTAACGGTGACAATGTGTTTTCATCAGCTGATGTAAATTAAATGTTTTGTAGCGTCGTTAATTAATTTATTCGTTTTGGAGAAAATATTTGCCTGCGATAGATTTAACACTAAAAATTAATAGAACAATTTAACATACATACTAAATGACTCAGCACTGCATAGTGCTAGTCCTAAATTAATAAAAAGTAAAGCAGATTCTAGAACACAAAAACCACAAAGGACTGTGTAAAAAATGAAAACATCCTAAATATGCTTATTTATACGTTTGTCGCTGCCAAAAATTACGTAATCATACCCCCAAACACAAGAATTTGTTAATACCTAGAAATATTCAAGACAAAACAGAATTTCATGCATAATAAGGGGTCAGAAGCGTTGCCCCCTGGCATAGTTCCAACTTCGAAAGACCTAGCTGAAGGCTGTAAGTGCCTGAAAACTATACATATAATGTATTAATGATGGCTTGGATCAGAATAGATGTTTTACAAAGGAGCTTACGCGTTCTATTTGTGTAAGAAACCACGTTATACGCCTACCTACGCAGTATGAAGAGTAAATAATTGAATACGCAGGGAATACGGGAACAAAACTACCACACAGGAACGAAATTCAATGCTAAATATCTAGTTAAGCAAGAAAAAACAAAGAATAGCAGTAGTAGAGTAGGTGTTGACTACTTATTAAGACAGAGTGGGTAGTGTCAATGCAAAGGTCTGAAAATTTAATCCTTAAATGAGACAGTTCCCAATTTGGTCAGACATAAATTTTAAAATCAACCTGAAAAGTTTTAAAGTCGACGGTTTAATACGAGTTGAGTCATATATTTCAGATGTCTACGAAAACAAAGCCGCTTTCCCCTGTCTGTCCCTATGTATGCTTAGATCTTTAAAAGTACGCAACGGATTTTGATGAGTTTTTTTTAAATAGAGTGATTCAAGAGGAAGGTTTATCTATACTTAGCACCCGTGCGAAGCTGGGGCGGGTCTCTAGTAAAACCATAAAATAAGGTGCAATATTTTTTTCTTTTAAGTTTAATACTGAGTAATCAGAAACGTGTAGGTAGTTTTATTATTTTTTAACTGCCATATTACCGTCTGTTCTTTGTTCCAAACGTCCTAAATCTCAAGTGACCAAATATTAGAATGTAGACATTATATAACATCAGAATAACTATCAACGATATAAACAAAGACTAGATTTTTATACCTATGACAAAGTAGGTACCTACATTTTAACTAAGAAATTAATCAAGCGAACAGAGATAGAGCAGAAATACTTTAATAATAAAGCCATGATAGAATTAACTAAGAGTTACTGGAGTTTCAGCTAGTTCTGATGAACAACTTGGCTGTAATCCAAGCACAAGGCTAGGAGTAAAATATTATGAACACTGAGGATAATAAACCAGAAGGGAGGATAATGCCAATCTCACAATGGACACTTCTGAGATATTTAGCTCAAATGTAAAATATTAACTTGAGTAGTTTCTCTGTTAAGGTTTGTCCTAAATTAAGAGAGATTATTATTTGAGAAACCATTGTTATAGTATTGTACAGGTATTTTCGATTCCCCTTGTTCTTGATGTTTCGATCTATCTAACAGACTTCAGTTTTAATCTCAGCATTTATAAAGCTTTTAAAAAGTATTCACGTAGGCTTTTTGATAATACAGAAACCAGCGAGAATTTCCTATCGTAAATGAAATTTTCTAAAAAAGACCTTATTATTCGCATTAAGAACGCCTTACGTTCCAACAACTTAAAATATACCATATTAAAGTAATAAGGAATTTCATTACAAGGAAAGTAGGTACGCCATCATAATTTACTTATCCAATATTCCCGTCTAATATCGGCTCCATAAAATGCTGAGCGTCCAGAAGTTGCTGCATTAAACACAAATGGCTTTAAGTACCTCCCGTAAACTCGGATCACTTTTAGTAAAATTCAGAACGCATTCCCAATTCATGAGGCTTGTAACGCAAGGTGGCACCTTATCTCATAAATTATTCCGAGCCCCGTCAACCATCCCTTTGTCGCGCATTACTTTCTATGAGCCTACTGAGCTTATTCCTTACGTTATTCCCTTTCCCCCTCGCGGAAAAACCTTATATTTAATTACCAATACACTTCACGCACGCCACCGGAGTAAAATTCTGGAAGTGACAAAACAAACAATAAACACGTAGTTTGGTCCTTAGCTTGATCAATAACCGTGTCCTTGACATTAGAGCATGTTGGCATCTGTTGATGATCATAATTATATTATACACCCACCTTATTTACCACCCACTTGTATAAGTACTAGTTCAGATAAAAATCACGGTAGTATATTCACAACACGTCACCAGGTCACAGTCACAGGTGTCGTAGTACGTAGTCGCAGCCGGCTACGGCGTAGCGGACGCGTTCGTAGCGCGCGCGCGGCGAGTCGACTGCTGCCTCGGAGAGAGCGCGTACGGATTGCACTGCACAGAGCACCCGGCCGACACAGAAGGATCAGGGAATGCATTTTTCATCTTATTTTTTAATGTTGAAAGTCAAACAGCAAATATCAGTTTATATTATCTAGTCTTTTATTGTATGTTTTGACTTTGTTAAAATGTTTGTTACGTATTCTAGATTCTGAAAATTATTTCAATGGCAACAGAGGCACTAGGTAAAATTGACATATTTTTGTAACAACCAAAAGTTTATTTTATTTTATTGCGCAAAAAGTAGGTATAATAAATACTTCTGTTTTAACGGGACTTTTTATTATTATTAGACAGAGTAGCACCAGCTAACTTTGACCGTAACTATGACGATAACCGGTGCTTTTTGTATGGAGTTTGATATATTTTTGACGTTTGTTAAAGTTACAATGAGATGGTGCAACCCAGCCTTATACTTACCAACATATTTTTTTGCTCACTACCCGATTTGGACTTCAAAAAATATAGTTTTAATTAGCAAAGTAAGTATCACAAAGATTGTCAACATTACAAAGTTATTAAACTCCTTTGTTTTTCTTATTTAAAAACAACAATTTATATTCAACTATGTTAATAAATTCCGCCTCTACATCTCTCCCGTGCTCTGTGCCGCAAGGAGTCCCGATCTGCTCATGCGCGCGTGACGTCAGCGCCCCCGCCCCCCTTTCCCCTCTCTCGCCCACGCTCGCGCGCGTTCGCTCCCATCCGTTCGCTGTCACCAGTCATACAACTGTCGTTAGTTCTGACAACCATTCAGGCATATTTGTGACATGGAAGCTATGCAAAATATTCCATCCGATTTCTAAGAACATCGATTTTATTTGGAAATAGAAGTTAATAGAGCTGCATTATTTTTAGGGTTCCGTAGTCTTGACAAGGAACACTTATTTAAATATTGTATCTAACGACCGTCTGGGTTAGTTTTTTGTTTGTGATAGGGACAAAAAGTTGACAATTACGAGTTTGGATTCGAACAAAGCAACGAATACGATTATTGACGGATGTTGTGATCGTTTAGTATTTTATTCACAGATTATGTTATTGTGATATTTATTTATTATTTCGAAAGTCGCGAATATCGATTTTACATGCATTTTGGAATAGATTTCTCAAGGTAGCATGACAATGTACCTATTAGATACGCAAATGTAAAGGCTGATCAAATAATTTCATAATTAAATTTATAACACGCACGAGTTGCTCAGAAGTTAGGCATACTTAATTACTTTATCAAATGTTATGTAATCAGATTATAATCCAATAAGAGTTCGTTTTAGTTACACGTGAAAATAATTATTACTGAATAATATTATAAGCCATGCCCATAAACCTGTAGTATCGAATAAATAGTTTGTAATAGATCCCAACCAATTAACATTAATATGGATTAGCTTGAAGTACAGCCATCTGTAAATAAAATACTGGGAAAACCATTTATTTCAGACCCTTTTATCTTCTTTTCTAATTTCTAACAACTCTACAATTCGATAATCTGCTTCATTTCATTCAATTCAATCCTTTCTATTTTTATTTTCTTATCTCAGTTTAGATTACAGAATGGTTCCAGAAAATGTCCACCATTACCATTTATCTCGGGTAAATAGCGCAAAATGCTGCAATAATATTGAAGGGTATTCTGAGAAGTTTTCTTTAGATCATGTCGCCGGAAAAAATAGGGTAATTAATGCGGTAATACGGGGTAAATAATTATTTACCGATAGCTGTAGGTTTAAGTAAATGTTTCTTGGAAAAATATTATATAAATGGCCTGAGGAATAAGCACTGTAAGTAAAGTTTTAATAGCTCGTACCTAGCAAATAAAATATTTTTAGATATTTATTCATTAGTACAGATCTACAACAGAAAAAACGTAATGACAAAGCTGAGTTGAGACAAAAACATTAAATGTACTAAACAATAATCGAATTAGGGGCCATAACTTATAAAACTGTGTTTATTATGTTCAGAATAAACGTTTACGTATTAAGGTTTGCCGTTCAACAAATTCATAACCAAATATTCCGAACTGCATAAACTTTTGCAGGGAAGCATGCTTAAGCTCACCAGGAGATAGTCGATTCAAGAGAAGACGATACTGTTATACAGACATCATTTCATTTTACTACTTACACTAGAATTATCGGCACAAAACAAAACAGAGTTGCAGGCTGCAGCTAAATCGCAATATATGGGGTCGGGTTGTACGAGTACGCTTCAAAGGGGGCGAGTTTTCTCAGGGCCCTTTTATTCGGGGCTGTCGCCGGCCCCCGCTGTTACACTGACCCTCTGCGAAGGGACATTGGCGCTTGGTGCAAGAGAAAAACTTTTGTTTTGTTATTTTTATATTTTGAGAGTTAATTCTCGAAATGCAAAAGTAGAGGAAATCTTGTTTAAGAGTTTTTTTCTCTCTATTTTCATCATCCATGTCAATTTGTCTGCAAGTTTTCGTTATTGAGAGACAAAATAACCTACAGTAACCTACTCCGATATTCATGCAATAATGCCACTCATTTGCAGCAGAATTATTGCATGAATATTTCTGCTGCAAATGATAATATTGCAGAATTACAGCAGTGTTTTCTCAGTAAAACAAAATAAAATTAGGACTTATATTATTTTATCAATCATTCCCACAATATGAAAATATTCAGATTTCAGACGCCGTATTCACGAGATGGTTTCTTAAAATTTTGTAAAGGTGTGCCACCTTCCCACGACCACCTGTCTTTTTTACCATTACCACCAGAAGGCTATCATGTTATGTTAGCCTTTATTACGTTTGATGATTTTATTATAGGGAAAAGAAAATACTCATGTAATCGTTACCGCTTATAACTAAGGCCAAAAAGAAAATAGGGACCTATTAACAAAAATGCGACAGCGATCGGCAGGCAGCGCCCTCTGTCTCGGGACACGGAGTGCCTCGTCACCGATCACTTTTGTCAACATGGGGCGCCGCGATACAAATGCACTATCTTTTCACAAGTTCGATTCGTATTACTGTATAGTTGTAGTGTAGTTTCTAAAATTAGTTCTACTTAGACACCCCAGACTACAGACTTCTTGCGGTATAGTTTGGTTGGGCTGTTAATAAACTGTCAACAGTCTATGAAAGAACGCACAACACATTACACCTAAGGCCCAATTTTTTTATTCATAGTTAAAATAACTAATTGTTAAATTTTGCTACTAATAGTTAAATATTAACAAAATGTGTACATGCAAACATTTAAAGAAACCTAATTTAATTTTTAAAGGTATTTTTTGTTAGAACTTTTTATTGCGAATTAAATGTTACATAATTTTCACAACTTCTTTGATTTATTTTATTTTTATGTTCTGTTTAACGAATGTAATTAAAAATAGCTTCAGCGGAGTCCGATTAGTAAGCATCGCCAATACCGATCCTCTGTATCGACTGCCGTAATGAAGATTTATCGGGCGCTTCGCCCGCGGATTATCGACAACCTCGGGAACCACAATGGCGTTGTAAAATAAGGATTACTTACCTAATGACCAAATGGACAGACTACAAAAAGATAAATGTGTTAAAGAGAAACACGTGTCTCAACGCGATGGTTTTATATGACTAAAGTATTAAAATAGAGAAGCTATTTTAATGCTTTAAGATCTGATAAATGTGTTGGAGATACGAGTAAGTTTAAGACATTTTTTACCAAAAGTAAAATAAGTACAGTTGCCAAATGTAAGCCTGAAGACTGGATTTGTATTATTATGTATCGGTTTTACTACATATCGTATATAGGTACCATTGAGTTAAAATCCTTACACTGCAGTTTATTTTCTTAGTTTTAAGAGGATAATCAGATAAACTTATCCTATCAAGTTTGTCACAATGTTGAATCAAGGCGTTCGCGTTGTAAATAAAAGTAGAATACTATACTACCAGTAGTAAAATTGTATTTAAAAAAACACAAACAAATTGGCCTCATTGGTATGTTGGTAAGTAAATGTTATTAGCTTTGTCGATGACTGAACTTTTTACATGTTATTTACATGTAAATTAAAAGCCGGTGGCTCATAACACTCTCAAATTGATGTATACCCGTAAAAGGGACGATGATGTATTCTTGTTTGGAAGGGACGCTTTATAAACTGTGCTAAAGTGGATACTGCCACAGTTTCAGATGAAAGTTTTGAGTGAATCACAACAAGAGTACCAAAATTCTGTGCCGCCATTAAGTACGTGTTTACTTTCATGCCAGTCTACTAAAATCAGATAAAAAGGCTTATACTTACCATAAGCCTTACTTACTTCTTTCTTAGGCATATGTAGAGATGTCCTACTTTGTTACCTACTAGCTGTCTGCCCACGATATTTTATTTTCCTGTGGGACAGATTGATGGAATTGATGGATGGAGCTCTCTTGTTCACAAACTAAGTGTATTAATGCAAAAAAAACATAAATCCGTCCGCTACTCCGTTTTAACATGACAAAAAGATAGGAAGAGAATGCCACACACAGACATGACATTCATATACCTACTTAGTAAAAAGTAAATTGTAAGTTAACAAACACAATTTAAGAAAACACCACCTTCCAAACCTTCGAAAAACATAAGTACCTATCTCTTACGTTTACCTAAATCTTTTCAAAACCTGTAGTACATACAACCAACTTACCTTGATAGGCGTTCAATATAAAAACGGAAATAGCAAAGCGAATATCGCTGACGTAGCAAAAAAGTATCTCTAAACGTGTCTTTGAATTCAGTCACGCATTGGTAGGTAATCTTCGAAAGCTTTCAGGCGGAAGTCAAAGGGCTCCCTTGGCTGAGACTCCATCCGATGTGCATTTGTCAGGGTGTGAGCCCGAGAGTCGCCGATAACAATTTGCTCGTGGTGATTTATGGAGCTAATACTGCGGTTGCTTACGAGACACGATATTGGACTCCGTGACGTAGACGTTCCTTTTGAATTGATTTTCCATCTTGCTACAGAGTTATATTGAATGGAAAAGAGGGAGTAGGCTGGGATCAATGATAAGATCCTTTCATGCTCAATTCCGATTGTAATGGACTGAAAAACTGAAAAATCGTACTCGTAATCAGCGAAACCAATTGTACCTACGTAAATAAGTTATTCCACCTGGATATAGAGTGGAGAATACGTGCAATGTGATGTGATGGTCCGACGTCCTCACGTCTGGCAGTAGTTTGCTGAAAAAGCAGGTCACCATTTTATTGGTATTGCTAGGTTGTTTACTGAAATGATGAACATCTTAACGATGTTCATCTAAATGATGAAATCACAATTAATCAATCAATCAGATTCCTACAATGGTGACAATTTGTAAAACCGTTTATTGAACATAATTTGATTAAAACATAATTGAGTAAAAAGTTACTAAAATACGTTGAGAATTAAATACAAAGAGCTAAGTAAATATCTCGCTCCGCCGATCGAAACAGACGACAAACATGCAAATTGTCTTGCCGAAACAACTACAACTGTTAGCTATAGGGGAAGTTCATTAGCATAAATACAATTGCGTAGACCGCTGACCGAGCTGGTCTTGTACCCGCGAGGAGAACTCAACAGCATAGACGCTGCGGTAAAAATTTTGGTAACGTTACCAAAACACCGGTCGTGGAAATTCTTGGGAAGGCCTTTATCCAGCAATGGACGTCATTCGGCAGAAACGAACAAACTGGTTAGAAAACATGGTTGCAAATTTTTAATTTCGTTTCAAAGGTAAATCTAGTCACTGGAAGGTTCTTTCGCAAATAGAGGACAGCCGTTTGGCATTTAAATAATTAACAATCAAAAAGGAAAGGTTTAAATCAAAGGACACCACGTGTTGACTTTTGAATTTAAAAAAAAAAAGGAAATTACATCACCATAATCCTACATTTAATATTAAGTAAAAATTCTTTAAACTCGAACAACGGTAGGACTTAGGCAGTCAGATAAAACCAACCACTTACGTAAAAACCTGCGTTAACATAAAAG
Source organism: Ostrinia nubilalis (assembly GCF_963855985.1). NCBI lineage: Eukaryota > Metazoa > Arthropoda > Insecta > Lepidoptera > Crambidae > Ostrinia > Ostrinia nubilalis. The sequence goes on from NC_087097.1 coordinate 10,146,604, forward strand.
CTTTTTAAAAGAAATCAAATTAATCTGCCATAACATCACAATCTTCGCGCAAAACCCAATACACTCCGCGGGTACTTAACATTCAAGTGATAAATAACGCCCCCAAAAATATGTAAATTTGTTTTGAAAAAGTTATGAAGCCAATCTAGAAGATCCGCGCAACGTCGCCGGATTAGTAGGGCGGGCGGAATTTAAAAAGGCTTTGTAATAAAATCGCGGGTCGCGGGTACACAATCACTCGCTCCTCATTTATCATCATCTAGGTAGACCGTGATGTTATTAAAGCAAGAACCTTTATTGTTTAATTCAATACGGGATTTTCTATTAGTAGGTAAATCATCCCTGTAATTTATATCGCTTATTTACAAGGCTTTTGAAAGCAAACGGACAAATCAATTTAACAGAAGAATGAACACATTATGAACATTATGGAGGTAGCAGGAAGGCGCTTGATGCAGGCCTCTACCAACCGGGCGATGGAAATCATTGGGGGAGGCCTATGTTCAGCAGTGGACGTCTTATGGCTGAAATGATGATGATGATACATAGAGTAAAACCTACTCAACGGGTATAATAAACGTGAAATCTGTGAAAATAGATCTTTCTAATTAAAAACACTGTACTGATATCATTTAAACTGTAGCAAACTTCATTTACTTGCCAAAATGGCATTGTATGTATATTTAAAAAAAAATATTCACATTTATTTTTAGCTTGTAACTTGAATAGGTATATAATTAATTAGGTATGCCAACTCACCCATAACGGGGGTTGAACCCAAACCTACCAAAAGCTACTCACTCCACACCAACATATTCGAGAGCGCCCGCTAGAAAATGGCAATGTAATATGTACCTATAGTCTAATGTATAATGAAAATATAATCACTATTCGTTCGTTTCGTCCACTGCTGGACAAAGGCCTCCCACAAGGCTTTCCATATTGAACGGTCCTGCGCTGCCCGCATCCAGGTTCTTCCCGCGATCTTTACCAGATCGTCGGTCCACCTAGGAGGAGCTGCCCACGCTTCACCACCTCGCTTGCCCACGTCTTCCAGCTCGTCCATATTGCACTGTAATCTGTAATTTGAAAATTTCAACCCCTTAATGAACCTATCCCTCATCTAGGACGACCAAAAGGAAAATTTATACCGCCTAATGCATTTTCCCCGGACTGCTAAACTGCGTAAAACTAAAATCATTAGCAAGTCTAAAGCGGGGTAATCGGATTGTTAAAACTTTAAGCGCTTGCAGCAACATTGTGAACGTTCTCTGGGTGCATTAGGGTGCAGGTAATTTTGAACTTTTAGATTTACTTACGTGTCATTAACAGCACAGTATATACAGTGTGAGTCACGTTAAAGTGTACATATGAAAATAGATGAAACTAGACCTATTTTTATCGACAAAAAAGAGGTCAAAATTTTTTTGAGATTTTTTTAAAAATTTTTATAGAATTTTTTTTCTTCCAATTACTTATTGTAAAGAAAACGTAATAACTTTTAAACTAAGCGGTATATCCTGATAAAATAAAAACAGTAATAATGCTAAATAACAGGCGATACTAAAAAAATACATAAAATACACAAAAAATGCCAACAAATAATAAAAAATGATACTTTTTGATAAAAATCTGCTTTTAAATTCGTGTTTTTTTGGTTATTTGATAAATTTCTTCAAAAAATGCCCCTACAATAGGTGGTTTTTATTTCTTTGTATTATTCTCTATCGTATTACCTTCGTGAAACCAAAAATCGCATGTCTCTATCCCTATCACAACATTTGCTATGATCGTTTTAACAAAGGCCTGCCACAACATTATTCTCCGCTACAGGTAGAGACAATTTTAATTTTAACTAAAATGCTTATTTTACTTCGAAATCTTTTGTTTTTATTTGAAATCTAACTTGTCTTTATCAAAATTACAAATCTAGAGCCATTTTCAGTTTCGTTGTTAACGAAGCGTTGAATGGCGCGCCCGGAGTGGCTTAGTTCAAACGATTATTGCAAACGTTATGATAGGGATAGAGACATGCGAGTTTTGATTTTACGAAGGTAATACGATAGAGGATAATACAAAGTAATAAAAACCACCGGTTATAGGGGCATTTTTTGGAGAAATTTATCAAATAACCAAAAAAACACGAATTTAAAAGCAGATTTTTTTCAAAAAGTATCATTTTTTATTATTTGTTGGCATTTTTTGTGTATTTTATGTATTTTTTTAGTATCGCCTGTTATTTAGCATTATTACTATTTTTATTTTATCAGGATATACCGCTTAGTTTAAAAGTTATTACGTTTTCTTTACAATAAGTAATTGGAAGAAAAAAAATTCTATAAAAATTTTTAAAAAAATCTCAAAAAATTTTTGACCTCTTTTTTGTCGATAAAAATAGGTCTAGTTTCATCTATTTTCATATGTACACTTTAACGTGACTCACACTGTATATGAGCTAAAGCAGTACGGAAGCTTAGCCCTTTCGGCGAGTTAAATACCTACACTTCAACTGAGTGTTAGGGTTGGCACTCTTAACCTTTATAAAATTAATAAGGTTCTACTTACTTATTTATTAAAACGTTTATTTAGGTTTTTTATTATGAAATAACTAATGGAATAAATTAATTGACTAAGTACTTAACAAAAAAATAAAACGTTAATTAGGTTCTAATAATGATCGAATACATAATCGAATAAATTGATTAAGTACTATTAGAGGCCGGTAGAAGATCTATTCTCATAAATAAAATACCGGATACTTACTTTCACATACCTATTGCCTCATTTTAAATACAGTTCATCACTTAGTACAAAAGCGTGCGGAGCAAATTACTTTATCAAATAGAACACATTGTTAAAAAGCGTAATTACGTAATTTAAAAAGAACTATTACAAAATCATAAATGTAAGCACTTTACTTAAAAAGTAATATTTAATCATTTTTACGATTCAGAATTATTACGAAGTTGAAAGTTCTGGTTTTGAAGATGCCGAGTTCAAGCAGCCGTATACTACGTAATACACATACACACTCGTAGCATGTTTTTAAAAATACAGCGGACAGTGCATGCAATAAAATTATTATTAACCTTCGTATACCCGCGCCAAAAAGCATTACACATATACCCGCGCACGGTCTCTCAGACCGAAAGTTGAGCTCGTGTTTTATAGTGTAATTGTGTACTGTATTGTACTATAATTTGCTTTAAATTATACGTTAAGGTATTAATTGCATAAAAAAATTAAAACAAATTTTATATTTATAGATATTTTGGTTTAATCGGCCTTTAAATCAGACTTAAAATTTAAACAAAATTTTACATCAGTCTAAATTTAATAACAAAAATAAACTTTTTTTCTTTTGAAGCCTAAAAAAATACTATAAAATATAATAAATGGAAGTATCCTTAGTAATATAAAAGAACAAAACAGTATTTATCACTAGTGGTTTCAGTGGAATAATAACCGGAACATACCATAACTGCATGCTCGTATAATGACAAAAATACTTTTTGCATGTGACAAATCACCCTTCTGCTCAGAATCGGTGTTGTTCTCCTGCACTTCTAAATCATCCACCACCTCATCACTTTCACTCTGGTCATCATAGTTGGAGTCCGAATCTTCACATTCTAACAGCGCCCTTATCCTTTTTTCGTTCATTATGACGACAAAAATGGCTAAAACAAATTAATAATAATAAAATACAATAATACTTAATTGATATGAAACGCCACTAAAATATGACAATACATTTTATTGAGTAATATTGTAAAATAAAACAATAGTAACATACCTGAAGTAGTTACACGTATACCCGCGTCGGTCTCACAGACCGAATAACAGCAAAAAGTGACACACATACACTTGGCAGAAGCGATCGCCCAACACTAAACAATGGCAGGCCACAAATCATGAAGCTACTAAAAACCGCAAAGTCATAGAGTTAATACTTTTTGAAAAAACTCCGAATTATTAGTTCGTCGGTCTGAGAGACCAACGCGCGGGTATAGGAAGGTTAAAAACACAACGCGCGCGACACTCGCGACGGATGGACTGCGAGGTTCGCTTAGAGCTCGTGTAAAGCGTGCGTCTGTGTGCGTGAGTCTGATTTCGAGCGTTTGTATGAAGCTTCCGTACTGTTTGATTTATCTACTGTGTTAACAGGGCAACCGAGCGAGTTTTAAGGATAAACGTACATGAAAATCGCGCAGTGGGAGCGTAATGGGCCTTCGCCTGATAAACTGGAAGAAAACACACTTTGCACCGTATTTTCGTGAGGTCCTATAAATCGAAAGGTTGTCTTCAATCGTTTAAGTTGATAACTCTATAGTAATTATATAATAATAAAGATTAGTTCACCTACGAGTAATAAAAGGGTCGCCGCGTGTTTCAATGTCAAAATTAATTAAAACCCACAATAATCAACAAGAACATTGCACAGCATGTTTTTTGATATCTTTTCCATATTTAACAACATTTTCCAGCCAATCTAAAAGCCTCGACATTATCTTCTGAGGCTGTTTTACTATATTATTTTACTTATTATTTATAAACTTAGAAACCGCCGACTCTTCGTAGAATTCATAACAGTGACAACTATTATCTGGACGATTTCGCTAACAGCTGTCACTTCAGAAGTGTCAAAACTAATCACTCGGCGGAGTCGAGGGCCGAATCGCCGGGGCCTCTCGAAATGCCTCACAATCGAAGTTAATAGTTTAGGAACTATTTGCGGAGGCTTTATCCACAGCACAAGAGAGATAAAGCAGTACATTTCACAAATTGTTGAAATATCAATGGTTTAACACACTTTTGGTATTGACTAGTTTAACTGACCTAACTCCTCCAATCCTTTTGATTATAGGTAAACGTAATTAGACTATGTATGAAATAATTTTATGTAAGTAAATCCTACATATCAATTTACATTGGAGAGTACGATCTACAATAAAAGATGAGGATGGTATCATAATGTCGTACAGATAAAGTGTACAAGCTAGACTACAGCCACAAGATGTGGCTATAATATGGTGCGGCTCTTTATTTGACTACTTATTACGTAATTAAAAGATTCAACTGGCTATTTTGACTTCCCTGTGGTTCTTCGGATCTCCGGCCGGCCTTTACTTCGGCGTAATTGAGTTCTGCCGGACACAGAGGAAAGTACCCACGGTAACCCTCTTTTAGCCCCACGAACAATCAGGAATCGTTCATTTACCTCGCTATACAGACTTTATTGCTTGATTCGCAACTTATAGACGCAAATTCAACGTAATCAGAACCCCATTGTCGATAGAAAAGTTAGGGACTTGTTTGCTATAAGTAGTTGGTGGAATTGCAGAGAGAGATTATAGGTAGGTACGATATTACGGAAAAGTTCAACTAATATTGGGTTTGATGTTACTTCTAAGATTTTTGACGATTGTGACATTATACGAGTACTTATCTAATCCTCAAACAAAGCACCTGTGTCTGTGTTGCTGCATTGAGGAATAAAGTGTCTTATCATTGGGAAAATTCCTGGGAAATGGAAAAGTTTACGTCCTTTCCATTCTCAGAAAGTCAGAAAATATTTATATTGGTATTATAAAATATTTTTGTCACGTGTAACTTGTTACGTTTGGCCCTTTTATCCATTAACCTGAAAACTGAAGTACTACCTATATTATGAACCATATCAAACACACATAATCCGCTGGAGTAGGCATTAAGGTAAACTACATTTACCCTGTTTGAGACGATGAAAGTACACAAAGATGTAATAACAACCACTTCGGCCATATTTCTTTCTGAACGAAAGGTCAAGTGGATTTAAGTTTGAGCCCCATTTTCAGGAGGCACTTAGACGAAAATCAGTTTTTACCAAATTGAACCTTTGGAACAAAACACTTTTTATTTATAGCTTAGGTACCTAACATTAGGTAGGTAGGTACACTTGCTTACGTATATGAAGAAATTAAGTACACTCAGTTGTAAGATAAATGATGACAGCGTTAGGTACAGGGTATTGTGATTCTGTATATTCAAAACAAATATAGACTGACCAAAATGCCGTTGCCCTGACCAAGTATATAAGTTAAGAGCAAAAGTTAATCGGACGGCCAGTTACGAGTATTTGAGAGGCAAATTCAATCTACATTTCACCCAGCGGGCAAGGCGGAATTCAATTGGTGGTCGGATTGAATCGTTTTTCCAGATCGGAAGCCATTTTAAACCACAATACTGGTAATCGGGTGGCGGTAAGTAGGACGCTTAGCGGGGATGACCCCTCCACAGAAAAGTGCGCTGAGTGGTGATAATGTTATCGAAGTTATTTTAGAAGCCTATTGTTTAATTTGGGTCTTGTAACTATACAATAGTTGTGACAAAATTCTAATTAATTTTATGCGATATTGTAGAGGTACTCGTAGATACTGGTGCTCATGACTCAGATTTCCTTGATTACATTTTCATACAATAAGTACTTACTCAGTTTTTTACAATGAATAAAGCGATGTTGCTTAAGATGGCGCCTCGGTGGTCGATGAGCAGCTGCATGGCCTTAACCTGAAATGGGCCTGAAGAACTCGGAAAAGTTTAATAAAGAAGTAGGTACTTAGGTATAATGTAGTGGTAACGAAAATAAGATTAAGCTATACTATTTACTTAAGTAGTATGATAACTTAACAAGAGGACCTACTACACCCCGTACAGCAATTGAACTAATTTAGTAGTAGGTAGGTACCTAGTATTAATCAATGACTGATACATTTGTAGGTAAGTATTTCCAAATCTAAATCTAAATCAAATCAAAAACATTTATTTCTTAGAAAGTGGTAACAAGATACTAATATAAAGTATACTAACATTATATATGCGAAAGTAACTCTGTCTGTCCGTCTGTCTGTCACGCTTTCACGCCTAAACCACTGAAGCGATTTTGATGAAATTTGGCATAGAGATAGTTGGAGTCCCGGGAAAGGACATAGAATAGTTTTTATCCCGGTTTTTGAAACAGGGACGCGCGCGATAAGGTTTTTTTGTGACAGACAAAATTCCACGCGGGCGAAGCCGCGGGCAGAAAGCTAGTAGGTTTTTTAATTAAATGATCTTATTGTGACATAATCCAAAGTCAGCCTTATTAGCATTTCAAGTAATAAACATTTAAACAATAACATTATTTGGAAATAGGGAATTGATGGCCGATTTTGTTTAACCCGTGACGTGACCCGCGTAATGAGACCGTATAAATAAAATTTAATTGTTTAATTATAAATTAGTCTGTGTTAGGAGTCCGTTCACAGCACAACCGGCAAAGTAAGTAGAAATATTTAAGCGAAAAACGGGTTATTTTTTATAGACATAATCTTACATCGCAACTGAAAAAGCCGAAAATGTAATTTTCAGTGATTTTATTTTACTGTATTTTTCAGTCACTTTTCAGACAATCCACAATGTTAAAATACCTACTTACATTCTGACATAAACGAGTGTGACGTGACGAGAACGAATAATAGAACCTTTACTTAGATTAACCTTATCATATTCCTGAATTTCAGAAATGCCGCCTCAAGTCGACCCGGTCGTTAGCGGGGTGCTATTCGAAAGCGACACGCAGACACCTGACTTGGGGCTCGACAAAGATGTCTCAGTCCTGAAGAAGGCAGCCCCGAAGAAGTATGAATATGTCTGGGGCAATATTGCGTGGTTTCTGTTCCTGCACATCACCTCGCTGTATGGCCTCTACTTGGTCTTCACGTCGGCGAATTGGCAGACGAATGTTTTCGGTTAGTTTCGGTTACTTTTCTCTCACGAGAATCCTTCATATACCCTCCATTTCCATCCAATTCCTTTCTTAGCAGATAGTAGCATACTTAGCAGCAGGAAAATCGAATTTAAAAGATTAAATTATGAAAGAAGTTAAATTTCTTCTTTTAGAATTTTTAACACTTTTTCTTTCTTTTAGCATTTGCTGTTCATCTCATGTGTGCAATCGGTATTGGCGCTGGATCTCACCGACTATGGACTCACAGATGTTTCAAAGCTCGCACTCCATTGCGCATCCTTCTTATGATCTGGCAGACTATGGGATTCCAGGCTAGTATTAACCCTTCTTTTCATCATCACCACTAGAATTTCATACTGTTGTGCTGATCCCCTCCATAGATAGCTGGGTTGTTGTGGCTCTGAAAGGATTGCATCAAGATTTCTGCACTCTTATTTTTGCAAGTTTACGTCACTAATCTAAAGACGATGTCCATGTCAGAATAGTTCAGAACAAAAAGCTATAGTACTTAGTTGATCATCATTTTAAGATCAGTTATATTACAGGACTGCATCTTCGAGTGGGCACGAGACCACCGCACTCACCACAAGTACGCCGACACCGACGCTGATCCTCACAATGCAGAGAGAGGCTTGTTCTTCTCGCACATGGGCTGGCTGTGCTGCAAGAAGAGTCCCGAAGTCATTGAGGGTGGAAAGAGGATCGATGTGTCCGACCTCTATGCTGACCCAGTGGTGATGTTCCAGAAAAAGTAATGATACATCTTTATTTTTATTCCAAGTACTTTTTCTTCATATTATGTTTGTTCTTATTCTGTTCAAACAATGCTTGTCTCGTGTTTTTGCATGTATTTTTATACATAAGTATACCTTCAAATATAATATTCTTTAAATATTTTACTGCTGCTTGAAACAACATGCTAGAGTTCACAGGCTAACAACTTAATTAATTTACTGTAATATTTTCCTAGACACTACATGAAGATGATGCCGATCCTCTGCTTCGTTTTGCCGACGATCATCCCCGTGTACTTCTGGGGCGAGACCTGGCTGAACTCCTTCTGCGTGCCCACCATCCTGCGGTACACCTGCGGCATCAACGTGGTCTGGTCCATCAACAGCTTCGCGCATACCTTCGGATACCGGCCTTATGATAAGTACGTTTACCATTGAAAAAGAGGAAACATTTAAAGTATTTTGTTGGCCAGATTATAAACTACCTTTGGTAACTCTGATATCCTAGTAACAAACTATGTGTCACCTTTTGTTTTTTCTTGCTTTGCAGATATTTGTTTTACAAAACATCTACAAATTGTTTTTTCGTATTGTCAGGTCTTTGAATCCTCGCGACAACATCGGCACCTGGATGATCTGCGTGGAAGGTTTCCACAACTACCACCACACGTTCCCATGGGACTACAGGGCGACTGAATACCCTCTGTACAACATGCTGACGCCTACCATCGTGTTCATCGACCTTATGGCTAAAGTAAGCACTTCGTTCTTCTTTTTCCTGTAGCTCAGTTCATGAATAGCTTTTCTAATTAGCGTTTCACCAAAAAGGTTTTTCAGACATTTGTATCCTATGAACAATCACCCTGCTCAATATTTTTATTGCATAATAAAAACATAAAACTTTCTCATATTTCTATAGATTGGCCAAGCTTATGACCTGAAGAGCGTATCTCCTGACATCATCAAGCAACGCGCGCATCGCACAGGGGACGGAACCCACTATCTATGGGGCTGGGACGACCCAGAGTTTACTGAAAAGCTAAAATCCCAGTACGGGCAGGTCACTAACCCAGAAGAGAAGAAAATAGAATGAGAATTATAACAAGAGTCTGAAATAACTCCTAAAATGTACACCTACTAACTTACTTTTAGATTTGTAAATATTAATTCGATTTAGAGGGAATTCATGCAATCGTTATTTCGAAATAAAGGTTTCATTTTATGTTTATTTCTTTTTTTTAATGATGAACACGACCACTCCATCAAATACAGCTTACCTACCTATTAAAAACTTTTCAGTCATGAAATTATCGAGAAAATTCTCAATAATTCTACTGAAAAAATTTAACAGCTGAACTATTACAATTTGCCTGCACTAAGAACAATACCAATTTCCAGAAGAATACAGCGTGATGGAAAAATTATAATGTCCAGATAGGTAGGTACTGAAAACTGGTACATAATAATGACAAAATATATTAAGCACACAGGTTTCAGATTCGCGGCATAAGATTTTCCTCCATCACAAAATGTATTCTTTAAACCCACGCATGTAAAGAGGGTAAATCCAAATTAACATACGTCCCTCAATATGATTATTGTGCCTGAGGTTTGCCTGGATGTAGACAACATGTGTAGGTAGGTATTACAAAATTTCCAATTGGACAGCTGAATACAAGCTGAAGATATTTTTATTTATTATTTTGCTTGTGGTAATTATTGTGAAAGAATATAGAGAGCTAAAAACTCGCGAATTACTTAGTGACTGAAGTATAAAAATGGGATGAATTTAACTCTGAATTACCTGAAAAGCATATAAACAGTTAATAAAAAAAACGTTTATAAATGTGTAGTAGGTTACTACTTATAACTTATTCTCATCGGAATTTATAGAACTTATTCCAAATGCAAGTCTGTCCACTCCACTTTTAAAAAATAAATGAGCAAATTGAAACAAGCCCGGAAATCTTTTTCCAATGCCGAACACAGCTGGCGGCGTCGTAAACGATAAGCGAAAATCGATGGCTCCTCCATTAGCCCAGTATAATTAATGCAGTGCAATCATACGCTCAGTGCTATAGCGTTGGTAAGCACCATGCATTACTTATGTATCAAATAGGCTGTTACACTCTCGTTGAAACATAACTCAACAGCTATTACCTGTGAAGAGGCATCCGAAGTGGCTGTTAAGGTGAGTGGGTCCATTTGAGCAATCACGAGCTGATAGAGCATTTAAGAGCTTGTATTAAGATGGAGTTACCTCCGTTTGAAGTTAAGCGACACGTATAAAATAACGTAAGTAACGTACCTGATTAAAGTAGCTAATAGACATTGGATAAAATTCATGTTGGACCAAACTTACTATAAGGCTTAGGCTTCTTGTCCGCTTAACGTAGTTTCAAGCCTTACTTAGGTACCTAATCAGCGTTAATTTAGAACCATGGTGGTGAGTTCTTCTTCTTTGGTTTTGTGGCAATCAATCAACAAACCTCTTGAGATTTATTTTGTGAATTTTTGTGTCAATTAATTTACCGTTGACACGATACCCGCTCAAATTCAAAGTGTTTCAATACTTTTATATCACTTCACTACACTCTAAAACACATTATTTGTATAAAAAAATCGGAACTTTTCGTTTAACTACCCTCCACGGAAATTCATCGGTTTGGTGAGTTTCTAAACGAATTTTTATACGTCAATGTCAGTGTGTTGGTCTGTCAGAGATTGATGTTGTCAAATGAATGAAAGTCAACAAAACAGTGAGAGTTTACGAAAAATCGAATTGTAATACTTTTATTAGATTGCCTGTTTCGTGCTTTAATTGATCTTCATCATCATTGCCCTTCATACATTCCTTGTTGTTGTATAAGAAAAATGTTATCATCACTTATAAAAGAACACCAAACAAAGCAAGCAGCAAAAAGAGTCGTCCAAGGTTTGTACTCAGAAGAAACAGCTAGAAGACTTCTTAATGGATTCTCCCTCTTCCTAATTATTAAATTCCCTTATGTTTTTCAGAACAGAAACGCAAGGAATGTATTGCAGCTGCAAACGACTTAACACAAGCATTAGTAGATCATCTAAATGTTGGGTGTGTATTGTTAGGATATAGAATTTTATCATGAGATGACATGTTGCTGGCAGGTTTTATTTTAAAAGTAAACAGCAATAGAATAAAGTTTGAAAATAATGACAGGTGTAGAAAAGCGAGAAAATGTGACATTGTATTATTGAAGTTCGATAGATTCAGTTGTAAATGTTTTAATATTTAATATGTAATAGATTTTGATAATATTTTAATAATAAAGTGTGTGTGAGTATTGAAGTGGCGTTATTATGATTGATTGAATAACCTCCCAGGAGTTGTGTGGAGAGGCACACTCCTCGAACAGGTTATGGGCCCAGCGTACGAACCCAGAGGGCTGTAAGAATTATCTCTTGAATAAGTAGAATGAAAGTTAAGGATCTATCCTGATTTTGTTTTTGAAAATTTTAAAATAACAATATGTCGGAAGAAAATTTTAAATTATCAACGTTATCTAAAGGAGAAGACTATACAAACTGGAAGAAGAAATTGATATTGTTATTGACAGCGAAAGATATAGATTGTGTTTTGGAAGATAATGCTGAGAGCAAAAAGGATTTTAATAGAAAGGATGCAAAAGCAAGATACATCATAATAAGCTCATTATGTGATAAATTTGTTGTATATGCATTGAATTGCAATACAACAAAAGAAATTTTACAAAAATTTGACACATTATTTCTAGGACATGAAGATACACAGATTTGTCAACTTTTGGAACAATTTTACAAATTCAAATTTTCAAATTCGGATTTGATGATTGACATAGCAGAAATTGAAAATCAAGCAATAAAATTAAGAAATTTGGGTTACAACATAGACGAGAAACAAATCATGATTAAAATTTTATCAAGCTTACCAGAAAAATTTGCCTTTTTTAGAACTGCGTGGGAGTCAACCCAAACTTCGGAAAAAACACCAATAAATCTACTATCAAGAATAAATCTAGAACTTACTATGCGAAAAGAAAATCAAAATCAAAATTTGGAAAAACCTGAAATGACGCCGTCTACGTCAGCAATAGAAACAAATGACAACGCATTGTTAGTCAAGAGTTGTTTTCAATGTGGCAAGAAAGGACACATTGCCAAGTATTGTCGGCAGAATATGAATGCAAATCGTGGATGGAAAAATAATAACCTGCAATGCTTCAGATGTCTGAAGTTCGGACACAAACATACGGAGTGCAGTCAACAAACGAACTGTATGTACTGCAAGCATAATTCTCATTACACGAAATTCTGTCTACAGCAACATCAGCATGTGAGTAATTTTATTCCTTTAAAAACAACTGTGGACTTCATCCTGGATTCAGGAACTAGTAGTCATATTGTTACGTCTGAAAATTATCTGAATGACAAAGAAGACATAAATTATAGAATTATGACTGCTGATGGAAACATACATCCAGTTAACACCATGGGAAATATTTATACAGACAATATTAATTTTAAGAATGTTTTATGTGTACCCCAACTTAAAAAGAATTTATTATCTGTGTCTAAATTAACTGATGATAATTATACTGTTAAATTTTACAGAAATCAATGCCAAATCATGGATCAGAACTCTGAGTGTAAGCAGACAGGAGTTCGCAGAGAGGATGGCCTTTATTATGTGAAACTGCCAATGGACATGTCAAAGTCAGTCGTGCATTCGAGGTCAGACAAAACATTCCTTATTAAAGGCTTCTGGCATCGTGCCTTAGGTCATGTACCTATAAACAAGACTAAAGACCTTGTTTTAGGTATAGATAGAAACTTAGTAGATGACGTAGACATCTGCGAAGTCTGCATACAATCTAAACTTTGTAGAAAACCTTTTAAAACTGTTAGATATAGAGCTACTAAACCTTTAGAAATTATTCACAGTGATATTTGTGGTCCTATTGGAAAGGAAACATGGGATGGCTACAAATATTTTATTACATTTTTAGATGATTACACACATTTTGTTAAAGTATTTCTTCTTAAAAACAAGAGCGAAGCTTTTTCTAAAATTTTAAACTTTATCAATTTGGCGGAAAATCATTTTAACACAACAGTTAAAACATTCAGATGTGATAATGGTGGAGAATACACCAGTAACCAATTTAAAACTTATTGTATTTCCAAAGGTATTAATATTGATTATACAATTCCGTATACTCCTCAACTGAACGGTAAAGCTGAACGGTTAAATAGGTCCTTAATGGAACGAACAAGAGCTTTACTCTTTGATATGCAGCTACCACATGAACTATGGGGTGAAGCGGTTTTAACTTCTGCTTATTTATTAAACAGATCTTCAAACACAGTAAACATTAAAACACCGGCGGAGATGTGGTTTAATAGAATACCAAATTTAAAACACTTAAATATTTTCGGATCATTAACATACTTTAAAAATAATTTTCAGTTAAATAAACTTGACTCAAGAAGCAGTAAAGGGCTTTTAGTAGGTTATACTAATAACGGATATAAAATATGGGATCCTTTACATTTTAAAATCTATTATTCAAGAGATGTAACGTTTAATAATAGTAAGAGAGATGTTAGTGAGTTTTTAAAAACGTCTTATAGGGAAGTGAGACAAAGTGATTTAAATAATTTATTTAAAGAAATTAGTGTTGATATTAGTGATGAAGTTATTGATGGTGATATTAATGGTGATACTTGTGATGAAGTTATAAGCGGTGGTGTTGGTAATGAAGAAGTTAATGAAGATATTAGAAATGGTGTTGAAGATAATGGTGTTTATGAAGAAAGAGTTACTGATGTTTTTGAAGATAGAGTTGAAGATGTTGAAGTTGATGGTGGAAATACTGAGAATATTGAAGATTGTATTGAAGAAAATATAAATTTGAGAGGGGAGGTTAGAGAAGATTCAGCTGTTGAAGACAGTGATGGTTTAAGGATTTTACCAAATAGAGAGAGGAGATTACCTTCTAGGCTAATGGATTATGATTTAGAGAGTTCGTTTTTAACTTTTACGGAAGTTTTGAGTAGTGTTGATAAAGATTTATGGAAGAAATCAATTGATGAGGAAAAATAATCTTTAGAGAAGAATAAAAGGTGGTGATGATGATGTGCATCGTTATAGGCAATTAATCGGCTCGTTGTTGTATTTAGTGAACAAAACAAGATTAGATCTGTCGTTTCATGTTGGTTATTGTAGTAGACATCAGGAACATCCTAATTTGAATGATTTTGCAAATATTAAAAACATTTTTAGATATATTAAAAATACAGTTAGCAGTGGTATAAAATATGTTCGTGGTAGTGATCTAAGTTTAAAAGCATATTGTGATGCAGACTTTGCAGGTGATCCTGATACTAGGAAGAGCACGACTGGTTTTGTAGTGTTTTATGGTGGTGGTCCAATTCACTGGTGTTCTCGCAAACAGTCAGTAACTGCTTTGTCTAGTACTGAGGCTGAATATATATCTGCAGCCGAGTGTATAAAAGATCTGCTTTACATTCAGAGTCTGATTCATGAGTTGACAGGCGAGTTACCAAAAACACAATTGTTTGTTGATAATCAATCAGCAATAGTTTTGATTAAAAACGGAATCTTAAATAGGAGGAGCAAGCACATTGATGTTAAATACCATTTTATTAAGGAGAAATTAGATAAAAATTTATTAGAAATTTATTATTGTCCTACTAAAGACAATTTGGCTGATATTTTAACTAAACCACTGGATAGAACAAAGTTTTTGAGACTTAGACAATGTATAGTGAGTGATACATAGTGGACATTTGTGATGTGACGAATTATGTAGGTTTATTAGAATATAAGGTTTTTGGGAGTTAACTTGAAATTTTAATTTTAAGTTAGTTATGTAAGGTGTTTAGGTTAATTAATTCAAAAGTATATTTGTTGTATGGTTGTATTGGGTAAGTTAGTTAAGTTGGGTTTTAAGGAGTAGACTTAGATTAATCTAAGGGAGTAGATAGGTAGTTGTTATGATTATATAAAGATAAAATTCAGAGGGGATGTTAGGATATAGAATTTTATCATGAGATGACATGTTGCTGGCAGGTTTTATTTTAAAAGTAAACAGCAATAGAATAAAGTTTGAAAATAATGACAGGTGTAGAAAAGCGAGAAAATGTGACATTGTATTATTGTATTATTGAAGTTCGATAGATTCAGTTGTAAATGTTTTAATATTTAATATGTAATAGATTTTGATAATATTTTAATAATAAAGTGTGTGTGAGTATTGAAGTGGCGTTATTATGATTGATTGAATAACCTCCCAGGAGTTGTGTGGAGAGGCACACTCCTCGAACATGTATAACTACATTAGAAAATTAATACAAACCACAGAAAGTCATAGTACAAATATAAACTTAATATAATTGTAGTAAAATACATTATCACAGCATTATAATATTGTTCTAATAATTCCAGGGTTGCCCAAGCATACTTGAACCAGAAAAAGTTGGATGCTGAAGCCAAACTCTTGCATCAGGGTGCAATAAACTTTGCCAAACAAACACAACAGTGGCTGGCTCTTGTTGAAAACTTCAGTAGTGCATTGAAAGAAATTGGAGATGTAGAAAATTGGGCACGGAGCATTGAAAATGATATGAAAATAGTAACAGATACATTAGAAAGAGCATACGAAATGACTCAGGAGCAACCTAATACTAGTAGTCAATAGATAATTAAATTATTGTGTTTATCATGATGGTTTAATTTAAGTTGAGATACCTATCCATTTAAATAAGAATTAACCCCTATGTTCCCTTCCCGGATGATTAGTATGCATAGCCGGGCACTAAGCGATTAAGCAAATACATAAAATAGACAAATTAGAAACACATTAATTTATAAACTGCCTTAGGCTTTCTGTAATGTTGGCAATTTTAAGATAATTCATTCTTTATTTCTAAAAACTACCTTCAACTCAGAACAGTCAACTATAAAATTAAATAGTTTTGAATTTGCATTTATTTATTTGATTTGGTTATTGCATCTGCACCTGATTATGTAGATTATGTATCAACTTCTTATAAATCAACAGGTTTATGATTATTTTATTACTTCTCCATTTGTTTCTAGAAAAATAATTTTACGAATAGCAATCGAAAGAAAATGGTGGTAAAACGAAACGCAACTGACAGGACACAAAACGTCGACTGTCATTTTCAGTATTGCCAGAAGGTTACTTTTGTAACCTTTTAGGTTACTTTTGAACTGAGCCCCGATTACGGTAACTTTTAACGTCTACAATCCAGTCCAGACACGCTTCTCGATTCTGCGATACGATTGGTCGTTCAACAGCGTACGTCAGCTGTTTTGACCAATCGTATCGCAGAATCGATGAAACGCGTCTGGATTGGAAACGTTAAAAGTTACCGTAATCGGGGCTCTGCATTGGTTACTTTTAGGTTACACTAATGAAAAGGTTACTTTTAGGTGATTTTTCAGAAATTGTAGAATTAACTTTTACAGGTTCAGTAAAAAATATTAATAGTGACAATTTAAAAATTATGTCATAAACTGCATTTAAACATGAATTTGATTTATTATTTGTTAAAGAAAATAAGTTTTAGCGAATGTTTTTCGATAATAAAACGCAAATCCATGAAACGGTTTTAGACGACCGGTCACTTTTTCATGGTATGGTCAAAATTCGAATTTAGTTACACGATTAATGATCAATTGTATTCATTTTCTATCCATGAACAACCTTACACAATCGCTCCGCACCCCCCCCCCCCCCCCCCCCCCCTGTGAAGGTTACTTTTTTTTTATTTCTGGTAATTTCTGACAAGACCCGACTGGCAACACAGGTCATCTAACTGACCTGCCAATTTTGGCTGTCACACACTGCAATACAGTTTGTAAAATGAACTTAATATCGTGGCTGCTAAAGTTCAAATTACTTTTCGTACGATTCTTGCATAAAAATAGGAATTGTTCTTATCATTTCGTATCAAAACCTTATCATCTCGTTTAAATAATAGATATCTAAGAGCCAATAATAACTTTACGATTTGACCTAGTTCGTGCGCAAGTTATCTCTTCAGTCCTAATTAACATTAATAAACTGTTCGTTTCACAAGTGTCGTAAACAAGTTTCATTCTTCAATTGGTTCAGATAGGTTATTGTCATCTACATTAATGGCTCTGTAGATCTGTAGTAGCCGAAAGATAAAGTCGTTTATTAACTGCTGAGTAAGGCAGTCGTACAGAGTGCTAAATCTCTACATTCCACAAACGTTCAACAACTTGAGAACATCATGAACTCGTCAGATTCTACTCCTCGGGTGCTCTCCATCCAAAGCCATGTTGTCCATGGTTATGTGGGAAATAAAAGTGCTGTATTTCCTCTACAGGTATGTTTTGTAATATTATGACATTCTGTAGTAGATGCACTACTTATTTATGTTATTAATATTATTTTATTTGTAATTCTAGGTTCTCGGCTTTGAAGTAGACTCTATAAACACTGTGCAGTTTTCAACCCACACAGGATACAAACATATTAAAGGGAATGTACTGAAGAATGAGGAATTAGAAGAATTAGTACAAGGTCTAACATTGAATGAGGTTGATTACTACACTCATTTTCTAACTGGCTACTCAAGGTCTCCAGATTCATTGAAGCAGATTGCCGAAATCATCAAGAAATTGCGTCAAAAAAATCCAGATTTAGTTTATGGTAAGTTGGCTTAAAATGATTATTTCCTAAAAGTTATCTGTTATTTACTATTGTCGCATCTTATATTCTTAGAAACTGTTGAGTGATCAATTAAAATATGTGTACGACCTTAATTGACCACTCAACCTATGGGGCTGTGTACTTATTGGGACAGTCAATCTTAATTACCATTAAAATGTGTGATTAATTTATCAAATGAATCCAGAATTTTGTACATATTTTTTTACATTACAGTATGTGATCCAGTGATGGGTGATAACGGAAAAATGTATGTGCCAGAAGAAATACTACCTGTCTATCGGGACATAGTAGTACCATTAGCAGACATACTTACTCCAAATCAATTTGAAGCAGAGCTGATAACTGGCATCCAAATGAAGGACCTAGATGGTGCTTTGAAGGTTGTCCGAGCGTTACACGATAAGGGAGTCAAAACTGTAGTCATATCTAGCACAGATCTAGGAGATGATAAGACGATGATCGGAATTGCTAGCACCAAAGGTTGGTATTATATTGAAGATACGCACCATCCTAGACTGCATCTCACTTAACACCAGGTGCAAAAAAATATTATTATTATATTTATAATTAAATGCTAGTTATTTGATGTAGTACCTAAAAATCATTAAATATAGTCATCTCCAGGCAGCATCAAATCTATCATCATTCATTTGGACTAATTCTTGTAACTTTCCATATGACCTTCATAACTCATTTTTTATCAGTAAATCATTCTTTATCAGTTGCTAACCTATTATTTACCTTACTCAATTTTATAATAAGTGGCAACAATGTAGCAATCAAACATTATCACATTTGAAAACAGGTGTTGTTTGATAAGCGTTTATGACTTCATGCAAATTAAAAACTTAAGATTTATAACCTACCGTAAACTCTTATTAGAACCACATAAAATGCTGTTTAGGTTGTTATGCTGACATCTATTGTACCTAGAGATTTACTTTCCTTTCTAAAATTTTCACAGGTTCCTGCTACAAAATTGAAATGCAAAAGCATGATGCCTCATTCACTGGTACTGGTGATCTTCTTGCTGCACTGTTCTTGGCCTGGTCCCACAAGACTAATAATAATGTAAAGCTGACGTTAGAGAAAACTATTGCTACCATGCAGAGTATCGTTAAGGATACCTATCAGAGAGCGCGAGGTGAGACGATTAACTAGTTAGGGTTTATAAACGCATGATTATTTTTGAGTCTAAGGATACCTAGATGAAATTAATTTCTAGAAATAATGAGGTCTACTGACGTTACCGTATTTTGAGCTCACACTAGCGAATGACGTCCTAATTATACAGGGTGTTAGGTAAATGCCCTTCTGACCCACCGCACTACCAAACCACACTACCAGTAGTGTCGTGGGGAATATTTTTTCCCTTCTACACTACCAAGCCAGTAGTGTCGTGGGTAATTTTTAAGGGCCATACATCTTCATTCCCATCGACACTACTACCATAACTAAATGTAAAATTTGTAAAATTTTGGATTGTTTTGTAATAAATTATGTTTATATGCAACACTAACCTCTGTGCAATTTTGCAGTTTGACGGAATTTACTGAAAATAAAATATTACCTAAAAGGGCTTATGTACATGTTACGGTAAATGTACAAGTAAAGCGCTTTCAAATGATACCAAACACGGCATATTTATCTTAACTTTATTTTTTTACTCTGTATGGTTTGTCCGCTAGAGGGCGCCACATTAGATTTTGTGAAACCCCATATAGCCTATAACCAGCGGACAATTAAGACGCTTCTAATGATATGTCATTTGTTGAATTCTGATAAGTAGTTTAGAAGTTACGAGGGAATAGATGAACATACATACATAGCCTGTCAAAATCATAACCCTCCTTTTGCTTTGCCGCAGTCGGGTAAAAATAATTTAATTTTTGTTTTTCTTTCACGCAAAGTTATATAGGTATAAGCCCTTTTAGGAAATTTTTTTTTTTCAGTAAATTCCGTCAAACTGCAAATTTGTACCGAGGTTAGGGTTGCATATAAACATAATTTATTACAAAACAATCCAAAATTTTACATTTAGTTACGGTAGTAGTGTCGATGGGAATAAAGATGTATGTTACCCACGACACTACTGGCTTGGTAGTGCAGAAGGGAAAAAATATTCCCCACGACACTACTGGTAGTGTGGTTTGGTAGTGCGGTGGGTCAGAAGGGGATAAATGGGTATATGAGCCGACACTAGCCCATGTTAACATGGTCATATAAATGGTATGGTGAAGTCAGAAAATCGATATCTTCATTTTAATTATTTTAATTTTCATACAAATCGGATTTTATAAAATTTATTTTGTATGAAAATTAAAAAAATTAAAATGATGATATTAAATATCTGACTTCACCATACCATTTATATGACCATGTTAACATGGGCTAGTGTCGGCTCATATACCCATTTACCTAACACCCTGTATAGAGTGGCGCCAACCTGAATGAACTGCAAATCAATCAGATAGTCCTGCTATCGCTTCACCGCTCGCTAGGCGATGCCATTGTCTTACGCTATAGTGGCGTCAACTGGGTAAAAGTGTAGCCGCGGGATACGAAATCGCAGCAAGCACAAGCTAGTGTTTTATGCTGACCAGCCGGGCTAGGATGCGCGCCGTGATAAAATCTTATCTATGATTTTAGACGACAAATGTACGGTCTTATCGCGTATAATCGATAAAATGCTTATCGGGGCGCGCATCCTAGTCCTACTGATTTCATTTAATATTATTTACTGTACAGTATGTTAAAGAAAGGAAAATTTATTTGTTGTATTTTTCCAGCAATTCAAGCAACTGGTAAAGTAACTCCTGCACTCATCGAGCTGAGACTGATCCAGAACAAGAAGGTTATAGAAGAACCTGTCATAGAAATAAATGCTATTGAAATAAAAGCACCGTAAGTCTGCATAATACAAATATCTAGCTTCATTAAATTATAGTGACTCTCGTAATACAGGGTGATCTAAATGAAAATAAGTTACACTTTTGGAAACCTCAAAGTAGTAATAGGACACTTGTGAAAGAGGTTCGTATACGCGTCGCCGAAAATTTTTTCATTGGTCACCGACTGCCTATGAGACCAAAATCACAGGGTAACAAAGATTTGCGTAGCCTTGTATACGAAGGGCCTAAAACTTCCTTTTACCCAAATTACTTTTATCTATTGATAAAAATCGTATTAAAATATAAGCGTACGGCGACGTGAAAAATTTTAGGTCACCTGTATAACGATTAGGAGTTACAAATACAATACCTACAATAGGTAGGTACTTGTAATCAGTAGCAAAATTTAATTATAATTAAATAAATAATATTAAAATTTAAATGCCTATGGTCTAAGTTAAGACAATAATTAATTTTTAATATTGAACATTAGTGAGACAATAAGGTTTATTACAGAAAGATATTCCTCTGCTTTTACTGAAAATATTAGCATTCAAAACATATCAATGGGATTATTAATTTATACTCTTTATTTATAAGTAATTATGTTAGTGATGATGATACTGAATTATTAATCAATTAAAACTATATTAATTTATCTCACATCAGTTACTTTATGATGTAATAAAAAAACTGATTATGAAATAGTTACACATTCATTGAATTTTGTTAGTATTGTGTATTCTGGAGGATTATAATACAAGCAGTAAGTTATATGCGGTTAGTTTTTTATATTTTATAGTACAAATTTTGAAGGATCTAAGTACTTTCTGTAATGATAATACAAACCACGTTTCACCGTAGCTTGTTCAGCATTTATTCTGTTGTTCAAGCCTGTTCAATACAACAGAAATACCTTCATAAAGTAAATACATTTAATTCTAGGACCAATATTGTCTTCCGAGGATATCTCATAGAATTATCAGCGTACCTGTGATATCAGTCCATATAATATACCTATTGTTTATTTCGTTGTATAGCGCTGAATTACATAGTATCTAAGCAATAAAATGTAGAAATGGCACATTTACTGTGTGTATTTACGCTTCGTGCTGTGTTAACTATTTTGTTTAAATTTATATTTTATGTCAAGTTAATAAATGTTTAAAACGTTGATTTTATGTTTGTCTTTTGCCCAACGACACGCATTTGCTATTTTTGTTTCTTTTTTACATCGTCGGGTCGATACTGTCGATTAGATATGAATAACTTCCTATTCATTTGTTAGACTATAGTTACAAAACCGTCCAATTCTCAAAATAAAACACCATAAAAAATCAATAATTTATATTAACATCACAAAATTTTAAAACTATTATCTTTTGCTCTTATACGCGACGACAGCGCCTACAATAAATATCAGCAGTATAAAATGAAATATCCAGAATATTGAATGGTAGTAGCGGAGAATCGTACTGGCGTCGGCGATGGCCATGCACGGCGTGAGGTAGATCAGGCAGAACATGCGCATTATCGTGAACCCGATGTTCCAAGGCATTTTCATCTGATAAACAAAGAAGATAAGGATCAAAATCCTATGAAATGCTGAGGTTATTCTAAGTTATTTAATAATTGTAATAATGCTATTTTGCAGCTCTAAAAAAATCCTAAGTGTAAGACATGACTGACAATCATTGATTGCCAAAAGACACGCCTGCAAAATAACCCGGTTACAACCCGGTCGATTTTACAACGCACCTCGCTGGAATGCGACTTCCTCGCACTCACCCGGCACGGCCGCCGGGTGCGCAGTTAACTCGACAGGGTTGTAAAAAGATTTAATCTTTTCTATTCATATTGATATGGGACGTCTCGAGGAATGGGTTGGTAGTTATCGCTCGTACACAAAGACACACCCCTCTCGCGTCACGTGGCTGGTAAATATTAAATCTAAAAAGCTAAAGAATTTGTATGGTTACCTGGCCGGTAGTATTGTAAAGAGTGCTGTATTCTGCCTCCAGATGAATGTAAACCCACAGAGTGGACGAGACTATCATCTGCTGCAATGACGGCCCTTGCCATACCGCCCACGCAAAGAAAGAACCCGCGCTCCTGAAGAAAAAATATTGAAATAACAATTACCTACATACGCTGTGAATTTTAAAAAATCCCAAGAGTTGAAGTCATCTTCAATGCATTATCCTATTCATTCAGCCTAATGATATACGGAGAGAAGTTTTAAAGAACCTATTTAATTTTCTAGATATTCTATCTAACCTAAAGTACACAATCTTCAAATATTTTAAAGTGTTTGTTACCTGACTTCTTTGCAGGCGTGGATGAGATTATTGTATATATTCGCCCTAAACCAATATCGAGACGGCATATCCCATCCATTAATGGTATCCCTCATTTTGGGCCCCATGAGCAATTTTTCATTTTGAAAGCATTTAAGCATTGCAAAATTATATTCCTGCTCTAGGGCCACATCGGGAGTGCTGGCACTGCAAAGTAAAGAATTCAAAATAGCAAGACAAAATACTTCGTCCCTTCATGATGATGATAATGATGTGAGTTTGAAGCTGACTGCAAATTGTCCACAGACTGAGTACTTATTTCTTATTATGGATGCGGGCATCTCAGGAGTGATTGTTGTGGAAATCCATGGCGGAGTCCTTTGTCCAGCAGTGGACGGCATTTGGGTCGGAGGTTGAAAGGAAGTCGAGTCTTGACTGCAACAACAGCGACAAGGTTCCGCTTTGCTGCGATTTATTGAAACTAATAACCCAAAAACGATTAAGTTTACTTACACCATCTTCAGCAGACTGGGTCGCTTCGAAGGCCCATACCCCGGCACCGGTTCACACTTCGCCGGGTACACGCCGAACCCCGCCTCAGTGTAAACGCTCGTACACAGCATCATTATCATTTGGGAGTACAGAAAAAACATCACCAGTAGCGGCATGTTGTATAAAAAACGGTAATCTGAACCGTGAATATTATAGAAGTCGTCTTCGTAATAGTTCTATGGATAAAAAATGTGTAGGTACTTAGCATTATCAAGTACCCATCAGCGTTCTAGAATTATTAGAAGAAAAGGGTTCCCTTAATCCATAAATGTTCATGGCCCCTGTACATGCCTCACTACAAAAACTTGGGACGAATTACTTAATCCAAGTACAAAAATGATCTCGGACGCTACGTCGTACTACCTACACCTCCTACAGGAAGGAGGAAATCATGTTGGGTACCTGCGCAGAAAACTTCAAACGTAGCAGAATGTATCCGATAGCACAAACCAAAGCTTTTTTTAATTTCTGCTCTGTAATAATTCTGCAGTCGCCCAGTACACCAAACGGAGCTTTGAAGTGGTCGTAGAATATTTTCCATCTGTAATATGGACCTGAAAACAAACAGAAATAGCAAATAATTTATTGCACAAAATAATGTTAATCAACATTCATCACATTATCCACAAGTTAAGTGACTACAAAATGTAAAATTATTTCATTTATGGTAACAGTACTCTTGGGTGTCAATGACACTATTTCGTAACACACCAGATTCTTGTATAACATTTGCACTCCAAGAATGTCACGAAATTTTTGCTAGCCGCTCCGAGCAATAAAGGACATCACACTAAATAAAATTAAAAAGTAGGTATATACCTTTATGTAACCCAATAAAGAAGTAAGTGTAAGCAATGATATCCACAGCAGTCGGCTCTACAAGTGGTATGTCCGAGTCGCCCATAGGCAGCCTAATGGAACTCATCGACCTAGAGGCGCCTGTCTTTTCCAGCGAACTCATCTCAAACGCCAGTCCCACCAGTCGCAAGGCTAAGGTCTGGTGCAACCATTTCACGTATACTGAACAACTCAAGTTGAAATGCAAGTATAAGAGGTAGGTCCAGGTGTACACCATGCTTATCTGGTGAACGTAGCTGAAAATGATAGATATTTATTAGCATAATATTTGTATACACAAAGCACCTAAGTATTGAAATGAAGACGCTCTAATTTCTGTTTGACCCCAAAAGGTTGACTGAGAGAGAACGCCTTAAGGCATTTATTTGGTTTGGCTTTAGTACACAAAATAAAGAATGAAATGAATAAAAATGTACGTGTAGCTTGATAATGGTATAAAAGCTAAATCCCAGTTCATTGATCACTAGGAACTTGAGCTATATCAGAAATAAAGATAGTATGTACTCACCGTTTATCACAACATTTGATTATAACAACGTTTCCCCACACCATCAGCACTGTATGGTATATGTGCTGGCCGCAGATCAGGCAAGCCACCAGGATGCCCAGGCCCACCCCATAGTTTCTCTTCATGTCCGCATTCTCGATCTTTTTGTAGTAACTTGCCAGGGATATACATATGAACAGTGAGCTGTAGTACACTACTTCGTCTAGCATTGCAATTTGATAACATTTATTTGAACTATTTGAGGTATAAATCCATTGAAATTTGCAGATTCACATCTTGTTTTGTGTCAATTTTGAAATTTTGGGTCGGTTGACATTTTGTCAGTACCAAAGACAATTTACCTCAGCATAAATTATCTCTGGTTATAAACTTATTGATAAGGTTTTAACGTGTTTGTACAAAAATTATCTGTGGCACCTTCCTGTTTTGGGATCTTGATATCAAAGCAATAACAGAAATCTAAAAACATGTTTTTAAAGCGAATTGCTTGTCTAAAGTGTTGTGATCAATTCATATCAAGTGTAAGCCTAGGCGCAGACCACCAACTTTTTGTCCGCCGATAGTTTAGTCGGTAGTCGGGCAGTTAATCAGTATGGGAAGTGCGCACATTGCACCGATTAATTTTTCATACAAATTAGAATCGCGCCCAACTATCGGCCGACTAAAAATCGGTGGTCTGCGCCTAGTCTAAATGGAATAAAAAATATCAATAAAACACCATAATGATTAAATAAACAATTTACTACACATAATGTAGGTTCACAATAAAAATATTTCCTAAAGGAGGTATTGTAACATTGTCTGATGCAGATCTAGCCTGGTGCGCTTCGGACCTAGATTTTATTAAAAATTAGCCTTCGAAATATAAAATAATCCACACTACACATCGTGCTGGTTATAATATGGATGTATGAGTTTACATAAATAAATTAAAAATCTCTTAAATGCATTAAATTACCCACTATAGTAAGCTAATTTGGCATTCCGGAATGTTGAATATTTCCAACTACTATGATTGTCAAATACAATACAAAAACATTATTCAAATGCTACTCAATCAACTTTTGACGTGTTCTAGTGCAATCTACAGATACTTGTTATTTAGCGTAAAACAGCAGGTATTTGTAAATTGAACTATTAACCCTAATTATTGTATTATAATAAATTGGAAAAACTGTCACCCATGGGTTATTGAATAGTTCTAAGTACACAATCACATTAATTCCCTCCATACAGATAATGTTACTAACCTGATGCGACTACGCATTTAAAGATATATCACAATAGATAGAATGATTTCATCAAGAAATAAACAACTAACCTATAATACTGCTCAAACTATTACATTACAATTTTAATTAATTTCATTAAAATCAATGACTTTAGTGCAGTAAAATTCAATTGACTAGCATCTAATAGTTATCATGACAAGTACCAATAATGTCATTACAGATATTACATATAGCTATACTGCATCAACTAGGAATATGAAAATATTCTAAAAAATCATAACTTAAATTCGTAATTACATTTGTCAGAGCAGCAAACCAATGCTGTTACAATCTAATTTAGGCATCATAATATTATTCTGCTAATGATGACGTAATATCCGATATCGATAATTATATTTATACATAATGTCTAATCTATTGCGTCAAACTATACTACGCTCAAAAGGTCGCCAAAGTAATCTATGAGAGTAAAGTATGTATTTCTATATACACGCGAACGACATGTTACATCTATAACGCCGGCTCACCCTGTTACCTTCATCGATAAGTTTCATATTGCTTTGCTTTCATCACGCCATGACATTCCATCTTTTAGTCCTTTATATGAGTAGATCACCGACAGTGTTAAAATAAAAATATGCTTTAAAATCATATGGCAACAAAAGAAACAGTCGTAATGTAAAATATGATGAAACTAAATCTGCATCAGACACAGTGAAAGTACTTTTTAAACGAATTTGCATTGGTTTACATATAAACGTACACAACATACAAAAAGTCATTCTGGCCATGCCATAATAAATTGTCTATGGAATAAATATTAGAACAAAATCCCACATAAATTCATGGACATTGAACATGCTTTAAAATTTTTCTAAATATTGGCTTTACAACTATTGTTATATTAATCACCACACCTAAATGTTGTTAGAAAAGTATTGCCTCTAAGTATTATATGAAAGAGATTTTTTATAAGATCTACTTACATTTTGTCTCTATTTATAAATAACAATGAAAGTTATTGCAATAGTCAGTTTAGAACACAAAATGTGTGATAATATATAATTTAAGTACCGTTTAATAAATAACATTCATTACATTTTGTTCCAGATATTGAATAAAAGGAACCATTTTAACATTTTACCATAATTGCACGAGAGAGCAACCAGAGACAACACAAAACAAATGTGATACAATATTATAATTTGTGTGCAATAGTTGGAGGTGTAACCAAAGTGCTAGAGTTTCTAATTACAATATAAATCGATTAAATTGAAGCTTCTATAAATATACGCACAACGAACAATTCAATTTGTCAAAATCTTCAAGACATTCTAATTTCCGATAACCAGTTCCACCGTTAGTTACAATTTTTATTTTATTTCTATAATATTTTTGATCTATTGCACAAACACATAAAGGTAATCGCTATACTTATCTACTCGATTTATAAGTTATTATTTTTACAATACCTACTACGAAGTTAAATACAACATCCAGAACATTCACATCGATAATTACAAAAGTCAATCGGTGCAAATGATTACAAAAGTTTATTATCCACAATCGAAAGATCACTGTAGGTAAATGAAATATTTATACATTTTAATTTGATCGGTACTATCACATTAATTCGTACAACAATAAAATGCGAGCAGCATTCGTTTATTAATAATTGGCAGTCCTAAAAGTCACTATGGTTCTTAGAGCTATAGCGGGCCGCGGGAGCACTTCACTACGCGAGGGGCTCAAGCCACGCCTCCGTCACTCACGGCAAGCGCTGAATCGTCAGCGAGCCATACTCGACTTTCAGACAACGCACTTTAAGGTTCATTTTCAATAGGCTATCCATTACCATCACTGTATATCCGTCCTGCGTCACTTCAAGCAATGCCGCACACAAAGTTTGATTCCGATTTCCATTAGCTCACTGAAAATGTGCCTTGATGCGCTCTTTCAGTATCGAGTTACCATCGTCAAAGGTCACTTCTCTGTCCGAGAATATAGATGTATCCGAGTAAACAGGGTATATGCATAATTTTTAAATTTGTACTAACTAGTCCATGCTAAAACGATAAGGTTTCTTTTCAAACACCTCTAAGAATTTAAGAGATATAATTTAAAATTTCGTGATTTTAACACACAGTTCGCAAATCGAACGACGCGCTCCATACTAAGATCTACAATAGCGCAAATTTTTTGGTGAAAAAGAACTAGTTCTTTCAATTGTGTCCTTTCGTTTATTGACTGATTCAAATACTTTTCAGACATCAGATTCGCGGTAATAGTTATTTACTAACATGACTTAACAACGAGTACAATTCAAATTAAAATAATGAACTGCGTTAAAAATTACCTGTTCAAAGGGAAACATGTCAAAAATGGTCTTTTATGTCACATCATAAGTTATTACTTAAAAATCAATTTAAAAGTGAATGACTCTAAAAATAATAATTAAATAGACAACTGAAATGCAGTACTCAAATCGGCCCACAATCAAAAAGACCCAACTGAAAGTTTCTCCAATCGATTTTCGCCAAACCAACTATGCATAGACCTCATTTACGCACCCTAACTCACTCACTTGATGAGCTGGGCGGCGCTCTTGGAACGCCGGAACATCTTCGCGCCCTTATTGGGCGCGGACAGCTCGTGCTAGTTGCTCCCATTCGGGGCTCGCGCGAGCGCCGGCGAAGCGGCGGGCGGCGGCCGCGCGAGTGCTAGCGATTCTTTGGCGCCGTCGGTGCCGTAGATCTTGCCGGCCTTCTTGGCCATGGAAGCGAGCAGCTCTTGGGAGCACTTGTGAGCGGAGCGGAGGGAGAGCGCCCACTCTTTAAGACCGATCTCGTCCTGGAATTTTATAATAGTAAGTTTGTTTTAGTAGTTGCAGTATTTAAATGAAATAAAAGGAAGACCTGCAAAGCTTGTATAGGTACAGAATTAACGCAAACCAAACTTAACTATGTTGAATTTATAATGCTAAATTTTGAATCATAATTTGTACTAAAAATAATCTGCAGTGGGACTTGAACTCATGTCTGTTCACTTGCCAAATGTATGTCTGCTTAACTCTGATCGTTACAACTACAAACTCAATCGTGGAGTCTACATCTCATTGCAATCCGCGATGGTTGGAGTTCAGCTACCACTGTCCTCATTGCAACTCAAAGGTCTGAGGAGACCTCCAGGAGTATCATCCCACGCTTAGCGCAGTCCTCAAGATGCAACTCAAAACAAAACACTTACCGTGTTAGTGAGCACGATCTTGGTGTCGTTTCTCGTCCGCAGCACGATGCAATGCTCTCCCTTGATGGACACCAGATCAGAGGACACCTCCTCGACGGTATCCAGGAGTATCATCTCAGGCTTGGCGCTGTTCTCAAGATGCAACTCAAGACACAACACTTACCTTATTAGTGAGCACGACCTTGGTATCGTTTCTAGTCCGCAGCACGATGCACTGCTCTCCTTTGATGGACACCAGATCAGAAGACATCTCGACGGTGTCCAGGATTATCATCTCAGGCTTGGCGCTGTTCTCAAGATGCAACTCAAAACAAAACACTTACCGTATTAGTGAGCACGATCTTGGTGTCGTTTCTAGTCCGCAGCACGATGCACTGCTCTCCTTTGATGGACACCAGGTCAGAGGACACTTCTTCGACGGTATCCAGGAGTATCATCTCAGGCTTGGCGCTGTTCTCAAGATGCAGCTCGAGCCGGTTGGGGTAGAGTTTCGCGTAGCGCGTCTGCCAGGCGCTGGCGAACGGACCGCCAAGTTTCTTTATGTAGCCGTGCAGTATGCAGTCCGATTCTGGAATAAGAGAGTGATTTAGTAACAAAATTAATTCATTCGCGTCGCGTTTAACAAAGTACCACGTGAAGTGAAGTACAACGTGAAGTGAAGTACCACTTTAAAATGTACACTAGAACTGTATTGATGTAACATTATTTTACGAAATAAAGATATTTTAAAATTGAAATTGACTTGAATGAGAGAACCCGGATGTAGGTAAAACACACTTCGATTCAAACGAAGCGGTATTTTTAGAGTATTTGTGTTTATGTTGCATTTGTTCACGAAGTACCTTTTTCGTCGGCGTCAAACTTCTGTTTCTGCTTGGCCTTCTTCTTCTGCTCCATCTTGTCGGCCTCCTGGTTGATGGTCTCGAACACTGTCTCTGCCACCTCCGACTGCCAGCGTTCGGATATGACCAGTGGGAAGTCCTTGTACTGCATCTGATCCGCCTCAGTTAGCTGTGGGATAAGATATAAACACAGTTAAAATGAGTTTTGCAACGTCGCGAAGAAAAACTAACGCAGTGTTGTGATATTTTTATAGCGTGTGGGAAAATAAGTTAGTTCCCAAATATTGCTAATTTTACAAATCGATTAAATTCCGAAATTCAAAATGTCATTGTATGCTAACATTCTGACTATCCAAAAACAAATATGAGGACAGATAAAACCTATTTGACCTACAGCTTATCAGACTCTTAGAGCAGCGCATAGTCTGATTGATTTTTGTGACTTCATTAGTTGTTACAGTTCAGATATAGAAAAAAGATACAACTTAAAATTAACGTAATCTCCCCACGCGGCGGGATCAAAGGCGGCGTGTACTTCTGGTGGTACATCTGCTGCCAGTCGATGCCAGCGAAGAACAGTCTTCCCTTCGTCCAGTTGTGCCACTGACCTTGATACCTATAGTGTCACCCTCGTCGAAGCTACCCTTGTCGAAGCATGAGCGGCAGCGTGTACTTCTAGTGATACACCTGCTGCCAGTCGGTGCCGCGAAGAACAGTTCCCTTCGTCCAGTTGTGCCACTGACCTTGATCCCCTTAGTGTCCTCTTCGTCGAAGCTTCCGATGTCGAACGCGTCTGCCGCGTTCACCTCCCCGCGCGGCGGGATCAGCGGCGGCGTGTACTTCTGGTGGTACACCTGCTGCCAGTCGATGCCAGCGAAGAACAGTCTTCCCTTCGTCCAGTTGTGCCACTGACCTTGATCCCCTTAGTGTCCTCCTCGTCGAAGCTGCCGATGTCGAACGCGTCGGCCGCGTTCACCTCCCCGCGCGGCGGGATCAGCGGCGGCGTGTACTTCTGGTGGTACACCTGCTGCCAGTCGATGCCAGCGAAGAACAGTCTTCCCTTCGTCCAGTTGTGCCACTGACCTTGATCCCCTTAGTGTCCTCCTCGTCGAAGCTGCCGATGTCGAACGCGTCGGCCGCGTTCACCTCCCCGCGCGGCGGGATCAGCGGCGGCGTGTACTTCTGGTGGTACACCTGCTGCCAGTCGATGCCAGCGAAGAACACGTGCTCTTTCACTTCGTCGGCGCTGGAAAGAGAGGGAAGGAATTAGTATCTAAAAGGCGTTATTACATTATTATTTTAGGAGCTGGCTGCACACAGTAAAGTTAAAGAGTACGTCATCATTTATGACAGTCTACTGTGGACGTACGCCTGTTCCTAGAATCTTCACAAAGCAAAATCTTCCGCTTTTGTATTCAACCGCTGCCGGTTTTCTTTTTGAGATCGTCGGTTCATTAAGTCGGGCGTTTGACGCTACGTTATCCGAGCGTTTAATTAATTAAACGCTTCTTTGTCCGAATTTTCCACTAAATAGTGTCTATCTTAAGATAGACAAAGATTTTTAAGTCAAGTAGTCTAGTCCAAGCGGTTAATGAAAGTTAAGAGTCGATATCCTCATTCGGCCGATAATTGAATAACTGGATCAAATAGTTCCCATGTGACGTCATCGATGCAGACTCTATGATTGGCTTTCATTTTAAGAGTACTTCCTCATTAAAAGCATTTCAATAACAAACCACTACGCCCGCATTTTGAATTGTAACATTAGATACGAGTACTCTTAGTTAGGGAGGACACGGTACTCTCAATCAGGGAGCAACAAAAATTTACAACAAACGCAACTCAAAGGAATCTTTTGTCCCGTTTGAGTTTCGTTGCTTTGTTTTAACGGGCAATAGTAAGTTCAAATTGAAAAGTATTTGGTTCTCAACACAAAGGAATAAGATTCAAAACATTGAACCTTATTATCATCGCCTTAAGGGTCAAAATATAAATACACTCACCCTCGTCCCTTGCAGCCGAGCCGCTTGTTGATGTCGCGCTGCAGCAGCCCCTCGAGCAGACTCTTCAGGCTTGGACTGAACGATTCCGGCAGCTCCACGTTCTGGAACACGTTGTAGTTCTATTGCAGACATGATTCCATCTTTACTCACAACATACGATCAAATAATAATAGAAAAAGTAAAGAGAAAAAAGAAATTCGATGTTTTTATTCAGTAAGATAAATATTTTCGATGATAAAGTATCAATACCTCCTAACTGACATATAAGTAGCGTGGGAATTTGTGTCATGTATAGGTGGCGCAGCGAGAGATGAGGCTACCAACACAAGCAAAGATTTGTGTTGCGTCTCTGACTTACAAGTACTTCTGTCTCGCTTGCAATTTAGCAAGAGCGAGGTGGCTGGTATATTCGATATTTGAACTTGCATGTGTAGTGAGTGTTCTGTATTCATCATATTACATCAATGTGAATACCGTGTTCGCCCCAACTTTCGCTACGCAATCTATAGATTGTGGCAATATTCAAGTAAATTAAAAAGCGGTATGTTAGGTAGAAGGTATTGATACAGATTGAAAAGATAAAGTTTTAATGCTATTAATATTATAGAACGTGATTATGATATAACATCCATAATGGTCCACAATGCAATTTATTTAAAAATATCAGCTTTAGTGACAGAGACTTAGAGAAATCATGATCCATTGAAACATTTTTTCTATAGAAGAATAAAAATTGAAATATAGTATTGCATACAATGTATTTTGCTGATGAAATAATAAAACAAAGCATTCATAACAATAGCTGTACTAGAAAACCACTGGTGCAGTATCAGGTTTTGTAAATAAATGCGATTTCATCAAGATCAATGATATAGGAAACAATACACAATGAAATAGAAATAAAACGAGCTATAACATGAATACTCACATTTTTCACTGGGAAATTGTGCAATTTCCTACAGTCTTTATTTCTTTTTTATACAATTTCTGCACGTATTATTACTTTTTTTTAAAGTCATCCATTGTTGTATGTGGGATACACGATCAATTTAAAATGTATGTAATGGATGTTATGTGGTTATAGGAGATTTTCACACGACTTTAATATAATAATATAGCTTTCGTCACGCGATGCGATTAATCTTGTAAGTTTACTTTGTAAGGTTCAAGACTTTTTATAAATACTATTTGTGCCGTCGACGGGATTAAAACTGTTTCATGAATCAGACATCGGCATTATATTTGAATATTTATGTGCATAATTTTATTGAATTTCCAAGCAGCGAGAAACCCAGAGTTTCCCTTTTTAAATTCCTTGTTGGAAATTATTGTTCCATTGCGCGCGGTGCACCATTGTGTGAAATTCCATTTAAATAATTCTATACCTCGGCGTTTGCTGTTGCGTCTACATACTACAGTTAATAGCCGTCGTAGTATGAAACTGAAGTACCAAGTATGAATAGGATGTTGAATACTATTGCTTCCAATATTGAAATTCGACTAGTCACAGGTTTACTTTTCCCAAAACGATCTCAAGTTTTAGTATAGTTTGTTTCATATACAACAAATACTACCTGTTTTAAGGGTAGGTGCGTGACTTTTTATTAAATATTGGACGATGATACAATATCCAAATCGCTTCTATACTCATGCAAAAATCACACTATAAATTAGTACGTAGAATACACAATATCGGGTAGTCTACCTGGCATCGCAAAACACTGTTTATATTAAGCTTGCCGTAAATGTAATTCATAAACCTGATACATGCCTTTTGTAGTTCTTTAAAATGCTATATCTACGTATCTTAATCATCTTACGCTAGTTATTAATAACAAAGTTAGCAAAAAAATCATATTTACCATGGTCAAAGTCATCCTGTCGATCTCGTGCTTGTCCTTAGTCTTGTGCTGGCGGAACGGCGAGTGTCCCTTGAGCAGTTTGTACAGCATGCAGCCGAAGCTGAACCAGTCGGCCGAGGAGTCGTAGCCGGTGCCTTTGGACAGCACCTCGGGTGCCATGTAGCCGTGGGTGCCGCTATAAAAATGAAAATAGTCGTAAGTCTAATTTTACCAGAACTGGGCGTAGTGTAAATATATGAAGATTTTAGTTTTCAAAAGTTTCCGCTAGGGGCGCTGTACAGTCAGTCATACATTTAATGTCACTTTTTTACGCAGTCGATATCGAATGCGTTTGACGTAAACTCACACTACGCCCCCTAAAGGTTCACGAATCAGTGTGGTTAAGGAACAAATTTTACAGCACTGTAATCTTCACAACTGAAGTCATAAAGGTTTCTGTACTACTATTGACAGTCTTAATGCTTTGCTGAGGACGCAAATTTTAAAGTTATTAACAAGACAATTCTCAATTTTAAGTCTGACTCTATTTCAAATATTATTTCCACCACCACAAATTTTTATTTCTACATAATGCTCGTGATAAACAGTATTTCTTTTTGTGTGGGTTCAATTAATTGTGTACGTAACAAGGTATGAAACGAAATAAATTGATGAACAAAGTATTATTTTGACATGTCGGGTTAGTCTTGCAATAGATATTTCCTATTAAAACTTGTCATAATAAAACATTATAAGATACTTACACGCTGGCATGTGGCTTCTTCTTGGAGAAGTCGCAGGCGAGCCCCAGGTCGGATATTCGCACGTGCCCGTGCTCGTCGAGCAGAATGTTCGCCGGCTTCAGGTCTCTGTACACTATGTGGCGCTTGTGCATGTGCTCCAAACCTGGATAGGCAAGAAATTATAGTTATTGAATTGTTACATACTGATACAACTGACGCTTCTGTATAAGTTGGGTTGTTGTCAAATTCCACAAAATTGTTACGTCACATTTTCGTAAATTTCATATCCCTAAACATCAATACAACGAATTTACACAGTTTCCCATGTGATAAGTAATCTGTGACAAATAGACAATAACTCCATTAGTATTAGAGAGCGATGCCGGCAGTTTCATCATACATTATAACGCCGCTTGCGCCATTTAATTTACCTCCGGCGGAAAAGGGGGTATTCTGTTTGACATGTGTATCGGTTTATGTGAAACTATGTCATTGTGCACCTATGATTCAGATGCTTCAGATGAGTCAATTTCGACTTCAAATGAGACTTAATAAAAATAGTTCATAATGTTTCAAAAAAATGTACAGCCATGATTTTGTTAATTCTTTGGTCTGATCGAGCTATAAATTTGAGGTTATGCATAAAGGCGATCCTAATCTACCATCAAGATTTTATTTAAACCCACACAATAGAAGAACACACCCATAATGATTGAGCCCATAGATTGCTATTATACTTGCAACGGTCATTTGCAACCCATACAGAGTTATCTACTCCCGCTACTGTAAGTATGCATTGTGTGTGAGTCATCATCATGATTCCTGCTATTCTTAGTCCCTCGCAAACAAGGTCTATTCCTTATCGCCATGTACTAATTCTTGTGCTAATATTAGTCTAACCATTCCAGCTAGTTAGTCCTCGTTGTGGCAACGCTACGGTGACCGTAGTGCATAATTGAGATAAGGGATCTACGATTCTCATTAGATCCAATTTAAAGTCCATTAAATGATCTTTATTAATTGATGGAGCGATATCAGGTGTCGCTTCCTAATATACTGTTCCTAAAGCACAAATCTGCATTCAAGTTTGTTGGATTCCTCCAAAATATTGAATTTCATGTAATAAATGGCCTGGATCTATGGTTAAATTTTTTCAATAGTAGTAATTATTTGTACTACACAATAGCCCAGAGCGGTCGGAGAAGATTGAACCAGCGTTCTTTGAATCGGCTAGTCTGACAGACATCGTTAGGCTGTTGTCGCATTGAATCATGTTTTACATGTCGTTTATAATACGCTTCTCTATCGTGTTTGTTTGTTGCAACAATTGATGTCACAACCATGACCTGGTGTCAGACTTAGGCCGCTTTGACATTAGGGTGACAGAAGCGCGACAGTGGCGTTTTTCAAGCATTCG
The DNA here is from genome assembly GCF_963855985.1 of Ostrinia nubilalis. Classification (NCBI taxonomy): domain Eukaryota; kingdom Metazoa; phylum Arthropoda; class Insecta; order Lepidoptera; family Crambidae; genus Ostrinia; species Ostrinia nubilalis. Next base: position 10,183,300 of record NC_087097.1, read on the forward strand.
CTATGAAATTATCGGCAGCGCATTTGTCGCGCTGCTAAACTTGTCTAAATATGAAAGCGCTCTTAGACAACCTCAACCGTATCGAACTTCCAAATGCCACGTTAAAACTACAGCTAATCTGATACAAACCTAGGATGACTTCAGCCGCGTAGAACTTCATCTCAGCCTCGTTGAAGACGCCATGCTGCGACAGGTGGTAGTGGAGATCGCCGCCGTTCATCAGGTCCAGGATGAAGCACAGTTTGTCCGGCGTGTGGAATGCGTACGTCATGCATACGATGAAGGGGCAGTCCACCTGAAACAAAATGACAATCGATTAACCCTTCAAGCCTCGCGAATCGACAATAGAAATCAATTGTTACGCGGTCTTATGCAACTACTTTGGATTTGATGGGTTAAAGTACTGGTTCAATTACGACGGAAACAAAATTAAATGAGCATGAGCATTGAGCATTTATATCTGAAATCATGGGCGTTTATGTAATGTTTATTTATTAATACGTGTCTGTTAGTATGCAAGTCCGTTAAAATCGCCTATAAGTAGTTACCTACTGTGGTTAATTTGGAAATAATTAAAATTATTTGTCTTATTTATTATTACGTCGTATTTATTATATTATTATTAGTTTTTTGGAGCCATTTTCAGCTCTTTTGGAGCAAAATAAAGCTCTTCTATTTTGAAAGAAAACATTTCCTAGTATCTTATTTGTTGGCGACTTTACGTCATAATGTTTATTTATACTCTTCAATTCGTTTAACAGTTTGAAAGATGGAAATGAAATGTGTACATTCATATTTGCGAAATGAAACTGGGGAAACGGCATTTCTATTTTCTACTGAGTGCGCACCACAAAGCGGTTCCTGTATTTGCAAATAAATTCTGTACGCAGCACGATGAACTCTTTCTGTATTGAATACGCTGCAATTCATATTGCAAGGTTTGCAGGGAAATATCCCTTTTATCTTGGAATGAATACGTTACACTTTACAATAACTGAATAAGTAATGAAATATGAATATTACACAGTTATTACATTTATAGTACATCAGACGAACCCGTGTAGACTACCAGTTACTGTGAGTGAGTTTATCAATATTTATTTGGCTCGAAATATCTTGTTTGTCTGATCTAAAAAGCAAGTTAAATTAAAACTACGATATCGCTTCCTCCATTGCGAAACTCATTTCGGGTTTCCTTAATATTTATCGTTCCAGTTATACTAAAACGTAGGTACCTACTTGGAAATTGGCACAAATCGAAACGGGCGAAGTAAAAGCTACCGATATAGTTTAATAGTTAGCAGGTACCCATTATTACTATTCGCAAAATAGCATTAAAGGCAGTAAAAGTGAAATAGCAACGAGTTTCGGACGACGTCTGTGTACCTGGCTGCACACGTAACAACAAAAGTTATGTATGTACGTTTGAGGAAATGTTTAATCGTACTACAATAATGCATTCCCAACATTTCCCCGACAGGAATGAAAAAGGAAAATGGTGAAAGTATTACGGACGAAGAAACGAATAGAGAAAGGATTTATGGCGAAAGTAAACCGCAGGATTATAGAAGCTATTAAGGAACTTAAGCAAAACAAATCTCTTCCTAGCCACTAAAGCGCACGTCCTTAATACTTGAGCGTATCTCGTAAAGCTACATAGGTAGTGGAGTATAAATACAGTATCTTGGAGCGGCATTCGCCGGCGAGAGGAGGCGTGTCAAGGCAAAGATAACTACGATTCCCGATGGTGTTATTTGTACGACACAGACGATGCGGCGCCCGCCCGCCACGAGACGACCGCTCATAAAAGATAAGCTGACTCGCAGGACGAAATCAAGCAAGTGCATTATAACGCAAGTTTAAACGAAATCCGGCGATTATCTGCGTGAACGAACGACAAAGCGATATTCGATGCGTCGTCGTTTCCACTCCAACGCCAATTTTGGGAGACCGGGAGACCCATTAGCTTTGCAATGTGCGAATGAACAGTAAAGCCGGTGACTCACGTGCAGAGACAGTCTACTAAACCTACGTGTGCCAATAAAAGTTCTACGAGTTTTCAGCTCAAAGATAAACATCAGAGATTTACCCGTCAAATTGCAGACATTCGGAGCGAAATTGTAAAAACACAAACTGTTTCCGAGTTGGAAAACGGGCTCGAGTACGATAAACGTTTGGCAATGTACATTATGGCTGGCAAAAGCGAATCTTGAATTCGGATTGCTATAATCAAAGACGTCCAATCTGACTAATGTCTCATAAATAAGGTAGAAAAAATAGTGGTTTCATGCGAGGCTATTTTGATCAAAGATTTTACTAATCAAGCTTCGACGAAAATCCTAATGCCACGAATGGTGTTCGACGACAAAATCCGATCGACTTTACGCCGGACACCCATAATCCAATATCGATAAAATTTGTCATCCGCATCGGCCCGACGCTATAAATCCAAGTTTGCTTACGCGTAAACATAAAATAAAAACGTTTATTAGGTACCACACAACATAAAGTTCCAAAACAAGGCCACAGTAAAAGAAAATTCATGCTAAAACTTGACTACATATAAACGTAGTAACAGAACAGTAGACAGTTTCTCGTTTTATAAACTTTGCCGCGGATACCGACGGCCTTGTTAAACTTTAGGGGAAACCTTTCAGGTCACGAAGAATAAAATGGCACTTATGTACGAATGTGTTATTCCGGTTATTTCTACCTACGCGATTGTGTAAGCTTGTCATTGTCGATCGCAAGTTCGATGTAAATCGGAAGCCTTCATAACTCGCATCTCAGAGACTTCTACAATTCTGACCCCAATGACCCTCAAAACAAATGGGACAGAAGGGAAACTTTTCCTGTTTGTTATACATAAGTGCTATTGACTTAAAATAAAGCTCTTACAAAGTTACATGCGAAATAAGATTGGAGATTTTCTGGAGTACCGTTTCAAACAAGGCTAAAGTTGTAGCTATTATGTAAGGATTCTGTGACTCTACCGAAAATTAGGAATCTCTAAAACTCAGCAAAGCGTAGGATTTATTTGATTACAGCAAACATTTAGATTTCACACAATGTTTGTTTCTCGATCCCGACTAAAGTATGAAATAGTACCCCATTGCTTTAATAATAAAAAAAACAGATCATCGGTTGGAAATTGTAAAACAAAATGCAGCGGAAGCGGATTGAACTACGACAAATCGAGGGCGATCCAATTCGTTTCAGTCCAATTGGCTGGATATCGTTTATGTTCCCGATAGCATATCGCACACTTATACATATACGACGTCTGTATTGTACTGAATCAAAGCAGATTGCAATCGATAACCAATCTGATTTCATTGTCATTGGTGTATAAAATTCATAATGCAATTATGACACTTCAATAACTATCGATGAGATAGACGGGATTTTGCCAATAAAAGCATTAAGCACAGGGTGGAAAGTTACAAAAATTTAACAAAAACATGTTTTTAAGAACACTTGACTAGAACACTTTGCGTAGATGTACGTACGTACGCATTTGACATTAAAATCATGGAACAATTACTTGCTGAGCTAACAAAAGCAGAAAAATGGTAACCCATTAAATAAATGAAAGGTGATTATTACTTTTAACTATATTAGTAGCGTCTTGGATATATTCTAGAGAATTTGTTATTGGCTGAGGTTTGTTATTATTATACTCGTTTTAAAAGTTACTTTCCATTATTGCAGCTTCATCGCTTATGTGAAGATTAATCGGTCTCACTTCTAGAATTTTAGCAAAAACTCAGGATGTTGATTGACATGCTACTCGTAGATTCGTGAGGGATCGCATAAAGTACTGAATATTTTATGACAGGACTGTATTATAATACACAATTGGTATTTACGAAACAATTTTGTCGATTAAAAGTTTTGTTTGCGACATCGCGTTTCATAGGTAGAGCTCACGAAATGGGTTAACTCTAAAGTAGGTAAGTTCCGAAGTGTATATTGAATTGAGTTCCATTTTTTATCTGGCCTAAATATGTCCAACCGCACTGATACCTATGTCCAAAACATTCCGTAGGGATTACAAAACAAAGCCCGTAATCCGCAAATGCGATCAAATAACTGCCTGCACTAGTTTTCATGCTAATATTGGTTGTCGAGTAAAAATATACCTAGTTTTTAATGCAAAACCATTTCAGGTAGGTAAGTTACTTAATGATTGAATGAATGTGGTGTTTAATTTACCATAAATAAGTATTCATTCATTTTCATGAATCTAGAATGGCATAAGTAACTCGTTAAAAATAGCGTCCGCATATCGAACAATATGAATCATCTGATTTTAATGTGAAGTGTTTACGATTATCAGCGGTGTTGGTCGAAAAATAATTGAGCTATTCGATTCTTTTAAATATAGCCATGAAAACGCGATGCAGTACCGAGTTTAAAACGAAAGCACAGAGTGTTCGAGGCGAAATATGTCGAAAGTAACTCATCATAATAAGCATAGATAGACGTCACGGTTACGACACAGCCCTTTTACTCGCGGAGTTTGCGCACTGACGCTCCTTCCTTAACCTATTTTGTGTGGGGGCATAATTCGGGACTTCACACGATTCAAGACTGGAACCGTATCGACTTCTAGAGATGAGTATGTATTTACTGCAGACCGTTGCCTCTCCACTTTACGACTGTTCCTTGGCGGGAAAAAAATCATTAACGTCCGCGTCGTTGCCTCGTGCACACATTCAATTACTGGTTATTCTTTGTACAGGACGGCGACCCCTCGAGTAATGACAAGGTCCCTTCAATAAAAAGGCCTGTTCTTTTTAGGAAAACAAAAATAAATCCTGATCCGGCGACCCTGGCTTCGCAGTCGCTTCTTATGTAAAACCAAATTTAAGCTTTACATCATTCGCGTCTCTTAAGTTGCACCATTAATTCTGGTTTCACGAAAACCTTTTGTTCCAAAATCCATTTGAACAATAGAATGAAAATTTTCATCGTATATTTTTGTGTTAATGGAACCAGCAGATGTTTCCGATTCAATAAGGTAAACAAGTTAGTTTCACCTGGGTCATGTATTTTTAAACGCACCGTTACGCAGTTGATGATATCATAATCATCAATGGGGTTCTATTTTAGATATCAAAACGGAACGGGAGATGTGTTTTTCCTTTAGGACATCAGCCTCAGTTAGAATGTATACCAGATGGTGATCATTAATCACTTTGGTGATATGAGTAACGAATTAATAGAAACATGAATTCGAATAACTTTTTGGACTTTTCAAAATAGTATTATTATCACAAATTATAGTGACCACTCGTACCGTAACGTAAATGATACAAGAAAAATCACTGACGAAGATACTCACGTACATAATAATAACATTCTTAAATTCTCAAACTCTAGCCAGTGAAATTTGGCCTGAATAAAATTTCGTCAATAACAAAATTACTATAGCGCATCATTTGCCTCTTACGAACAAACAAAGACTTAACTCTTAAGTACCATTAGTATACACGTAAGTGAAGATCATATTACATTCATCAAACGTGAGTAATAAATTGAATACATGATCAACAACGCTAATGATATTGTTAATTTATCGATCAATTTGTAAATGCGTAATTGCTTCGAAGCATGATGATAAATGTTAACAAACGTCACATTCGTTAAGTGTTATCTATTTTGTTGTTTGCTGCGGTGAAAATTCCTTTCTTTCTACAATATTATCAACAATATTTAGATTAATAAATATATTTTTTTCACAACTTTTAACCCTTTTAAGCCACTCAACGCTTATATTGCTCAGATAGCTGGTAGTTTAAATAGCATCACCGGCAATACGTCGGCAACAATCACATTTCCTTTGATGGCATTGTCACGGGACACATAGGTTAACGACAGCGAGGATGTTAAATATCCTATTCTGACTGAAGCCTATTAAATTTCTAACAAACGCTAGTGCACTCGCTAACAAAGAGGGCTTTATAGGGCAAATTCTGCGCTCATACAGAGTTTCATCGAATATTCACTTTAACAATAGCTTATGTGAAACTGCGACGTTCGTGCTTACTGCTTACATTGATTTTCATTCCCGCAAAAGTGAGAGATAGTTACTATTTAAATGAAATGATGATGAAGCTTTCAGAAGGTAAGGTATATTTACGTGATTGGGGAGATTGTAAAATAATTATAATAAACATTTTTAAAATTTGTAAATCTGCTGGCTAAAACATCTCAGTGGGTCAGCAGTTGCACAAATAATGTTGTTTAATTTTAAACTAATATAACTTAAACCACAATAAAACAATAAAGACATTGTTTAATGTACAGTCGACAGCACATCAGACTATACATTTCTTTTGGAAAAATAGCATCTATTGCAACAGCTACATACTGATGCTGTTACTTAATTTGATTTATTAACTAGGCATGTGATTTTTAACAGGCATGCATATTAGTTGCCGTGCCGTGCGTTAACGATACTGTTAACAAAAGTATACTGATAAAAAAAACAGAACATGTAATTTTAGTAAATAAATACGCCCACCCGTATCGCTGAATAACGTGGAAATATGAATACGGATTACATTTGCGAATGATTATGTATCATAGTTAATGCCCATAATAAAAACATTTCATCATTGAATTTAGTAATTTTATCCGGAAATAATAGAGATGATATTTGTATATTTTATGTTGTTTGTTGTGGGATTCGCTTGCGGACATACAATAGACTACGAATAGGTATTCCTTGAATCGCATTGTTGCACGATGTTTGGATACGGAGTGTAAGAGGAAACGTCGAGGAAATGCGATTTAGTTCGCTACTGTCTGAGATCTTAGTATGTTTACCAAGACAAGTTTTTTAAGATGTTTCATAGTATGGCTCCGGACAGAGTCCATACAGCCTATTTCTTCGTTATTTTTTAACTATTTTGCTTAAACATGTGTGTTTCTGTACCATGATGGGAATACGGGGTGCATAAGGAAATATCAAGGAAATTCAACTTGCACCGGTACTGACTACCGAGATCATAATCCGTAAACGTGAACATCTAGCAAGCCCAAAGTATTGACACAAGTTCGCTTAGACATTTAGCTAACCATACAGGGTTTATGCTTAGACATACTTCAAGATCGGTATGCATGTTGATGAATACGGGGTGTATGAGGAAATGACAAGGAAATGCGACTTACCCCTGTACCACCTGTACTGTTTAGCGAGAGCGTAATCCGTTGGTTAAACGCGAGCAACTAGCTAGGATCTAGTGCAATGTATTGACTCAAGTTCGTGTGCACGACGGACGGCCCCGAATAGAAACTTAAATAGCTGTAAATAATTGTTTCGTTTTTGTTTCATAGTTGTTTCATAGTTGTTTCATAGTTATTTCGTTTTATAAAGTTTGTATAGTTTAAATTTCGATAACTTCGTAATACAGTCCACTTTCTCTTAGTTGGTTCTCAATTAGTAATGTGTCGAGTCCTTAATTACTGATTAATAGGCGTATGTGGGACGTTGGAGATGTATAAATCATAGTTTATTTTAGAAAAACATAGAAATGTATAATTTGATAGCCCTTTGTTTTATGTATATCGATTAAACCTGTAATTTCGTCTAATTGTGTATGTCGAGTCATATTTATAATATGTAAATTAGATAGATAATTATGTGTAGATCTTTATAGTTATTTACTTTTAATTGGTGATAATCTTAATTAGCCATAAAGGCAATTAATTTAAAATAGTGTGGCCAAATGAGCCCTAATATTTGTACAAATGATTTATTTGTAATTAACCCTGTACCTGTGTACCTTTATTTACCTATCGAATAGTAAGAAGTAATTTGTCTGAAAATAAATAACATAGATTCCAAAGAATAGTGGAAGAGCTAATTAGAATCCGATAAGAATTAGGTCAAGGTCATAGTTAAAAAATAGGTCACCGAATAGATAAAAAACAGGCTCTCTATACGGTATTGCCGCCCAGGGGGGGTCTAAATTAGAGAGAGAGGGCAATAGATTTGCTGTTTCATTAGAGCGAGAGGCAGCTAGGTTTTCTCACTCTAATGAAAGTAAATAAATATCGGGGTGCCATCCGGACCCAGTCAGTTCCGCGTTTTCTCCTCAACAAGCTACAACACCAAGCTCTCGCCACTGCTCCGAGGAACCGGTCACAGTCTCAACCACAACCGAGTTATTATTTCTGCGCTCCCCGCCCCCTTCGTCTCGCTCTCCCGCTCGCGCTGCACCCCGCATCGCGCCGTGTCGGCGTACGGTATCCAGGGTCCGCACAGGGTTGCTACCCCATACCGTCCGGCACATTGGTCCATTCGGAGCCGGATTAGACATTTCGGCAGCAAAAGCGAGTGGGAAATTTCATCGGCTTCATAACCGGAAGCAAGGGGAGCGTAGCAAAATGCCGGTGACTCGGAGTAGAGGCAGACCCGCGGAGCCGATCGAGGCACAGGAGCGCCCTGAGGAGAGCGCTCCCGCGACCGCGTCACAGTCAGTGGCGGCCCCGAGGCCGTCAGCGCCGGAACCGGTGCGGCATATCGAGCCGCCCGGCTCCCCGTCGGAGGCGCCACCACCACCGCCAGCACCGTCGTCGCAACAGCAGCACGACGACGCAGCAAGAGCGTCGTCGACGAAATCCGACCGTGCGCGAAGGATCGCGCGCGCCAAACAGAAGATAGCCAGACTCAAGCTGGAGCTGGAAGAGGCCAGGCTTGCCGTCCTGGAGGAGGACAGCCAGGACGGCGAGTCGGTCGCATCGGGTGAATCGCTGGGCCAGGCGCGAGTGGCCGAGTGGCTGAATACAGTGCCGCCGCCACCGCCCGCCGCGCCGCTCAGTGCACCGCAACAGTCTACAGGCGTAGCACCGCCGCCCGGCGTGCCACATGCACCGCCGCCCGGCGTGTCACACGCACCACCGCCGCCACCCGGCGCGCCACACGCGCTGCCGACCGGCGTATCGATCGCACAGCAGCTCGCCGCGCCGCTATCGGGCGTGGCGCCGCCGCACAGCGTACAGTTGAAGCAATCGTCGTCATCGAAGCCGCCGCCAGCAGCAACGGGGTATCATCGGTCCGAGGGACAATTCGACCTTAACGAGCTGGCGGCCGCCATCGCGCAGGCCGCGCGCCCACATGGGGCCACGCCGCGATTCATCGGAGAACTGATGCCCTTCGGGGGCTCGCATCTCGACTGGCTCGCCTTCAGAGCGGGCTATCAAGAAACAGAGAGATACTTCACAGAAATCGAGAATACAGCCCGCCTGCGACGGGCTTTGAAAGGAAAAGCCAAGGAAGCGGTTAGCAGTTTACTCATAGTAAACACTAGCCCGGCGGAAATAATCGGCGAACTCGAGACAAGATTCGGCAGACCGGAGACGATTGCGCTCGCCGAGATCGAACGACTTCGCAACGTACAGAAGCCTACAGATGCGCCACGGGACATAATACAGTTCGCGAGTCGAATAAAAAACAGCGTCGCTACACTCCGCGCACTCCAGCAGCCGCAGTACATGTACAATCCGGAAGTGGTCAAGCAAGTGACAGAGAAGCTGACGCCGTCGCTGCGGTACCGGTGGTTCGACTTCAGCCGGGACCAGCCGCCAGAGGAGCCGGACCTCGTGCGCCTTCACCGCTTCGTGACCAGGGAGGCGGAGGCGTGCGGGAAGTACGCAGACCCCGAGCTCGTCGGCGGCGCCGAGGAGCAGCAGCAGCGCGCGGCGCCACGCAACCGGCCGCAGCGCGCCTACAACAGTCGGAGTGACAGCGAAAAGTGCGACAACAGAAGCGAAAAGTGTCCAGTGTGCAGTTTACCGAACCATAGCGCCGACAAGTGTAGAAAATTTGTGCGTGCGAACAACAGTGAACGATGGAGCATAGCGAAAGCGGATCGACTATGCTTCCGTTGCCTGAACCCCAGGAGAGGGGGGCATAAGTGTGAAGACCGTCAGTGTGGAGAGGACGGCTGTGAGAGGACCCACCACCCATTACTGCACTTCAAGAAACCCGAAGTGCCAGCCAACCGGAGTGAAACAGTGACAGCAGCAAACTCATCTGGAAAGTCAACCGTAAGTTTCCTCAAAATTCTACCAGTGACAGTGGTGGGCCCCAAGGCCAATATAGACACATTCGCACTCTTAGACGACGGCTCGACAGTCACACTCATAGACGAAGACCTGGCTAAGCGCGCGGGCGCTACAGGACCCATAGACCCATTGAGCATAGAAGCTATAGCGGGGGCCCGCGTCACGCGTACCGACTCGCGACGAGTGAAACTTGTGCTACGAGGGCAGGATGAAGAGCACTCCCTGCGAGGCCGCACTATCAAGAACTTACGACTGGCGGCCCAGCACATTGACCGAGACTTGTCAAAATATCAACACCTTCAAGATATCGAAACGCGAGTGCGGTATGCGGAGGCGCGGCCCACTATCCTGATCGGGCAGGACAATTGGGAACTCCTACTGGCCAACGAGGTACGACGTGGCGCCGCAACAGAACCGGTGGCGTCCCGCACACCCCTGGGGTGGGTGCTCCACGGCTCAAGCAGCCGGAGCCTGGGGCACACAGTCCACCACGTATACAGGCTCAATGAAGAGAGCGACAATAGAATAGAAGAAATGATCAAGAGGCATTTCGCAATCGAATCGTTGGGCGTGACGCCCAAGAAAACGCGCGCCGACCCCGAAGAGCGGGCGCTTCGCATCCTGGAGAGTGAAACCATCAAGCTGCCGACAGCGGGCTACGAAACGGGCCTACTTTGGGCCACCGACCACCCCGAGCTGCCCAACAATTACGACCAAGCCTTGACGCGCCTACACAGCACAGAGCGCAAGCTGGACAAGCAGCCGGAGCTCGGGGCGGCATACGAGCGGCAGATGACACAGCTGATAGAAAAAGGATACGCAGAGGAAGCCGCCACCGCACCATCGACCACCGGGCGCATCTGGTACCTGCCTCACTTCCCGGTGCTCCATCCAGCCAAGCCCGGGAAGGTGAGGCCAGTCTTCGACGCCGCCGCTCGCACGAAGGGTACGTGCCTGAACGACCACCTGCTGTCGGGTCCGGACCTCCTGCAGTCGCTGCCGGGGGTGCTGATGCGCTTTCGCCAGCACGCCGTCGCCGTCGCCGCGGACATACAAGAGATGTTCCTGCGAATACAAGTTCACGAGAAAGATAGAGATGCGCTGCGCTTCTTGTGGCGCTCACACCGGCGGGAGGGACCGCCCACAGAGTACCGGATGAAGTCGGTCATCTTCGGAGCAGCCTGCTCACCGTGCACGGCGTTGTTTGTCAAGAATCACAACGCCGAGCGTCATCGGGCCGACCATCCGGACGCAGCCGAAGCCATCGTGCGTCATCACTACATGGATGATTATCTCCAGAGTTTTGAAACAGTTGAAGAAGCAGTTAGAGTGAGCACCGACGTGCGCACAGTGCACGCGGATGCCAATTTTCATTTGGCCAAGTGGGCCTCGAATCGCTCCGAAGTACTAGAAGTCCATCGGGCGGAAGCTGCCGCCACTCGGGACGTCACACTTGAAGACATCGAAGAGAAGGTCCTGGGCCTCACCTGGAGGCCGACCTGCGACACCTTGGGATTTAATCTGAACTTCGCCCGGGTGCCTGACGTCGACAGCGGGCAAACTCCGACGAAGAGGGAGGCTCTGCGGACAGTGATGTCACTGTTCGACCCGCTGGGCCTCGCCTCCCCCATCACCATCGTAGCGAAACAGCTGCTACAAGAGGCGTGGCGCGTAGGCGTCGATTGGGACGTCCGCCTACCACCGCCGCTGTCGACGGGCTGGAGTGAGTGGGTGCGGCAGCTGGCCGCGCTCCGAGACGTCAACCTGCCAAGATGTCACCCTGGCTACAGCCGGGCGACCCGACGCGAGCTGCACACCTTCGTGGACGCCAGCGAGAAGGCCTACGCCGCTGCCGTCTACTGGCGCACTGAAGACGAAGACGGTAGAGTGCACGTGACGCTTGCCGCCGCCAGGGCGCGCGTGGCGCCCCTCAAGCTGACGTCCATCCCAAGGCTCGAGCTGCAGGCCGCCGTGCTGGGCTGCCGCCTGGCCCGCACCGCCGCCGACGAATACCAGCTGAAGGCAGACAGAAGAGTCTTTTGGAGCGACTCGAAAACCGTACTCGCGTGGCTGAGGGCGGGACCCCGCTCTTTCAAGCCTTTCGTCGCACACAGAGTGGCAGAAATAGAGGAAGACACACAGGCGAAGGAGTGGCGGTGGGTGCCGACCCAACAGAATGTGGCTGACGACGCCACCAGAGGAGCGCCGGTCAACTTTACGCAGCATCATCGGTGGTTCACGGGACCGAAGTTCCTGTATGAGCCTGCTGACAGCTGGCCGGCCGAGAAAATAGAACAGGCGGCCCCAACCGGAGAAGAGAGGACCCACTCCGTCGCATCAAGCATCGTCGAGCCCAGAGTCTCCGATGCATTACCGTCACCACACAGATTCTCGTCGTGGCTGCGCCTGATACGCGCCACGGCGAGAGTCCTCCAGGCGATACACCGCTTCCGTGCTCCGCTGCGCCGGGCGCGCCCGCAGAGCGCCAACGTCAACAGTTACAAGCGGACAACTCGAAACACCGAAGCCGACCCGACGTGGCGCCGTGTCGCCAAGCCGACCGCGCCGCCCACGCCGCGCCGAGCCGTCCTTACAGAAGACGTCATACCGCCGTTGGCCGCCGAGCACATCGTGTGGGCGGAGGAGCTGTGGGTGCGCGCCGTGCAGCAGGAAGCGTTCGGCGCCGAATTAGAAGCTTTAAAGAAGACAGAAGCAGTGTCCAATGACAGCCGGCTGCGCTCACTCGCGCTGGCCTTCGATCCGTGCGAGCCGGTGATTAAGCTGAAATCAAGAATCACGGCCGCAGAAAACATCGCTGAAGAACAGAAGCATCCGATTGTGCTGGATGGAAACCACCAGTACACCAAACTTTACGTGGCATGGACGCACCAGAAATTACACCATGGCGGCGTGGAGACAGTCCTGAACGAGATCCGACAACGCTTCTGGGTGATCCGAGCTCGTCCCATCGTGCGCAGCGTGATCAAAAGTTGTCAGCAGTGCAGAATTCGGCGCGCGGTGGCCGCAGTACCACCGACAGGCGACCACCCGACGGGACGCCTCGCTCACCATCAGCGGCCCTTCACCTACACCGGCCTCGATTATTTCGGGCCGCTCTCAGTCACCGTGGGCCGACAACACCAGAAGCGGTATGTGGCGCTGTTCACATGCCTCACCACCCGGGCCGTGCACCTGGAGGTCGCGGCCTCACTCTCCACCGACTCCGCCGTCCTCGCGCTGCGCCGCATGATGGCGCGCCGAGGGCAACCATCAGAGATCTGGTCGGACAACGGCACCAACCTGCGTGGTGCCGACGTCGAGCTCCAGCGGGCCGCCCTCCAGGCGAGCCGGCAGGAGGCCGCCAACCACCTCATCAGATGGCGCTACATACCGCCGAGCGCACCGTTCATGGGCGGGGCGTGGGAACGCCTCGTCCGGTCCGTCAAGGACGCCCTCAGTACCGTCCTGCGCGAGCGTCACCCCCACGAAGAGACGCTCGCCACTCTGCTTTGCGAGGCAGAATACACAGTCAACAGCAGACCACTGACCCACGTGTCAGTGGACCCCGACGACGCCGAAGCCTTGACCCCCAACCACTTCCTACTCGGGGGGTCGGGCCGCATCCAACAGCCGGGGACGTTCACCGAAGCAGACGTCGCCAGCCGCCACCACTGGAGGCGAGCTCAGCGGCTAGCCGACGAGTTCTGGGACCGCTGGGTCCGAGAGTACCTGCCGGAGCTCCAACACCGGCGGGAGCCGCACGGGAGCGGAGCACCGCTCAACATCGGCGACCTCGTGCTCATCGCCGACTCCAACCTGCCACGCAACGTGTGGCCCCGGGGGCGCGTCGTCCAAGTCTACCCTGGGCGCGATGGCATCGTGCGCGCCGCCGACGTCGCCACCCGCACCGGAGTCCTGCGCCGCCCCACCAAGAAGCTCGTCGTGCTGCCCACATCGACCGTCGTGACACCGAGTGAGGTGTAGCGCCGAGTCAACCAGCGCTACACGGCGGGAGAATGTGCACGACGGACGGCCCCGAATAGAAACTTAAATAGCTGTAAATAATTGTTTCGTTTTTGTTTCATAGTTGTTTCATAGTTGTTTCATAGTTATTTCGTTTTATAAAGTTTGTATAGTTTAAATTTCGATAACTTCGTAATACAGTCCACTTTCTCTTAGTTGGTTCTCAATTAGTAATGTGTCGAGTCCTTAATTACTGATTAATAGGCGTATGTGGGACGTTGGAGATGTATAAATCATAGTTTATTTTAGAAAAACATAGAAATGTATAATTTGATAGCCCTTTGTTTTATGTATATCGATTAAACCTGTAATTTCGTCTAATTGTGTATGTCGAGTCATATTTATAATATGTAAATTAGATAGATAATTATGTGTAGATCTTTATAGTTATTTACTTTTAATTGGTGATAATCTTAATTAGCCATAAAGGCAATTAATTTAAAATAGTGTGGCCAAATGAGCCCTAATATTTGTACAAATGATTTATTTGTAATTAACCCTGTACCTGTGTACCTTTATTTACCTATCGAATAGTAAGAAGTAATTTGTCTGAAAATAAATAACATAGATTCCAAAGAATAGTGGAAGAGCTAATTAGAATCCGATAAGAATTAGGTCAAGGTCATAGTTAAAAAATAGGTCACCGAATAGATAAAAAACAGGCTCTCTATACGGTATTGCCGCCCAGGGGGGGTCTAAATTAGAGAGAGAGGGCAATAGATTTGCTGTTTCATTAGAGCGAGAGGCAGCTAGGTTTTCTCACTCTAATGAAAGTAAATAAATATCGGGGTGCCATCCGGACCCAGTCAGTTCCGCGTTTTCTCCTCAACAAGCTACAACACCAAGCTCTCGCCACTGCTCCGAGGAACCGGTCACAGTCTCAACCACAACCGAGTTATTATTTCTGCGCTCCCCGCCCCCTTCGTCTCGCTCTCCCGCTCGCGCTGCACCCCGCATCGCGCCGTGTCGGCGTACGGTATCCAGGGTCCGCACAGGGTTGCTACCCCATACCGTCCGGCACAGTTCGCTTAACACCTATCTACATATTATACAGAGTTTGTGTGTGCATGTTGATGAATACGGGGTGTAAGAGGAAATGACAAGGAAATTTGACATACCCCGGTACTGACTAGTGAGAGCACTATCATTTCTTTGCGCACGAACAACATTCTGCCCAAAGTATTGATTTGAGTTCGCTTGAATCTATGCACTCAGAAGATGTGTGTGCATATCTACCCATTATGTTGTTTAAGAGACGTCGTGGACGTCCACCTACAAGGTGGACCGACGACATCGTAAAGGTAGCAGGGAAGCGCTGGATGCAGGCCTCTACCAATCGATCAACGTGGAAAGCATTAGGGGAGGCCTATGTTCAGCAGTGGACGTCCTATGGCTGAAATGATGATGATGATGTCGTTTAAGCATGTTTATGAGTACAGGGTGTAAGAGGAAATGACAAGGAAATTCGACTTACCGTACTGACTAGTGAGGCATAATCCGTTGGTTAAACGAGAGATTCTAGATTCTAGAATGTATGTATTGACTGACACCAGTTCGCTTGCACATTTCTATATATATCTACCCATACAGGGTTTGTGCGCATGTTGATGAATACAGGGTATAGGAAATGACAAGGAAATTCGACTTACCCCTGTACTGACTAGTGAGAGCATAATCCATTGGTTAAACGCGACCATGTAGCCCAAAGTATTGACACTAGTTCGCTTAGACATATCTACCTACCCATAAAGCTATCTGCAGAGATTATGTTGAATGTTGATGAATACGGGGTGTAATGGGAAATGACAAGGAAATTCGACTTACCCCGGTACTGACTAGTGAGAGCATAATCCGTTCGTTGAGCGCGAGCGTCTCGCCCTGCTTCATCTTGATGCGTTTCTTGTCGAGGCACTTCATCGCGTACATCTTGCCGGTATCCGCCTTCCGACAGCCGTACACCTATTTTGCATAGAAAATGTATGTTAATTTGTGGAATAATAGACTCTATTGTTTCGGTGCAAAATTATAATTCTTGATTGAAACTAAAAAATACTTTCACGCTGATTGTAAAGAGGAAAGCTAAGTTATAAAAATAAGTGGGTTTGGTAATATTAATATGGATGTTATGACATATGTCATAAAGGAAGCAGGAAGGCGCTGGATGATGCAGGCCGCTGCCAACCGGTCATTATGGAAAACATTGGGGAAGGCCTATTTTCAGCAGTGGACGTCCTATGGCTAAAATGAAGATAATAATAATAATATGACACATCAGATATTTATAGCTGCTATGGCATGAAGATCAACAAAACATTTATTTATTGCGAATCTAGAATGTGTAGGCTTATAGGTAAGTCAAAGATAGGTACTGCTATAAAGGTTCATAAGACTCACTTCACCAAAACCTCCTCGTCCGATGATGCGATGTACGCTGAAGTCGTTCATCGTTAATTGTATGTTTAATTCTAAGTTTTTCCATTGACAAAACCTTGTGTATTTGTCACTGCAACAAAAGGAATTGTTATCTATGCGTTGAAGGGCACATATTGATAATTTTAGAATCGATTTCAAGACAGCTTACCTTTCTAAGAATAGTTTAAAGGGCTCTCCTCTGAGATGTTGGAATATTTCTTCAATATACGGCTGGAAGAAAGAAAAACATGAGCAACATTCCAATGAAACGTTATTATGCTTCATAGTATTAATTACACAGTTAAATATACCTCAAATAGATTTGGTGGCACTTCGTGTTTCATTAAATATTTCTGTACATGCGCTACGCATTCCTTGGAATAATCCTGCAACAATCATACAGTATTAATGAATAAATAAATACCAAATCGGGTATCCGAGTATAGTTTTAATCAAGCTAGCCTCTTATTCATAATTTATCATCCACATTATCATACCAAAGAATTCCGAATTAAAATCCGAGCACTAGGTCGAAAGCTGAAATGCAAAACTGAAAACAATCCGGGTCGGATTTAAAACCAGCATATCTTCAATTTATTTAACAAAGAGCTTTAACTTTTAACTGGGACACTCCCACAATTAGGGCACGGCACGAATCGCATAAGCTGTGATGGCTGCGGGCTGGCGTCCACGTTCATCCAGGGTGATAATCCCCGGAGGTCGCAACTTTTCACATTTTAATTCACCATAATATAGACGCCACATGTGAATTTTAAGCCGTATTTGTATAGAAAAGCAAAACGGTTTTAAACTCATGTAGCGATTGTTTTGTTCTTGTATTAACATTGTGCTACTAACAATTTATTACTCCATCTAACTAATACAGGATTCAACATAACTATCGACCTGTACCTTTCGCATCACCTAGGCTAGCAAAGGAAAGCAGCGCAACATACGGTGCAAATTGCGAAACAATTTATGCTGAAACAAGATTCAGAACTACCCCGTATCAAGCGTAGATTCAAATAATCGTATACAAGTTTCACAACATGTATGAGTGCGTGACAGACAATGCAAAACTAAATGATACCTTAATTTATATGCGGCGAGATTTTACATCGTAAATTCATTCACTAGTTCTGAATACGAACAATTACACGAATTAAAGTTCGTTTTTTAAGGGATTCATTCAATATTTTGCTCTGTAGTCCAACAACAATCGCAAACTAATATTGCTCGAAATAGAACAGAAGGACAATCTCAACTTGAGGATTTCAATTGCCGTAAATTGGCTGCATAATGTTCAATGCATACCAATTAATTGAACAAGCAAACAAGCGGTTTATTGATATAACTACCGAGTACTTTAAATAGAACAAGTAGTTCGAAATGGGCATCATGTATGGATAATAACTCGTGCACGCGATAGGTACATGAAATTTAATCCCCATAAAGTAATTATTTTGAGTTTTAATTAATGATGTTTTGAGCAGCCGCAGCGTACGCGAATGCATTTTAATCTCCGGGAGCTGAGCGATGAAATGCAGTAAATTCAAAGCGTGTCTCATTAATGCAGGAACTTCGTTATAAGAACAGCAATTTGAATATTTCTAACAATAATGTGCATTGCTACATTAATTTCCTAATTTGTGCCTATACATCGACATAGTTGAATTTCAAACAAGGCTTTCCAATGAACAATGCATAAAAGTATCGTTATCTTACGGATAATATGAAAAATGATATCTACTTAATATCGAATATTAACCAACTAAAGATACATTTGTGTCTAGTAAGTAGGGCAGCAATTCGTGGTTAGAATATTAATTTAGGCCGCTGGTGGTCATTAGAAATCGATTGTGTTGAACAAATCTATATACAGGGTGTTTGGCGCATCGTGTGCCAAAATGATTTGGCGGATAGAATGGGTCATTTCCTATATTTTCAGCCCCCATAACACGTTCCATGCCAGGCGGCTACTTTTATATTAATTTTTTTAGTAATTTCACCAAAATACCCAAATTGCATCATTTAATTTCGATTTAAAAAAAAACTACTAGGCGTAGCCTCAAAGTAAATATTTTGTTTTGACGTGCATTGATGTAGGGTTGCATCAAATCTAAATTTACTGGCAAATATCATCTAGTTTTTTTTTAATTCAGCTTTGAAGTTTTCCGAAAAGTTAAAAATGGACTGAACATTTAAGTTTACATGGCTATAAAAAAATAAATAAAAGAGATAGCGATCTTCGGATTTTATCAAAACTTCTCTAGTCTATCCCCATTCAAACGGTATACTAATCTTATTTAAATAATAACAATAACTTCACAAATTCCTTAAATTAGTGCATTGACTCTACTCGGACTGATTTGCGAAATTTGTGTTTATAGCCCCTTTTTGTGTGAATAGCACGTTATTAAACACCTAACAGGTAAAAATTATTTATCTTATGCAATGTAAAAACCTTTTCCCTATCGTTTTTCAATGTGGATTTCTTGAATTTAAAGACGAAAATAATTATTTTGATCGTTTATTAATTATTACAAATTTAGTTCAAAATGACCGCCTCGGCAATGTATACTCACGACATCTTCTTCTAATTTCGACTGTTGTCGTATGCAGCCACATTTCTCTTTTTATTACTACAAAGGCGTTTTTTATTCATTGTTGTAGTTCTTCTATTGTTTGAATCCGTTACGTACACCAGTTCTTTAGCTCGTCCCCAGACGTAAAAATCTAACGGAATTAGGTCTGGGGAATGTGCAGGCCACTGTATAGGGCCATCTCTTCTAATCCACGAGTAGAAAACGTCTTTGTAGTAATAAAAAGATAAATGTGGCTGCATACGACAATAGTCAAAATTAGAAGAAGATGTCGTGAGTGTATACGTTGCCGAGGCGGTCATTTTGAACTAAATTTGTAATAATTAATAAACGATCAAAATAATTATTTTCGTCTTTAAATTCAAGAAATCCACATTGAAAAACGATAGGGAAGAGGTTTTTACATTGCATAAGATAAATAATTTTTACCTGTTAGGTGTTTAATAACGTGCTATTCACACAAAAAGGGGCTATAAACACAAATTTCGCAAATCAGTCCGAGTAGAGTCAATGCACTAATTTAAGGAATTTGTGAAGTTATTGTTATTATTTAAATAAGATTAGTATACCGTTTGAATGGGGATAGACTAGAGAAGTTTTGATAAAATCCGAAGATCGCTATCTCTTTTATTTATTTTTTTATAGCCATGTAAACTTAAATGTTCAGTCCATTTTTAACTTTTCGGAAAACTTCAAAGCTGAATTAAAAAAAAACTAGATGATATTTGCCAGTAAATTTAGATTTGATGCAACCCTACATCAATGCACGTCAAAACAAAATATTTACTTTGAGGCTACGCCTAGTAGTTTTTTTTTAAATCGAAATTAAATGATGCGATTTGGGTATTTTGGTGAAATTACTAAAAAAATTAATATAAAAGTAGCCGCCTGGCATGGAACGTGTTATGGGGGCTGAAAATATAGGAAATGACCCATTCTATCCGCCAAATCATTTTGGCACACGATGCGCCAAACACCCTGTATATAAAAGAAAGTCGTGTTAGTTACTCCACTTATAACTCAAGAACGGCTGAACCGATTTAGCTGAAAATTGTCAGGGAGGTAGTTTAGAGCCAGGAGAAGGACATAGAATACTTTTTATCCCGTTCGAAATAAAAAAAAGTCTGCTTATTTATTGCCATTAAGGCGGAACAAAGTTCGCCAGGTCAGCTAGTAAAAATATAAATGTAAAAAATCAACAGCATTATCACATTAACACCTATCAGAGTCGAATAGCGCAATTGACCAATAAAACTGATTCATCCACTCCGATAAATCAAAGAGCCCGTTCAACTGCGATGATTTATCTTAAGTGAGATTATCCCGTTCATTAGGAACAAATTACAGGAATTACCAGACATTAGTGGGCATAGAGCTTATCGATTGTTATCTGTACCGTCGGGCACCACGCCAAGTGTCCGTCAACGAGGGTTGCTAAGGTATATTCACATTGATATGGCGTGCATTGCCTAGAGGATAACTGGCAGACTTTAGGCCAGTAGACCTAGGATGTACGCCGCGATAAGCCTTTATGATGCGATTTTATCGATTTTACGCGATAAGCCCAAACGTTTGTTGTCTAAAATCATTGATAAGATTTTATCACGGTGAGCATCCCTATTGAGGTCCTTATTGAAAAATGGACTCAACCTTAGCAACCGACAAATAACAGGAGAAATTTATTAATCAGTTACGCCAAATTTTAATAACGTGTAACATTTGATCAAAAGTTATCATTGGTAGTGACATTCACTTTGTAATTGATGATTCAAAATGAAGCACATAAACAGAATTTAGTACATGTATATTACATGTAAACTTCAACATGTAATAAAATGTTAACATAAAATATTAAACGACTTTCCATATTTTACAAGTTTTACAACACATTAAAGTCCCGACAAATCTTAAAACATCAAAAATTTACTTACGTGTGAATGTGCTAATAGTTCCTTCATAATAAAATTGTCATAAATATCTCTCGCGATCCTCCGCCTTTCTTCTATACATTCTTGTTTTTCATATAATTTAATCTGTTGAAAAAATAATAAACTTAACTTATTGCATATTATAAATGTCGTAAATCTGGTGCATATTTCCACAATACTTCGATGCACTAACTTTATTTATTATTTATTTTAACAATTATTTGAAAGTTAGAAGTAATATTTTATATTTTATTTGCTAGAAAAAAATATCTGTGGTGTGTAAGTTTTATTATAAAGGCATTCTTTTTTGTTATCAAGGCATAAATAATTAATAGGATTATTCAAATCGACATTTAAGTAAACAAAGTTAGTTATGAACTATAAATAATTACTTTACCTCTTCATAAAACTTTAATTGTGGCACTGGTTCTTCTGACGTTTGTTCACAAAATTCCTTAAATAATAAATAACCTGAAACAAAAACAACAATTAGGAATGTGCCTTTACATACACTGACCTCACATAATAACAAAAATATTATAGGTTTGTTTTTTTTTTAATTGTAGGAACATAAATTATGTCAGAATGTTTCCTACGTCATCATAAAAATGATTATCCACATGAAATAAAAAAAGGAAATACTTATTAACATTGTTATCAGTCATTTAATGGCTATATCAAAATGACTGTAATTGTCAGGTTATTAGGATCTAGACGCTAAATCGATCGTAAACTCATAAGCGTTTTACCTAATGTCCAATTATCACGTCAAATGGTACGACCAAGTATCAATTGCGTCTTTAAGGCCGTACCTACGTAAGACTAACCAAACCACGCATTTTAGTACATAAGGCGGCATATCTACGTAAATGTTTTGGAATCTTATTCCGCTATATTAGGTGCTATATTGCAACAACATGTATAATCTGATGTGCTGTCGACTGTACAAAATATCATCACGCAGTAAATTTTATGACGTAGCAATGAGTTGTTGTTAGTGACATGTAGGTAATTCTTGCTAATTTTTGTCTCTATCGCTATTCGATAGAGAGAGAAACTCTTTAGTTCTGATTGTTCCGAATTACCTACATATTCAAATCTTAATAATCAAAAGGATTGATTGGAGCGCGAAGAGTTAAAACGGCTATTGCGATTTATTACTTAGAACGAAAAAAGCTTAAAGATGTCTGAGAGCATTTGCGCATCAGTGATGTTTCGACACCTCTAGTTAAATCAAATTTAATTATGATGTTATTAGTAAAATTCGTAGGTAATAAACGTAGTTTTAAGTCTCTCAATAGATTTGGTTTAATTTTTATTTTAGCGTATTTATATTATTTCGAAATAAAAAAACTTGCATACTTATCTCTAAATAAACATTACGAATCAAAGTAAACAATTGTGGTATTCGTTCAATCGGTACAACTTGAATGAACGTAATAACCACTTACCGCAGCGCACGCAGCGAACACTAACATTTCATGGTAATAGATCTCTGTCACTGGTCACTGTCATAGGAACCATTATTTTACCGTTTTATGAACTTTACGTATGAATTAATCAAACGTCATTAGAAATAATTATCATAGTATCGTAATTTATTTATTATTCAGTGTTGAATTGTAACACCGGCATACAATATCAATTTAGATAAGCTGGATCAAAAACCAGTCTTTTATCGTAATATTAAAACCATTTTATTAGCTAAATCCGCTACTGTGCCCGCATTACGGCACGATCATATGCCCAAAACTATTCAAGCTTAAACTCAATATTTTAATTCAATCAAAGGTATCTTTTCTCTATTTAACTGTTAATTAAATGATTTGCTACAGAAGCGATCTGGGGCCAAGTCATAGTAAGTAATTATACATTATGCGAGCCGCAGACCGCATCCAGTGTGGCAAATCCTTCAAATGTATGAGTCCACATTATCTATGTAGTTTCAAACTACGGGCCTAATACAGCAGACGACAAGTACTTATCAAAAGCAACTACAAATGATATCTTATAAGATTTTAGAATAATATTTAGGGCTCTACCAATAAACTATGCCACCGTATAACACGGATATCGGCCGTCAGTCATCGTGACGCTCAAAATAATTACCGATTGCAACATATCATCGACCGGTATATTTACACAGATCTAACAAATCGACCGCATTTTTGCAAATAAAAATAGTATCTCACAGTTCCCAAAGAAATAGCTCACACCAGAAATTATGAGATTGTAGACGTAGAGCGATAAAATAACACTAATTTCTAGGGAAATGGTTGGTCCTTAATAATTTGACGCTATTATGTCTTAATCTGTGTTATGTTACATCATTAACGGTTGTTATAATTTTCACTACGATGATATGATATAAGATATTTTTCATTAATATAAGTAGCGGTTTCTTCATCAACAGTAAGGATAAGAATCAACATAAATGGACTTTCCATAAGGAGCATTGTAAGCGTTGGGAAACCGCTGACTCAAAGCGTAAAAAACATTCAATCAGGTGAGTGAGGTGCATGCAATCCAAGAGCTTCCTCGTTGTGGATAAAAAAATATTTGATAAATATTGATCATAAAATCATGTTTGACCATATTGGTTCATTTTGTTACTTAGCTGTAGGAATCCAAAAAATGCAAAGAACTCTACCTACATTGCCGTGATTTGGGCCTCTTTAATTTTATTTTTGCCTTTTCTGGAACCTCTCAGCTTTTGATAAGCTCGTTCGTATTAATTACATACTTAGGAGCTCCAGTATTTTGTTAAAGTTATAGTAAAATCATTTTCATAGTGATGTAAAACGTATCCCGCATGAAATGAAAAAGTTATTGAAATTATTGACAGCGTCGGCAACCCAATAGGAGTTTGTTCCACGTATAGGGCTGTTCAACGTCCAGTGCAGTACCCGATAAAGTTATTTACTGCAAGTGGAACTGGGGCCGTCGTAAATTGCGTTGTTAACTCATCCCGGGAGCTTTGCTCCGCGGAAATATGAACACTTCTATAGTATAAGAGGTGCTCGTAAGTATTTAGGTGCTCTATGTCAGGCAATCACAATTGATAAGAGCCTTAGATAATCACAATTTGATTACCTTATTTAATAAGAGGTTGCTTTTCCTCTGTAAAATTGCCATAGCATAAGCAAGCACAAAATGTGGCATATAAGCGACATTTTGGGAAAAAAACAAAATCGGGCAAGTGTAATTGTAATTGGTATAGTTACGCAATAAAAATAAAAATTACGGAATATCCATATCATAATTGCATGGATTAGGGTCTTGAATTCTTGATAAGACAATAGGCCAACTTCTGTGACGCACCAGAAATCAGAAAATCGAGGGTCTATTGTAAGCAAATAGGTAATCTTGCCCCAGTCTCTCCCCACTGAAATTATATTACAAAGGGATACTGCGTGACCTGACCACCTCCTGTCGCTTGTCTTATATGCCTCTCTACCTTAAATTTGTTCTAAACGGTAATAATAACGTAGATAGTCCGATAAAATATATTAAATTAGTGCTATAAATAACATATCAGCACTAAACATTTGATAACCGATAGATAACACTGATCTGTGTGGACTGGTAACGTTTGTTGAGACGCGACGAACTGTGAATCTTGCATTGTTCGCTGGTACACCAGACGCCAGCTCGCTTTCCATTCATAACGCCACGGAATTGTGTTAAACTGACGTAGATAGGAATTGCGTGAATCAGTCATCATGACGCACGTGTAAAGTAACACTGGTCTCTTTGGTTAAATTGAAAAACTAAAATCTAGACTTTTACTATCGTCCATGATGTCTGCGGATTTCAGGTAGGTTCTAACTTGGTATGAAGACATACAACGAGGTATAAACTGAAGAAAGCAAAACCAATATTCGAATGTACGCCCCGGTTTTTCATTGCGTGTAACTTTGAAAACATACGATGTCCGATAAGATTCGTTCAATGCGAAAGTCTTCAATTTAATTACTGCAGAGATAACGTCCATAATGCCATGAGTCTCATATTGCAAGAACTAATACCGCTTTAATAGTCTAATCAATCGCATCGCCCCACTTTAACAGTATTGTTCCAGTTAGAATATAAGAACAACCGCCGATATACGTCTGCGGGAATAAATAAACCGCTCGCAGCCGAGAGGTGAGAAATAAATGATTATGAAGTGTCTAAATTAATTTCTCAGTGGGACGACAAAACTTGCGCCCGCAGATATGTAGGCGTCATAACATTAATTCCGGTCATGAACCAGGCGAGTTCATAAATCATAACTGATCTCGGAGGGTTTCATTGACGCCCCGAAAAAGTGGAGCGGCCAAATACGTACCCAGTAAGGATGTGTATTATTATCGATTACGAAAAACAATCGAGTAGATTTGATTATAATAATCGATTTTCATGTTTTAACATTCGCGATTTTTTTATGTTGTTCGTCATAGAATGACGCTAGTGCAATTTGTTTTTGCTACATTGTTTTGTGACTAGGTATCTTTAATAATTAATTCAAGCGTTAAACATATATCGCTAAACAAAGATAACCTATCTACCGGCGATTATTTTATATTAAGCAAAACAATCGATTAATTAATTAATCTTTTTAACATACAATGTCACATCCCCAATACCCACCCACTGAAGGTTTTTCTGCGCTCATTTTCTCGACGGGGAAGGAAAGTCTGATAAGTTCTACGCACTGATGTCGGATTTTTATGCAACCTGCGTAACGATGAGTCAATGAGTCACGTTACTTCGCACGAATTCAGTCCGGTTTGACAGTCAGAGAAGTACCATTTACCTTTAGTCATCATCAATATGTAATTTAAATATCGTTAAAGAATGACGTTGAGATTGAGACCGTTGACTTACATGCCATTTCGACGATATTTCAATACACTATGAAATCTGGCTGTTTTTGTCACAATCAGCGTCAAATAGTTCGTGACACCCAGTCCCAAATTAGCCAAAAAGTCCGACAACTCTGTTACATTGGGAATAAGGTTGTGCTGTCAACTTTTTGGCCACTTTGGGTGTCACAAACTATTTGACACTGACTATACCTAGTCTTTTAGTCAAAAGGGGACAGTTTAAAACTCGTTGCAAAATCTGCAAGCTGTCGTTCCTATGCAAGTAAGCAACCGAGATAAACGCGTTGTAGTGCGGATGTCTCTGGAGAAATCTGCGATATCGACACTCCTTGCTTGAGCAAGGGATTGCAAATGTGTTTAGCCACGACAAGAGAAAATCCTCGACACGTATACATCAATACAGATGCCAGACAGTGCACAGCAAAAGAAAGGTATACTTAGCTGGCACACAATCAAAATAAATAATTGTTTACGATGAACTGTTAAAAAGCTTTATTAAGTAGAAACTTCTCCATAATGATCCTAAATTTATTTAGCTAAAGAAAACATTTACAACTGAACATTAGAGAGAGTGATTTTACAACTGCGTTAAATGCTTAGTTTATTCTAGACGATAACGCGCTTTTATCGGGCTACGTAATCGCTCCTCAGTTTTATTTTGCTATGAATCCCTAAGCATAGGTAAACTTTTATTTATTAGTCGAGTCATCAAACTCATCAATGACCTGGATTTCATGGTCCTCTATCTGTACACCATACAACGACTCTACCTACTTTCTTCTCATGCTTGCGTAATAACGAAAAAACCTTTTACTTCCGTTCTTAATCGCATGTTCATCCCCCAGAGATGAGTTCTCGACTCCATGTAAAGACAGACTCTCTGGTTAAATACTCTCAAGCCCGAGTCAGCAATCTCAACTCGCGATGCAAAGCTAGGAAATCGAGTTATATTGAGAAGAAAATTGTACTCAACGACACGAGGTAACTTCATTAGATCCAAGCAATTGTAGGCCGGCGTAATCCAGGGCGTGCGTGCGCAAACGTCTTGGCTGCTTCAGCCCTGCTTACGTTTAATCTTGTTTACGATACGAATCCCCACAAGAAAGTTGCTGCGAAAGTGATCCCATGTTAAACTTATCTAGATCAGCCTTAATCCGGACAAGCAGTTCCTATGGACATAGTGCACGCACGCAAATGAAGCAGTTGAGATAAGCTGGACTTATCTTTGGAATGATATGCATTTTTATTTGATCGACCCGTTTACCGTTTTCGCTATATCTACGGAAAGATTGATAGGGTTGAATATTTGTTGCAGCACTTGTGATAGATATAAAAAAATGTGGGAAACTCCAAAAATACTTGTTCATACCTACATCAGTGTAATCGCAAAATCACCATGGTCCACCGCTGATAAATTATATCAAAATCAAAACAAAACGTCTTATCTAGAGATACCTAAAATGGATGATATTTTTGCACTTACGCATAAAAACAAAGAAAACATCGGCTATTGATGTTTAACTGTTTCCTACTCGAAACAATCGTGATGAAAGAGCAGTCACTCGGACCACTAGCTCTGTGCAAGCTAATAAAACGTATTTGCCGAGACGGGCGCACGCTACTCCAATCCGAGAGCTGTAAAATCTCAGCAGTAATCGCTCGAGATGAAAAGAGCGTCAAAGGGCTCTCAATGTGTTTACAATGCTTCTCTCTGCAAGGTTCAATGGAAATGTGACTGTATGAGACTTCAAATGGGTAGGTAATCTCTTTACGCCAGTTTTAGCGTGTGCAAGAAAACCGTCGCTCCATACACCGTCAGCGTACATCAGATTACACATTTTTGTTGCAAGGTAGCCCCTATTACAGCTACAAGACGTCCATAGTGTTAAGCGTGAAGTAGATGACTGAATAATTACAACTTCAAGCAAAATTCGTCATTACGGAAAAGGCCCTCAAATATTGGGCACGCCTGACTCAAGCAAAGGTCGTACTGAGTAAAGGATGTACCGCAAACTACTAACTGTGCATCAAAACATCTGAGGAACATTAAAGTAGGTCCCTCTCGAGCGCTGTCCATTAAGGCTAGATGACTGCCGAGTAGCGTCCATTAAACAGGGCAAATAACGTAGATTGATACTGCACTTCCTTGAAAAAGTGCCTTTATAGTACTGAGCTGCTACTTACTTTAAACAAAATGGAAGTTTTCACAGGGGTTCTATTAACTTGTTTTAATTAGTTGAATGCCGTTGAAAATAAAATGTTTTATATAGAAACGAAAAGACTAGTTTCCTCTTCTTCTTTTTCTATTTGTATTTTCGTATCAAATAAAGGTTTCCTATTTCTATTTTCTTAAATGAAATAAAGTAGGCGGTACGATTTATGATATTCATCGGCCACATCGTTATTGTTAAATTATAAGTACTAACTTTTTCTATTGTATTCAACTTCACTACAAGATTATTTTGCTGATATCCTTGATCTTAATACGATTAACATATTTATGAAAAGTATTATTTCAATTTTAACCCGGCGCCAATGACGTGAAAATAATTGCAAAGACGATGACCCCGGGTCATATTGACCCACATTTCATCGATCGTTTTTAAGGAAATTGTACAAGTAATCTTAATTTTAATTACTGTCTATGTATATAGAGTTCTTTACTGAGCTAATAAAACAAAAATAAAACGAATACATGAAATAAATATTTTTTTATGAATTTTTAAACAAAGTATGAAAAAATCATGTATAGAAACACATTTGAGTATATATTTTTTATTTTTGGTAAAGATTTTTAGTATTAATAGGAATCAACTATGTTAATAGTAAAAAAGAGATAAAATCAACTTTTTATATGCAGATACAATGAGATCAGTCTTCTACTTCATCATTCAGAGCCATGAAACTGCTGCAACTGGTGCAGTATGTAATCAAATGGTCTGGGCATGTAAATGTGGCATGACGCACTTGCGGGCTTCGTACTAATGCAAGTTCGAGATTATCCGAAGACTGAGTCCCCATTACTTGCGTCTTTTTCACATTCGTTTCCATTTCTAAGTTCTGGCTATTACAGCCTGAAATACTTCAATCTCGTAATCCGACTCTTCCAGCAACGCTACATTCTTGCTGGGTTATTTAACAAAGACATTTTGACTAAAACTTAAAAAAGAACAACATACGCTAGCACTAAACACAAAATAAGCGAATAAAAGTAAGTCACAAAATCACAGCGCCACCGATGACGCCGGGTCATATTGACCCGTTTTAATTTGAAGCCTGTGTATCTCGCTACGCAAGCGGAGTCACAATACGTTAACTAACGGAATGGATTTAGGGAGGTTCTATCTCCAGCTATACGAACGCTCGAACCACAAAATGGACGTAAAAAAAAATTATGAACGTTTGAAAATGCCTCGGGTCAATATGACCCAGCGTCATTGACGCCGGGTTAATGATAAAAAGACACTCACCTAAGACTTGATTAAATATTTTGTCAAAATTAACTTCATTCTTCTTTTCCATATATTTGTGCATAACACTCCGAACACTGAAACAAACAGAAGGGTTATTAGAAAAAGAGAGGTCAACATTAAAACAATAATAACATACAAGTTGGAAATAATCCCCGGAAAATCCATGAAAATTTTCACAAAATAGAACAGTGTCAAAAGTCTTTCCCAAAGTGGGCGATAATGCCCCCTTGTGGGCGCTGCAGGCTTGAAGGGGGGCGGTAAGAGACCCAGAAAAAAAATCGGGACGTTGTGTAGTAGAGGCTTGGGAGGCGTCATTCACTAGGAGGACTCTTAGACACCGACTGAGCACTCGACACTCGACTACAAATGGGGGCGCTAAAAGGAATTCATTCTCAAAGTGGGCAGTAGACAAAATAAGTTTGGGAACCGCTGAAATAGAACGACAGCCACGGGTACATGTGGCGGTATCCAGTTTATTTTTTATATTATTTCATGAAAAAAAGGCCTATGTATTTATTAAAAGTATTACTTTTCGCGATAAACCTCCAGTCGACCTTCGCATTTCATCAATAAGGCATAACAGCGCCTCCGAATCGCAAGTTAAAACGCTGTTTTATCGTTTTGTTTACTGTAACCACGATCACCAAAAGGATTTTTTATGTAGACGACATAGCTTTGGCCTTCTTTACGACGTCTGTAGCCCGAAGCTATGGCACAATGGTCTACAAACTTGTTTGTTGAGACAGCTTTATTGGAAAGGGTTCAAGTTCAAAAAACTTAGGCAATGGCAAAAAAGGCAGTAAATAAAGCGTAAATTCTTCTTAAGATAACATAAAATAAATATTTCACGCCAAAATACGATGAAGATAAATTTATTAACAGCAAACAATCCATTACAAGTAAATAAAATGCTATCTCTGTTTGTTTTGAACAAAAATAAATTTTATCTCTATCATTGGAAATAAAACAAGTCATTAACGAAAATATAAATATTTTTTCCTGCAATCAAGTCCAGCAACACTTAATTAAGCGTAAGTATTATAGTATTATGACGACTATGTAGATAACTAGATATTACAACGGGCTACAATATTTTCAAAATTGTCCAAAACTCAACATTCGCCCTTTGCTTGGATGAAATTGGATCGGATCGCATTCGGATGAAAGTGAAATGATAATTTTTTAATTATTTATTTTCTGGATTAGCACTAGGCAACTAGCACCGTCATCAAGCGTAACAAACCAGACGTGCTGGCGTAAATGGCACACACAAACAGAACTAGTTACTAAAATTGTTTGATATTTATGTTTAAATTTTTGGCCCTCGAACCGTCGCGAAGGTGCAATGTTTGAAAACATCTGAAAGTTTACTGCGTATTTGTGACGTGAAGGACGCGGTGGTTTATGTCGACCAGTCGCTAATACTTCAGAGTAAAAGCTATTCATAACACGAGAATGCAAATGTACGGTTAGAGATTGAAAGAGATTTCACTTTTCAATGATTAAGGCACTTCTTCCTTGGTTTTAAGAAGGTCATAACAAATAAAAACAAAATTCGGACAATAACATTAATAATGTTTAGTAGTAAAAAAAATAAAAAAATCGAAATTCAGAACCACGGCCTGTACCCAGTCTAAGCTGCTTTTTCTAAGTCGTACCTATTGGTTGTTGAAATCAATGTAAAAGATTTTCCTTTAATACATCCACAATAAGCTAAGTTCATTAGGTACATTTTCTGATTTCCCCATAATCCGAGAATAAAAAGTAGAGGCGATCTATTATAGAATTAAAACTTTTCTGATAAAATAAAGGTAAAACTGTTCTTCCGCCTCATAATTTCCTAGAATAAAGAAGTTTAAAACACAGACTAAATCCTGAATCACGAAGTTATACATTTTCTATTTT
Organism: Ostrinia nubilalis; assembly: GCF_963855985.1. Taxonomy (NCBI): domain Eukaryota; kingdom Metazoa; phylum Arthropoda; class Insecta; order Lepidoptera; family Crambidae; genus Ostrinia; species Ostrinia nubilalis. The sequence goes on from NC_087097.1 coordinate 10,214,589, forward strand.
AATGAATCATAGTCCAACTAATACTTTCGTTAAAAATCTCGAAAGTGGGGTTTTCCGTGAATTTCAGATTCACAACTGTTTTTCCAGCTAAAGTGGATGAGACAATCGAAGCAGAAGTGCTTAACGACTCAAATTTAAGGGTCAGTAACCGACATGAATAAAAATCTGGACTTAATTTGTAGTCACATGTTATTTTTTTAACTTATTTTCGATATCCTACATTCAAGCATAATAATAACGACAGCCGATAAGTAATTAATGAACTTGTTTGTGGTCATTATACTTTTTGCAAACGACTTAGAATCGAAACAAGCTACATGCACAACTACATGTACCATTTAAAAACCATGTTTATTTGGAACAAGAATTTGATATGATTCGAATCGAAAGACATTGCCAACCCATCAGTACTTTACACACGGTAAAGTTAGTAAAAAGGTAAATGTTACAAGTAAAGCGCTTTCAAATGATACCAAACACGGCATATTTATTTTAACTTTATTTTTTACTCTGTATGTTTTGTCCGCTAGAGGGCTTCAAATTAGATTTTGTGAAACCCCATATAGCCTATAACCAGCGGACAATTATTAAGACACTTCTAATATGTCATTTGTCGAATTCTGATAAGTAGTTTAGAAGTTACGAGGGAATAGATGAACATACATACATAGCCTGTCAAAATCATAACCCTCCTTTTGCTTTGCCGTAGTCGGGTAAAAACCCTATCGCATGTCGTAGGAAGTATTTTAATTGTTTTAATTATGCGTCGTACGTACACACCTTGTTGACTGACGTGTTTTAAAGACTAAAATAGAAGGCAATGAATCACAGTATCATAACTGTCGCAGCATTGCGTGATGGGAGGCGATTTAAACTAATAGCACGCGAATCGTGATATGGCCCCTCCGAGTATTATATTGCCACTTGTAGTGAAGTTTAGGACATCTTTTATTTAGCTGTCTAAATAAGTAGTCGTCGTTGTTATTTGGAATTAAAAAACAAGTAGGTATTATTTTAAGAAATTAATTGACGATTATTACGTGCGTGTCAATCATGTTGTTGATAATAAATTGAAATTGTCTGAAGATGATTTCAATCGTAAACTTGAGCGATTGCGATTTGCGATGGCAATGTAGCGAAATAAATTAAAAGGTAAATTTTACAAACAGTACCTACTGTTACTGACTGACAGACAAAGCAGAGCCTACTAAACCCAGAGATTATAATTAAGAGGGTAATTATACTCCCTAGAGGTGCACTAAGGAAGGCTTTTAGAAGGGATTGTCGTCGAAAAGTTCTTAGGGAATGCGAATGCCGCATTTACGTGGTCTCCGCGTAAATGTGCAGGTGGCGACTTAGTAAATTAACGAACAAAACGAGAACAAAGCTTTATCATAGAAAATTCGTAAAAAAATGAACAAGCTAAGATGAGAACCTCCTTCGCAAATGGTGCATTCTTTTAAATTTTCCTTCTTCTATTTTGGAAAACTCTATCAATGAATTAACATTTAACTGAATTTTCCTTTGCCTGGCTGCAAGTGCAACCGTGTGCCTATATCGGATTGCCTTATTTATGTGTGGTTTTTGTTTCCGGAATTAATATTGATAAACATTTATAGCATTTGCATATTTGTAGAATCGTTCTGCTAATTCCAGGAACTAATTGCTAACCCAATTAATGAATTTGCATACTGGGTAATACAATAATGTAATTATAGATAATTTATATTTAGAGTACACAACTAAAATTACCTTATTTTTCCAGTTTATTTTACGCGAGTCCCTAATGGAATACCCATTTGTATGGGCCATCATTCTTTAGTGGGAATTCTTGTTTAAAGTTTACGTAAGCGATGACAAATTACGAGGAGTTGAGCTGTTTCACTCTTCTCCATTACCCGCCTGACAATGTGCCTGTGCGAGACCGGAATAAATATAAACGATGCTTTGGGCAAATAGTGAAGGGCATTAAATGTTGGTTCTTTTTTGATGAAACTGGAAAAAATACTAAAATAAGTCCTTTTTTCCTGTGATGCGGATTTCGCCACGCGTGCGGATTTAATCCACATTCGGGCTGCCCCCATTCTAATATTTCATACAATACATGTTTTTCAATTGTTTTACAATACATGAGCTACACGCAGGCGGACCACATCCATACGCGTGCCAAAATCAGCATCTCAGGAAAAAGGCACTTACGACGAATTTGCAATTCATAAGACGACTGATGTTTACAGAATCAAAGTAAGTTCGTTTCTAAGACACCCCGTTACAGACTTTTTGTCGGCCGATCTTCAATTAAATAACGGCGCGCGCGCATGTGGATTTTGTCACCGTGATAGTATGTCTCTCTTTTTCTCTTATAAAGGTGTAAAATAAACAGATCTTATTTATGCTATCACGGATAATACTGTCACGGCGACAAAATAGTCACCCTTGCGCGCGCCTTAATATTGACATTTTGGCTGCTAAAATAAAGAAAACTATTATTACTCTACAAGCTCTTGCAATCAGCGATAATAGGACCCAAGAAGCAACTAAATGGAGCAACTGTAAAAAAACTAAGTAAGTGGTAAACTAACCACAAAATCAATTTAAGCCCGCTTCCTAGCTGAATGAGATGAGGGACAGTCCCTACCCTAGCACCAAACGTTCATATACGTTTACAATATAATTTGGCAGCTGATGACGAAAAATTCTTGCTTTGCTCTTGGTAACTTGGTAAAGTACCTTGACTTTAGTAGAGGCTTAGAGTTTTTGTTTCAACAAATTATTTTCAAATTTTTATTATTGTTGACTTAGGAGGCCATTTCACTGGGTTATGTTGGGATATTTCCTTCAACACTCACGATTCAGACACAATAACAAATTGAAATTTTCTAACAGTCGGCGGTTTCGAGAAATTTGTGAACGTATTAGATGATTCAACATCAGGAATTCAGTGGTAAGGTTTGTGGTAGAAAAGGGTAGGGATGAGGGCCGATATTGTTGTTCCAGTTAGTTGGAAACCTGTAGTCAGTTTTTACATTCTCGCAGACACGAGTCAAGCTTAGTGGAGGAAAAAAGCCTTGCCTGCTAAATTGCTGCCAATGCCTTTTTAATAATAATTACAATTCTGTTGCAGTGTCGTGCCTAATCACGGCATGCGTGTTAAAACTGAAGTCGGCCCTTGCGCTGTAATGTGAGTGACGTACATACCGTATGAGCAGACAGGTAACAAGTACTTAATATTTCATGAAGCGGGTACTAGTACTTGCTGAAATGAGGAATAAGCGGCTAGTTCGAAAAATCCAGCGTTTATTATGGACAAAATAGCGCATGAACAAATTGAGAGTTTGGAGGTGGACATAATGTGAAAGTATGTATGTCACTGCCTCTGCTTAGGTGATTTGATAAACGTGATATCAAGTGATAAGAAAAGGGGGCAAACCAAAAAAGATAATTAATTGCTCTTTTTTTATCACTATTCTTTCTTACTTAAACATTCACAGTTTGAATAGTTGTAGATTTTAACAACTCTCTGCTGTAGATTCTCCTGTGAAGTAGTTTTCAATCTAGTTTTCGTCGAATTGCTTACTTATAACGTAAGATAATTGTTTCTCCTAACATCCCTACGCATTTATGACCTGCAATAAATAAACGACGACTTACGAGTACGACGTAAGTAATCATACTACGTAAATTATTATCTTCGATCTTTTAACCTTCATAAACTGTGCGCCTCTCCATAAGTCTACGTATTTCTCTTACTTTTTCACTCTTTCTGTCATCAATTCTGGAACTTCCTAATGATGAAAAATGTTCCAAACAAATGCATCTACAAATGATAAGATGCTGGAAAGGCCAATGAGGTAATAATTGCAAAACAAATTCAGCAAAAAAACATTTTACTTTACCATAATGTAGGTACCTTATAACCGTTGTTTAGGACACTGATGCGACACTTGACCTCAATTACGTCAAACTGACGTAAACAGCAATCCAGCGTGAGTAGATTTGTATTACTGATCTCAATTTACAGATAAGGTAGTTGCGTAGACATGAAAGATTAGCAGCGTCTCATCATCGCGACTTTTTAAATAGGTTACTAATATACTAAAGTAGTTCAACATTGTGAATTTGAAACCTGCTCTCCGAATCTACATTCCTAATCAGCACTTTCATTAATATCGTATTTAAACATAGACCGAGATTTTTTTAACAATTACAAACGGAAATACAGGGGGTGTCCCGCAAAGAATGAATCATCAAAACAGGGAAGTATGTTGGTTTTATGCCTAATTAGTACCTAAATAGATGCCCAAAAAAATTTTGAAATAAAATATAAAAAATATTTTGGATAACTTTAGGGCTCGCGCGCACGGGTGACTTTCGTGTCATAATATGAAGGTGACAAAAAAAGTTTCTGTCACTGTCATGTCGCTACGAGCGCGCATCTCCTAAAACTCCATGGACTTGATATGAGTGACGAAAAAGTTACGGCGACAAATTAGATTTAAAAACAATAATAATATGGTATTACACAATACACAATTATATATTTTTGGTTATAAACTATCTAACAATGAATTACATTTCTTGCATTTTATAGCCTACTAACTTTTTTGGAAACTATCTTACAAATAATATTAGATTTTCCTGCCATCGACAAAATGAAATTTTGTCACAGATCATTATAAATTGTAACCTGTTTAAACAACTGTGAAGTTACATCAAAATCCATTCAGTAGTTTTTTCATGCAAAGATAATGAACATACCCATATATCCTCACAAACTTTTCTGTTTTTCTGCTTGTGTATCACTGTTAGCTATATTATATCTTTTGTGTGCCAGAATATGGGTCTACACAACAATTATGTGCAATAAAATATAGAAAGATACCTACTATGAGGCTATGAGCCCCATTTCCTATGAGTGCTAATAACATAATGTACCTAATTAGGTTAAAGTTTGTAATTGTTATTGTTTTTTTGTACCTTATTAATCTGCTAAATGCTAGATTTGGCAGCCAACGTGGGAGCGGTTTCCCTAACCTAGTTATTTTTTACCATAATACTGTATTTTTCAATAAAAAAAATATTTTTAAATTACCATTGAATATTAAACTTTCAGTGGTACTGTCTACGCACGGACATTGCCTGCGGGTAGGGTTGCCAGGTCCAAAATCACAAAAGCCGGACTCTGTTCTTCATTTGGCCGGTTATCATATTCGGTTGCTAACCAACATCCTGATGCGTGCGCTTCATATTATTCTGTGGCTCGACTTTTGCCTGGCACGGCAACCAAATAAAAAGCCTAACAAAACCCGGACAGGCCGGACAACACAATATTTGGCCAGACAAGACCGTAACCGGCTAAAGCCGGACACCTGGCAACCCTGACCTGTGCGGCGTGACCGGATGGATCAGCGAGCGTGCGGCGGCGTTCGGCGACAATGTTCGGTTCGCGAGCGAACGTGAACGAAGACGACCCTAACACACTCTTCAACAACTTTGCACTAAACGGTCTCATCTTGCCATTGTAAATTCTAAATCGAATAGATAACTAATTTTATACAGTCCACTCGTTAGGTATTATTTAATTTATTAACTTCCACTACACATACTATCAAAGGGGATAGAGCAGGTTAATCACCCACTTGCCCGAAAATACTCGATTAACGAATCGTACACAACAAGACACATACTATCGAAGTAACAGGTACCCAGAATGGACAACAAAAAGTTTTTTTTGTCTAGTATTTTTGCCTTGCTTTTCAGTTACAGTGGCCATCAACGGTCAGTTACAGACAGTCAGTTTCAGTTACAGTGGTTCTAGTCTCCTAACCCCAGAATTTTACTGCTTCTTGTTATTTAAACTAATACTAAAATTACTCAGTAATTTATTTAATAGTCCACCTAATTCTTGTATTCAGTTCCATTTACATTATAGACTCAATTGTATATTTTCAGAAAATTAAATCAACAAGCAAGAGTGCATTGACCTCAACAAGTGTTAATGACCTACTTTATAAATAAATAATTTCTAAATTATCTTGTGCTTTTCCTGTAGTTTTAAAGTGTTCTAAGGAGATAAATAAACATCTAAATGCAGGAATTGTAATGTTTATGCCTCTATGCAGGACTTGGGAATAGCTCATGATTACAAAAAGTAGCTATACTGTGTATAATATGTATAAATTACACCTAGCAGGTCTTGCCTTTATCGATTTCATGCTTATTTTTATTATATCAATCGAAGATACGTTTTTTAGAGGTAAATATGAGACGTAGAGACGAGATAAAATTTGTAAACATTGACCTAAAAGCAATAACAATACCATCAAAATAGTTTCATACAATCGATTCTCATACTGGAACTCCTTTACCTTGGATCTGGCAAAACAATTTTTTTGCTAGCCCTCGCTGCTGGAGTGCACTTGGATTTCTCCATAGCCATCAAGTAGCTGACATCTGCCAGCACAGCTTCGAGGTCCGCCATTTTGAGACAGAATTTATCACTCCCACCAGCCAAAAAATAAATAACACTGATCCACAACACAAACACCAACTAAATTTAAGTTGATTTTCAACTGATAGTCATAACCTTCCTCACATGACGACTGTTCACTGCTTCACTATAAATTTGTTGATGAGTGGTGACACATGCTGATCATTTACATTCTCCGGACATATTATGTAAATAGGAACACTTTATTACATTTCTACGGGTTAGATATAATTTTAATTAATTTAATACTCATCTACAAAATGTATTTTAAACGACTATAAGGCAATATACTAAAAAAACACATCTGAAATGATCGAAACGCGTTTTCCAACACCCGTCACTTCCATCCAGTCACTTCGTAACTACCATAGAGAAAAGTAATACATTAGGAAATAGAGAACCCTCTCTGTCAAATTTTTGAACCTACTAATTGACAGCCTGGTGTTAAATTCCCTGTACTTAACCTACGAACGTAACGCTCACATACATACATAGTCCACGCACACATACATACATAAAGTCCACGCACACATACACACAGTTCACGCACACATACACACAGTTCACGCACACATAGGCCCTCATAACCTTCAAAGAATTAGGATTGTTTTTTTGATGTACAATGTAGAATTTTTTCAAATCCATTATTTTGAAAGTATTTATCTTTATGGTGTACGTATTGTATTATTTTCAAAACAATGGATTTGGAAAAATTCTACATTGCACATGGAAATGCAAATAAACAAAAACTTTTCAATTTAATAATTTTACTTTATTTATGAACACACATAATATTATACACCAAAAGCGTCTTTTCGCAAAGTTTTCAACAACACTAAAAAAGCATTTGCACTTTGAGAAAACTCAGATCACTTGTGAACATAACAGAAAGTTTCTTCGCGATTCACGAAGGAACGAACAAAACTCCGATGAACCAGAACAGCAGCAGGTACGAAGAAATGAACTTGAATTTGACTCGACTCTTCAATACTTTAATAGGGCCACAGAACTCATAAACGATGGCTAAGAAAACAAGAATGCATTCAACCTAACAAAAACAACACCGGCCATTTTGGAGGAAAAACAAAGTTGCCATATGTTAAATAGTAATTTCTACTACTCTATTATGTAAATTATAACAAAAAATGTCACCGTTCAGTTTTAAATTAAAACAAATTAATTTCATTTTAAAAAAAGTTTTCACATTGTAATTAACAATATTCTGAAATATATTTTAATTAAGAAAAAAATGAAAATATGAAGGAAACAGGAGCAGCGACATCTAAAGCGTTTTAGGGTAGTTAAAAAGTATTGCTTCCTCATTGTTATAGCATTGCTGCAAAATCTGAAAAGCTTTTAAATATTTTAAGATGTGTTTCTGGAGTCTGGTGGGGTGCTCACCCAGCGTCATTAAGACTTTTATACAATGCTATTATAAGAAGTGTACTTGACTATGGCAGTTTCTATCTAGAGCCTTGTAATTTAGTTGGTTTAAGTAAATTGGATGCGATTCAATCTAAAGCGCTAAGGATTATAGCTGGTGCTATGAAATCGAGTCCAATCAATGCCTTGCAAGCTGAATGTGTTGAACCCCCATTGAAATTACGCCGCCAACATTTATGTGACAAGTATCTTTTCCGTGTACTTCAATTTGCTGACCATCCTATATATAGCAAACTCAACAGACTTAATGATTTAATTGATACTTCCTCTTATTGGTCACGTAAATCTCCTCCTTGTGTGATTATTAGTTTTCGTAAATTTATATCAATCCAAGCCCCAGTCCACAGATCCTCCTTTCTTCCGATATTTTCTGTAAATTTTGAATCCCTTATTCTTACTCCGACAATTCATTTTAACCTAGACATACATAAGGATGACTACAATGCTAACATTAAGTTCAATCAGATCGTAGACGAACACTGGGGCGATTGGCATCATATCTATTGCGATGCATCTAAGCACTCTCCAACGGGTCATGTTGGCGTTGGCGCATACCATAAACAATATCATATTGTCCAGAAAATAAAACTCCGTCCAGAATCATCAGTCTTTACAGGAGAATGTTTTGGACTGTTTAAGGCTTTAGAGTATGCTCTCCTTATGAAATTAAACACAACTGTAATATTTTGTGACTCTAAAAGTGCTTTGCAGGCATTACATAAATTTCCATTTAAGAACAATACTAATTATCCTATTATTACAGAATGCAGGAAATTACTTCACAAATGTAGTCTTAACAGTCATTTAATTAATTTTGCGTGGATTCCTAGTCATACCAATATTCCAGGAAATGATAAAGCTGATAAGCTGGCCAATGAAGCGGTTGAGTGTGGAGATATACATCCGTACACAAATTATTGCCATGACTTAACGGCAGCCCTTCCCAAAGCTTATCTCAAATCTGCCTGGGATGAGAATTGGGAGTTCACTAGCCAATCTAAGGGGAAACATTACAAGCTCATTCAACCATCCATCCTTTGTAAACCATGGTTTGTTAAAATTAATCTTTCCAAAACAGTTACTACCATTTTAACTAGAATGCGACTTGGTCACGTGTGCACTCCAGCACACTTGGCTAAAATTCATGTACTTGATTATGATTCGTGCACTTGTGGTTCTGGCGTCGGAGACTTAAATCACATATTTTTTTACTGTTGCCTATATGATCGTTCCTCTTTTATTAGTTCTCTTTTAGCCATTAAAATTCCTTTTCCTACATCCATCACTTGCCTATTATATACCAATAACATTGATGTTTATAATATCCTAGCCGAATTTATTACCCATAATAATATAAAATTGTAAATAGTAATGTATATTGTACTTATGTAAATATTATTTTATTTTTATTATTTTGTACTTATATATATCACACCTAAATTGATCCTATGAAAACCATCCTTTGTTCCGTTTCCTTCCGTAATTGATTCGTTTCCCTACCTTTTAACTTTAACCCAATCCCACCCTGTCTAAACGCAATGTCCGCAAAACTTATGGCAAAACTGAACGCAAAAATCAAGAACCCCGTCGTGGCTAAACGCAATCCGCGAGAGCCATAAAGAAGAAAAAAAAAAAAGTATTGGAATTTATCGACTGAAGTCGCTGTTTGGAAGCAAGTTTGATCGTAGTATGGAAGTTTCCGTACCCTGGTAACTACGCACACAAACAAACCTTCCCTTGATTTTGTTGCTGGCACTCACACACACATGACATCATATGACAGATTGTTCCATTTCTCGATTTTTTCCTACAGTTACGAAAATGGTTTCGATAAAATTTTAGGCCAAGTTGCGTCAAAGTGCCAAGCCAAGCTTATTATCAGAGATCGGAAACATTTGGGTAAACAGTTTTGATAAATTTTACAGTAAAATAAAATATAGGTTCTATTAGGTACTCAATACACAAATCAGCCGGCTCCTAGTCCAAAATTCTTATAATCGAAATTAAATGATTTAAACTACAAATAAAAATGATTCAAACGTTAATAGTTTTAAGGTTCAAATTCGACTGCTCTAGTGGACGCCCGGAACGGCAACGTCGCAGTCGACCCATATTATTTGAATTATTTGGCGGGAAAATAGTTCTTGGCTTTTAATTCTGAAATTAAGAGGCCTAGAGATATGAAATTATGTCTCGTGTGTACTTTAATTATAACGAATTATTTGATCTTTAAAACGCAACTCTAACTTATACGGTTTTAATAATCCACCGTGTGTTACGTGTCACCAGCTTACACATACATATCGGTTCGTAGTTCGAAAACGGTTCGAGATAAAGCTTTGAAAGATTTGAAGTCGGGTTTTTTTATTTGACTTTAATTTATGAGATATAAAACATTGATGTATATTGGCTCCGTGCACGATTACAGCGCCAACTAGCGTCCACAACTTTGTGGGCTCTGTCACATTGACATTTAGGTCGTATATTTGTGAAAAAATATCGAAATGAAAAAATAACAAATATTTTCAACTAATAAATTGTTGTGATACCACGATTTGGGTGGAAAAAAGGTTTTGAAATCATTTTGGTCATTCAAATCAAATGAGGTAAGTCCAAAAAGTGTGTTTAATTTTGATTGTGTCAGGGTTTGTTTACTTCATTTATAGTTGTAGTTTTACAGTAAAACAAAAAGAAAAAGCTACTTTAACGGTTTCATTATATAACAGTAAATATATTTAAATGTTTCTGTATCGCTAGTAATAAATTAAATATCGTTTTCAGATCGAAATGAGTATCGTTTTGAAGACCGGGTTTGTGAGAGTTACAATATCAAATTCCAACCACAAACCGTATTTAAAGGAAAGTTGTTGGTATTGGCTGGACAAGTCCGAGATGTAGAAGAATTAAGAACAAAACAAGGGCAGAGTTCAATAATTCACGCTCTCATCATAAGGCAAACATCTGTGCACAACAACTACTGTGACTCATTTTTGTACTACCACGTTGTATAGTTTAGTTATTTCCAAATTGTAAACGGCTATTAAAACAGCCCTATCGAAATACAGTCCACTCTTTTATTTAAGTTCCCAGTAGGACCCTTTTCATGCGATTAATTAATGATATTAAAATGTATTATGTAGAATCGCTTTGCCATTGACAGATACATCTGATGACAGAGCTAACATTATTTCTACTTTTGACCACCATGAGCGCTGCGATAGATTATGTCCCCCCCACCTAGTACTTCGCACCCAGCGAATAGCTTAAATATTTACGAAGATACAGATGTGTAAGCTGGAGACACGGTACTCCAGCTCGCACATAGTTTTTTGATCGTGGTTTTAACAGTATTTGAGCTAAAGTCTTGAAAATTGGAAAGCCTACTATTTGGATTCGACTGTAATTTTTGAGGTATAATAATACATTATCGTAGCATAAATATTTACGAAGATACAGATGTGTCAGCTGGGGACACGTGTCCTCAGCTTACACACAGAATACAACTCATAGTTATGAAGTTCTAATGGCTCTAAATGAATGACTGAGAGGTTTGATGACTCTAATTAGGCTTTTATTGATGGTATACTTGGAATTGCTCTAGGGCCAATGAGGATGCTGTAGACATTCAGGTCATCACTACCTGTTCTAATGGGTTAAAAGGAACAAGACTTGGCTAATAATAATATAAAAGCTGTATAATACCTATTATCATGGTGTAATAGAAAAAATATGTCAACTTGACATTGTCACCCGTCAAATGGCTGACTGACTGACAGTCAGTATCAGTGGGTAGACACTTCTCATACAAAAACTAGTCTCTATATGTAGCAATTGATATACAACCTTACCCCTTAAGCAATAAAGTGCATTTTGGATTGATTTTAATATAGCAGGGGAACCCGCGGATCAATACCACCATACTAAAAATAATTGTTAGTGTCCTTAATGTTGGTAGTATTGTTAGTTTGACAAATGAAAAAAAAATTCTGTCAATTGAGTTTGAGTTTTTAACCGGCGAATTGATTCGTGTGAAGTTATTTTCTCAGATTTGGTGCAATATTACTGTAAATAAACTTTTCTGTCGTTTACGTTGAGTTGATTAAGTTCCTCCGTATCGGGCGTGATAAAGTTTGCTGTTCAGTGTTTTGTTTTTTGTGAGATAGAGACTCTTTTAAATAAGCTGTGTTTCAACTTCTACAGAAGTTTAAACTCTTATTTACTTTTCTGTTTAATGGGTATGTTATCTACTTACTTGAAATATTAGATCTATTACAAATCTATTTTTCATTAAAAACAACCCTATGTGATGAAAATGTAAATGTACTTTCAAAACTGGTAAATGCATGAACCAGGGCATTGACACTGGTTGGAGAGAAATTATAGGCTTTGTTTAATTAATACCTATTTCATTTTAGGCTTCTACTGATAATGGAGAGTAGAAACAACAAGAAGTGCGTTATTTGTAATAAGAGGCGAAGTCGTGGTGGATCACCCTTACTTTTGAGTAGGTTTCCTCTGGATTCTGACCGGTAAGTTTCTAATAACACTCATTTATTACAAGATAATTTTAATGATTGTGTAAACTTAAAGGCTGGGATTAATATTTTTAATCATACAGTAAATAACAATAACCAATTTTTAATTTCAGTATTTTGTTTCGTACTCTGAAAATGAATTGCATAACAATACTAAAAGAAATTAGTTGATGAATAAATTTCAGTTTGTTATTCTTTTTCTTTTCTAATAGGTATTTCTTATTTCAGTTGTCGAATGTGGGTTAAAAATGCTGGCATAGAAGACTTAGCATATGTACCTATTGAAAAGTTACACCAAAAGAAGTTTGTTTGTGGTGGGCACTTCACTCCTGAATCCTTCAATGCCAAAGGAACTCGGCTGAAGAACTCAGCTATTCCAACACTGGAATTGAGCAATCCCATCTTGCCAGATGAAGTTTTGACAGAGTTTCCTCTTCATGTAAAAGACTCCAATAAAGAAAACCTCAAGACAGGTATGATGATGACTTCAATTTTTTTTTTAAATGTAATTTACTATCTATCAATTTTTCTGAATTATTTAGATGTCTTAATTAATTTTCTTTGGTTTCCAAAACAAACCAACCGAATGCAATTTAACAAGGTTCTTTCTTTGTAAACACAAACATGTGTTGTATGCTTATCAATAAATAATATAAATTTCAATTATTAATTATATCTATACTTTGTTACAGTTCTTAATGATCATTCATATTGCATTCCAAAGAAGTCAAATCCAGTTGAACGAGGTATGTTTATCTAAAATTATACTAATAATATAAAAAGGAAATATTTAATTGTTTGTTTTTATTTGATCGGCTCCGTAACTCGAAGCCAAGATAGCCTAAAGTGCGGGTTAGAACCCCACAGCTTGAATATTGTAGTAAACCCACTCGTAACACAATTTAGCTTAGAATGAGGTGTTGAGTTAGAGGGACTTTAGTAATTTGTGTAATACAAATTCTTCAAAAAATATTTTTGATTTTTTTTGATTTTTTTTTGATTTTGATAATAATATTTTTAAGCTAGTAATTTTTAATGTGAGCAAGACATGTACTAGACTGATTGTACCCTAAAGTTGGGTAAGAACATGATATTTTATTACCCAATTCACATTTCATTTTCTGCTTTCAGTTCCCCTTACAACTACAACCAAACAACTAAATTCAACATGTTTGGGAGCTGTGGATATACCAGATTCTGGTATTTCTGCGAAAACAACTTTTGAACCTCTTCCTTCTACTTCCAATGCACCAGAACATATGACCTATAAACCAATTACTCATGGTAAGTGTACAAACTAATTATTTACCTTCTAAAATATGCCTTCCCTCAAACTAAAGAATGCCACCCTGGATGCGTTCTGCAGTCTGCAGTCAGGTCAAAATCCCAACTAATATTATAAATGCGAAAGTAACTCTGTCTGTCTGTCTGTTACGCTTTCCCGCTTAAACCTCGCAACCGATTTTGATGAAATTTGGCATAGAGATAGTTTGAGTCCCGGGAAAGAACATAGGATAGTTTTTATCCCGGTTTTTGAAACAGGGACGCGCGCGATAAAGTTTTTCTGTGACAGACAAAATTCCACGCGGGCGAAGCCGCGGGCGGAAAGCTAGTGAACTTATATGTACAACATTCTAGGTCTCTGTACATTTTATATTAATGCGATTTGACCGTGCGGATACGAACAAAGAACGCAAAGCACACGTGACTGATTGCCTTATCACGACCACTTACAGATTGTCTTGACATACCCGCAGACCGCATCCAGAATGCAGAACATTAAAACCTCTAAATGCCTTTAATTTAATATTATGTCATTGTTATTGAAGGTGGGCCCACGCTTCATATTTTATGAGAAGAGCTATCATTATCCTGTCTTTGCATTTTTTTAAAACATGATAATGATTGATTGATTTGGAAATAATATGTTTCATAAAACAACTAAATACATTTTAAACTAATTAGCATATTTATAATATTTCAGATGATAAAAACATTTGCCATCAAGATGCACAGGCAGAAATATTAGTCCACAGTTATAAAAGACCTAAGAAAAACATTGAAATGAAAGGTAAGATAAAACATACCTAATTTAAAAAACTAAGTAAAATTGCTGATTAATTAACCAATATTCAATTCAATTTGCTTTAATGTTGTTTTTTTTACTAATGGAAATGTTTTTATTACAGACACTTCATCAACATTTACAATTAAAGAGAAGAGGCTTTGGCGACAGTTACAAAATGCAAAAAAAACAATAAGGAATATAGCGAAGTCAAGAGTGAATTTAGACAAGTTAGATTCGGAAGTGCTGACATCGTTAGTAAAGGATGTAGTGCAGAATAACAAAAAAAAGTCACAAGGAAAAAGGTGGACTTTAGCCAACAAAATATATGCTTTGGCTATATTTAAACGGTCCCCTAAAGCATACCGCTATATGCAAAAGCTGTTTACGCTACCAAGCACTAAAACGCTCCAAAGGATTTTAAAAAATATACCAATGGAGCCTGGTATAAATAAAAATATAATTGATATGTTAGAGGCAAAAGCATCAAGTATGCCAAAGGAAAATAAATATTGCTCGTTAATATTTGACGAGATGGCGTTAAAGAAACGGATAATTTATAACGAAATTGCTGATAAAGTGGATGGCTACGTGGATTATGGAGAGGGCGAGAACATGGGACGAGAAAATAAAATTGCAGACCATGCGTTAGTGTTTATGATACAGGGTGCTAAACATAAATACAAGCAATATATTGCGCACTATTTTGTGGAAGGCACAATATCAACAGCAAAACTGGCAAAAATTATATCGGACATCATCAAAAAATTAAAAGAAATCGGATTTGTGGTTCTAACAACAGTTTGTGATCAGGGATCTACAAATATAGGAGCTCTTAACATGTTAAAAAGAAACTGTGGACAAGGCATAGATAGCAACTTTTTCTCTGTAAATAATGACAAAATATTTATAATCTATGACATCCCTCACTTGTTCAAATCATTACGAAACAATTTCTTTAAAAGTGGAAATATGTCTTTCGATGGAAAAATTGCACAATGGAGGCATTTGGTAGTTGCAGAAGAACACAACAGAAATTTTTTAAATTTTAAAAAACTGAATAGTACCATTGTAAATCCAACATTCAAAACTAAGATGAGGGTGAAGTATGCTGCGCATGCTCTGAGTAATACCGTGGCAGCTATTTTAAAAATGATGGCATGGAAAGAAGTTTCTGATTGCAATGATACAGCATTTGTGATTGAACAGTTAGATAAACTATTTGATTGTACAAATGGTCCATCATCTTTAAATGACGTAAAGAAAGGGATCCGGGAAAATGTTTCCACATCAAGTAATCACATTGAGTCTTGGACCTTTTATACTGATAAGTTAAAAACCATAAAATTTATAACAGCAGAAAACACGATACTAAAAAATGTTAAATGCGTAAAGGGATATCAAATATCTATCAAATCCTTAAACGATATTTGGGAAAAGTTAAAGAATGAAGGGTTTAAATATATGAACCTTAGACAGTTTAACCAAGACTCTCTGGAAAACTTATTTGGAATCATTAGGCAACACAGTGTAACCAATAGAAATCCCACTATCACGCACTTTACTGCAGCGCTTAAAACAAGCATGGTTACTGGGCTGAAAGTGCCTCATAGCAGAAGTGCTAATTGTGAAGCAGACAACAATAAACATATGCTGGAATATAAAGACATTTTAAAAACTAATTTAAAAGCAACAGAAATAAAAATTAATGTTCAAGATTCCACAGACACTGAATTTTATCCTGTGTTGTCTATCCCGGACCCTGAAAACTTAGAACAGCCCATTGAAAATTTGTGTAGCCTTGAAAACCAACCAGTAGTATATGTAAGCGGGTATTTAGCTGCCAAACTATTACAGAACAGTTCTTGTTTAATTTGTGAAGAGTGTTTGAGCGTGAAAACTCCTGTTGACAATGATTTGTATGCATATATATCTCTTCGCGAATGGTGGCATGATAAAAAAAGTCTCGTTTATCCAACAATTCAATTATGTACCACCGTAAATGAAGCTAAACAATTTTATCATGACCATATTGCCGACCAGATATACAGTGTGAGTCACGTTAAAGTGTACATATGAAAATAGATGAAACTAGACCTATTTTTATCGACAAAAAAGAGGTCAAAAATTTTTTGAGATTTTTTTTAAATTTTTTATAGAATTTGTTTTCTTCCAATTTCTTATTGTAAAGAAAACGTAATAACTTTTAAACTAAGCGGAATATCCTGATAAAATAAAAACAGTAATAATGCTAAATAACAGGCGATACTAAAAACATACATAAAATACACAAAAAAGGCCAACAAATAATAAAAAATGATACTTTTTGAAAAAAATCTGCTTTTAAATTCGTGTTTTTTTGGTTATTTGGTAAATTTCTCCAAAAAATGCCTCTATAACCGGTGGTTTTTATTACTTTGTATTATTCTCTATCATATTACCTTCGTAAAACCAAAAATCGTATGTCTCTATCCCTATCACAACGTTTGCAATGATCGTTTGAACTAAGCCTCTCCGGGCGCGCCATTCAACGCTTCGTTAACAACGAAACTGAAAATGGCTCTAGATTTGTAATTTTGATACAGACAAGTTAGATTTCAAATAAAAACAAAAGATTTCGAAGTAAAATAAGCATTTTAGTTAAAATTAAAATTGTCTTTAACTGTAGCGGAGAATAATGTTGTGGCAGGCCTTTGTTCAAACGATCATAGCAAATGTTGTGATAGGGTTAGAGACATGCGATTTTTGGTTTTACAAAGATAATACGATAGAGAATAATACAAAGTAATAAAAACCACCTGTTATAGGGGCATTTTTTGGAGAAATTTATCAAATAACCAAAAAAACACGAATTTTAAAGCAGATTTTTTTCAAAAACTATCATTTATTATTATTTGTTGACCTTTTTTGTGTATTTTATGTATTTTTTTAGTATTGCCTGTTATTTAGCATAATTACTGTTTTTATTTTATCAGGATATACCGCTTAGTTTAAAAGTTATTACGTTTTCTTTACAATAAGTAATTGGAAGAAAAAAAATTCTATAAATTTTTTTAAAAAAATCTCAAAAAATTTTTGACCTCTTTTTTGTCGATAAAAATAGGTCTAGTTTCATCTATTTTCATATGTACACTTTAACGTGACTCACACTGTATATGGAAAATGTTGGAAAATTCATTTTCTTAATGTTGAGTACAAATTGTAATTTTAGTTGGTTTAAATGTCAACAACATAATAAAGAAATTTATGATAAGATGTTTAAAATATTAAGTTACCTTTTTCTAAGAAAAAGTTGTAAAATCATTAATGACAGCTTCATAAAAAGTGAAAACAATTTTGCTGACAAAAGTAAAAAAGCACAGCAACAAAGCATTGAAAAGTAATCTTGAGGCAGAGGTTCGATCAGCTGATAAGAAAATTAAAGATGTTTATAAATAAAAATCCTATTTTTTCTTAGAAAAAGTTGTGAAAATAAAAGTTTACAAAATTATCATTTCTGTACTTTGTTATAATATGTATTCAATAATTCCTCAAGCCTACAACTGCTATGTCATGTTCAATACTTATTGTAATATACCTATTTTATTTCGAAATAAATAATTTACGTTACAAAACTTCGTTTTACTTACACATAGTATAAAATAAAAATAGCATTAAAATATTGAAAGTTCCTATACTAGATATCGATATGCAATTACAACCCTAGCAAAGTATCGATAATCGATAAGTTATTACGAACGTCACTAATACTGTCAGAAAATAATGCATTATGTTGGTAGCTCCGCCTGTAGTTTGTGCGGTTGGTAAAGATTTGCGGGTCGTTCTCTAAAATGCATATGTGTGCGTGAGCTCAAAAAATATCTATGGAGTGCCGTCTCTTACTCTTTTATGCTCTTTGGTCAGTATCTGTCAATTGCAAATTTCCAATCGTAATCGTAATTTTTAATTTTAATGAATAAGGCTTTTTGATAAGGCATTGAGCGCTAGCATGCCGGTGATATAATACTTCAAAGAACAAATAGGCAGCAAAATTGTTATCCACGTGTTCCCCGAATAAAATAACAGTGAGTACAAATTCTAAATTCGTTAATGGTACTTTTGACTACATTACTTTATTAATTAATCTACACATTTGCTTTTACGGAAAACGCGCAATAAAGTGTTGTTCTATGAAATTTACATAAATCTTACTGCCGCACGCAACTATGGTCCGTTGAAGATCGTATAACAATCACACCTTACGACTTGGATTCAAGATTTTACTTAATTTATTGAACTTAACGCGCAAATGATTAGGACAGTATTGTAGTCAGTTTAGTTAACAATTAATTTTTAGTCCGTTACTTACCACTTATAATATTTCTCAAAAGTTGAATTATGAAGATTACACATTCAGTGGGTAGTTTATTTTGTTTGGCAATTTTAAATTACCAGTATTGTGAATTGTAAGAGAAACATTCTTTTCTTATAGCAATGATGGGCTACTGTCCCCCCAATGTCACCCTAGGGGAAGTGTGGGTGGACCATGGCATATCACAATGCTTCATGGAAACCGTATCTGCTATTATTATTGGAGGTTTCCTTATGGTATTTGGAGCTATACAGATAGTCATGTATAAGAGGTAAGTTACTGTTTAAACCATGTTCTATGTCTAATAGTAAAATTAAGAGTAATAAATAACATGCAGTTACTTTTATATTTTCTGAGTAAAAAAGATTCTTCCATTAATAATTTCATGTATTTTGAAATAGTATTTTAATAATGTTAGTGCCTTAATCTGTCCGTTTTTAGTTGTTTTATCTTAATAATAAAGTTTGTATAGCTTAGAATGTAGGATAACGAAAATATGAGTCGAAAAGTGTGCGTTTCGGGCGTTACGAGATTTTGCCTCTATGTTCTGACTGTTGCTGCATTTACTCGAAATTTAGCGAATTTTCTTAAGGGGGTCCTGCACAGAATCCTTAAAATTGTCATATTTTTAAATCACGAGTGCTCTGCGATTAGTGACTTAAATACATCAAAGTAACTTGTGTAGGGTAGCCCAATCCTTGATCTAGGTCGCCGCCTTTTCGAAATTTTGAATAAATACGTAAAAAATTGATAAACAACATTTAAAATGCAGACATATGGAAAATTTATTTCTTCGAGAACTTTGTTAATTTAACGTATGAAGCAATAATTTTTATATGGAAATGTTTAAATTAATATTTTGAAGGTCGCCCCCTTTTTCGTTTTTGGTATTAATGCATTAATATTGAGAATTTTTGATTTTCCCAAAAAAACTTTGCCGTGAAGAAATCATCAGGCGTTTTGCTTTATCGTAGCTGTCAAGTGTCAAATGTGTGTTTGTCAATCCTTTACAGAGTAGTGTAGAGCGCAGAGCATGCAAATAGTATCTCTTTTGTTATGACTTCGATTGTTACGAAAAAATATTTTACTTATTTTATCCCAACTAATATTATAAATGCGAAAGTAACTCTGTCTGTCTGTCTGTCTGTTACGCTTTCCCGCTTAAACCTCGCAACCGATTTTGATGAAATTTGGCATAGAGATAGTTTGAGTCCCGGGAAAGAACATAGGATAGTTTTTATCCCGGTTTTTGAAACAGGGACGCGCGCGATAAAGTTTTTCTGTGACAGACAAAATTCCACGCGGGCGAAGCCGCGTAGTTAATATGGCTAGAAAACCCTTGCAACCTTTCTTTGCCGTTCGTTCGTTTCAGCCGAAAGACGTCCACTGCTGGACAAAGGCCTCCCCCAAGGATTTCCACAAAGACCGGTACCACGCCGCTCGCATCCAGGTACCACCCGCGACCTTCACCAGATCGTCGGTCCACTTAGTAAGAGGCCTGCCCACGCTACGTCTTCCGGCTCGTGGTCGCCGCTCAAGAACATTCCTGCGCCAGCGGCCATCAGCTGTACGAGCTATGTGCCACGCCCGCTTTGGTTCTCCTACGGATCTCCTCATTTCTCCTCAAACGATCATAGCAAATGTTGTGATAGGGATAGAGACATGCGATTTTTGGTTTTACAAAGGTAATACGATACAAAATAACATAAAGTAATAAAAACTACCTGTTATAGGGGCATTTTTTGGAGAAATTTATCAAATAACCAAAAGTACATGAATTTAAAAGCAGATTTTTTTCAAAAAGTATCATTTTTTTATTATTATTTTGTTGTCTTTTCCTGTAGGCCTAAGATGCGCGCCGCGATAAGCGGTTATCACGCCGTTTTATCGATTTTTCCCATACATTTTGACGTCGATAAAAGTTATCACGGCGCGCATCTTAGGCCTGCCGAGTATTTTATGTATTTTTTTCGCCTGTTATTTAGCATTATTACTGTTTTTATTTTATCAGGATGTACCTCTTAGTGTAAAAGTTATTACGTTTTCTTTACAATAAGTAATCGGAAGGAAAAAAATTATATAAAAAAAAACCCTCTAAACATTTTGACCTCTTTTTTGTCGATAAAAATAGGTTTAGTTTCACCTATTTTCATATGTGTACTTTATCGTGACTGACACACTGTATAAAGAAAGTATGCTAAATGAGTAACGCAAAACAATAAGCGAAGTGAGAAAAGAAAAGAGACTTTTGAACGAGGTACTTAAGTAATAAAGTAATAAGTTAAAATTTTATTTATATTTTTCTTGCAATAAACTTTCATGTGTACTATCACTCCAGAGATGGGCGTTGTTTCACAAAACCACACCCTGTATACATGGGTAGAACGCAGCCGTAGGAAACTGCTCGTGTATATTTTGTAATACTCTTCGTAAATCTGCGACTACAGTACAAAGTAGACACGAATTTTGCGTACTGAATACAGTGGTGTTTAATTTTTATTGTGGATGCTCGCTTCTCCGTTTCAAACTATACCTACTACACCACTTACACTTGACAAGAGTGTGAAAAAGTTAGTTTGATACTTATTTAGTAAAATATGGAATTAGATTTAAGAGTATTTTTATTTCTTATTACTTAAATATATTGTATCGAATCAATATAAAACTAGATTTTTAACACTCTTGCGGGTAAGTGGTTTTTCAAAATAAACTGATTAGGTAGGATTAAATAAATAAATCGATAACATTTTTATTTAGAGTAGTAGGTACGCAGTATTTGCGTAACTGCTCATATAGTTTGGAAGAGTTTAGTAAAAAAAAGTTATTTCCAAACTATACTCGATTAGTTTCACACCCTTGCGTTCTGGCCATATATAGAATGGAAAGACGCTACGTTAACAGCCTATTTGAATTGAACGTCTAGGAAAAATACTCTTTTACGAAACTTTTTTAACGCCTTTGTTCATCAGAAGAATCAATATTAGTTAGGATTTTTATTGTGTAAGAATTTTCGCAGCAATACCAACAAAAAATCAAATCCTTCCTTTTTCCTAATTAAAGTATTATAAACTCACGTTTTGTTTAGCAAAATTAGTGAAATACGTGTTTTTACTCTGTATTGAGTCTCTTTTGTCTCTACTCTGTAGAGTAGTTCGTGTGCGATCGTGTTAGTTCGTTGCGCCACCGCTATCTCGGCTAGCAAATCGTAATTTTTCGTCGGCGCTGCACCCCCTTAAGGAATCATACCTAAAACTTACAGGACTTCTAAAGTATGACATTTACAAACCATGTAACATACAATCACTGTTAAATAAAACGTGTTACTATTTTTTTGTAAATTTTTTCTTTGTTTCGGGTGTTACAATGGTTCTGTTTCGGGTGTTACGAGTACGAAAATTCAACTCGTTTTATCGATAAAATCGGTGTTTTATTAGTCTCTAGGTACTACAAAATAAGGAGTACAACAAATAAACACAAATAGAGCGAATTCTGGTTTGAAATTACGAAGCAGCTTTTTTTTAAAAATATACAAAGTTCTAGTTTAATTTTTCCTCAGAATATAGCTTTTTCTATTGTTTTTGGCTTGAAATAGCATTACTTTAATTTCTAATTACGATATTTATTGGAAATGTCAAACATCGACATTTTTTATCAATACCTTAATTTTAGTGTTAAGTCGACATTTCAAAAAAGTCTTAAATTGAGAAATATGACTCCTTTTCCGATGCCAGCGCTAGTGGGAGGTCAAAGGACCCTCACAGTAATACTTTTTCACTTCTCCAAGCAATATACACACATTATCGACATATAAATAAAAATGTAATACCCGAAACGTTTCGGGTGTTACAGTTTTTAATCAAGAAAGAAACATACTAAATTATTATCATGCTCAGATATTAGTTAGTATTTGAAATCATTACTACCATGACCTTACTTTTACCAAATATTGTTAATCTAATCCATGTGTAAGGTACAATAATAAAACAAATACCTGTTTTTCTGTTTCGGGTGTTACATCGCCGAAGTAACAAGAAAATACACTTAAAACTTGATGATTATCCATTTTTTTGGGACTATGACGCTATCTACCAATACTATGATAAATGAGTATTTCTCAAAAAAAATGTACATTTTGAAAAAAAAAAGTGTGCTTTGAAACAGTTCAAAAGTTTTATATTTATAAATCATCACACAAAAAAAAACACACACAATTTTGAAGGATGACTATTAATCTTTAAGATAACGAAGAATTATAGCTATAATCCTACTTATTACCAAATATTTAGATATTTTAAAAATAGTCATTTTTTACCTTTCATACAAAAACCTGTTTGCCACCCTAGCTTTTTCATGTATTTTTGTTTCATAAAATGCGGTACGTAACTAAATTATTGTAAATTTCTTTGTATTATCGTTCTACAGTAATCGCAGTTTCTGTATCAAATTGATTTTCTATGGGGTGTCATAATGAATTGGCAATTTAAAGCAAAAAAACAAAATGAGTCGCTCTCATTTACTATTTCGTTATTTACTCTTTAGTTACGATTTATTTCTACTTTCCCATGGTTTCTGGACAATTCCGTATTTATTTTACACGGACAACAATAGCTGCACTCTGAATGGCTGTTGGCCTGACGTCTCCGCCATAACATCTATCGCGAAAATTAGTGAAAACGTGTGTGTTTTGTGGGATTACTTTTTCGTAACAGGCAGTAAAATCAGCGATTTTATATAGAACGGTAAGTCTTCATTTAACCATTTTTTGTAATACGTGTGGTACGAACATTTAGTAAGCTTTTATATTGGCTGTAACAAATTTTATCAAAAAAATACTTGTTTCTGATCTCATTTTGTCTAATATTTCGTTACGTTTTTTACGAATTTCGTTACGTTACGAAAAAGTACAACATAATGCTGAGTGTATACCTACTGTTATTACCTGACTAAACATAGTAATATTCACTACTTAATTTATTTCAAAAAATATAGAGCGTTAATAACAAAAGGATTGGATACTATCTGCTTTACAGAAGTGCCACCAGCAAAAAATTATCAAATCATTTAGATTACGTTTTTATGTGATTACTTCTTTTGTTTTTTAGGAATGCCGCCAAAAACCAATGCCGAAAGGCAAAAAGCTTACAGAGAACGACTCAAAATGGATAAACATGATGGAACAAAAATAATTTTATTAAAATAGTATGAATGATTACTCCCTTATTTTATTTCTAACCCCTTAATATTACCCCGTATTTGGGTGCATACTTACAAATATTTCGAATTGAATAAATGAAGAGCATTCACAATATTTCGCCAATGTATAACAAGCCTTATGGCCTTACTATTTCGTTACTACCGTTTCGTTACGTACATTTTTTTTGAGAAATACTCAAATACCCTCGAATCATATAGTGGCAAAACGTTTCACAGATTGATAGGTTTTTTTTAAATCGTATTACCAATAATTAGAGAGAAAATGATCATTCAGACAGTTGACTTAAGTATAGACTTTGAAGACTAATAACTTAAAAATTACTTGTTTCTTTCAGATTTTTTTTGTTGCACATTATAATTTGGAATGTTTACTTTCAAAATTCATCAGATTTAATGCGAAAAGAACATATTTAGTTTTTCACCCTCGGTAACATTTGTCATGGAATGACCCCATGCTTTATTATTATAATATCTTATCACTATTATCAGTAAAATGTGGCATGTAAGTAAGCTAGTAAATTGTAATAGATTAAAAAGAAAATTACTCACTAAGCAATTTACATACATATTGCTAAATAAATTTACATAGGCCTGTAACATTATTCAAATTTAATTTAAAATTATGGGTATAGTAAACTTCAAGGGATCAACAATGAAAACTATTCATAGAATTTTTTTTAATTTAGTTTCCATTAGACTAGTGGAACGGAAGAAGTCGCGGTCAGCCACCAGTGCTTAGTTATTTTCTCATGTTACAGATATGCAACTGAAGTAGTGGACGTCAGATCTTCACGCTTATTTGGTGTCCAATTATTTTTTACACTATTTGTACCTGTACTGGCTGTGATAAGGTTCCTGCTACAATCATTTCTATTTAAAGGAGGACATATCTATGGTTATATGGTATGTATTCGGCAATTAGCTTCCAATGTTTCAAACAGTTTCAAATATGATACATAATAATAATTTACATTAAAATACTTCTTTAACACAAAATATTTAGTGTGGATGTAATGCATGCAGGTAAAGCCAGGCAAACCTATGTGGAATTTATGATAAACTATCATTAATTCGATAATTAAACTGATAAATAATGCGAATTGCGTATTTATCTTTTATCTAATACAAAGTAATTTTTATAATATTTATTTTTTGTTGCAGATTGTGGCATTAGTAGTGACGCTCGTAATATTCCCTTTATCGGCGTATTTAGCAATACTAGAGAAGCGGTTCCTATTGCCCTCTGTACCACCCAGGGGGCATGGGTTTGTCCTACTAGTATTTTGGGCGTTGATATTCGTTTCAGAGAACTTATCATTCTTGAACCTAAACAAAGAAGGATGGTGGTGGGGCTTAAAAGAGTAAGTTATTCATTGATATTATTTCAAATTAAAACTAAATAATAAAAACATGTTCTGCTTATAATGTCGAGTATGTTTATCATTATTAGTTTACTGATCTGGATCCCAAAACTATGAACTGTTTACTTATTTTGTATATAAAAGTCCTTGTATTTTCGAACACAGTAAACGAAAGGAGAGGCCTATATTTTCCACAAAGAACATCTGTACTGGAGTGGAACTTGATCTTTAACTCATTACTCAGTATATTTAAAGTCCCGAAAAGCGCCGAATTATTCAATTAAAGAGTTATTATTTATTTGCAACAAAGTACAGTCTTATCATTATGGAATAGTCCAATGAATTCTGACCCAATTCCTTTCTTTGTAGTCTTCAAGACCGTCTAGAGATGGCTCTGTTCGTCGGCCGCTATGTATCCTGCATGATCATGTTTGTTCTGGGCATGAAGGCGCCTGGTATCATGCACCAGTTCGAATACCTTGAGGGCGATGACACTCGACGATTGGTCCCGCCTAGGGTGAGTTTATTTACAGCGCCGTATCTTCAAATATGTTCTGGGCCTATGTTCAGTAGTGGACGTCCTATGGCTGAAATGATAATGATGATGATCTCTAAATAAAGGATATCGTATTTACGGTCACCAGTTTACGCAAATGGCGAGTAAAGTCCTGTCACTCTGTGGCCTGTGGTGCCAACTGGTCAACGCTAAAGCGGTAGTAGGACTAACTACCGCGTTTTCACCATTTGTCGTAGTTTACTGTTTAGGGCCTCAGCTAAAACTCTAGCACCCACTCCCACGCCTATTATGCATGGAAATGCACACTTTCGTGCGCTGCTCTGCTCATAATAATTTTCAATATACAACCGCTTGCGGCGCCGAATTATAGCGGAGGCCCGCGGAAACTAAAATTTCAAAAAGCCAGTTAACTTTTCATGTTCTTTTTATTTACCAGAAATAATATTTGCCTTATAAAACCTCGTGTGAGCACTATTGATCAACTTTCGTGCAGCAAAATTTCGAAAAGAAAACATGACATTGGCGTCAAAAATGTCACCATTTTATTTAGATTTTTTATTAGGTTAAGGTGTCATGTCATGTCCATATCAAAATCATTTTAATGCTTCCGGAGATAAACACGTGTTCAAAACTAAATTAAATCAGGTGATTTGCATGTATAAACGTCTTACTACATTATAAACTCAGCACACTCTAAAATAAAAGTTAGTAATTAACGTAACCTTATAACTAGTGCTTCTAACGTTTTAACAACACGTTAAGGCCTATTGGATGGAGTTTCGCTATTACTATAGCCCAGTGAGGAGCAATTTTTTTACGTATTTTATATGAAATGGTTCTATGTACTTTTAACACATAAAAGGGCTCAAAGGTGTAACTAACTATACAGAGATACTGTACCAAATACCAAAGGAGACAATCAGTGAAATGAGTTACTTACTATTTTAACTCTTAACATCGACTCATGCCCCTGGGCTATGAGTCATGATAATAAAGTTATAGATTTGACTCTCACTTAATTTATACAGCGTGTTTATATCAAGATAGCATGCATGGACTTTCTCGTCATAGTGATCCTAAACTTTATTACCTACTAAACTACTAGAATACTCAATCGTCTAATTTCTCCTGCAGGACGAAAACAGATAAAGGTGATCCTAAACCTTATTTCTAAACAACTAGAATACTCAATCGTCTAATTTCCCCTGCTGAATTAAAGTGATTCTAAACCTTATTGCTAAACAACCAAAATACTTAATTGTCTAACTCGTTCTACAGGATGATAACAGATCGACATTCCGCAATGTATTCGGCAAACTCCGCACACTCCTGCCGTTCCTATGGCCGCGCAAGAGTGCATGTCTTCAGGTGTACGTCTTCATTTGCATCCTGGCTCTGCTGGCCGGCCGAGTCATCAACCTATACGTGCCTATCTACAACAAGCTTATAGGTATGTATTAAGGTTCATTATTGCATTGCTAGGAATTACTCATGTCATGTTTCTACTAATTTGCAAGAAAGAGTAATTAAACGTACAATATTCATAAAGGACATTTTACTATGGATAAAGAGAATATTTGCATAAATTATATGCATAACCGCGTGAGTAAATATTGTCATTAATAGCAGAGAATAAACAATAAAATGTATGTCCTTATGGACATAATGTACATCATCAATCGATACTGAGGATTCGGGGAGTCTTAGAACGCGCATCCTTGTTGAAATCTACGTCTGATCAGTAAAGTGAATAAGCCCCGCCTTCTTATCTTTACCTAGTCGAATGCTCTTTAGTGAGAACTGATAAACGTCACTCCTTAACAGATATGATGTAATTAGCAATCTATTGTTACTTACACAACCAACTGTAACATCCTGGAACATTTTAAAAGAAAAAACATATAAAATATCTGCTAGCACTGCTGGTGGGCTTAAAATATTTAGGATGCCTAGTGGTGGTATTTTGATCCTCACTAATTTGTCTCAAAGTCAAAAATCTTAAATTAAGACGTGACTTGACTACACGTTTACGTTTCGTAATAATATAAATAAAAAAGAACCTCTTTACTTCATACATTAATAATATGTTCATAAAAGATAAGTATCACGGTTTCGTCACAGCCATATCGTTGTATGAAAATGAGTCACCGTAAACGGCCGGAAAGTTCTAACAAGATTATCGGCTAATTAGGTTTAATAGGGTTAAATTCAGTTAGATAGCTAAATAAATACTTTGAAATGGAATTTGCAAATCATTGGGATTTATTAATTTTCAATGTCACAGTCATTTAATGAGATTAATCAGACTACATTTTTGTTGCACAGTCGTACTTATTACAACTACATAAGTTACTAGCTTTTGCCCATGGATTCACCCGCATTTAGTGTCACAGATCGGCATAAATTATAGCCTATATGTTAATCTGACTTACAATTTGTACAAAATCCGTTCAGTAGTTTTTACGTGAAAGAGTGTGTCAGATAGAAATATTATTAGGCATCGTGCAACAAGTCCTTAGCTTTTGAAGGAAAAAAGTTTCTTCAAATTAAACAAAAATATGGCTTAGCAGGGGGTTATCCCTTATTTATTGAGGTTAAGAATAATGTAAGTTTAAAATAATCTAATATTGCCATTATATCAAGATTCCGCGTTTCTGAGAGCACAGTAAGCAGTCAAATCGAGCCATTTACGGGTGTTAGATACGAATATGAGTCTCAGCACTGATCCATTTATTATCCCGAAGCAGTAGTAGGGTCATAGTAATACTAGGACGTATAAAAGCGCTTTTTATAAGCGTTAAGAAGCGCATTATCAATTCAAGAGGTTTACAGACTACAGACTTTTAGTCGACCGATAGTTGCAATGGGCCCGAATTTAATGTGTATGAAGAATCGGCCGATACATGTGCGCACTTTCATACATGTCCATACTGATAAACAGCCCGACCCAACTGTCGACCGACAAAAAGGTCTGTAGTGTTTGGCTAGACTTAGATAATAATAACGCTTTAAAAACAAACCCTTACACAATGTAAAAAGTGATTTCGCTAACAAGTTTTATTGTTTCACAGTGGACAGCATATCGCTACCACCGCTGGCCTTCCGATGGGACTTGGTGCTAGTGTACGTTTTCTTCAAATTCCTGCAAGGCGGCGGCACTGGCGGGATGGGATTCCTGAATAACATGCGATCGTTCCTATGGATCAAAGTACAGCAGTATACTACTAGGGAATTACAGGTGAGCTGATGTGACTATGATTTTAGTAAAAGCTATTTTGATCTTTTAAAATGCCACCATATTTTAAACCTTACTCCCTTCATAAGATCGAAAACCAATGAACATTTTCATCATGTTGTGCCTTATAGAGGGTTAAGAGGTCATTCCATTCAATACTAATCGTAGAATAGAAGTACAAAATGTTGTCTTACTACTTTGAATCATAATATGGATTCAAAATACGCCACAAAAGGTTTATGTTCAAATCGACTTGTGGCTTTAGGTATTACTAGCGGCCGCCCGCGACTTCGTACGCGTGGATCCCGTTTTACCCCCTTCATCTATCTTACGCGGTTTAGATTTTTTCATACAATTTTTTTTCCGCTATCTCCCGTTCCCGTGAGAATTTTGTAATATCCTGTTGTAACTAAGCTTTAAGTTTACTAAGATACCTGCATGCCAAATTTCAAGCGTCTAACTTAAGCGGTTTAGATTTTTCATACAAAAGGATTTTCCCGCTAATTCCCGTTCCCGTGGGAATTCCTAAGTATACTATAACCTGCCCAGTAGGCCTAAGATGCGCGCATCGACAATGACATGATATGATAAGACAATTTTCGATCACGTAGATAATTTTATCATTTTCCCTAACATGGGACCATCGATAGAAAAGTCTATCGACCGCTATCGCGTGATAACCGAATTGTTGCCATATTAAGAAAAAATTGCGTTATTATGTTGGCCAACCTTGAAATATTTTAGCTCATTCGTTCAATCTCGTTCATTTCTGCTACTAATTCGGCTAAAAACACATATCTTAAAGCAGTGAGAACGTCATTAAAAAAAAGTTATGTCAATTTTGTTGACATTACATGACTGCTTGATTGTATTTGTTTGTGTTTTTAAAATTGTATTTTTATGTTTCCAGTCTTATTTTTAATATTTCTAAAGTACGGAAAATATCAAACGAAGAGATAACCAAGTTAAAGAAAAACAATGAAGAATTCCTAATCATACCGATAGTATTAAAGAATGAAGTCTTCAAAATTAACAGAATAACCGAACTCCACTACCTACCCCATAATGCGAGGTTTACAGTAATTATTCAACTTACATGAAGCAGTCAGAAAGTTTATTGAGATTTGAGAAATAAAGTTACACTCATAAGTAGCAAAGTAAGTACCTAAAGTCTAAAATATTAGCTATACTCCGCAGATCTTGATTTTCATAAGTAACAGCACCGGAGAAAAGGAAAAATATCTTTATTCCTACAAATAAGATTTCACCTTCTTTCCTATATTTATTTCACATAGTTCTTTCACCGTGTAATAATACTGTGATCAATATTTTGTATGTAAACTTAAAATACAAATAGGATTAAGTAAATGTTTCTATTTATGAACTGTTTATGTAATTGTAATATTTATAATTGTGTTTAAATAATATTCTTTCTTTTTTCAGACAGTGGATGAAGAAGTGTGGGATTATGAGTGATTATTTCATTCTAAAGCAGACATAATCAAGTCTTGCTCACTATCATGAAAATTTACAATAACAATCAGCAAGAAAAACTTCAAGGGTACTGGCTAGGCTAACCAATTCATGGAATTCTGTTTGTATTTGAAATTATAAATAGCTATTGTAAAACAAAAGTTTTCCAAATAAAGATTTTGTAAATAATGGTTGAATTATTTTGAAATTACACTGCAATAATGAATTTATTGCCTGCGTCCAGCGCCTTTCTGCTACCATTACGATGTCGTCGGTCCACCTTGTGGGTGGACGTCCCACGCTGCGTATTCCGGTACCCGGCCTCCACCCCAGAACCTTGCTGCCCCATCGGGCAACATGGAAAGCGTTGGGGGAGGCCTAAGTTCAGCAGTGGACGTCCTATGGCTGAGATGATGATGAATTTATTATAATGGAATAAATTGTACAAGATTATCATCCTGTCACATTAAAGCCCTTAAAAAAGACCACATGGAGGAATTAGATTGATAGTAATGTGGAATGTATGTATGGTATCACCATCAAGTTATAAAATTAGTAAAATTCATTTATTCTCATTGTTATTATAGCAAGTTTGATTACACATCCCACCCAATGCTAATTTCTGACAATGACCTTGCCACTGTTTGATGTAGACACAAGAAGCTCGGTCACCACATTCCGCCCCATTTTCAATAATTTTACAAGATTATGTACAGATGACAGTAGGTACTTAAATCAAGCTAAACACTGTGGGTATCTCATGACATTTGCAACTTAATATGTATTGTCTGATGTACCTACTGTTGACTGCCTACCTAAGTAGGTAAGTAATGGTTATTTTACAAGGTAGGTAATGTAATAATTAATATGTGGGTGGGACTGTGGGAGCACTAAGATTTTGCAGCTAGCGATTATAAACTGTCGCAAGATTCGCCTCACACTGATAAACTCTTGAACTAGAACTCAATCTCCACCTAGAAGTAAAAGTATCACAAAGGTGCTAGATTCCTTTCTTTGAATTTTACTAGCCTCAAATTAGTCGTAAAATGTCATTTACCATTATAAATGA
Source organism: Ostrinia nubilalis (assembly GCF_963855985.1). Taxonomy (NCBI): domain Eukaryota; kingdom Metazoa; phylum Arthropoda; class Insecta; order Lepidoptera; family Crambidae; genus Ostrinia; species Ostrinia nubilalis. Next base: position 10,246,342 of record NC_087097.1, read on the forward strand.
TAAATAAATAGAGTTAAAGTAGCTTGCATAAAAGTTAATCTCCTATCGTCTTGCTATCGTGGGCAAGGATCGAGGACGATAAAAACACCACATCCTATCCTATCGTGATGTCAAAATATGATATAGTTAGCGCTTCATGTTAGGGCTTGCCAGGTTTATCACAAAAAAAAAACAAATCTATCACTATCACATTTTGACAGATGACATGATAATTTTCGGGGTGCCATGTTAGCGCCGGTAGATAAAACGATATAGTGACGTCAAAATCGATATAACGCCGCGATAGCAGTTTATCACGGCGCGCATCTTAGCCCTGCAGGAGTATGAAGAATAATTGTACCAAGATTCGTTAAAATCCGTCGAGTAGTTTTTGTTTCTATAAGGAACATACAGACAGACAGACAAAAATTTTACTGATTGCATTTTTGGCATTTTCAAGGCGAGAGTGATTAGGCACTTACAGGGCAGATATGTACCATCCTAGACCGCATCCCACTTAACATCAGGTGCGATTGTGGTCAAATACCTGCCTTGTTATGCATAGAAAAAAAAAAAAAAAAGTATCGATCACTAATCACCCCCTGATAGTTATTTTGAAAATATATTTCATGTACAGAATTGACCTCTCTACAGATTTGTTATAAGTATAGATTCTCCCGTTATTACGAATGTAAACTAATTTTATTTTATAACTTGAAGAAGTCAGTGAACAAGGAAGGAAACTTATATTCCGTTTGCTGATAAAACAGTAGGTTATTTGTGTTAATAAAATGATTTTTGCGATTCCAATATCAATTAATTAAGTATTTCCCTTTAGTTACCCGCCTATTTTTACATTATTACGAAAAAATATGCAATCATGAGTTGTACCATTGTACATTCATTAAGATGACCTCATATTATTATTCACCCAATTATCTGTTCACAAATTAATTAATGAAATGAGCCATCCGATACATTTTATAACACTTGATGATTGAACAAAATTAGATTTTAATGTAAACATACAAAACACAAATTCCTGTGTTACCTCTAAGTTCGTGGTTTTATTACGTCATCGTCGATACACATATCTACAAAAGCTATAGTCCCCGCGGATTACAGTCTTTTTTCGGTCAATAGTTTAATCGCACTGTTGTACAAGTATGAAAGAGCATCGATTTTGTATCATACAAATTAGAAGCCTTTCAAAATCGCTTAATTTGAAGGACTTTTAGGGCACACGCATTGAAATAGCTGATCATTATTCCTCATACTTAGAAGTCTATTAAACTATTAAGCACATGAAATCGTTTAGTTTGAAGGACTTAGGGCACGCGCAGTAAAATAGGTGATAACTATTCCTCATACAAATTAGAAGCCTGCTAAACTATAAGCCTATCAAAATCGTTGTTTGAAGGACTTTTAGGGCACACACAGTGAAATAGCTGATCATTATTTGCAATGCAATAACGCTCTTATTTCTATTCCAGTTAGAGCTATTCAAGCACTTACACGAATTGCCTCTCCGCTGGCATCTCTCGCGGAAGACGGGCGAAGTGCTTCGCGTGATGGACCGCGGCACGGATTCCATAGACAATCTACTGTCATACATTCTATTTTCTATCACACCTACTTTGGTGGACATCATCATAGCAGTCGTCTACTTCGTGCTGCAGTTCAATGCGTGGTTTGGACTGATTGTTTTCTCTACTATGGTTCTTTACATAAGTGAGTATTTTTGTAGATATTGTATCTTTATGTTAAGATGTATAGGTCTAGCACTTAATACAGTCACTGCCTGAGGTATGGAAGCGGCACGGGAGGGGTGACATTGATATATTGTGACGTGACAGAGCATACAGATCTGAAGTCTCGCTGACGTTTGACATCTTATAAAAACAACCTCCTGTGCTGCTTGCTGCCATAAATTAAATAAATAAATAATAATAAATAGTCTTTATTTTCTCATCAGAAACATTACAATGACACAAATTATTAAGCACATTACAAATTCATAAAACACAGTTGTTTGTGTGAGACTGATGCCTGTGATGAAATTAGGTGCTGACTGAGTTAAGCGCTAGACCTATAAGTCGCTATATTCTCTTACACACAGATTTTTTTTTCTGATTTATGAACGCATGTCTATGACAATCTTAATCCTATAGATCTGTAAACAAAAAAAATGGAATTGTATTTGCTCAACAAACCTCAAACAGTATTGCAAGCTAAATTTTCCGTTTCATCAAGTAGTAGCGGCGCGCGCGGCGATTATACAGACGGCTGCACAATAAACTAAACACTGACATCACTTAGGCTGAGTTGCACCATCTTACTGTAACATTGACAAACGTCAAAAATCTGTTAAACTCCATACAAAAAGCACCGGTTATAGTTATTTTTACGGTTAAAATAAGGTGGTGCAACTCAGCCTTAGTTATAATAGGTGCTATTTTAACAAAAACGTTTCCGCTGTTGTGCTGTCTATTGTACCTTTATACAAACATGGTTTTGAATGCCCCACTTCAATATAATAATCGTCTGGGTCCTTTGTTCATGACGTCATGTAGTTCAATATGTGGCATTATGTTTCTATGATAAGTGCGCATTATAAACAAATGATACGCCTATGATAAGCGTAGATAATCGGCGCCTATGTTTTTATCGTTAATTTAGCTGTAGAGGGAAAGTTAATGTTATTGATTATAAATTATGTACTCTGTTATGTTTGTTTTTATATGACTTACAAAACGCTACTCTTCGTGAGATTTCTCAATGTAATGTACAGATAAACCCAAATTACTCCAAACAGATAGTCTTGCTTTACAAAAAATGCAACTTTATTTCGCACTACAATAAAACACTTTTTCCAGTCGCAACAATCGTCGTAACGGAATGGCGTACGAAGTTCCAGCGGCGTATGAACAACGCCGACAACGAGCAAAAGGCGCGCTCCGTCGATTCCCTCCTCAACTTCGAAACGGTCAAGTACTATGGCGCCGAGTCGTACGAAGTCATTTCGTACAGGGAGGCCATTGTAAACTACCAGAAGGAAGAGTTCAAGTCGCTGATTACGCTGAATATGCTGAACACTATGCAGAACATTATTATTTGCGGCGGTAAGTCTGATTCATCTATCGTATTTGAGCTTGTCATTTGACGCCACTAACGAGTATGGTCTATTCGCTGGCTAGTGGCGCTGTTCACTATGTAAGCGTAGTTATCACTTTGCTTTCGACTAAAATCATGAAATATATTGTAGGTATCTCATATAGTTCCAAAATACTGAACTGTCCTATCCATGACATTGACAGCGGGGCGCCACCGTCAATGCCGGATCGCTGGTTCCGATTTTTGCCATGTTGGAAACCATATAGTTGAACGATGGTAGCGCCCTCCTGTCATTGAGTTTGGTGGGACAGTTCAGCGTGGGTCATCTATAAAACTAAATTTTAGCTTGAAATGTAAATTGACCTGCAATCGCTTCTTCAGCAACTTTGTCTGCATAGATTGCGATACGACACTCGAGACTTCTGCCCCAGCGGCCATCAGTTCTGCGAGCTATATGGCCCGCCCACTGCCACTTGATTTTAACAATTCTACGGGCTATGTCGGTCATTTTGGTTCTCCCGCGGATCAGAGTAAATACAAAGGGGCAACTCACCGCTAATCAACGCTAAATTTTGTCAGTGTGTGCGTGCGCGCCGCATACGTATTGGCGCGCTCACATACAAACCGCGCTCGGGCGTTTCTATGAAGATGACCTACTCATTTGTATTTACTCTTCGCGGATCTTCTTATTTCTGTTTCCACAAATCTGATTAAACATACAATATTTCATATAAAATGACAAAATATTTATATGAGTGTCCCATACAATCTCACATCTCCTTTTTCGCCCCTTTTAAATAAAATTCAAAATAAATGTATTTCTTCCAGGATTACTTGCTGGTTCCTTACTATGCGTACACATGGTAGTGAAGACCAACGAGCTGACCGTCGGTGACTACGTTCTTTTCGCCTCTTACATCGTGCAGCTTTACGTGCCTTTGAACTGGTTCGGCACGTATTACAGGTTAGTTGGCGTTTTAATAAATTTGTATAGCGATCTAGGTTTCTGCTAGAGATGTTTGCAGATCTTGGCTACACAGGAATTGCAGCGGTGGGAATAGTTCCGTACTCCCTTATTACAAAAAGTTACACTCTGATTGAACTCTGATTTAAATTGGCATTTAGTATGGAAATTACATTTTAAACCAGTGTTCCTCCCGGGCTTAACTTTTTGTAATAATGGGGGTAGAGATGTTTGCCTCTGTTCCTAATATCGTTGAGGTGCATTTTTTCTTGGGACTAACTTAGTCATCAATGGATAGGTTTTACTGGTGGAGTAGTAGATCCTGGCTACCATTAAGTTGCAGTGGTAAAGAAAATGTAGGGCTGAGAAAAAGTCAATGAATTTAATCATTTCAATGCTGTACTTGAAAATACGTAATATTTGAAGAACGCGAAACATTTTATTTTTACTTATTTTTCTCAGAGCCATACAAAAGAACTTTGTCGACATGGAGAACATGTTTGACCTAATGCGCGTGGATTCTGACGTCCGCGACGCCGTCGGTGCCCCAGACTTGGTGGTGCGACGAGGCGCGGTGGAGTTCAAACATGTGTCCTTCGGATATGGGCCAGAGAGGCTAGTTTTGAACAACATTAGCTTCAAAGTACCACCTGGCAGCACTGTCGCTCTGGTACGTACGACTTATACTCAGCTTGATAAATAGTTGTGTAGTAAAAATTAAGACTTGGTAGTGTGTGTGACAAGGAGCGGTGGAGTTCAAACATGTATCCTTCGAATATGGGCCAGAGAGGCTAGTTTTGAATAATATTAGCTTCAAAGTACCGCCTGGCAGCACTGTCGCTCTGGTACGTACCTACGACTTATACTCAGCTTAATGAATAGTTGTGTAGTAAAAATTAAGACTTGGTAGTGTGTGTGACAAGGAGCGGTGGAGTTCAAACATGTATCCTTCGGATATGGGCCAGAGGCTAGTTTTGAACAATATTAGTTTCAAAGTACCACCTGGCAGAACTGTCGCATTAGTACGTACAACTCACTAATTGCGTACGAAATTCTCACGTTTGATGCCATTTGTAGGTTCTGTTTATTAAAGCGAATTGGCCGAATGATAAAATGAGCCAGCTTTTCATAATTACAAATTAAGGAGGCAACAAAATGTTAAAAGGTCATAAAAATATCTTAATTGAATCCGCTATTTATCCACCACTGGACTTTTGTCGATGGATCACATTAGAATAAAGAGCGTAAACCTTTTATAGGGCTTTGTTGTTCTTTGCCACCATAATTTATTTATACCTTATTTACTTATCATAAAGTCTAAAAGCAATGATTTTTACCATGCTGTGCTATTTAAATAATATTAATTTGTTTCTCAGGTTGGTCCCAGTGGAGCCGGCAAGTCTACAGTTATGCGGCTGTTATTCCGCTTCTATGACGTCAACGAGGGAGCTGTGTTGGTTGACGGACAAGACGTGAGGACGGTGACGCAAGCGTCACTACGAGCCAATATTGGAGTGGTGCCGCAAGACACCGTGTTATTTAATAATACTGTCAGGTAATTTAAATTCAAATTTTAAACGTAGATCTCTTGAGACCGTTGTATTTACAATTTATATTGGTGTCTCCGACTGACTGGCCGTATCCGAGCTAAAATATCTTGTAATATGAAAAGAGAAAGGTCCTATATTCGAACGTAACGTCATCAAGTACGTTTTTGCAGGTACAACATTCAATATGGAAGACTGGATGCACCGACGGCTGATATCATTTCTGCAGCTAAGAATGCAGATATTCATGACAGAATTCTTACTTTCCCGGATGCTTACGATACTCAGGTAACAAACGACTATAGCATAATATGTATCAATGTCCCACGGAATTTTATACCTTATGCATTTGATTTTATATTTCATTTCAGGTTGGAGAAAGAGGTTTGAAACTCAGTGGTGGAGAGAAACAAAGAATAGCGATTGCACGCACAATTCTTAAAGATCCAGCTATAGTATTATTAGATGAAGCAACGTCTGCTTTGGATACGAATACGGAAAGAAATATTCAAGTAAGTGAGATAATTTATTCAAAGTGACTACTGTTGGTGAAAACCAGCAAGCGTTTGCAACCTTAAAACAAGTTGTTTATGGATTTTTTCTCTGACATAAAACGTCATAAATAACTGTCTTTTTAAGGTGAATGAAGCTTTATCACTTGACTAATAAAGATTGTTTTTCCAGGCGGCGTTGGGTCGTGTATGCACGAATAGGACGACAATCATAATCGCCCACAGGTTGTCTACAATCATACACGCTGACGAAATATTAGTATTGAAGGAGGGAGAAATCATCGAGAGAGGAAAGTGAGTGATCTTATAACTAACCTTGTATAAAAATAGTTACCTATGCGCGAAGCTGCCTACCTATTTAATAGCATAATTCATGTGTTGGTTGTGTAACTTTAAGTGTAAAACGTATTTATGACTACATTTCACCGATTTTATACTGTCGTGCAGAGATTTTAGCACCGCAATAAACAGTTACAGGACCACGACTGGTTTTGCAAATAATGATGATGCTCAACAACTTTAGAATAGATGAATAGATAGTTGAAAGGGTTTTTTTATGCGCGAGCTAACACTGTCTCAAACAAATATCGCATGCCCCGCCCACATCACGTAACAATCTGAATACATCTAAAAATCCCATCGTTATTTCCAGCCACGAAGCGTTACTAGCGCAAGGCGGTTTCTACGCGTCCATGTGGCAGCAACAGCTGGAAAACCGAAACAGCGCTGACAACAACGCCGAAGGAAACAACAACACGCCGCGGGAGCCCCCGCAAACCGCGCCAAGCGCTTTCGGCCACGGCCACGGGCATTTCTGAACACAAAAGACTGAGTGACGGTGCTAGTCGGCGGGGAGAACCCACCACTCGTACGAACGCCCCTTCGCATTACTGTGCCATTATGGCCCACCACACCTTCAGCTATTGGCCTTCTAACTGGCTATTACAGCCCATCACACCTTCAGCTATAGGCCTTCTGAGTGGCGGTGCTAGTCGGCGGGAGAACTCACCACTCGTACGAGCCCTTCGCGTTACTGTGCAATTCTGACCTCCTCAATTGTGTCACGACGACAAGATGTGTTAAAGCGGTCGGTACCGCCGAGTGCGTGTCGTTAATGCGACGAAGTGTTGTACGGATATGTAAGGAAACGTGTACATAACTTGACATTGTGATAGTATAATAAAAACGTACCTAGTAGTATTACGATGTGATGGGAAATTATACGTACTCAGTGTTAATAAAATGTTTCATATAATACCTACAATGAGTTTTTATAAAATATAAATTAAAATTGACAATATTGATAAGGATTAAAATTTATTAAGAAAAATATATCAGAATTACAAATTGTAGGTATGTTAAAATTTAGAAAAATCAAAATTTTACTCTAAAAATTCTTCATTTTATTTCATCATTTGGATGTGAGACAAATCAAGTCCCTGGAAATTAAAATTTTGAGTGAAACAAAGATACCTACGAATAGAAATTCAAAGAAACATGGACTATCAAACCAACATACGTCGCAAAATGAATAAAGTGGCGTATCACCGGGCAGTCTAAGACCTGTATGTTTTTTCTTTCCTGCATAAAAAAACAAATTAATATTATACGATAGCTTAGACATCTAGCTTATTATCCTAAACACCAGATAGGCTTTTATCGTTTTTTCGCCTTCTTACCGGTGTGTGATGTGGTGCTTTTCATTTGCAATTTTGAAATCACTTTCGACATTCTCAATTCCTCTTGGTATTTTTGGTTTTTGAGTTGGTATTCAGCCACAGACAACGCTGGTCTGGATTTGGCGAACTCTATGCTCCGCAAGGAGACCTCAGTTTTGTGTTCTATCTGGTCTATAGTTTTGACGTAGTCAGACGAGATTTTCCTCGCGACTTTCTTGCCGTGTTGGAGGTTGAGCACTTGTTCGTAAGACACCTCGTCTCGATCAACTTGGATGGAGTGGCGCAAGTACTTATCTCGCGTGTCTTCTTCACTTCTTATTCGAGAATTGGGTGAGAAAGTTAGAAGAATGCTCTTCTGGTGTGTCTCCGAGAATGGTCTGAAACAAAGTTTATGATTAATTTGTTTTGCTTTTAGAGCTCATAGCGCTACAGCGTCGATTAACTGATGTTGGTGAAGCGAACGAAGTCCGTGGGTCGTCGCAGTAGGCGCGTGATAGTTGTGGTGGTACTTTACTGTGAAACTTCAACAAATACACAAACACGTACTTGTAATCCTTCAACGTTGGTCCCTGGTCGTCGTCATAAGTGACGTCATCGTACAACCGCTGCAGCACCGACTGCCGAACCATGTCGGTGTCGGAGTCGATGATGTCGGTGGGACGCACGAAGCCCGTAGGACGTCGCAGCGGGCGCGGGGGTGCCGTGGTGGCCATGGCTGATGGCGCGATTCGGACTTTACTGTACAAAAAATAGGATCGTAGTTACACATACAGTGGGTCTACACAAGTGGCACTTTTTGATCGAATCGAACATCGAATCCGCTGAAACTGCATACAAAAAAATAAGGCTTTTCGTCCATCTTTCGACATAAAAATTGTCACATATGGCATTTTGTCTAAGGCACAATCAAGGGGGGCTGATTGATTGAAATAGTGACGTCAGATTGATCTCGTAGGTCGTGGATCTATTTTCAGCAGTATGCTAAATGTCCTATTATGGAAATGCGATGTAACGGGTGATAACTTTAGCTTATAGTCCAGTCAAATTAGACATGAACCCTGCAATAATTCGCATACAGCTGAAAATTGGTACGAATGTTCGGAGCACCATTATGAATTAACTGTGAAAAGTCCCCATCGATCCGACGTGTGCTAAAAAAAAAATCCAAGGTCAAACTTAAAAAAATCGGGTTTTTGAGATTTTAGTTTTATCACAAAAATATGTATGACAAGGTTTAAGACCATACAATTATCTATCAAAATTGTCTATACACTTTCTCCTAAGAGTCAGCGTTTCTGAGATTCGATGATCCGAAGAGTCAAAAAAGTGTTTTCTTCATAACGGTTTTACACATAAATCCAATGTGATATCGCCTCGTGCCACGACTCAGCATTGTATCATGATGTGTTGTCGACGTCGAATATAAAATGATTAACCTCAATGTCATTTGTCATCTTTAATTGTCGAAAAATGTTTGCAACTTAGACGAAGGACTGCACCGTGAGTTTCTTAGATACGAAGTTTTCGTGTCTATTATGTTTAAGAGCTCTTATATGCACACGTCACTACTCTACTTGTAACTCTATGGTCACTCTTTTAGCCCGGTCAAGTCAGAAAATCCAGGTTATTATAATTCGCATAGAGCTGAAAATTTGTGTGATTGTTGAGAACACCATCCTTAATGAAATGTCAAAAGTCCCCAGCGATCCGTTTGAAAAAAAAAATTACGAAGTCCAAGTTTTTTGCATTTTTCCGCCAAACAGTAAACTTATCATAAGAAATGATAAGAAATAGTAGTAGATCATAAAATAATCTATTAAAATTGTCTTTGCCCCTTTTTCCTAAGAGTCACCGTTTATGTGGTAACGATGCAAAAAGTTGGAGAATTCGCATTCTGTTAACAACTCCAAAAGTCCACAACTTCAACTCTATTAAAATAGTTTTGAATTGAACAGGATAACAAATACATCTTAAAAAAGCCTAATGGGAAAACCTGGTAAAAAAAATTCGCCAAATAACCCTCATAGGTGTTGTGGAAACATGTGCATATAACGAGAACATCAAAACTCACTTTTTGAATCGTTCTACCTCATAATCGGTGACTCTTAGGAAAAAGGGGCAAAGACAATTTTGATAGATAATTTTATGATCTACTATTATTTCTTATCTATTTTTATGATAAATTTACTACTTGGCCAAAAAATGCAAAAAACTTGGGACTACGAGAACTTTTTTTTTAAATGACGGATTGTCGGGGACTTTTGACATTTCATTTAGGATGGTGTTCTTAACATTCACACAAATTTTCAGCTCTATGGGAATTATTATAACCTGGACTGTCTAACTTGGTCGGGCTAAAAGAGTGACCATAGAGTTACAAGTAAAGTAGTGACGTGTGCATATAAGAGCTCTTAAACATAATAGACACGAAAACTTCGTATCTTAGAAACTCACGGTGCAGTCCTTCGTCAAAGTTGCACCCATTTTTCGATAATTAAAGATGACAGACGACATTGAGGTTGATCATTTTATATTCGACGTCGACAACACATCATGATACAATGCTGAGTCGAGGCACGAGGCGATATCACATTGGATTTATGTGTAAGACCGTTATGAAGAAAACACTTTTTTGACTCTTCGGATCATCGTATCTCAGAAACGCTGACTCTTAGGAGAAAGTGTATAGACAATTTTGATAGATAATTGTATGGTCTTAAACCTTGTCATACATATTTTTGTGATAAAACTTACCGTTTGGCTGAAAATCTCAAAAACCCGTATTTTTTAAGTTTGACCTTGAATTTTTTTTAGCACACGTCGGATCGATGGGGACTTTTCACAGTTAATTCATAATGGTGCTCCGAACATTCGTACCAATTTTCAGCTGTATGCGAATTATTGCAGGGTTCATGTCTAATTTGACTGGACTATTAGCTGAAATCGGCGATTTTATTCATTTGTTTACTGACCGAGGCGTGTCAATATCTTCCTCTTCCATGCCCTGTTCAGTTTTGAAAATATGTATTTTCTCTAGATCTTCTGGGCGAACGAATCCAGTCTGTCTTCTTTTAATCTTTGTGTGTACTTCTTTATCGGCAAATGGTATACTAATAGAAACTTTTCTAAAAAAAAACAAATAAAATGCAAAATAAAAAGTGAAAAATAGGTGCCTACAATACGCGAGAATTCATAAAAAAGTAAAGGAAGTAACGCTTTAATTAGATTCGATTAGATGTTTCTCGTCAACTGCATGCTGCATCGATGCGTTGTAGTTAGGCATAATTTCTAATCGCTATTGATAGGGGCTGACTTACTTGTCGTGTGAAGCTTCTCTTTGTCTATAATCTATAGACGCTAATCTGGAAGACAAAATTAGATTTTTTTTTATAAGAGATTTTGTTTATTCCTCGTTAATCTATCTACCTAGTACAGCAGCACTGGGAATATTTACCTGAGTCGCCTCAACTCATCATCAGTTATTAGTTCCGACCTGTAAGACAAAACGTATGTCTAATTTTCCACAAAAAAGGTAATAAAATAATAATATAAATAAGTAAATGTTTACTTTCTAGCGTTTTCGAACAAGTTCAACTTTCCAGCTCCTCTTGCTATCGTTTTAATCACTCCACCCGCAAAGCTCACTCGGTCTACGTTGTTCCTGGTATAAAAAAAACAGTGCTTTATTTATTACTTTACGTATTGAAGGAAAACCATAGAAAAAATAGGAAATAACATACTTTAGATACTGTCTTATTTCTTTCTCGTCGTCCGACTCTAAGGATTGTGCTGAAAAGTTGATTAAATTAAATTAATTTTTGTGTAATCTTTTAATTTTGACAGATTAAGTACATGAGGCACATGAAATAGAGGAAAATATCTTACATGACTCCGATTCACTCTCATTATCAAATTGGAAGTCGAATAATATTTCGGACGGGAACGAAATCTTCATTTGTGTGGGTGTCTTTATGGCAGCATCCGTAACTAAATCGCTTTCCAGACAATAGTGACCTTGTAGGAATCTGTAAAATATACCGTGTATGTGTGAATTAACCGATACTAGCACCAAATTGTTGTCATTTTCAAAACAAGGAACTTCGAGACTAGATTTTTAATTGATTGACCCGACCCAGGAATCGAACCTGTGACCTACTGCATTCAAGATGATTTACCACGCCTATGCGCCTTTAGATCAGATCTCAAGAATCTCATCAGTATACATATTATAATCTTATACTAACTAATTCATTTACTAACTTTTTCAAATCATAAGTAGAATCAACGTCGCCGGGATACGGTACATCGGTCAACGGGATGTAAAAAGGCCTTTGCGGTTTGACTATCAGGCTGAGAGTGGCTGCTATCGACAGGTGCTTGTAAGTCGTTTCTTCAGGCTCGTATTCCTCCACGTCAAACTCGTTGTTCTCATCACTCATCACCTGACTTTTCATGGATTGACTCTGCATGCTCTTAGCGCTTTGAGCAGGTTGGCCCCTAATTTGGCTCTGTTGAGTCTTCACTTGACTTGGCATCTTGGCCTGACTTTGAAGTTGTTTTTCGATTTCTTCCTTTTTGCGCATGAACCTATGAAAATATTACAGCATTAATGAATTAATTTCTTAACGATATAGAGGTTAATACAATAGTGTACCGTTTTGTGGCTCTTAAATTTCCTGCTTCACCCTCTTTCTCCTCCTCCCCTTCACCCAAAAGTTCTTTTGTGAGACGTTCAACCATTTTCAATTCAATTTCCAGGTAAACTCTTTCTATAAGATTCTAGAACAAAAAACATCATGGCTAAATAGAGTTAAGATCTATGTAGGAAAATGACACTAAGGATTTTCAGGTATTGACCTCTATAAGTAGTTCACCCAGTGCATTTAAGTCTTCAATGTGTCCATCGATGTATTCATTTGCGCCTTTATTTATCATGATATCCTGGCATTCCATGTTAAAGATGCCAGCTTTGTAAATTATGATTTCCTCCTTTGGGGATTCGTACCAGGTGGGCACGGCTTCAATCTTTTTTAGAGTTTCATCTCCCTCAATAAGTTGGCCGAACGCCACGTATCTGTAGGCCATCCATGGCGCCGGTTGTAAAATAACGAAGAATTGTGTTGAGCAGTCCATATGTCTGAAATTAATTTTATGTGGAAGGTAAAGCATACATACATTTAGATGACTTCGTTATCATAACTTCGGACTTAGTGGAGCATAATGTCCCCAAAACACAAGTAAAGCGTCACGAAAAGCAGTCGGGTCTAATGCCCCAACACATTAGCCACAAAAGAGACAAAAAGCGATGCTGCTAGAGTTAATGTCATTGCATCGGCGCACAGAGCCTAGCGTTGAAGTGACCATGTTGGTTGATTTTAGCCATCAACAATGTTATTAAAATTTTGTCTATGTAACAGGCACAACGGATAGCAAGCAACCATCATAAAGTAAGAATCAGCTAGAGTAAATTGACATTTTAGTTAGAACAATGAAAATTATAGTTGGTCACCTTCCATCATTAGCCATGCAGAGTACTCCACGTCTATCATGCGGTACGATGAAGTTCTCGCACTCAAGATCGGTGTTCTTCAAGTTAAACCCACCGCCTTGGATCCACCCGTCTTTCACGATGCGGTGTATGGGTGTGCCGCTGTACCCGCCCCTGGTATCTTTGCAGAGACGAAGAAAATTCTCGCTGGTGTATGGCACTATATCCGAATATAGCTAGAATAAAGGAATGGCTGGATGTGACTTTGGATTGTTTACAAGCAGGACTTTTGCTAGACTTGCTCCACGTTGGGCGCCACTGCAAGGTTATATTTTTTGTTCTTACCATAAACACTAACGTCCCAATGTGTTCTTCATTTATCGCTATGTGCATATAAGCACACGATCTCTGCAAACGCAAAGCATAAATAAATAGCTGATCATTGAACGAATTTTTAAACATAACGGACTTGACCTTGCAAATCACTCACCCCAGAGCACCGTATGTAACTGGCAAAGTTTGCTACAGCTTCACTACAATAATCGAGAATCAAGTGATAAATGTATTTAGACTCGATCAACTCCTTCAGTTCCTCCTCACCACCAAGGAATTTGTCGCCAATAAGAACTGCTACCCTCGATTTTAGGCAGTGAGCTAGTCCTCCATGTTGGAGTTTTAAACTTCTCCATACGTCTTCCCATTCTACAGTGTTTACACCTAGAAACACCAACAAAACACATTCAAAAGTGGTAAAGTACTGGGTTCGATTCCTTCCTAGTCTCTGATCATCAAATCTAGTCATACTTTCCGGTTCGTTCCGGTCTCCAGATTGGGGGCCTAGCTAGACTTGCTACAGCGAAAAGATTCATATAGGTCTAGGTATGCCTAATGTCGCTTAAACCACAGCCTAAACTTTGAATTGAAACTTGTGTACCTCTAATAGCTGGGACATCAAACTTTTTCCATCTGTACTTGTGTAAACCTTTGACCAGGTTCACGCAATAGATAAATTCTTTAGTTACTCTATCACCTATCACGGTGAATTGAATTCTCTCTGCATCTGGAACCCTTTCTTTTAGCTTTGGATACTTCGGATTTCTTGCAGAGTTGTGGGCATGCTTAATCCTATGTGAAAGAATATCTTTTATAGTGTTTGCCCAAGGGTGTCTCGATAGTGGTTTTGATTGAAGAGGAGGTTTTAAATTAAATAAACTAGACATTATATAAAAATGTTTGTTCTTCCCTATTTGCTGATTGACATTGTGTAAATTAAAATGTCACGTTTCCATCAAGTATTTTTTTTTTAATTCAAAGTCTATTAACTTCCATACACAGTTTTATTTTTAAGAGAATATTTTAGATTAAATTCCTGTAAATGTTTATTTCGCACCGGGACATTAAAAAAGTTAAGTGTCACTGTCAGACTGACAGTAAATTAATCTGTGGTAAATTTACGTCAGCTCTTAATAGTGCTGTAAACATTATCGACTGTAGTAGAACTATCGATACGCACAAATGACATTGTCAAAATCTTGGTTAGTCAAAATTCATAGTCATCAAAGAAGAAAAACTATCGACTCACCTGTAGCATTCAGCGGGATATGATTGTCATTACATAAAAATAGTGGAGACATGATGACACCAAGATTCTGTGAAGAAGAAAGAACACAAAGCGTGAAAGTTATTAAAAAAAATTAATCGCTCATTGTCAGCGTCTCCCTCCGTAAGTGACTAGTAGCTTTCGCCACATTGATAAATTTTGCCTGATGCTACTTGAATATTTTAAGTTTTGATTTGTTGTATCATAAGTAAGTATCGATATCCACAGCTAAACCTACATAACTTACATCACTACTTGGAACTGTCAATGTCATTACTGTCACTCAAAAACGAATGTGGATTTGTTTAGAAAATCTGGAAAATAAAACTGAATTATCTTCTGGAAATATCACTTTATGTTGTGTTTTTTGTTTATAATTAATTTGTGTGATGTGAAATTTGTTCGCTGGATACAACAGCTTCTTAAATTTTTAACATAAAAATAGATAAAATGGATACAAATTTACCGCAAAGTTTTTCTCTAATTTGTGGGGATTTGTGCAATCAACTTTATGTAAAAGAATATAATAAAAGCAAAGTTAATTCTCTCATTGATGAACTCAATGCTCAACCGTACAAGGGAGAGCTATTTGTCAGGAAACAAGTAAGTTTTATAGGTTATGTCTAAGAGATATTGTGCCAATTTTTTTCCACTTTCAACATAATTTACGTTTTAATTTATTAATTCTAGGATGCAGCGACGTTAGTTACTGCTTTATGTGTAAATATCAAGCCTGAAGATGAATTTCTAGCAGCAAAGACTTCACATTTGATAAATAGCATTCTATCAAAGCAGAATTTACAATTTGATGTAAATTACTTAGAGAAAGTGGTGACATGGTACATTAGTTGTATGAGGAAATGTTCAGACATTGTTTTGCCTGACATTCTACACAATCTTCAATGCATTTTGCAACTAAGCCCACAGTTGGGTCACAAGGTAATTAATTTATGTTGTTATTATGTTTCAATTCTTTGATTACTGAATCTAAAAAATTTTTACTTTATTGAATAGACATTTTGAGTAACTATTCTTTGTCATTTCTTATTCTAACTGATGTCATATCTGATTTTCAGTTTTCAAATACTCTAATTGGACCAGAAGGTATTCTACTAAACCTAATAGACATTGAAAAGAATCAAACACTGAGTACACAAAGCCCGCTACAGAACTGTCTTATTGCTTTAAAGTGCATAACTTGCTGCATATCTGCAGAGGATACTAAAGCAAATGATGGAACTAACACTGTGCCTGTAGAGATCAAGGAACAGATCTCAACTATAGTTGTTAAGTTGCTGATGAAAGGTTCTATTAAGTCTCAAGATGAGTTCTTATATTGTAAGGTAATGGTAACTCTTTTATGTATTATTACGAAAGACAAAAGAATTTAATAGATTTCTTCATTAATTCGTTGGATTTCAGCTAAATGACGTCCACTGTTGGACAAAAGCCTCCCTACAAAGATTTCCACAATGACCGGTCCTATACAAGCCTAAATAGAGTTCTAAATTTAACTTATCTTCCTGTAAATACCCTAAAAAGGTTCAATGTAATAAAAAAAAATGAATTTGTGTTTCAGGTTATTATTGCAGCCCTAAGAGTATTGACTCAACTATACTTTAATGACCAGAAAGTGCCTGTGTCATTACCTGACGTTGTTGGTCTGTGCCGATACTTTATTCTTTATGGTCTGGTGACACAGGGTCCCAAACCAGAGAGAATCATGCCAGCACAGCAAAGCATAGCAACTGCACCTGTAAAAATTCAACCTAAAGGTGGAAAGGTATAACTATTTCCAATCAATAAAAATATATTTCATCATTGAATCTGTATTCTATTGTTGTATACTTAGCTACATTTTATTTTTAACTGATTTAAATGATATCCTTCTTAATGCTCTTTGAAATGATGCCTGAAGTTGGTGCAATAGTAAAATATTAATTTGTGTTTAAAATATGATTTTCAGAAACAAAAAATCAGGAAGCAAAGGAATAACGCCATTGAGAGTCTAAAGAAAGAGATACCAGTATCAGATCACAGTCTCATGAAGGATGTTGATAAGTTCGAAAATAGCTCAGCATACAAACCAGCAAGTAAGAACTACTTGGAGCCACAGAGAGCTAAGAACACTTGGGTGCTTACGAGCGATTCTGACATGTCTGATGTCGAGAATAGCAGAGAGGCTAAGCTTGTAGCATTGAAGTCCAGAGTGAGGCAAAGTGCTTCCAATTTATTATTAGTTTTAGTTAAGGTTTGTTCTTAACTTTTCCCATTAGCTATTTATTTGAACTGTTTGCACTATTTAATTGCAACTTGTACAGTAGTGAACTTAATTGCGGTTGGCATCCTCTACCAGTCAACCACAGGTCAAGCCATAATGTCTGATTATTGTGTCTACATTACTGAAACTAAGGTTGCTTCAACTAATAATATAAATTGATAATTTAGTGTTTTGTCATTGTTCTGAGAACTATTTTATCTTTGCTTTATAATTTAAAATATGTATTCCATTGTAGGTAACAGAAAGAAAAGACATGTTTGGCTACTGGTGGGCGTTATTGCCTGATTCACCAAATACCGACAACTGGTCCTCTGACGATGGTGCTAAGAAGACCCTGGCGTATTGCGCGGTCATTGACCCCATCGCTAATAGCAGGGCCAGTGTGTTGAGTGTCATACTGGCACTTCTCTCTGGTTCTAGAGTTTATTTATCCCAGGCAGAAAGCAGGTAAAGACTAATTTTGAACACCGATAGAGCTACTCCGAAACGCTATTTACGTAGTTTCGGGTCTATCTGTCACTATCGCTCATGCTGGCATCTCGCTGTGCGTGAGTGGGATGGCAACATTCGAAACTTTCAATAACGTTTTTCGGAATAATCCTGCTTATGGTAAAAAACAGGTTTATCTCCTTCATTAATTAGTGTTCAATATCAATGCTATATTACAAAAAGAGATATAGTATTTTGTATAGTTTATACCTACGTCTTTTGCATTCTTCCACAGCAAAAGGGAAACCAAGTCGTTCATACCATTCTCGGTATCTCTTGGCTACGTTATCACATGCATGCACAAAGTGTTGGTAAGCATACTGGACAGCGAAAGAAGCCACGCCGTTATCATAGTAGCCCTGAAATGTTGCGCTGCTTTGGTGCAGTCGACTCCGTACCATAAAATGCAAGAAGGTCTGATCAGTGAGCTAGTACGCGCGACAAGGAAGTTTTTAGTGCGTAAAGGTAAGAAGAAATACTTGAGACTTGTCACGGCATGGCATCGTTCCTTAGGACGATGTCACGGCGTGAATCACTTTGTATTGCATACGACCAGGGCCACACCGTGAGTTTAAGGGGCCCTGGGCTAATACTCTAAGGGGCTCACCTACTATATTACTCTTTCGCATTATCGTCTATCTTTGACTTTGACTTGACTTAACTAGGGGCCCCTTGAATCCACGGGGCCCTGGGCTGAAGCCCAAAAAGCTATTGTAGATCCGGCCCTGCACACGACACGATGTCGCGTCGGATTCGATGTGGTTGAGCCCTATGGTAATAAAGGATGTCAGAACCTACATCATGCTAAAACGAAAAAGTATTCGAGTTTGAGAATAGCGCCGTATTGCAATGACGTGAGACCTATCAGTAATAATAATCAGAGCGCGCCGCTTATCGTGTCAACTGAAGCACCAAACTATGTTTCTTGTGTTTCAGACATCACATTGCAAGTAGGAGCTCTCATTACCATGGGGTGCGTTCTATCCATCGACCCCAAAGTAGATGAGTTACTCAAAGCAATACAAAAAGACTCCATCCCTGTCAAGGCGAAGCCTGAAGTAAACCAGAGTATAGTCAACGAAGACTGCGATGACTTTGAAGAAGGATATTCTGATGATGAAATGTTTGCTGAAAACCAATTGGATAGTCTAAATAACGAGTTTGATGAAGCAAAAAGTTCCAGCTTCAAGTCTTGGATTTTGGACATTTGTTTCAAGAATATGGGCTGGGTTTTGAAAGGGAAAGAAATGACGGTATGTCCTAAGTCCTTTCTAAAAACGCTACACTTACTTACTACAAACTACATATTATTTATAAAATGCCCAAATAAATGTTAGTGAAGTCTAATTAATTTGTCGTCGGAGACTCGAAATATTATTTGTTCAAACTCTTGGTAAAATCTCAGCAGCGATCTGCAAATATTTTGCTGTTCTCATAAAAATAAGACTACTTTTATGAAAGCAAAATATTTTATTAAATCAGCCTTGTGATCATTGCCATACGAACGAAATATCTATCTTTCATTCTTATTCCAGAAATGTAAACCAGCAGCGATACCAGTGATCCTAGAGTCTCTCCAAGTGCTATCTGCTATAGCATTCCACCACGCTGGTGACGTGCTGACCAGTCACTTAGCACCGCTGACGGACTTGCTGTGCGAGATGCTGAGACACGAACACCAAGACGTGGTGGTTTATACCGCGAAGATGATCAGCGTGATGGGTGACGCTTTACAAAAATTAGGTACGTGTGAAATCCTGGTGGTTTTTAACATTTTGCTTTTTATTTGAATGTATACTGCAGTATTGTCGAAGTCAGGTTATGTTCAAAGCTTATTGGAACTTTTTATTGCTTTATACAAACTCATTTTATTTTTGCAAGTACCTAGGTTTTTAAAAAGCACTTTTACACGTCCCAGTATTAACCCTACCACTACTTCGGGACAATAAATGAGCCAGTGTTGAGAAGAAGCAGCGCAAGAAACTCAAGTCACTATTGTCTGCCTTCACCTTTCTCTAAAAGTAATTTTCTCCTTGCACGTAAAATGTTCGAGACGAGATGTTGAGATTCGAGTCGAATTTATTTTATTTAGAAATAGACGCAGTTATTTTTCTTTTTATTTTGGGCTGTAATAATCACAAAACTGCAACTGGGAACTGTATTAACTGTCCTAACTCGAGAAAACGAGATATGGTATAGGTTTCTGGTAATATGGTAAAAACCCGACCAGGGTAGGCCGTTGCCCTTTTACTTGTTTATAACTAAACTTGTATTTGTGATTCCAGAACAAACCGACCAGCCACCTCCCCTGAACCAATGTGTGAGCATGTGGCAGGCGCTGCTTACGCCGTTATCATCCGTAATTCAGAGCCACGAAACGTCGCCCGCTAAGGCCATTGTTTGCGACTGCATCGCCAACATTGGAGAAAGGTCCTTCAAGGAACTGCCGGTATGTTTATATTGTCTGGCTAATTATGGCAAATATTTGCAGTGCTTTTTCTATTGTGTGGGCTTTGTTTTGACCCTAGTTGGCACAACTCTTGTGCCGAACTTCATGAGCAGCCATAGTGACTAATATGATGCAATGGCAAGTGAGGTTAGTGAGGTGTTAGTATAAAAATCAACCTAGCATCTTGGTGGCTGGGAGACAAAAATATGATATGACTCTCTAAAACTGCATGCTGTCATCGATAAAACATTTTGGAAAGCCAATTTTATCCAAGTTTTTTATTTCCACACAGAGGCGACTTCAAGTGCTATGCTGCACCTTACTCGTTGGTTCGTATGGCGACGAGGAGCCGAATGTACGCGCGGCCGCTGTGCGAGCGCTAGCTATGACGGTGATGTACAGGACTCTTAGAGAAGTAAGTAGCATTTAATTATGTAAAAACAGTCAAAAAACCCTTTTCTTTACGTTACCGCAACTGTAAACAAATCGCTAAAATATTTTAAAACATGCATATGACTTCTAATGTATGACAACAATTTGCGTCACAAAAAAGTGACGACCGAGATGCTAAACATTTCTCCATGGACTTTGGCTAGAACTGGAATAAACTAGCAGCAAATATTTGATAGTGTAAATTGATTTGATATCATTTGTCAACTGTGGAAAACCGGGCCATATGATCCATGTTACCTTTGTATTAACGTAGGTAGGGGAACCTGTTGTACCTTGGACAGAGTTGTACCTAAATCAATAGGGATGATGACTGGGTAATGAAATCGAAATTCTATTTAGTCCGTCAGATAGATAATTAGAAAATATTAGACTCATATTTTTTATTTTTTTTTTCATAATCAAATAATTACAGTATAGCCTGACCAGGAACATAAAAACCCTGGCATAGAGGCGCGTCAATTGCATTTGATAGTGCAACACTGAGTACAGTCGCACCTGTGTTAAATTAATAGGCTAACTTTATGTATCAGGATTCAGGATTACGGGCTAATTTGATATTTTCATAAATTAACGAAAAAATATTATTATAGGTAACCTGGTTTAAATAAATTAAATGAAACCATCAATCGAGTTAGTAGGATTTATTTTATTATTCATCAATAATCAAATTCAGAACTTGAATATTCAACTGCAATGTCTGCTCATGAACGCTTCAAACTCGGTACATCTTTCCCAATTCCATAAAATTCAACACTTAGAAAGTGACAAAAAACTTTAAAATAGGTAGTTGAAACAAACCACAGCTAATTTTCATAGTGGACTGTACTATACGATAAACATGTCAGTCAATTTGACAACCTTTGTCGAAAACATTATTCAATGAAAATATTGTCCGAACCCTTAGTATTTCTCTTCGACAAATAGTCCAGTCAAATTAGACATGAACCCTGCAATAATTCGCATACAGCTGAAAATTGGTACGAATGTTCGGAGCACCATTATGAATTAACTGTGAAAAGTCCCCATCGATCCGACGTGTGCTAAAAAAAAAATTCAAGGTCAAACTTAAAAAATACGGGTTTTTGAGATTTTCAGCCAAACGGTAAGTTTTATCACAAAAATATGTATGACAAGGTTTAAGACCATACAATTATCTATCAAAATTGTCTATACACTTTCTCCTAAGAGTCAGCGTTTCTGAGATTCGATGATCCGAAGAGTCAAAAAAGTGTTTTCTTCATAACGGTCTTACACATAAATCCAATGTGCTATCGCCTCGTGCCACGACTCAGCATTGTATCGTGATGTGTTGTCGACGTCGAATATAAAATAATCAACCTCAATGTCGTCTGTTATCTTTAATTATCGAAAAATGGGTGCAACTTTGACGAAGGACTGCACCGTAAGTTTCTAAGATACGAAGTTTTCGTGTCTATTATGTTTAAGAGCTCTTATATGCACACGTCACTACTCTACTTGTAACTCTATGGTCACTCTTTTAGCCCGACCAAGTTAGACAGTCCAGGTTATAATAATTCACATAGAGCTGAAAATTTGTGTGAATGTTAAGAACACCATCCTAAATGAAATGTCAAAAGTCCCCGACGATCCGTCATTTAAAAAAAAAGTTTTCGAAGTCCCAAGTTTTTTGCATTTTTTGGCCAAGTAGTAAATTTATCATAAAAATAGATAAGAAAAAATAGTAGATCATAAAATTATCTATTAAAATTGTCTTTACCCCTTTTTCCTAAGCGTCACCGATTGTGAGGTAGAACGATTCAAAAAGTTAGTTTTGATGTTCTCGTTATATGCACATGTTTCCACAACACCTATGAGGGTTATTTGGCGTATTTTTTTTACCAGGTTTCCCCAGTAGGCCTTTTTTAAGATGTATTTGTTATCCTGTTCAATTCAAAACTATTTTAATAGAGTTGAAGTTGTGGACTTTTGGAGTAGTTAACAGAATGCGAATTCTCCAACTTTTTGCATCGTTACCACATAAACGGTGACTCTTAGGAAAAAGGGGCAAAGACAATTTTAATAGATAATTTTATGATCTACTACTATTTCTTATCATTTCTTATGATAAGTTTTCTGTTTGGCGGTAAAATGCAAAAAACTTGGACTTCGTAAATTTTTTTTTCAAATGACGGATTGCTGGGGACTTTTGACATTTCATTAAGGATGGTGTTCTCAACAATCACACAAATTTTCAGCTCTATGCGAATTATTATAACCTGGATTTTCTGACTTGACCGGGCTAAAAGAGTGACCATAGAGTTACAAGTAGAGTAGTGACGTGTGCATATAAGAGCTCTTAAACATAATAGACACGAAAACTTCGTATCTTAGAAACTCACGGTGCAGTCCTTCGTCTAAGTTGCAAACATTTTTCGACAATTAAAGATGACAAATGGCATTGAGGTTAATCATTTTATATTCGACGTCGACAACACATCATGATACAATGCTGAGTCGTGGCACGAGGCGATATCACATTGGATTTATGTGTAAGACCGTTATGAAGAAAACACTTTTTTGACTCTTCGGATCATCGAATCTCAGAAACGCTGACTCTTAGGAGAAAGTGTATAGACAATTTTGATAGATAATTGTATGGTCTTAAACCTTTTCATACATGTTTTTGTGATAAAACTTACCGTTTGGCTGAAAATCTCAAAAACCCGTATTTTTTAAGTTTGACCTTGAATTTTTTTTTTAGCACACGTCGGATCGATGGGGACTTTTCACAGTTAATTCATAATGGTGCTCCGAACATTCGTACCAATTTTCAGCTGTATGCGAATTATTGCAGGGTTCATGTCTAATTTGACTGGACTAAAATACTTTAACACATTGTGAATCACTTTTCTTTCACGACTATAAAAATATTTTAGCAATTTAATTCACAAAATCAATTGCGCACATTTAAAATAAAGTTTGTTTACACTTTGACAGCAATAGACTGACATGCAAGGTGACATGTCAATGAAGTTTTCAGTTACTGTTGCCATTAAAAGAAATTAGTACCATTAGATTTCCGCAACATGGCGAGGGTTTTTATGTTCCTGGTCAGGCTATATTAGGTATATTGAGTTGAAATGTCGCGTGACGTCACTTTTGAGTAAAAATTCTACTCAAGCGTGACGTATCGCGCCATTTCTACTCGATGTAGCACTGTTATTATTTAATTATGAAAGAAAATAAAAAATATGGGTCTAATATTTTCTAATTATCTGTCTGACAGACAAATAATTAAATTTTGCCATCTAGCCTATTGTACCTACTCGTAAATCTGTTATTTTTCCTTGGCCTCCCATCTTTTAGGTATTAACTAGTACAGGGTAAACATTTTCATTGAAAAAATAATGTTTGGTTTGTTACAGGATATTAATTTTGTAAGTGACTGCGGGGAATATATCATCAGAGCACTGTCAGAGTCTTCTCTGGTCGTCCGGACTAAAGGAGCGTGGGCTTTGGGCAACCTTAGCGATGCGCTCGTTCTAAACATGTAAGTATCCATATAATAATGTTGATATATTCTACTTCAAGGTCTATTTAGGAATCAGCTAAGGGTTTCCAAATTATGTACTTGTACCTAGAAATGAGGTTTTAAGGCATATTTTCCATACAAATTCTTCTTCTTAAAGTATTATAAGCACCAAGAGTAATTTCTTGATTAAGTATAATATTTTCAAACACATCACACAATGTATATTACGTTTTTGTTGCAAAATCGCACCTTTCACAATTACATAAGGTGCCACAATCCTTACTTTGATGTGCCATCGTCTTCATCGGTAGCTCTATCTTAAGTTTACACAAGCTTATGAAATCACTATTTTTCTCAATCCAATCATTATTACGCGGAGCTGATCCTAATAACGCAACTTATTTCAACAAAACTAATTGCGTCAATATTATTTTATATCCGTGGAATATTTCAATCTTCTGATACAGGGAGGACCCCGAAACAGAGCGTATAGACGAGGAACTGTTGTGCCGACTGCTAGAGGTCAGCGTGAAGTGTGCAGCGGATAACGATAAGGTTTGACCTGTGTTTTTTATTTGCGATTGTGAAGTATGAATGGCGAGTTATTTTTGGATAGTAACTATCAACGGAAAATTTATGTCAGGAGGTGGATAAGTCTTTACGGTAAAATAGCTTAAGGCCGGGTAGCAGAGAAAATGGCGAAAATGAGGTTTTCATTTTTCATTTTTGAGGTACTAAACAGTAAAATTAAAGGCTAAGATTTTTATTGGGCATAGTTGAGGATATTTTCTAGGGCTATTAACGGATGGAAACACGATTTGATGAAGTTGACTCGATAGAATAAATTCCCAAAGTTACCTCTATTCGTTTTCTATTAATTTATGGTTTTATTTTTAAAATAAGCGATTTGAGATTCTAAATCTTTTACTAAACTAAAGTTCAGAAATAACTTGAGGGCTTTTAACGGATGAAATTTTTATATTGAGTCTTATTTAGTTACTATGTTAAAAAATGTGGAAAAAATCGTCCATGACGGCTTGGACAATCTCAATCAGTCGCGCGGTGGCGCTTACGGAGGACGGACGCGTGTCAGTTTTTTGGCCGTGACAGTTCGCGATTTGTCAATATTTTTGACAATAATGACTTTGATGAGTCACAGTATAATAATATCAGTGTTACTGGAGAAAGCTTAAATTCAATTCAATTTTGTCTACCTATTGAAATTTAAATCGTTCGCATCCTTTTAAACGAAGACTCTACTCATGATACATAGTACATTCCTCAAATATGAGACAAAACCAATGAGTTTAATTACATTTTAATAATACCTACATACAATCGTCTTACACTCTTTAGAAGAGCACACTGACACAAATAAATAATAAAAAATACTGTCTAAGGTCTGTAGCTAAAGGTCTAAGCTGTAAGATAGAAGAATCTTCTAGCCAAAAAGATGGCAGATGCAGCAGATGTCAACGGATTTAAAACTGGAGTTCATATGACTCCTTGTAGACTTGAGTCTCTAGAGCGTCCCTTCCTCCACCATGCGTAAAAGTTTTCCAAAAATACTGTCTGAGGTCTGTAATAAAAGTCTAAACTGCAAGATAGAAGAATCTTTTAGCCAAAAACATGGCAGATGCAGCATATATCAACGGATTTAAGACTGGACTGGCACCACCTTGCAATGTCATCCTCTCATTGTTATCTGTAATGTAAATTATTTTTAAAATGTATTTAAAAAATAAAATGTTCGTTTTATTATTTCAATAATCTGACCTCTCAACTCAACTACACTACACAAACACCTTTGTTCGCAACTGTACTGACGAAACCTCGATATTATACCGTTCATTTAAGATGGCAAGCTTTCTGCTGCGGTAATGCACTCCAGGTAACCGTGTGTGATGCTTATTGCTCATAGTGATTTTCGATACAGAGCCCCGTACATACGTTATACATAAATTATGGAAAGAAAACACCCAGACCAATACAAACAAATATGTATGCAATTTTAGTATGATATTTTTATTTATTAATAAACAAAAAGACTGAACAAAATTGATGCGTGTACTGATTAATGTAATTAACCACATGCAAAGCTTTGTGAATTGCAACAACTATAATTTATTATCCAAGCTCTAAATAATCGCTACTACGAGTAACTGATCATAAAATGTTTTTCCAATCGCTCAAGCTCCCGAGGATCTACCGATAGGTCGGGTGACGTAATCTTGAAATTCTTTTAGCCAGCGCGGAACTTCCGGAAGGTCGGGTGACGCCACGGCCCACGCCTCTTTGAACCGTGTTTACTTTGGCAGTTATATTCTATGTTTATTCGATTCTAAAATATATTCCCAAAAACTTTGAAAGTTGTTTTAATTTGTATCACTTGGATATGATTTGTATTAGAAAGTGCTGTGAGTGTGACGCTTGAACGGAAGGAAGTCAACCTAACCTAACCAACTGCGTATTTCTATACTGTGTAGCCGCGAGAGCTCTTTGGCGCGCTGTCTTCGGCGAAGTATTGCGCGCGCAGATTTTGACAGCGCGAAATACCTACTTTAGCAGAAATACCAAGCCTTAAACTTAAAATAAAAAAAGTTCATTTTTTTTTGCATTTAGGCCTTTAAACCCATCACAGGGTCCCTGTAAGTGCAAATACAAAAATTTTAACTTTATTTCACTCAACATAGATCAGAAACCAATGATAATTTTCATTGGGTTGTGCCTTATGAAAGGAACCATTATGCTTATCGATGCTTCCACGTTCTAACTTAGCGATTTTTATACCATTTTCTAGATACGTTACCTAGATCGTCATCGATTTATAATACAATACACATCCAAATGAGACTCACATGTGGTGCATCAGTAACAGAATGTTACACTATGTTGTAATATGGTTTTCGTATGATTTTCCCCCATTGTAACTTCAGAGAAAGGTGCAATATCAAGTTGCATTTTCCTCTGAATCTAATCACGAGCATCCGCCAATGAACAAATAAATTGACATTTTGTTTATAAATTATTCAGTAGTTGATGGGATCAATATAACTTAGCCTGGAAACTGATAACTTGCTACGGAATGTGTTGTAGGCACGTGTCTGTGATAAAGCAAAATTAATGAAGCGTGTACATAGCCATAACAAATCACATAAATTCATAGACTTTAAATACTTGACTTAAAGTTTTAAATTGCTTGGCAATATTTCAGCTTGTTTAAGTATCTAACAATGTAAATAATGAGATGCACGGGACTTAAATAGGATTTCGCAATGTTACCGTAATGCTGTCAGTTACTGAAGACTAATTGTGGTTATAATGAAATGACTCACTGTTATCAAATTGTAAATAATGGTGATCTCCCATACTGACATTACGTGATAGTGATTGTTTTATTAAAAAAAAATGTTAGACTCAAAACATTTGTCAGTAAAGAGAGAGAGAGAGAGAGAGACTAAGGGAGTGATGAAGACAGAGAAAAGTAATGCTTTTTTTTTCTTTTGAATTTTATTATCTAAAAAATTTTAAATAATCTAGAGGAAATAAGAAAAAATGCATACAATAACCTCTAGCTAGACAAAAGATAAGTCACTCTTATTCATATCTTTAGATGCATGCAGCGCGGTTGAAACGTCAGGCATGTAAAAGGTAAATTAGTCCTAGAATGACCGAATATATCTCTGCTTTGACGTAACATCTAACCAAAACAAAATAAAATAAAATGTATTCTGAGGTAAAATAACTTCTTACAGGTCAAAATGAGCGCAACCCGAGGTCTAGGGAACTTTCTTCGCCTCGTCAGAGATTACACAGTACAGTCTCATCCACAAATGAAGACGCTAAGCGAGTCGGCCATAGACAAGCTACTGGACTGTGCGTGTAAAGTCTCCAATATGAAGGTGCGGTGGAACGCTTGCTATGCTATGGGAAATGCGATGAAAAACGAGTATTTGTTTACGGGATTCAGCGGGTGGCAGGTAATTATACCTATCTTCTATATATATAAAAATGAAACCCGTTTTCCGTTGTCACGACATAACATGAAAACGGCTTGACCGATTTGGCTGATTTTTTTTTGTAGTTTTCTAATACTCTGTACAAGGTTTTTACGGAAAAAAATATAAAGAAAATCTCTACGCTAAGGCGGTACGAAGTTCGCCGGGTCAGCTAGTACATATTATAAAAGCGTAAGTGATTCTGTCTATCTGTTACGCTTTCACAACTAAACCACTGAACCGATATTGATGAAATTTTGTATAGAGATGATCCGTCTGCTCGTTTGCCTCCTGTCACATAAAAAAAATAGAGATGATTTGAAATCGGGAAAGGTCATAGGATAGCTTTTTCCCCGTTTTTGATAAAGTTTTTCTGTGACAGACAAACTTTGGAGATTCTTCTTCTTTTCAACTGAAAGACGTCCACTGTTGGACAAAGGTATCAAAGATCAACGGTATCAAAAAGGTACAACGACCGGTCCTGCGCTGTCCGCATCCAGGTGCTTTCCTGGACCAGAGATTACCTCTAGCATTTACATTTTATTTCAATAGCTAAATACGGCAAATAACTTCTTTTCATAGAAATGTAAATAAGTTATTTGTTGTAAATCCCATTTTATCTTTCTTAAGTCTATAATTCCTAAATGGGGTTTTTGACTGAGACTTACCTATATCGTTTTCCTTCCTTATCATGTTTTCCAAGGTCGCCACTTTATTTGAATAATACCTACGATCATATAATTTTATTGTCAGTCAGGTACATATTTTTATGAGTCTTTTTACATCAGGTTCTTGTTACTTACCTATCTTGGATAAATACAAAACAAATACAAGGAATCCCTTGTGACTTCACCAGACAATGTTGATAACCATTATCTTTAAAAGTCATTTAAAAGTAATTTATTTTCTGAAAATAAGTTTTTATCCAACGCTTTTACACCTTCCAAATAACTTAACCCTACTGCTTCTATCTACCCCATTAGCTCCGGTAATTTTAAGCGTTAATTTAATGCATATTAAACAGTTTTAAACCTTATTTCCCTCAGAGTAAGGTGTTCCCAAAACTATGTGGTCTAAGTCAAGACTGCAAGAACCTAAAGGTTCGCATAAACGCCGCGGTGGCGCTGCGAGCGCCCGCTTTGCGACCCCACTATGGCGACCACTTTGCGGCGGTGTGGAGGGGGGTCATGGCCGCCATGGAAAACGCTGCCAATGTAGACGACTTCACCGAATATAAACATAAAGACAACCTCATTGAACAGGTAAAGATTACTATACTATACTTAGATTAGGTATTTATACTGAACTAGCTAGACCCGCGAATTAGTACGCGTGAAAATAGTTCTAATAATATTTCCCATTTTTGGGACATTTTCCTTTACTGCTCCGCGCCTATTAGCTATAGGGTGATGTTATTATAGCCTAAAGCCTTCCTCGATAAATGGGCTATCCAACACAAAAATAATTTTTCATACCGGACCAGTAGTTCCTGAGATAAATGCACGTTCAAGAAAACAAACTTATATTATTAAAAAAAATACTGTTAAACTTTAAAATGTAAGGCTAAAAGTCCTTACACACCCTTTATTATAACAATGTAAATTACACGTCGCATTCGTTACAGAATAGCATAGTTTTTCAATTTGCTAAGGCGACTAAATAAAATGTTTCGCCATATTCATTAGCATGACAATGTTAAAAAATCAATCGCTTAATGTGTAACAAATGAAAAACTCGTGATTAATACACACGTTCTTCAGAATAATTTTCTAAAAGCTAGCTCAAATGTATGAAAAATTTAAGGCATTTTTAAGATATTTAATTTTATTCTCAAATAACGCTGTTTTTGCGTGACGGTGTTCCGATGAAATTAATAGTATTTAGGTCTAGCGCTTAAGTCAGTTAAAGCCTGAAGTATGGGAGAGGCACGGGAGGGAGTTTTTGAGACTTCAAACGTCAGCGACACTTCGGATTTGTATGCTCTGTCTCGTCATAACATGTCATTGTCACCTAAACCTATAGCATATACAGTACCCGGCATTAAATATTGCATCGACCTTTGGAAAGAGAATCGGTTTATTTCGGCTCGTAGAGCGTTATCTCTGTCGCACAATAACTATACGATTGACAAAACGTCATTGATAAAACATTATTCAATGAAAATATTGTCCGAACCCTTAGTATTTCTCTTCGACAAATACTTTAACACATTGTGAACCACTTTTCTTTCACGACTATAAAAAGTTTTTAGCAATTTAATTCACAAAATCAATTGCACACATTTAAAATAAAGTTTGTTTACACTTTGACAAAACGTCCATTGTCAGTCGTTGTTCAAGTGCGACAGTGATAACGCTCTACGAAACCGAAATTAGCCGATTGTCTCTTTCTAAAGGTCAAAGTATGTACAGTTCATGCAACTCACGAAGGTGAGCTTTACTTGTGTGTGTACGTGTACTACATGCACATAATGATAGTGTAATGTCTATCAAAACTTGAAAAAAACGAACAGTAGCGAGCCACCACACATGTAAAGCTCACTCGCCTTCGTGAATGAGGGCTATCGTTTTAGCACTCACCAGTTAGCGCCACTGTAGAGTAAGGTCCTGTCACTTGCTAGTAGCGAAGACAGTGGCGCCAACTTGTGAGCGCTAAAGTGGTAGGAGGACTATCGTATTTGCACTTATCAAGATGGCGCCACTGTAGAGTAAGGTCCTGTCAATCGCCAGGGGTGCCAACTGTTAAGTATAAAAACGATAGCCCTCATTGCAACAACTATACATATTTTTGTGTCTTTTGTTTCAGTTATGCGTAACCCTAGCGCACTTATGCTGCTTACTCACTCAGTCGGATCTCAACGATATACTGGACCCCTTAGTATTTCATTACGACTGTGCCAAATCTCTCTTCACCCAGTTATGCCACAAGTTGCCTCCAGAAAACGCGTCCTGCCTCAAAATACTGCAAGCGGCGAAGTATGTGACAGTTGATTTGACAGCGTCAAACGATACGCAGTCTCAGTCGTTGGCTATGTTACAGGATATATTCATTTGGGATATGTAAATAGAATTTTATTGTCATTATACAGATGACAGCACATCATGCTAAGGCACCCAGACTACAGAATTTTAGTCGGCCGATAGTTTGATCGGCTTCCAATTTGTATGAAGAATCGGCGGACACCAAATCGGTGTAATTTGCGCACTTCCATACATGTTCATAATGATTAGAGTAGGTAGGCGCACACCGTTGATTTTTAGTTGGCCGATAGTTGTGCCCGATTTTAAATTGTATGAAGAATCGGCCAAATCGAATCGGCGTAGTGTGCGCACTCCCATACATGCCCATACTGATCAACTGCCCGACTAAACTATCGGCCGACGAAAAATCAACGGTGTGCGCCTACTCTAACAACCCGACCCTACTATCGACTAAGGCCGAGTTGCACCACCTAACTTTGACCGTAACTATGACGATAACCGGTGTTTTTGTATTGAGTTTGACAGATTTTTGACGTTTGTCAAAGTTAAAGTAAGATGGTGCAACCCAGCCTTAAACTCTAGTCTGCGTGGTCTCTAAATACTGTATCATCGTACTTATTTAGTTGTCACAGGTGCTATTTTGCAATAAAAGTATATTCTGATGTACTGTCGACTGTAGGTACGTAGTTTTAAAATGAATGAATCTATGACTATTTATTTTTCATGAATAATATTTTATAACTGCTTAGATAATGTAGATGCACAAATCGATAAGATTGTATTTCTTCCATTGATCTCTTTGAATGATTGCTTATTATTACTCTTGATAATGAATAAAGAATTATAACGTCACAACAGCATAGTAGGTAAACATGCCATTAGACAATACTCTGTACGCACGGTCATTGTCGTGTAAAACAATTGCACGCGCGTAGTTGTAGCGTTTTTGGCATGATACGAATTTATTTTGAGCGTTATCTTATCGATTACGTTCAATCGTGAACTCGGGCAATGCCGATGAAAAATAAAATCGAGTTTTACGCCGATTTACCGGTAACGCCGATTTACCGGCCATAAGTGCCACTTGTGGTCTAAACTGAATAAATACTTTTGATTTTGATTTTGAAATCGTTTGCATATTTTGATGAAGTTATGAAATTTTGCTGCTAATTGAATTAATTTAAACAGGTTTTAACGCGATACGCGGATAGGTAATATTGAAATATTACCTGTATTTTCCTGACATTTCGACCGGGTTGCATCGGCAGTCGTCACAGACTGTCAAAACCTGTTTAAATTAATTCAATTATGCAATGCGAAAGTTTAAAATTATTTTTTGCTGCCATTTAGTAAAGACTTATTTAAAAATATTTAGTTCCAATGTTTCTGAATCAATAAATTGTCGAAGCCACAGCACTTTTTCATGGCATATTAATGTATCTCTTAAATTATCATAATATTTTCAAAGTATTCTCTCCTTATAAAGGCGAAGGGATAAAACATTGACGCTTTCTTCTTCTTTATTTATTGTATTAATATAAGATATCAATTTTATTTATGTAATTTTTACACATTTTTATGTTTTAAGTAGTTATCAATAAAATAATTTAGTGATATACAAATGGGTTTTATTCCATGTCATCTATTTTGAAATATACTAGGAAGGTAAGATCAGTAGTTGATTGTATCGGGGACCCCACAGCATTTAAGATATACAGTACCTTTATAAAAGTGGCTTATCATAAAAACTCGCTTGGCAAATGACACACAATCGATACCTGATAACAGAAGCGCTTCGTGACATTTAGATAAGCACCTACGTTCTACCAAAAATCCAGTTTGCACCAGAACCAATCCGCACACGTTTTACAAACGTTCGTATCTTTGACATTACAACCTTTATAATTGCGAATGATACAAGTAGTCGTATTAGATAAATTATTATTTCTCCCGGCTCTTTGTTTATATTGGAGACCGAATAAATCTAGATTCAGCCAATTAAGGTGGTTCATGGTACAGTTGTAGAGGGCATTGACGCAAATAACCTGTGTCGTGATAAGAGAGGTCATTGGAGAAATTATAATTCGATTACTATCGGGTCAGATTAGCTCGTGTCTTATTTTTGTACTAATCAGTTTTATCAGGATACTATTACTAGATAAGCATAGGTACTATAGGTAATTAATGTTATATTGGGTATGTAGTAGGTACCTATTAATTAAATGTTGATTTAAATAAACTGTAGGTACCTATGTCGGTTACCAACCTATTCTCTGTCGATCGCTGCCGAATTTAGCCCAAGTTATTTTTATCCTAACCTTTTATCTTGTTTAGTCTAAAAAGCTACTTTTATTCGCGAAATAGGAGCATTATGAGTAATTAATAGTGGTTTTCGGAATACACAGAACAAAGAACTTCGTACCGTGTCATGTTCATCAGAAAAAATGCAAGACTCTAATTGTGAAAAAACTTTTCAAATTACGGTGCCTATTCAATACAAACTAACAAACAATCAACTCTTTTCTCCTTATAATATTAGTCTAAGTGTATTTTAAAAGTTAATACAAAGAACCCCCAAGTTTGGGCGAGATTCAGTAATATAAAAATGTCACGGATCTGAAATTAGTTCAAATCACGCGCAAGTATGCTGAAAAATTTTAATACTTACACGTTAATTTATTTGTGTGTTTAGATAGCACTACGTCTTTTACTAAAAGGCTTGACTAATAAGCTTTCCACGTTTAATTTTCAATGTTATTCAAATGAGACAAAGGGAATGACCATCGGAAAAACTCATTGTTAATTCTTTGCAATACCTATTTACATTTATCATTAAAAAATTGAATGTGACCCTCGCGTATTACCAAAGTCTAAGTAATGCAACAACTCACAGATTAGAAGAAATTAGCTTTTAGTTAGTTACTAGCGGCCGCCCGCGCGCGACTTAGTAGGTACGCGTGGATGCCGTTTTACCTCCATCTATCTTACGCGGTTTTTTCGCGATTTTTTCATACAAATGTTTTTTCCCGCGAACTCCCGTTCCCGTGGGAATTTTGCAATATCCTGTTGTAACTACAAGCTTTAAGTTTACTAAGGTACCTGCATGCCAAATTTCAAGCGTCTAACTTAAGCGATTTAGATTTTTCATACAAAAGGATTTTCGCGCTAATTCCCGTTCCCGTGGGAATTTCGGAAATTCCTTTCTTAGTGCTCCTCTACGGTACCTAAGCTACGTCCCTTCCAAATTTCAAGTGCCTACGTTTAGCCGTTTAGGCTGTGCGTTGATATGTCAGTCAGTCAGTCAGTTTCTCCTTTTATTATTTAGATAAACTACTAACCGTTGCATTTTTCAATATGCTTTCCGAGAAAATGGAAATAAATTAATCAACCTCAAAACTATGCAGAGTTACTTATCAATTGTTAGTCCAGTACTACTTGTACTCGCGCTCATCGCACTAACATCTTAGACGCAGGGTTCTAACCCGCAACCGCTGGTGTCGTCTGGTTATAGTAATAAGCCATAACAAATCTTTGTTTTGCTTATTTTCCGTGATTAAACAAAACACCTACCTAATTAATATTTAAACATTAGGTACCTAATTTAATATGTAATTTTTTTTTTACTCTATTTCAGTAGGGTTATCGAAAGGTGCGGGCTATAAGTAGTTCCTATTTCAAAATAAAACAAACAGTGGAAACTTACGACAATGTTTGTTTATTAAATTAAGGAGTTTATCTCCGAATTCGTCGCAAATTGTGATCATGCAGGCACATCATGAACATTTCAGTGCGGAGTGCAAATATGGCTTTTGCTCTTTCATATTTCATTAATATTTTTGTAAACATATTTGCACATCGTGCATGTAGGCATAAGTAAGTAGACATTCTTAGATTGTTAACAGAAACCAATTTAGGTTGATTGGATAAGTGGAACTGCCCTTGGGTGGGTCGAAAGTGCGTCACTGTCCAAGTGTATCATTCGATTATCATATTTGGGCGTGAAATACATAACTCTTATTTACTAACAAAGTAACTTCTATACTTCATTATGTCCTTCATAATGTTATTTTACGATTTACGTCACAGAAGTAAAGCTGACTTCAAAGGAGGAACTTTTGGAACTCTAAAACCATACCAAAGTTTGATTTATTTATTTCGTTTTGAATAGACCTTGATACTAAAGAAAATGTCGCAATAACGGGTATCTAAAGACCGTCTTCAGTATTCTCTTGGCATCTGGTATAATCTTTAGGTTGGTACAATGAACCCCAGGTCAATTAGCAATAGTTCGCAAGCCTCGAATTCTGAAATATTGAATAACAGTTCTACACCAAACACTATAGAATCAAGGCAGTCAATATTTTATCAAAAAATGTGTATTTTTACAGGCTTGAAACTGGTTTGAGTTTGAATGGAATCTTGAGTGTAGTTTCAGAATCTGTGCTTTAGCAGTGATCGCTCGTGATCTTCAAATCCATTTCATTTTAAGTATTTTTGTGGTTTTTTCTTGAAATATGATCTATTCAATCACAATTTCCTTATTTCTCTTGTCCAGTCTGCCCACAAACACGTGAATGGTACACGTGTCACAATAAATACATTCAAGTACAATTTAGCTCTATACATATTCTCACATTCATTATGTATGAAACTATGTAGGTACCTAGGTAGTCCTAGTGATAATACCTAAGTTTTCAATAATCAATAGAAACGACAAATTCTAAAATTGTCATTTTATATGTTAATAATTCGATTAAGCGTTTTCTAAAACTATAATTAATAGAGTATACAACTACTTAAAGTAGTACAGACTCGTCTACAAATACTTAGCTGCTAAATACTCTTTTAATATGTATAATGTACAAGTCACGTACGAGTGATTTTCATACCTTGTAACTGGATTTTATCCGAATATCACGTTTATGAAATCTATTTCTGTAATATTTGTGATAGAAAAGATCTACGTTTGCCAATTCACATCACGACAGACATGATGCGAGCAAGTAAAATACCAAAATCTCTTAGTTACGGCAGTTTTCAGTTCATAAAATTAGGGATACTTAGTACCTACTTGTAGGTCCTACAACACACTTATGTAATTACGTAAACATACCTACTTACTTCAATCTCTTTTAAATTTCAAATTAGTTACTTACTTAGGTACTAGGTACACAAGGGGGATTAATGAATTCTTTTCTTTTTAATGTTTAGAAGCAAGACCAGCTACGTGATTTCAATTTGCATTAAAATTAAATTGCATCAGAGCACGTGGCAAAAATTCCTTTAATTTATACAAGTGATCTACAGTTAGCATGAATTATATCGTTTTGCCGTGCCAAG
Organism: Ostrinia nubilalis; assembly: GCF_963855985.1. NCBI lineage: Eukaryota > Metazoa > Arthropoda > Insecta > Lepidoptera > Crambidae > Ostrinia > Ostrinia nubilalis. The sequence goes on from NC_087097.1 coordinate 10,282,709, forward strand.
GGCAAGTGGAGCACAGTTGTTGTTTGGACTTTGAATTGTAAATTAGTTTTTCAGGCAAAATCAATATTGGTGCCAACATTTTTAGTCAACATAAAAAGAAATGGGAAATTGAAAAAAAAATAACGACGCTAGAATCACATCACAATAAGTTGCACCACTTAAATTTTGACATTTATTTTTGACGTTTGTTATAGTTATAGTAAGATGGTGCAACCAAGCCTAAGTTTTCACTTAGGTATTTTTATCTTAAATGTCCGTATTCACAAACATTACTATGAGATCTCATAGTGCGCGTGGACGCACAGGGTGACACACGAACCAATCACAGAGCTCTATTCAACGCTGTTTGTTCGATTTGCTGCTTCACTTAAGCAAGTATCGTTTGTGAATATGAACGTTACATGGTTATTGAAGACATTGGCAGTTTTATTAGGTATGTAGGATTAATTATTTAATTGAATAAACATGAATATGCCAACATGTAGCAAGTATAAAAACAAATAGGTATCATCAAATAACCGAAAAACAGTCAGTCCTTTTAATTAATTAACGTAACTATTTTCTTTCCTTGACAAATGGCAGGTTTTAATTTCACCAATTTCTCCTTCAAGACCGTCTTGTATGAAACTAAAGGCTAAATGAAGTTTGCCAAATTAAAATGACTAGCCTTCAGAAGATTGCATGGACGAACAGTACGAACACTTCCCATATTCTTCTGAGTTCCTATGTTCTCCTATGTTCTTAAGCTACCTAACTATGCGTTACCTAAGTAACTACCTCGGAAGTTAGATTTTTATTTGACTTGATTTTATACAGATCGAAATGCTCCATCAAGATAATTTTCTGTCACCAAACTATCGAATAATAGACGTTTTTCATTTAAAGAAGTTACCTAACTTTATCTCTTGTAAAATTAACACCTAACAACGATATCCTTTGTCATTAATCAAACTAGTAGACCATTCGCTCTACAGCTTCATCGACATGTCTTTGTAACGATTATTATTTTGCAAATCTGTCATCGGACTCCGAGTCCGCTCCGCACCGGCATTTGGTCTCGTGTTTATAAAACATGGCTTCCTGGAACGGTGGGTGTCAGTAAAAATAAATGAATAATACGTAGCTGAGCATAGAAATTATATCATACCTGATACGTCTGAACAGTGCCGTAACTAGGGCGGTGCCAGCGGTGCCCAGGCACAGGGCGCAGACCCTGGAGGGGCGCAGAAATGACCAGACCAGTATCTAGTTTTGTTTCATGCATGGTAGTTAGTAGGTACATTTTGTTTTATTGCGAATATGGTGTAGACGCGCCCTCTGTACTATCTATATCTATAGGGCATTTTTCAAGCGATCTTGAAACAACAACACTTGTAAAGGTGGTTTTATATTTGTCTGATGTGTCGTGACGTGACGCGTCAGAACGGTATCGGTTTCATACATTTAGTACTAGCTGGTGCCCGCGACTTCGTCTGCGCAGGATTAGTATTTCGAACAATATGTTTATAAATTGTAGCCTATGTGTTATTCTGATGTAGGTATAAGATGATTTGATTTGATGATTTATTATTTGTTATAAAAAATGAGATTTAGCTATCAGTCATCGGTCTTCATGGAATGGTCAAAATTTCGAATTTAGGTAAATGATTGATGATCAATTGTATTCATTTTCCATCCATGAACAACCTTACACAATCGCTCCGGGCGCATAAAAGGCTAGTTACGGCACTGCGTCTGAAGCACGAGACGAACCGGATACTGTTGTTTTGCAATTTTATAAATAACCGTAGTAACCTTTGAACGGTTGCAATCTTGCTTTCATGATAGTAAAATATAGGTAGGTACATAGCTTGGCTGAAGTAAAAAATAACAATAAGACTCTACATCCAGTTTACTTTGCAAAGCATATTGAGCTATAAGGAAATATGGTGATTGATATTAAAATAAACACGTATGTTATACAAGTCGCCGATTTCTTTCAGTTGAACAAGTAATTAATTAGGAACAAAAAGAAAACACAACTAAATGTTTAATTAAATTAATGTCTTTAACATAAAATATGTAATGTGTTCACTGTTCATGCGAAATTACAAAATACGATATTCCGTATATTACTACATTAATTTACTCTTATTGGAAAGCTTTTGAAAATAAACCCTTATCTAATAATCCTGGGTTGCTTGGTAGAAGAGATCGCTAGCCTAAGGATAAGACCGCCTAAACTGCCCTGTGAGGTGTACAAGAATGAGCTACATACCTCTATCTTATCAGTATTACGCATTTCATAATGATTACAAATCTTTGATCATACACGAGAATTAGTAGGTACTGCCTAATACAGGTAATACAAGGCATTCGGCTAAAACAACACATTTTTTATCCTTAGCTTTCTCGTTGTAGACACACCACGAGACACTTTATCTCAGACAAATGTTTAATTTTTATCTGTATTTGTTTTGTTGATAAGAAACCGGTACATTGATAAAATTATGTCTTATCATCTGGGCATGTGAATTACGCGGAAACCAGTTTTAAGCTTTATCGCAGATTATCGACTCGTCATCAGATTTTGTAAAATTCCTAAATTCATCACTTAGGAATTATTGTTTTATCGTAAAATGTATCATGATGGATGACACATGATTTATGAGTTATTTTAATTACATAAACATGCATACTAATTATCAAGTGAATTGAGTTTTAAGTTTCATAATGTACATAATGTATTTTACTGCAATAAATAAATAAATGCGTTTTTTCCTCAGATCATAGAAGGGATCCCTTCTATGATGTGAGGTTTTTTCCATAACTGTTATGAATTGGTATGTCCTGTCCACCCACATACTACGTGGGATAACCAAGCCGTCGCCAAAATAAAAGAAGAAGAAGAAGAAGTACTACGTGGGGCACCTGCCTACTATTTTAGATATTACCTATAACTAAAAAAACCTTTGTTCCATAGGAAGTACGAGTATGTAAATATTATCATCAAAATGTGTGATGTAATTTGACATTTTGCTTTCCTGACCTCCCCTTAAGAGCAATATCTTAGAGAACGGAAAAGGAAGATCTTCAGAAGTCTTTTTCGATTTCTTTATAAACTGACAGCACCTTGAGTGTCCAAATGCACTTCCTGTTGGCAAGTCTACATAACTGACACTCTCGTTAAAATTTTAACATAAACTACTTAATCGAGAAAAAAAATTATCGATTTTTACTCGTAAACTTTCGCGTTACATGCTATCCTAATATGAATACGAGAAGCAAACTAATTAAAGAAACTTCAGGAAAATGAAAGTAATGAATAAAATGAATCTAAATGATATAGTTTCCACCGACTAAAACAAACAAATAAAATAATAATAATGCATTGGTAAAGAAAAATAAATATTTGAATGTGATTAAGTTATGACTATTTAATGAGGTCTTATCTAAGTATGTAAAGGAAAAGAAAGCTGTTTAATAGACTTTTACTGATACAAAGGCTAGTGTTTGATGATGACGACACATTTTTTCCAGTAGATACTTAGCTGTGTAAAGTAGAGCTTTAACTATTTTTTTTTATCATAACACGAGAGCTTTAGACAGACAGTGACACTGATGTATGGATGTATCTATGTAAGTTGACCATCTAATTCTATAGGAGGTAAGAGGTTGACCAGATTTTGAATTAGCGGACTATAAAAAGTATAAAATATCGTTAAAAAACAAACACATTGCTCTCATCTTCACCTGTATGATAATCACTGATTTCAGAAGCAGTAGGGTGGCTGAAGACCTTGAATAGCAAGTGAAATTACTACGAGCAACCGTGGACGTTTTGTTAGTGAGTTTGTGCGATCATGATCGATTGTTTGGGTGGACCAGTCTATAAATAGCCGAGGTCAATTCGTTATTTGAAATTCAAAACCATATTTTGCAGTTCTAGAAACTTTATCGTCAATTTATTTTCACCCGAAGCGGAAAATACTTGCCTTTTTTCAACAGTCGTGTTGATGTTTTCATTTCTGCAATAACACGAACTGCAGCTATCTTTTCTTGATGATTCATGTGTATTTTAAGAAAAATAAAATATTATACATTCTGTGATGTTTCCCAATCGTCGAAGAAAAAGGATGTAGATACCCTCTAGATATCATACGCTTCAGCTTTGACTGTTTATTGGGAAACTTACGCTGCAATTCTAGACTCGATAGAAAATTCTAGAACTTGATTGCAGATTGCAACGGCCGATGACAGGCTTCCTCGAAGTAAACATTATATTTTTAGCTCGACGACTTGCACTTACATGGCGCGATGGTTATAACTGATTCGTGGGTATCAACTTTCTGAGTGCATAAAATAATCCCTGACTCATTAGTGGGAATTGGTTTGGTAGATAGAAAATTGGGCTTAATTTATACAAGGCTTAAAGTGTAGTGGCAAATATTAAAAATCCCCAATCAGTATAACAGTTAGTGATTGGATGAAGGGGGATCAAGCCCTTTCTTTGGCTCTCCTAAGTAACTATGTGCCCAATGATGGAACTGCAATGACTGACTGAAATGATAATGATTTCAAATTCAATATTTTTCATGAGTAATATTTTTGTTGATGGATTGTATGTAGCACAGTGCCATATAACCCAACCCTGAAAGAAATCCTTTCGTTCCAAACTAACAGGTATTGTCTGAAATTTTTTTTCATTAGATTTTGTTATGTAGAGTCATGGTGTAAGCCCTGAAAATTGGAAAAAATAAAACAACACAGAGTTTAATTTAGTTCTTTGCGAATTGCTGCCAACTTAATACTTTAATTTAAGGTCAATTAATATAATTACTTCATTTATTAAATCGAATCCTAATGTATTGAATCCTTATTATAATAAGGTAAAATTTCGGGTATTTATTTGTTGATAAACCTAATTATCACTGACGTAATTAGCGTAGTAGAATTATTAATATTATTTTATTTCCCTAACTGAATGCTTTTCATTTGATGAAGAGGTTTATTGTCAATACTTATCCAGAAGTTTTAGAATTCATTTTATATTTGAATTTATGTCAGTTATTTTTTTTTATTTGCTGAAGTAATTTAAAGTAACCTTATGGTTAGGTAGGCTAGGCTACCTCAGTTATTTCTTAGATAGGTAAGTAAAATGAATGGAAGCCATTCACTGATTTTTGTTTTAAAAAAGATTTGCTTGTTCCTCCTACATGTTAATAAAGTGTACAATTTTGTCGATCGTTAATAGCAAGGTCACTGCATGTTTAAATTAATGACTAAACTATAATATTTGAATAATAGATATTGAATAATGTTTGCTATTTGACTAACAAAATGTTCACACTATTATGTTGAAAATGTGGCAAATACGGAACTGTACAGATCTTCTCCATTGTACCACTTTTTCGATCCACGGAAATTAAAATTAGGGCGCCTTAGTTAAAATTAGATAGTAACAAATATGTGGGTAGGTATAGCCGATAGTTAAAATATAACGCGAGTGATATCAACAGTTTTATTTATAGTCTATTGAAGTTACATAAAAGCTTTTAGCACATCAAATGGCCATGCTGTTTGACCACAGCTGAGGTTGCACCACGTTGCACCCCCTGAACTTTGGTCGGAAAAGAGGACAGTGACGTCACGACGTTTACTTGCAGCGTATCGATAGCCTCGGCGCATGCGTAACCCCCGCGTCTGTGTGCGTGCGTGTCTGGCGGAGCACGCGGCCCCTGCGTGTCCTACCGCCGTCTCTTTCTCATCTCATATCGTCATCCTCCTCCTGTACGCGACTCGCGCTTGGCTCGGGGAGCCCCGCTGATTCAAGTTTAAAATACCTCCATAGCTGCACTAACCCTCAGTTGTGCTCCGACTGCGGTACAGTACACGTCTGAAAACCGTGACACGTCGCTGTAAACATTGTGATTTTTTGTATTGTAGATTTTGTGGAAGCAATTGACAACCTGATTTTCCTGTGTCCGCCACAGCTGTCTTGAATAAATTATTTGACATTTTGGTAAGTTGACTAAAATGCATGAAATGAATTTTATTCATTGGGTTTTCCTTAACGGTAAAATTTACAGTTGCTGTTATCAGTATGAATTTATTTAATGCTGTAGCCGTTAGTATTAAGTTTAACAGTATTCCATAAGGACACCCTATATTATAAGAAAACGCTGAATCGATTTCAGTAGTTGATTAAAAGCGAAAGAAATTGAAAAGTTTTTAAGAATGATGTTCAATGAATAGTAGAATGTTATAGAAATTTCTGGTTATTCAGCTAACGGGGCGAGCGCAGCAAATGGCCGACTGCACGGACTAGCCGCTTTCTCCCTCGAGCTGGGTTGGGCGACTTTGTCGATCACTTTCGTTTCTTCTAATCACCTAATTTGTTAGGAATCTATTTCCAAACATCGATAACAAGCGATTGCGGATCATTAGTACAACAATATCACGTGCGGTTGAATTTGGATTACCGATTTATTATATAAATAGTAATATTCATAATCGTTTTTATGCCTGGATGCACACATAACTTACGACTAATTTCAGTATTAGTCATTTACCGAACGTCATATAGTTCTTCAGACGTTATTAGTGTTAATAACTTCAACAAAGTTTTTAAAACTTTGTCCAAAGTCTCAGATTCGATGTTCCAGTTTCGAGCGTTACAACATTCACTGCTTTATCTTTTAAAGCTTCCGCAATACTTTTTGTATAGAATTAGTTTTGACACAGATCATTAAATGGTCCCAAAGTAGTCTGCAAAAGGGCTGGTCTCTCGGGATATGCTAAGAAAATGGTCTTTAAAATTTCCTTGAAATTCTGCATAACATAAAAACATGAAACATTTATGAGAGATTAATGAAATTCCTCTACAATTTCTTAATTCAAGAACTCATAAATAGTTGTCCGAAATTCAACTTGTACATGTGGGAACTAAAACAGGTATCTGCCTAGATGCCCAAAAAGGTTTTTTGTATTTTACCTGCTGCATTGAAAGCGCATAAGGACAAGTTTTTGTTGCCTTTCTGCTTGCCTTTGTCCTTTACCTTGGCTGTCAATAACAGTGACTTCCCTTTTGTAGAGTTTCGAAAATTCTGGACTAGAGAAATTCTGGAATACCTACTGCTATTACCAGCATTAAAAATTGGTTGTAATAAAATTTATTATTACAGGGAGATCTGATAACTAAATTAAAAAAAGATTTGCCAAAAAGCTTAATGGTCAAAAAATACTGTTTGTTGCACACTACATAAAAAATCACAAGAAACATTAATATTGAACGGAACAATTGAGCCGGTATAGTCGCTTGGAAGCGATTTCTTCCAGACGACAGGTTTAATAATACCTAAATAGAATCACAACTAAGCTCACTTAAACTGTAATAGTAGTTTAATCCAGACAAACCAAAACATTATAAAATGAAATGGTCATGGAAAATTCCATTGACTGAACTTAAAGGAACATTTTCAGCTGTCCCGTTTGACGTCACGTCTGCGACTAGGTATTGACTCAGCTGACTTCCGAGGTCAACGATCGAGAGCTAGGAACTTTATATTGTTAACCAAATCAATGAATAATTGACCTTATTTATATCAAATCGGAAATCGCATTTTATGCGCTATTTAAAGACAGGCCACTAGATCAATAACCTGTCGGCACACTTTGTACAGTCGACATCATAATGAGACTACAATTTTGTTGCAAAATCGACGTTAATACAATCAAAACTTGATTTGGTGTCAGTACTTGTAAATTTTCCAAAGTGAGCTTATGATGCAAAAAGAGAGACTTACATTTTTCTTTCCATTGTCAAACAGACTGAAAAACCAACTTCTCTACCAAGATGCTCGCTAGCCCAGCTATGGAACTGCAGACTGAGGAGACCCCATTGGCTCTGCAACGCCTGTGGAACCTGACCCGCGCTCGCTTGGCTGGAACCTCCACTGCATTGGATGAGGAGCCAGCCCTGGTGGAATCTTTACCGTTTGCTCAGGTTAGTGGTCAGAAAGTTCTGGAATGTACAAACAGGTCCTCTTACAGGTCAGCCATGACATTTAACTAAGCTAGTAGTTGCAGCAGAGTAGCGGAAAACTCGTGAGGCTTAAAAGTTACATTATAAAATTAAGAACCTAACATATAATAAGAGTTCGTAGCTATTGTACCGATTGGATTAAGCAGAAGATATTTTCCAAATGACGTATTTTCTTCGTTTTCTTTTCATTCGGTAGCTAGAAAATTCAATGCGGCATGAAATTAGTTTTTTTGCCCGAAAAGATCTTTTAGAAAGCCATTATATTTTACACTAGAGCAACTTACAGCTAGTCATTGATTAACGTAATTAATAACAAAATAGCGCCAATTATAAGATTCCGCTTTTCTTCTAAGCACATAACCATCTTATAAATTTTATTAAATACGAAGTTGAAACAGAAATATCTAAGTGCAATAGGCTGGTATCTGTAACTTATGGGTACGGGTAGTAACCATCATATTATGAATTCGTAATACATGTATATTATTATAATTTATATTTTTGATATTGTTCATTTGCGTAGTTCTGTGACAAATAAGATTACACAGTTAGAGATAACACAAACCTTTTATAATATAATAGATGCCCTTCAACGACAAGAACCTTCAACGAATTTAAAATTTATGATCAGGAAGTAAGACCTACTGCCGCGTTATTTATTTAATAATATTTAAGATTTCTTAAATCTTTTGTAGTAACTGTATCACAAGATCTTTTTTCTGGGCTACGAGAGTGAGTAGAAAAATTTACTAGAACGAAAAAAGTCTTATGAAAAGACACAGAGTTCACAATAAATGTAGAGTTAAGAATTTATCTATAAGTGTTACCTAAGGACACGGGTTTCATTTTTAATATAGGTACATTGTTTGATAGAGCATTTTCATGGAATGGATAACGATTTCTAAGATTTCGAGCACAGCTAGTAATCAATATTATTGATCGTTTGACTGAAACGAGTCAAGGTTCTGTCTGCCTAGTGTCCTACTTTCTTATCAAAATATTTATTATTGCACACATCCTTATGACTGAGTCTTGTGATGATTTATTGGTTGCTTAATGTATCGTCTTCAATAATATTATAAAGACCTTTGTACGCGGTAATCACTGCTACCGTAATTATACCAATGTCAACTACGATTTATTTTAATACACTTTATTAAGATAAAACGTTATTTATAAGAATTTGATTGAATGACGAAAACTCAACTCTTATCACATACATAACGTAGGTGTAACTAAAATGGAGAAATAAATTTATTTATTGCACGAGGTCACAGAAACTAGACTCTTTTTCTAAGTTTATATTTTTGTAAAAGATGAACCAGTGCATGTCCACTTGAAGTTAAGAAATTAATCATGGTTATTCTAATTATAACATTTATCGCATCGTCTAAAATACAAATTTTATTTCAGGAACCCGAAGGAACACCAAAGCCTTTTATCCCAGTTCCCAGCGACTATGAAAGCGATGGTGAAGAGGCATTCCCTGAGCTGGAAATACCAGTAAGTAACAATCGATAAATTGTAGCAATTAATTTCTTCGCGGTCAGTGGAATTGTTGGCTAATTAGTGAAATTGTTTTGGCTTTCAACGATAACTCGCGGATGTTTACCGAGTCCACGGCAAATGTGTCACTCGATACGACACACCCCCGATATCGATGTTGCGTTATTAATGAATGTCAGCGTCATGACCCCCGCTGACAAACATATATTACGAACAATACACTCAAACAAGGCTTGATAACGCTAAGTAGAGTAGCAATATAGTTCTATAAGTAGAAACAGTAGATATTAGCATTGCTTCCTTTGATTGAGCACTTGTTCTGCTTCATTTGACCGCCCATTCAGAGAGTAAGGTCAACAACATTGCAGATCTTATACGGGCTCGCTGTTTGTCTATTTTTTGGGGATTTTAACCTGAATAACCTTTATGGAGGTTAACAATATGCACAAAAAATAATTGCTCAGGTCAAACAAAAATAAATTTGTGTAACTTTGTTTGCCTTAATGATCAACATTTCGGTGATTTCACTATCGAAATTATTCACATGCTCCGAAAAATCTGGCAAACGTCTAGAGTTGTAACGAATTTTACGAATTCCTAAATCACGTGTAGGTACTCACGGGGGCTTGGCCTGGTCTGATTTTAGTTGTACGTAGGCGATTGCTTTCGTAAATCTGCCTCCCGTAAAGAATCTGAATAGGTACTGAAAATAGGATGAAGAAATACGTATAAATAGCACACAATCCATCTCCCGGGCGGACTTTGCCCCGCCCCAACTAGTCAACAAATCAAGAGCAATTTGCGAATCACAGTAAATAGGTATCTTGCCTGGATTGACGCAACTCCTGTAATAGATTTGTTTACTGGACTGCAATTTAAGAAATCATCCTTCAATTGGTCAGTTAAAAGTAATTGGTTGGTGTCGCGTCTCGAGCGTTGCCTTTCTTTTTTTATTCACACTAAAACTTTGTTGCCGAGGACATAGTGAACTGTTACTTCAGTCGTATCACTGAGGCGACTATCCTTCCGTCCTTTCTCTAGATGCAGTTATATCCTAAAGTTATATCCTACTATATTACAGACATAATATTATTTAGTGATCTTAGCGACAATAGAGCTTTCATAACACGCAAAAATGTTCGTCATTTGTTATGACATAACTTTTACGATGTAAAGTATTCTACTTGGCAAGAGAAGGGACAACAGTCATGACGTGGACTTATACTTCTGCCAAGTAGGTGTTTCAAACTTCCCTTATTCTATTCAGCAGCGGCTCGCCGCCTGGTCATTGTACTTATTTAAATATAATCATTATCGGAAATTAAAAATGATTTCCGATGTTTGTGAATTTGATGACTGCGAAGAGTGTGATGGCTACTGCTTAGAAATTGTCGAAGTAGGGATTACTAGTTATTCTTTTATAGTTTTTTTGGCGGAATAGTTCAAGGAAGTGTACTTTCAGGAACAACCGGAGGTGCTAGCAAAGGGTTACTGGACCCAAAGTGGACGTGATAAAGAGGTTTTGTTGGACGCAAGTTTGCTCGGAGATGTGCCCGCTGTATACCGAGTGCCGCAACCGGCGCCATACCAGATGCCAGTCATAGGGGTGTACATCGACCCCCGAGTCAGAACTGGCTTCAGATACAAAGTTAGACCGATGCAGGTGAGAAGAGTAATTTGTTTAAACCTATAAGCTGTCGTAACACCGTCTCACACGCAGGGCTGTGGGGAATCGTCGCAATTTTATTTTGCCTATCGAAAGAAGTGTTGATGATTGCAATCTGAAATAATAATAAATGCAATCTTCCACATTTCGATCAAATTATTTCTTGAGTAAAAACCAATAATTCAGCGACTATTCTCCACAATTAAATTGAATGTCGCTTAGTCATCGAAGAAAATATAAACTCTATCACAATTTCGCTTTTGTACCTATCATCAATGTGAAGCTTCCATTGGAACCCAAAGAAAAACTACGAAGATCCATATAAAAAATCGTGCAAAATTTTTCTACTGAACTGCAAAAGAAACGGCTATTGAAAATACAAAATATTAATTATGAAATGAGATTGGACATTAGAGCATCCTTTGAAAATTTGATGAAATTACTTACCTACCTACAGTAATTTTAGGAGTAATTTTATTTCTTATTGCAATAAATTTTGAGTTTTGAAATTCCAAGAATAATAGTTTGAAATTTTCCCACTTATTTTAAAAAAAAAAAATGAAAATAAGTCGATTGTGGTTGCTTTCAGGACATTTTTGCAAGGTATAATTTTCAGAACCAAATGGATGGTGAGTGCTTCACATCTTGCAAATATGTTCATGAACTAAGCGAATATTCTTGAAACACTAATCAAATTTTGATATTTTTATGGACTAACAAATCAATCGAAATATCTAGTTTGGAAAACAGAAAAAAAGAATCTTCGCCGAGTTTCTTAACGTGCAGCTACAATCGATAAGTCTGTGCATGTTAATATTATTTTAACAATAATATTATGACATGTTAATTTACAGCGTGAGGTTGTCATATTTTTACGTTTTATTACTATTTAAATGGATAATTCTGGTATCTTTCACGGTCGTAATTTTTGTATATAAACACTTTTTTGTAACCGTTTAAATTGATCAATTGTAATGGCAGCCTTACGTTTAGGTAATTTTGTTCCAATCTCCACTTCTATTAAAGAATCAAAAGTCCAAGCTCACTTCTTATGAAATTGCTAGCCTGATTCAGCAGTTCAGGACAATTGGTCAGAATAGTTAGTCGCGTTAGTTCAGTGAGTAGCGGTGTCCGTTGCTGAAATTTACAGATATAAAATATCACCAACGACCAACACTGTTCACACTGTGTTCGTATTGGCTCTATGCACTTGTCGTGTAGGCGATGGTATGTGGATCGTCCAGTTTTTCAGAACCTCGCCCAGAGCGGCGTTGATACAAACCACGAGAAAGCTTGCAGACACGAGGTCGAATCTGACATACTGGCTGGCAGCATGTTATGTCTCAAATAGGTAAACCATAAGTATCATTCACTAGGGCGTTCCGCCAATCATATTATATGTTCTGTACAAATCAAATCATTGTGAGCATGTAATGATTGTTTTCGAAATCATCATTCATAATTTCAATGGGAACCAAAACAGTATCTACATGCTAATATTACAATTTTGAATTAATGATTGGAAAAATGATCATCACATCGGTCACAATTCACAATTTTCAAACAATATAAAATAATAAGAGAAGAGAAAATAAAAAAAAAATGTAAGTTAATAATTAAAAAAAGATTTGGATATGACAATAATGAATGAAACAGAAAATAATGTAAGATATTACTTGTACATGAATGAAAAATAAAATTATAATACAGTTTGGATATTGAGGAAAAAATATTTTGAAGTTGGGAGCAGAGGTCTTTATTAGTTCTTTATGATTTCAGGCTCTGGATGCACCCCCACTATCCGTGAAACCAAGATACTTGTTCGGAGGGAAGGCCCTCACACTGCAATCCATTGGCCGTGGTTTTGCCAGACGCCTCACATTTGAACCTCTCAATTCTACACTGAATGACAATGACAACTATTTCTGGACTGACTCCAGGCCAGAAGGATTTGTGTTTGAGATTGAGGCTGTATCCATTGGCGACAAATTCACCATCTATGATGCTAACCACGAACCTCAAGGCACCCTGGAGGTGGTCCAACAGCAGGTAATTATATCAACAATCTTTATCACATCTTACAGAGATTTCATAAAACCTGATATTAATGAACTCTTATTTTTGTTTGCAGAAGAATCAGGTTGAACTTGACCAGAAGATATTTGACGACGGATCAATTGAGAAGAAAGTTAAAATCAACACACTTTGCAAAGTAGAGTGGTACGAAAATGATGGGGCAACAAAATTGGTTCCTGTTACTGGCGTGGCTCTATTGAAGAAGGGCCGTGGAAAAGCCAGTGTTACCAGAGTAACCAACGTTGCCATTGGCATCAAGCAGCTCAAGAAGGGCTACGAACTCAAGCCTGGCATTGAATCTTCCTCCAGGAGAATCTCCGTAAATGGTGGTGATATCAAAGACATTCCATGCCAATATTGTGTGGTGGGACTTGAGAGATACGAACTCCCCGTTATTGGTAAATATTTTCATTCAGACTATATTGTGATCAATCTTCTTTTAAGTTTAAGACAATAAGTATAATCCTTGTTATTATTTCAGGCACTTTTGTGGATCCTCGCATCATTCCTGGTTTCTACTACCGCGTGCGTCCCGCTGGCAGCAGACGCCATCTCTTTGAAGGACGCAGTCTCCTGCTCCAGTCCGTCGGCATGGGCTACGGAAAGCGCATCACGTTCAAGCCCGACACGTTGAACGCCCCAGAAAACTATTTCTGGTCCGACTCCCATCCAGAGGGCATTGGCATGGAGACCCGCGCCATCCATCCTGGCATGAAATTCACAGTTTCTGGAAATGGGGTAAGCACAATAAATTAGTCTCATAACTTTCACGTTCTACAATATTTGTGATATTCACAACATACCTAGTTTTTGTCAGGATGACACATGTCTGATAATATTTTGCTAAAAAAAACACAACTGGCGCCGCTGCGTATTGTTATTTACTTATTCCATAATGATTTTTGGCAACGCAACAATTTCTAATTGCATTTCTCGTTGGCAGTTGGCCAGGTTAAATCGGTAACAGCCTTGGCAGTTCATCTGGAATCTCGTGCGCGTATTTATATTAAATGGTTGTTTATTTTCTTTACAGGGTCTTTTGGGTGAGGCGTGTGTCTTCAGAGCCGATTTGCCGCAAGTGGAAGAGAAGACTGAATATGTGGACGTGCCGGGGAAGCGTGGAAAGGCAGTCCAGAAATATGTCCACGTTGACGTCACATGCCACGTTAAGCTCGCTACAACTGGAGGAGGCTCGGTAGACTCTGAGGTGCACTTGATGAAGGTGTCTGGTGTGGCGCTCCTGCGCAAAGAGCCTGGTCAATCTACCGCCAAACTTGTGAAGGTGTACAACGTTGGGTTAGACTCCCAACTGAACCTGCTGTTCGCGCACTCACAGACCGAGCTCACGTTCCACCCTCTGCCCTAAATACCTTCCGAGCCTCGAATGGTGCTACAGCACTGTGGCGATGAATGCTCACAATAATGTGTTGTAGTGCCAAAAAAACCTACCTGGCGCGACAGTGGCTCCGTCAAATGCTAACCGAATTGGTCACGAGTTTGCAACCGATGGAAGGTCAATTAATGCGTATATTGCAGCTGGCGAATCGGTTGTAGACTTGTTTCGGCTGCATACAGAGTTGTTTGCGAGCTGTCACATCAAAGCTCAGGAATATTCCAACACGCTATCATCACCGTTGAAGGCTACTGTAGATGAACAGTAGCGACTCCAAACGTAGAGCTACCTAATAAAGTGGTAGAAACCCATCTTCTTTACTTTTGCCTACATAGTTTACGTCCTTTTAAATTGTAATAATTTGTCAGTATTCCCGTTAACTATTTTTGTTGTAATTCTTATAATGTATCATGTTAGTCTATTGGAGAGAATGTAAAAAAGACTAGAAGTAGACACCCTGTATTTTGATTTAAATTAATCCAGAAAGCAAAGTTTTTGTAATTCAATTCCAATTGTTTTCTGAAAATAAATAAAAAAATATTTGTTGATTAATTAATGTTTCCTACATTGTCTCGAATATTGTGTATTAAGTTCTTTTAAATTAAATGATTATATATTTTATTATGTCGTTTATTTTATAACCTATTATATTTTGAGAAAAAAATTCTAAATTAAAATAACACAAAGACAAATAAAAGAAGCTGCTAAATTGGGGTTCATGAAGCTCTTATAAATAATTCGAAGACACAACTCCTTTAAAAATACCATTTAACCCTGAACATGCTATATGAAATGTTACTGAAAAATTCCACGTAGGTCTTTATTTGTGAATAATAAAATACGGCGTATAAAAGACGAACTTAATGCCATATGGCATCTCTGCCAGCCACCCAGTTTTTACCCATTATTGCTTTGACACAATAAAATAATTTCTACAAAAAGTGTAAAAAGAAGGAAATGAAATTGGATTATTGATTATTATGTATGATTATAATCATAGGCAGGCATGTATCAGATGGTCTATTTTATAAGGCTATATTATTTTATCTTTGCGCCATCTTAAGAAAACTCCCCTATTTACTTCCTAACCAAATGAAAAACTATATAAAGTAAACATTTACATCTAGATGTCGCTACTGGGTTAAAAAATCCAGTTTCGAAGGACCAGAAATGTTTAAGGATCTATAACTGTAGGTGGCAGTACTGAGCAGTACGTAGTTCACCACAGCGTAGTTAGATGTCGGTAGTTCGTAAATAGCTTTTATGAGTTCAGTGCCTCTCTAGCCGGGCTAGTGAGACTGTACCGAGTGAAGTTTAGCGGGAATACTCGACCGGCGAACGGCGACCACGCTGGGGGTCTATCGCACCCGCCGAGACAACTCTTTCTACGAAAATCGCGATGTGTAAATAAACTTGTAACAAGTGATACAGTGCGGCGACACGATTTAACAACCGAAATAACCGACGAACGTTTTACACGATGGCTCTAAAAGTTGTGTGCGGTGGTGTTTTATTTTTGTGCATTTTACATAGTGCCGCTAATTTCAATCTAGAGCCGAGGATTCCCGTCATAAAGTTCGGAGAGACTGGCTCTTACTTTGGATTTTCTGTTGCTGAACATCAGTCCGTGAACAGTACGCATGTCACTAGTTGGTGAGTATTTGTTTTGGATAATGAAACTAATCTTGGAGTAATAGGAGGGCAATGATGTCATATGCGAAGGTCGCCTCCCATATGTTTTGTATCGGGCCGTAGATCTAAGAACGTTGCGCTACAAGAATATTGTATTGAAGTGTGATATCACAATTATCAGAATGTGCGGCTCTTATCAGAAACAACGAAGCCATTGTGTTACTCGGCTGAATTTATTCGTTTGATACCGACTTGCTAAGTTAGTATTACAGTCGTGTACTAAGGAAAGTGAAGAGACGTTATCATTATTTAAGAATTAGCAAGAAATTATTCAGTTATAAGATATTAACTTTTTCTCTACAATGATATTAAAATAATGCTACGTTGCACGTTTCAATACTTGAGAAACTTCTACACATTGTTGCGATTGTAAAATTTTGCTTAAATAGCCATAAATTCTCTACAGTTCGAGAGAGGTGATAAATCAACAAGTTTTTCTGTTAGGCACTTCACGTAACCGCACTTATGAAAGTGACAATGCTCTTGTACAACATTGTAAAGTTTAGACTGGACAATAGCACCGTCTGAGCCTCAGAGTTGAAGTGACGGACAAAAAACCTCCGGATGTAGAGTCTACCCTCTACCTGTGAAGTTTGACAACAAACCTCTCGCGCACAACTTAAAATTACTCGGATGTTAATTAAACTTTTTATTAACTTCAGAAAGTATTTCACTTGTCGAGCGATTTAATGGTTAATTAAATGATATTTTTACTTTATTTAATCAGATAAACGCACTTACATTGAACACTTGTTACGATTTAAACAAAAATTAATATTATTTTGCATTGTTACAAGAACAACTACCTAGCTCTTTCATGTTACATAATAAAACTCTAATACCTTAATAAAGTTTACTTTACCGATCGTGTAGAGTCGTAAAGTGGATTTTAATAACCTTGGCTCAATTTTTATTTAGACTACAGGTAGATAGATACTAAGCTTTACCTAAGCCTAGATTGTGAAACTCGCAACGTTAGGAATTAATCGTCTAGTACTTAGATTTGCATACTTTTCCTATAAATCATTCCGGTAATTTTGGTGTAGCGATATCAGTTCTATCTGTAGTTGTTTGCCTGCAATTATGGATCCAGCAAATGTAGAGACAGTAAGAAATATCGTTTTGTTCATTTATGTGTGCGAGGTCAATAAATTCTGATTTTAATAAGATATTTTTTGGTATTCAATGCAGAATTCGTTAGCAATGTGACACTATATTGGCGGCTCTGTGAATGAACTTTGGCAAAGCGCACTATGCATACCCGTCAGCGGTATAACTGCTTGCAACAGAAATGCCAAGTGCAATCTAGTGTGGGATGTGTAATTTATCCCTAGTGTGGCGCCAAGAGCAGGGATGTAGTCTAGTTTAAAAAAAACGGAACGTCTCATACTGGCTTGTCCTGGATAAGTCTTAGATTTTTATAGTTGTTGCAAATACGATACGATGCACTCTACTGAAACAAATAGGTGTTATATTTAGTCGACCTTATTTGTTTGCTATGGAAGTGATGCAACATAAATGGTTTATATAATGTAACCCATTTAACTATGTCGTCGAATGTGCTCTTATGGTCACTAAGCTGGAATCCGGAATGGGTTTTTAATCCCTTTTTTGCTCCCTTTTCAAGTTCATCACGGCTTGCGACCAGCAAGCGTGTCTAAACGTTAGTGCACCGCGCTGAGTGTGACCAATTCACGCTACGTGACCAAATAGATTGTTACAGAATGAAACGTACTTGTTAACGTATTTTTATTGTTGTGCTCTGGTATGCGTTGGTTGAAAGAGTCCAAGTTACTTACAAGAATATCATAGCTTTAAAAAGGGTAGTATTTAAACGAGTGACTGTAAATTTATGTTGTAAGTGTCAAAAATAATTAATGTGGGCTAAAGAATTACTAAGTGAGCGACTGAGTGCGAGTGACGAAAAATCAAAAGAACAGCAACTTACAAAAAAGAATTGAGTTCCTTAAAATACAAAATGAGAAGCTTCATAATATTTGAGCGACCTAATATTTGATTGAGTGTCAACGTTAGGTCCTGCATTTTTTTCAATATTTGGCAAATGCTTTTTTTATACTGAGCGGTATTTTTAACTTTAATGAAGTGTTTCGAATGCAAAAACTACTTTGAAAAATACTATTATGAGCAGCGTATTATGAGCCCACATTTAAATAAAAAATGATCTTATGAAATAAATTTTTGACGGAACACTATTCTAGTAGCGAAAAAAATAAATCATTAAAATTTAAGGGTAGGTAATCAAATGAAACAATATATTACGAAAAATGAAATAAATTTGTATTTTCTTAAATCGAATCAACAAAAAAAAAACAAAATAAAATAAGTCGCTTCTGTCAACCCAAAAAAAAGTAATCTTATTAATAAGGTTCATTGATTGGTACCTATGAGGATTGAGGAGCTCTACCTACTCATCGTCACTGTATGATAAGTGCTGGCTTGGACTTAGCGGGCCGGCCTCGTTTTCTTTTTTGTCCAATAGGTATCAGTTTTGCTTCCAGTGGCGGTGTTGTTAGTTTGAGCCGAATTGCTAGACCCAAAACGTGTTTGCATACATATTTTGTTAAAAATTCGGGACAGTCGCCCCGCCCCCATTCGAATTCGCGCGCTGTAACAATCTGTAGTTTTCATTAATAAAGCGTATCAAAATGAAAAACATGAGACCTCAAATATAATATCAGTAACCAATAATCATTAATAAAGCAGCTCACAAAACTTTGCTTAGAACTAACTTTTTTGTAGTTCGTTCAGTAAAACCTCAATTAGAAAAATCTAATGTATCTTAATATTAAAGTTGCCCTCTCTGTATTTCTAGTCGCTCACTTAGTAATTTAGTCGCCCGGATAGTATTTTTATGTCTGAAATGTAATAATCAAAACCCACATTTTGTAAGCTCGTTCTGGATTTTATTATTGATCAATATTCGTCGTTAGTTTGGTTAATTTTTCGCTTACTCAAATTCATACCGCTCAAGGTATTAAAACAGTATGCCATCATCAGTCGCAAAGTTTTTTTTTAGTCGCTCGTTTTATAATTCCCCCTTTAAAAACAGAAAAAAAGATACATATCGGTATTTTATACGTTGCAATTCCTAATAATAACCTATCATCTAGTCATCTAGACAAAAAAGACGTAACATTTTTGAAAGTAAAAGTCTATAACGGGTTCGTCCCGTCTACGAATTCTTTCTCCAAGATGGTAACACTAGCTGTGTTCTGTTGTGACCTACTCGAACGATATGGCCATGGACCTACGTAGGTGTGTAGTGTACTTAAATACAAGCGATTACATAGACGATTTATGTTTCGTCACAGCACAGCTGTTAAGTCTCTTCCAACCGCTTAAAATTGTGTTAAAATTTCGGTTTACACGCGTGGATCAGATTGTCATACGTAGCCCGAATGTCTCTCTTGGGACAGTAAAAATTAAAAATGCGGCGTAGTAGGCGATAACTGAAGAGTATAACGTTATAGAAGTCTGGATATAAGTTTAAACAAACGTAGATTATAATTAAAGACAAAGCGTTAAGTATTCACGGAAGAGGTGGACTTGCCCTATTTCACTAGTGGTAACAAGGGTGCAGTACTGCAGTTCGTGACAAAAATAGTCCAATCCGATAACAGGGCTATTTACGGAAAGAAAAGAACGCGAGAGAAAGATTAATGTCAGCAGTTTACAAGAGCTGCTGAAAATAAGACAATAATTATATGTATATCTGAAAATAGAGTCGGAGATTGATAAGCCACATATATTTAATTTTAGTGACTCACATTTTACTTCCAGATGAGTTATGCACGCATGCATTTGCATAAATTAATAATTTATAACTTAAACTTATGAATGAGTCACAGTTCTGCACTTCCTATGTTTGCGGTGACCTAGGTAACTAGAACATCGGCTATTATAGTAGATCGTTGGATTGTATCCAAAGCTCCCCGCGGGTGGCTTACGATCCTCCATCCATTCTCTGGCTAAAATTTCAGATATTTCACTGATCTTTAACTTAGTCCTTTGAGATAAAGTGCACTTTCCAATAACGCATTTATTGATAAAGTATTGCCAACTGGTGCTATCCTCGAAGTGCTTGAACAAAGCTCAAAACATTTCTAACTGCTCATTGCGTTTTGAAATTCTAATGAGTGTAATGACCTAAATACATTTGTCTAGACTCTAGAACATCGCTCTTCTATCCAATAACTCCAGGCTAACCTAGAATGTGAAATGCATTCGCAAACTAATTGCGCGAAGTCTATAATTTAAGTGCGCAATGGACGTTTTTTGTTACGTCAAGTGGCTTAATTTATTAGAACTAGCAATGACTCATTGATAATTCTGGATAAGACTACAGAAGACTGTTCATGGAAAAAAACTAGAGCAGATTAAGAAAATTGGGTTATCAAACTAAACTTAAGTTCAGTTAATTGTTTTCGTTTGTTCATTCATTACTTTAGGTTTATTATAAAGTCCCCATTTTGTTGCAAAATCTTTGGTGGTGCACATGTCACCGTAATATTGTGAATTCCGTCAGATTATAATCTGACATAGTTAGATTACAATTATTTAACCCAACCTAACCCACTGTTAGTTTACAATCTCACGCGTTATATTATAAACTGACGGAGTTCACAATTTCACGTTAACACATACAATCAGTTTGATTTAAAACGTAGCTTTATTCGTAAACATGTACTTATCACAAATCGATATACCTACCTACTAGTTATGTACTAGGCATACCTTAAGTCTTCAAAAACGATTACATATAAAATTATTATCTTTGTCCACATAGTATATAAGTTTCTAAGAAAGACCCAGACCATTAAGATGTTGACCAGTAATCTCTTAACCGTATGTCTTTCGATGCCAGTTAGAATAACAGCGACTGATAGTTTACATAGCGTTTACATTGTCGTAGCTTGAAAGTCTGGCGTCTCTACAATTGTATTTTGAGAATCTCATATTTTAAGTTTAACCCTATGAAAATTAAGTAAGATTAGATGACCGCTACTTTCAGTTGCCCAAAAATGCTTTAGTTTTTGAAGCTTACCACACAAGCTTAAAGTATAAGGTATCGACAAAACAGCGAGCTAGGTGGTACTGTGTAGTCAATTTAGTGGTTCATTAAATAAAGTAGTTTAGTACACAACAGTCGGTTTCTTACATTGTCCTTCTCATAGAACATACCAAGTCCTGTTTTGCCCGTTATTTGCACTTTATTCAGTATACTTGGTAGAGCAGGGTACCGTAAATATTATGTCTACGGTGATACTATCGCACTGTAAATACTGCTCGATAACAGTCCTATCTGTGATTACTTAGTATTACAGCTGCCTGCGAACTAATGCCGAAGGATATTTATTTGGGGTTCCCTGTTATTCTTGGCAGGCATGTTTGTTGAAACTGTTTAAGGTTCCGTAACTATTAGGAATGTGTAACGTTAATATACGATATTAGGAACTAAATTAATCAATTTAATTTCCCGGTCACTTAAGAATGAACTTTCTGAAAATGCCAAAAAATTAAACGTAGGTATTATATTACGTAGGAGTAATCATAATTATATTCGTCATTTCATTTTTACCCTCTTCGTCATGAGCTGGTACTCATAGAGCACTTCAAGATCTTTTGTATCTCCCCTTCCGTCACCCCTCAACTCTCTCTGAAGTAGTCATTCACACCATTAGAAGTAACATAAAATAACTTCTTAAAAATATTTGAATATCAAGCATTTTTGTTGTTTACCTACGTAGTTGCTATATTTATTAGTCCACATGCCGTGGAGGTTGTGAATGGAATAGGAGGCGGTAGACTAGTAAATCTTCACACTGGAGTTATTTTGCCGGGAGACAGTTATAATGATCTCGTGGATTATTCCAACTGATATATTAACTTACAAGGTCTACCAAATAGAGAAATGTTTCAGCGAGAAGGCTGTAAATAACGCAGTAACATAAATAACTTACTTATGTCCTAGGTAATATGGATTACAAAAAGTGTGTAAAATTGTTAAGAAAAACCTTTTTAATTAAAATTGTAGGTGCTATAATCAATTTAAAAAGATTATTGTGTGGTAACTTAATTGTTTTACAGGTTTTGTTGTTATTTCCAGTTGTATTGTAACGTGAACGTTGTTTGATACGAGTATTAGGTTTTTACCGTTTTTGTATCAGCAAAGTCGTTATAAGCTACAGAAATAGACGCACGAAAGCTCGTGGGCGTCACGCGTAACTTTGGAAGTTTGCTTACAAATAGAGCCATTTTCTCACACTTTGACACGATTTCGTAATGTTTGTTTACGTAAATAGTTTTTTCACCGTTTTGGAGGCAGTCAACGTTAGATTTTTATTGTGTTTGCTTGAAGAATAGTTCACGACCGAAAAGGGTATGGTCGCATAAGTTTTCCATTTGTAGTTTGACACACCATTTCATTTTACGATTGGATGTTTGGAAACACATTTTTATGTAAATAGCGTGATCGTAAGCGCTCGTTTCAATAATCCTATTTGTGTATTAGGGTTGTCCCCTAGGATTTCTCCAATTAAAATGTTCACACGTCCGCACACAGCGGGGCGCGGGACATCCTAGCGTGTCACACTACTGCGGGACACCTCCACTAATAGAGAATTCAATGAGCATGTTAAGTCCGTAATGTTACCTTAAGTAAGCATACTCCGAACTTCAATCGTTCCCAGGATCATTTGATTTATTCAAATAGTCTTTATGATAAGATTCCACGCTTTTCATTACACAGGTGAAACATTCTTGAGTATATGACAACCCTGACTAAATGTAGTTTAAAGTATTCTAGTTATTTTGTTGACTTTACCGTCGATTGAATGAGATAATTTGTGTTACGGCAATAAAATAATATCCGTAGAAGACGTTGGTTTTCTAGTGATTCCGATTGAAGCTGTGATACGATCTCTGGAACATCATACACCATTCGCTGGACAAACTAAATAAATCTATCTGAAGAAGATAAAAGCATGGGCTTCAATGGCGATGTCTCAACAA
Source organism: Ostrinia nubilalis (assembly GCF_963855985.1). Taxonomy (NCBI): domain Eukaryota; kingdom Metazoa; phylum Arthropoda; class Insecta; order Lepidoptera; family Crambidae; genus Ostrinia; species Ostrinia nubilalis. The sequence continues at coordinate 10,306,097 of NC_087097.1, forward strand.
TGCCCTTGTACGGGTAAGCACGGCGAGGCCTCTAGTGACGAATGGCCACCATAAACTCATCTCCGCTTGATTTATTAATCCATTGAGTTAAACATAATGTTTATATATGGTGTCGTCAAGCGATCTCAGCGCGACGCCTCGTAATGGAACAGTTAGTCTCCCGTGACACGTGAAACCGTGTTCCAATTATTGGACATCACGGTAGCTGTGCTGGCGACTGTTTATTTACCGCCGTTATTTATAAAGACACGTACCTACTGTAGCGCTACAACCCTTTTCCGAAACGTTTATGTCGATAATAAACCGCCTGAGTTATAGCTAGAGGGCACATAACCCGCTTTAAATATGATCAAAAATATTTAAATGCTAAAATTTACACTACTAATCGATATTTTGAAGGGTTTAAGAGCATTACCGTACTTTCGACCTGACATTAGCAGATACGGGTCTATTCTAATACAAACTGTTAAAGCTTAGCAATTATTATTATCTATTTGACATATCAAATTTATTACTTGGTACAGCTCGAATAGAGCTAACTGGCATTCCTATTGACCGACGCAATAATGTTGTGAGCGTTTTGGTTTGTGAATAGAATCGCTTGCAATCGAATGCGAAACGTAATAACTAGGAACAATGCAGAGATAGGGTATCTCGTTCGCAGATTGAGATTGTACTTACGTGTGTCAAAAGAGATTTCATTTGAGATACCGGGGACCAATGCGATCTTCATTCTAAGGTTTTTGACCTTACAAGTAGCTGGTTATGTCACATTGTGTACAATTATAAAGCTCTACATGTTTATGTTGAAATAAAGTCGTAAAGGTTGTTCTGTGGGTACTTTGATTTTATTAAGTTTGGATTGTTTTTGTCTCGTTAAGTTGTAGCTAAAATTATAGCTGGATCATTGTTGAGATTACAAGTGAATACTTATAGAGTAATGAGTTCAATTCTAATAGGTGAGAGACTCGCGAAAGTTATAATAAGTTAATATTCGATCTAATAAACGACTTTCTTAACCAAATCGCAAACACAAACACATCCTAAGCCCACAAAAACATATCGCCACCCAAAAGATACTGCACTTCTTAATGGATGCAGGACTCGGAGGCGAACTGTAAGGAAAAATAGCGGCGATCACAATAGATCGGTACCGGTCGCAGTGATACTAGGACTTTATTGAACTAGAATAGCCGCTCAACACAAAAAAAAAACAAATAGTACAGTTGTTATATTGCTATAGGTGTATTAAACAGCATCAGAATTGATTCGGCTGCAAATTGGTGATAAATTATCCGTATTTATTCGATTTATTGCTTCGAGTCGATGCCACGACTGCGCGTGCGCTGCAGGACTTATATCCGTTTAATTTTATTGGCCATTCGGATCTTTTTAAAGAAGTAGGTACAATTAACCTTCGTTTATCGCCTACGAGCGATTTGAGATGTAAAAAATCGATGTTATCAGTGGAACTTATGATAATTACAGCACGATTAATGCTAATAAATATCTCTAGATTTGTTCTGAAATTGTGCTTATATCGTAAGCTGTAGAATCTACAGTGTAGATAGATTTCTAGAATAGCCTAGTGCTTTAAAGCTTCATAAAGCAGTGTTGTACAAACTTCCAATATAGGCCAGTAGAATTAGATTTTAAATCGGAAATAATTCCTACAAAAGATTTTATTGCTTTAATGGCTTCATTGGTTGCCCATTAAGACTCTCCTAGATTTTCGACTTCGACGGAGTTGTGCTAAAGTGGTGGGGGCCCTCGAAAGGGGCGCTTTTTAGGTTTTCCGGTTATACCACGTAAAGGACTTACTCTATCGAAAAGTGGTCTTCCTGACGGTTGAAGGGCATTTAATCCTGCATCAAATAAGGCCAAATTCATATGTTTTGGACAAACCGTTCTCGTGCAAATGTTCGGCAAAGTAGAAAATATGTGTATAATTAATGACCCTCTCCACGTCCAATAGCTCGTCACCCGTAGGCTCCCAAGCCATGTAAAGGGTCGCCTTAACCAGCGTATCCCTGTCAAGGCTCACGAGTTGGATTCGCTTATCCTTTTTCGTCCCAGCCGTTCCTTAACTGCGGTTGCTGCACCTCTTCCTGGCACTCTCCTGAACGACTTTGTGTTACCTAATGTGGCTGCCCCTCTTCCTTGTACCCTCCTGTACGATTGCATTGCTTAGCCATATGCCTGGTCCAAGGTTCGACGCCACAAAATCAACTTCGTACGCGTGAAAATAGTTTAAATACTATTTTCCGTGCTTGCAACATTTTTCCTTACTGCTTCGCCTCTATTAGTCGTAGAGTGATTGTATATATCCTATAGCCTTCTTCAATTTATGAGCTATTCAACACAAAAATAATTATTTTAATCAAACTAGTAATTCTTGAGAGTAGCGCGTTCAAACAAACAAACAAAAAACTCTTCAGCGTTTTAATATGAACTTGTTGTTGTTGATTTTTGGCGTCGAACCTTAGACCAGGCATACGGCTAGGCAACGTAGTCATGCAGGAGGATACAAGGAAGAGGGGCAGCCACAGTAGGTAACACAGAGTCGTTCAGGTGAGTGCCAGGAAGAGGTGCAGCAACCGCAGTTAAGGAACGTCTGGGACGAACAAGGATAGGCGCATCAAGCTCGTAAGCCTTGAGAGGGTTACACTGGTTGAGGTGGCCCTTTTCAAGACTTGGAAGCCTGTGGGTAACAAACCATTGGACGTGGAGAGGGTCATTAATTATACGTATATTTTCTACTTTGCCGAACTTTAGCGCGAGAACGGTTTGTCCAAAACATATGAATTTGGTCTTATTCAATGCAGGATTAAATGCCCTTCAACCGTCAGGAAGACCACTTTTCGATAGAGTAAGTCCTTTACGTGGTATAACCGGAAAACCTAAAAAGCGCCCCTTTCGAGGGCCCCCACCACTTTAGCACAACTCCGTCGAAGTCGAAAACCTAGGAGAGTCTTTATGGGCAACTAATGAAGCCATTAAAGCACTAAAATCTTTAGTAGGAATTATTTCCGATTTAATTCATTTTTGTGTTTAATTCTACTGGCCTAATATTGGTTGGTAACTTACAAATGATTGTGCCATTCATGTTATTGATTATGAGATATCGTTATCGATACCGACGATAAACATCGAAAAATACTGGCAAATGTATGTGTCATATGAATATGATAGTCATTTTTATGCCTAGTTCTCTGGTCATGGGGGTTTGCTCTTTCCTTTTACATGCAATCCTAAGCTTTTATTCTATCTACTCCAATATCAGAATACAGTCTCGCTGCCGATTCATTCATCTTTTCTCCGCTCATCCATTTCGTTGAACTGTGCTCTATTCAATTTCTCTCAAGGTATTCGATTGTGTGTACATTTTCACTTAAGTTTGTATCATTTCCTTTGTAAAAGGTTTGCTTTAATGACAGATAGGTATGAATGAACGTAATAAATATTTATGAACAGTAACTCAACGTCAATCGACTCTCTGTTTACTATCATAGTATTTATCTTTAAACGAAAGGATTTATACACATTTTGTTGACACATTTTGCATTAAGTTAAAGACTTTATCTATTTGAGATTTGCGCTCGAATAAGTGCGTACAGACTTTAATTTGATATAAGTTGAGTGAACTTATCAACTTTTCATGAAGTTAAACCAAGTTACTTAAATTATTTTCATAAATAAAGATGAGATCTATAAATATTTGATTGTTTGCCCCTTTGACTTGACCTTATGGAACAAGCAAACATATGGCACATCGGCCAAACATAGGCACTCGACCATAAAATGGGCTATGAAACCTAGACTTTAAGACCAGTCTCGTTCTACGTGGCGAAATATCAGTCAGCCAACATAATACGGTACTAAAGCTTGAAGTCGACTGTTCAAGATCATGACAGAGAATCAGTCTCAAGGTTGTCAACAAAATAGGACGGATTATTTTTCATGTACATTTTAATTAACGTCTATTCGAGTGTAAATTTTTCAGTTTCCTTAATTAATGCGGTATATTAATGAATCACTTTTTGGCAATTAATAATAAGCATGAATGATATCTAAAAATAGTCGCAATGACGCTATTAATTCACTTAAACATTTATTTATGATGAGTCACCACGATATTTTGATGCTGGATTAAGTATGACCACACAGTTCGCTGATGTCATGATTTATTACTATTTTTTAGGTCAACCTTTTCATAGACAAACAAAACAAAATTGACACGCTTATCAAACCGTGTAAAGGTTTAAATCTATGAATTTAACGGTCAGTCATCAAGCCTATTGTTGGAGTCAATTATTTTCTAATTACTTTTATTACTGGCTTTCAAAATCACTGGACTTCAGAGAGGGCCAGCCCTCAAAGCTGCCCACGCATGCGTAGGCGCCGGACCACTACTCAACCAGTCTTCAAACAGTACAGGACAGCAGTTTAAACTATACAATTCTGTTGCAAAATCGCTCTTGCTGCAGCCACATAAGATGCCACAATGTTAAGGTTGACGTGACATCTGTACAATGAGCCTGCGTGAGGCGTATCAACTAACCATCTCACTTCCAGAGTGATCTTAACATATTAACTTGTATCATTTATCGGCACCTTTGAATAGATAAGAGTGGAAAAACAATTTCAATTGAGTTTACTACGGTTAGGTACTGATGTGAATCTTGTAGAGATGTCACAACATTGATAGTTAAAGAAACAATAAAAATAACTTAGAATATGAAGGTAAAAAGACAGCGACAGAAAGCACGAGCGGTGAACTTCCAAGCTTTCGGTCTAATGAAGCTTTTAAGCTGCGAAATTCCGCAGTCAGGCACATCTCCGACCTGTTTCGTACGCGATATAAATTGGTATTTTTATTTATCCACAAAGTGATTTGACTTCTGTGGTATGAAACAAGTCCCGGAGGAATTTAGTATGAAATCTGAAATCCGGTTTCAGTAAGCTCACTAAACCATTGTGATGTTAAAATGAACAAAAAGGAATTCTGAAATCTCACGACAGTTTATAAATAGCCAATGAAACTCGACACCGGTCGTTTTGTGCGAAACTATGAATTAAATGTTGACAGTATTTTATGTTCTAAATGTGTCAATATAGAGTTTAATTAGCTAGTTTGTTTAAGTTAATTAAGTGATAATAGGTAAAATAGGCAATAAACATTTCTACAGTAGTAATCAGTAAAAAATATGATAATTGCTTAGCTTTTACAATACTTTAGACATGTTATACATACCTGAATGAATCCAAAAGCTTTTTGGCATAGCGTGCAAATTCAAAACAATAACAGGAAAATGCAACACACCCATATAATTTTCCAGATAATCTATGTACATTAATCTTATACTCGTATCAACGTACAAATGAAAAATAACTGCATAATTTTACGATAGCGTGAGTCACCGTTTCTAAGTACAGTCGTCACAGCGATGACGTTAGCATTCGATACACCTAGTACAAAGGCCCGACAGAACTGTATGTAGGGTTGATGGTTTCAGTGGTCGACATTGGTTTAGTATCGAAGTAGGCAGTAGGAAGGTTACCTACTTTCAAACTACTGTCATCATTTCCCGTAGGTATGGAAACTGTCTGTCATGTTGTCTTCTGTCTCTACATGCTATCAATAAAGTTATACATATTCCTGGCTGTCAGTTCAAAAGGATGTATTTATACTAATAGGTTTTCAGGAGACACAAAAAACTGTTTTATTTTTCATTTGGATTTGACATACGTCCTTTTGAACTGACAGCAATGAAATCACGACTGAAAAGAAGTTACCTACCTATCTACTTTTCTGCAAACTTGCTGAAAACGAGGGAGTGCCGTATCTTTTGTATAATAAGTGATAAAAGCTGATTAATTCACATGGTACAAAATAAGTTAAGGTGTAGCTTTAGGCAGGTTCAAGGGTGCCTTTTGTCTTGTTAAAATATCCCTATTCCCTTTCATGAAACAACATTTAATGTTCAGCCTCTGAGATATTTGAAGAAGAAAGAAAACCATCATCTCATCATAACACAGCCCTACAATTATCTACGTGATTGAAATGCTGAGCGGCGCTTCATCACTAGCACGACCTTTGATTGAATAAATCAATCAGTGTATGATTATGATACTCCTTGCATAACGATGTTTTGTCGCGGCCAGAACAATGTTTATTAATTGAGATGCTCCTTTGTTTTATGTGTTTACATAAATTTGCCGAGCGTTCTATTTATTTTTTACGTAAAAGGATGTTCTGATAGCTATAGTTTGTCTATTTACCTATAACTGTAGAACACGCTGCGAGCAAGAAAATATACCCACCTAAGTCGATCGAATAAATTACTCGTATTTTATTCGATTCGTACATAAATAAGTTCGTAATAAGCAAGCGCTTAAAAGATATGTTTATTTGACTTAATCAGCCATAAAGTGCTAGATTGCTTTAAATATTTCATGTTTTATCAGTAGGAGTCTAAAGTTATCTGTGTACTTATTTCATTCATAGCATTTACTCGTAGTTTACATTTCGCGATGTGTGGGCGATATACTCTGTGTTTATTCGATCTGTGACCCACAGCTCAGCCATTTGGTCGTTATTATCCATTCAAAGTGTTATGCGGATAATAATAATAGTCATTTTCATAATTTATTATTGCCCAGATGCGGGAAATTTGTCGGTGAAGGCAAAGTTTATCGGGCTTGCGTTTTTTCCAATATTGTCCACGAGAATACGTAAAAAACTTAATTAGTTCTTTGCATTTATACCTAACATAATAAATCAGGATACCTAAATGTTATATGAAGAATACAATAAATAAGATTTTTAAGAACACTGTTTTCCAAAAAAAGAAAGCGTTATTATAACAAAAGCAGTGAACTGCTCTACCTCTTTCTATGTTCTGTATCTCTATATCTTAACGTCATTTCGTCACTAGTATTTATTCTGTAGTATAACAACAGTAATTAAATTTAAATTAACAGACCATTGCGTTGGTCTAACTCCGTTGTTAAGCTCGGTCTACACAATTAGATTTATTGCGACAAAGCGAGCATAGAATAGATTCACGCGTCGATATTGCTATCGTTGTAACCCAATTCGCGCCACATCTGCTCTACACCATAGATATCTGTTGTGAAACTGCTCTATTATCAATGTGTCAATGATTTACCAGCGAATACGAAATTGAGATGTAAATAGAGTTACTAGTTTTACCCCTTTGCTTACGAATAGTTCGGTTATGGCTTAAAGCTTAGCTTGTGAGTGAATTTTCAAATATTTTAGTTGATAAAAAGATGAAAGACCCATGCTATTCCCATAAAAGTTATATTTAAATATCCCGTAAAGAATCTAGCAAGAAATAATTAATATATTTACAAAAATATTTTATTGCAACAATGTGTTTTTACGGTGTTTAGCGTTCACTTCTAACTTGTGCATCGTTAAAGATTTCAAGTTAACTTATCGTGTTCCTTAACTAACGTGGAGCGAGGTTCGTTCGTTTATTTTTTGTGGCAGGTCTTACACCAGTTTATTTCTTGTTGGCCGCGCGGCCATCCTTCGTTAGCCCGCAAGGTCACTGTTTTGCTCTCTTTAGAAGGGCAGTGACGCCTCTTCGAAAACTTCGCGATCGTTTTTTGTTAAAAAAAAACGCGAATTTATTTCATACGAAGGATTCGAATTTCGAACTCTCTTTCATACTGGTTATGTTTTTATTTTAACGACACGAAAAAGAGAAGAAGAAGAAAAGAGGTTGTCAATTCGAGTGTCTCTTTGAGGTTTTGCCATATAAAAGAAAAAAGAACAATTTGAATTATTTTTTATTTCCTTAGCTGCTCAAATGCTGCTGTGTACCTACCATGAGTTTACGTTAGGTGTGCTCGCTAGCGAGTACGTCAAAAATCTCTATGAAGATTTTGTTTCTTGAAAGTAGCCGCTAGGGGCGCTGCAGAATATGTCATACAAATTAATGTCATTTTTTTACGCAGTCGCTAGCGAGCACACCTAACGTAAACTCATGGTAAGCCTACTGATCAGCATTGCGATACTTGTGCCATTTATAGCACAGTGTTTATTCGTTGTGCTAATAATAACACAGCGTTAATATTAATAAGTCCGTTGCAAGCACGCTGTCCGTCGATCATAGATGATAAGTTGAGGTAGCCAACCATCTGAAAGTGATTTGGGACTGATGGAGATAGCAATAAAGAAAAGGGGCAGGGTTCTTGAACGTTGCTCAAAACAGTTTATTTTTTATTTTACCCACTTTTATTCTTTTAAAGTCATTAAGTATGCCTATTATTGCTGCACCGAGATGTCAATTCTACAGGTTTTAAGACGGTTTTTTCGCATTTGGAAAAATAGGCCATTGTAGAGTATGCCATAAAGGTAGCAGGAAGGCGCTGGACGCAGGCCGCTACCAATAGATCAACATGGAAAACATTGGGGGAGGCCTATGTTCAGCAGTGGACGTCCTATGGCTGAAATGATGATGATGATGAGTAGGCCATCGGAACCTTGTCTCTCGCAATCGCAAATTATATAGGCGTGTCCCACAAAACCTTGTGTTATGGTCATCATACCGATAAAGCTATCACGGCGCCGCTCAATTCGCCCGGCACACTATCTCCCCGATAACAGTGATAAATGCTGATAATCCTCACGGCGAGTGTTTGCTCGACTCAAGGTGAACCTCGTATAACGTCATCGTGGACAGACGACAAATGATATACATTTGTTGATGCAGAGTGAAAGAGTTTTTACTCTGACTTTCTTGATGTTTTAGAATAAGATTACTAAGAATAGACCTAAGGTGCTAATACTTTAAGCAATAGGTATGTCGTTATCCTTTTATACTTATTATTAAGCCATACGGATTTTTCAACTTTCCATAAATAAACTGTAGGTAAGCACTGTAAAGCAACAATTACTTCGAGAGATCCTTCACTTAATATGATGACCATCGCTGTCAATACAAAATGGGATTCGTTTATATTTATGACATTGGGAGGTTTTTCATTACACCGCACCATATCCGTTTCACGTTTCATTCTTGTGTAATTTGCTTACCCAAAATAAGGATTCGGCAATCGACAAGGTGTCTTGGATGGCTTGTATTTTATTTAATACTCGGTTTGGATAATCGTCGGTTCATATTTGTTCACGAGCCGTCAACCGCTGGGTTCCATTTAAAAAGCGATTTAGCGAGTCAGGAGCGACACGACATAATATTTTCTTCTCAAATGAGGCGAGTTCCCATGCCATTGTCGAGTCGCGCCTTGTAAGGCGCTGCTACAGGCGGATCTCAAACCAGATTCTTTGATCCTTCGAGTGTGGTGCTTTGGGTAAACCGCTCAGATACCCGTCATTGTCATTATAACGAGTAATACACGTTTTATATGCTGCTGTGATATTTGAAGCGTGTATAAATCTTTTTATCTTATTTTATGATCGACATAATTTCATTTACAATACTCCCAAAAATAAATTCTAATAAATAAATTCTAAATAAGTAAATAATTTAACCACGGACGAACTCACTATACATAACGGTATGTAACCTACTAGTTTTACCTCGAATGCTGATGATACGAAAAGGAGAACGCTTCATACGAGTTAAAAACAAGTAATACTATCAAGGTTGCATTACAGGTAGAGTCATGTCAATGCGTTCATTGTAAAATTCCGATGCAGCATTGACATAAATTGAATTACAAAGTGTATAAGACGGGTGATTTTTATTTGTACTGTCTGTAATACGTCAATCGGCGGACTGTGTTCGATATATTATATCTTGGAGCAATAGAGGAGAGATCTGGTGTAAATGGTACTCCCTGTGAAGGATCGAGGCAGGGGTGCGCATTCCGTCTAATTGGCAGTCTGCGCAGTGCCCGTTTTGGTATGGACCACGGTCCGGTGCCTCGGTCACTTTCACTCATTCCAAGGGAGTTTCTTTCGCGAAAATATTTGTATTTTTTTTTAACTGGCAAGGATATCGCGTGGCATCAATTTTGCCATTTGTTAAAATATTGTGTTCAAAGTACATTAAAAATATTAAATAATAACATTACATATGCGTATTTATTTTTATTTGGTAGAGATTTACGTACACAAGAATGTTGTTAGCTTCAACAAAGTTAGTTGTAAATATTATTTCGGGAATTTCATTTTTATTTCTTTTTTATCGTTCATTAGGTCGACTTTGATAGACCCATAACTCAAGCGGCCCATCTGCGGATCGTAATAACTATATTTTGTTTCTTTTTTGTTTTCAACATGTTGTGGGGATTCTTAATGGGGAATATGCTATAAACCACAACTTTTTGTTCATTTTTATTCTTGGGAAACTACATTGTTTAATAGTTACAATAAATATAAAATGCCTGTTATCATGTTGTTTGGATTAAAAAGAGAAAATATTGCAAGAAATTAATCGTAAATTTTCGTGGTTTCGAATAATGACTGACTGTGTGGTCAAAGTCAGTATTGGAAATTCTACATTCAGATTTTTTTGACGAGTTTTTACCAAACAGGAAAAAGTTGCCTGAATTTTAATGAAGTCCAATCAATACTGTCCAGTTGTTAGTGTTTACATTTTGTGAATTTTGTATAAGGCATACCTTCCCTTTTCAGCGTTTAACCTACAAATTCCTGCGGGCAAAATAGGCACGTACCTACGTGTAGATAATGTCGTATTTACATCTCATTAGGGCAGCATAGAGTAGGTTTTCCGAGCTTTCTGGCTCGTTGCTCGGCGAGCATAATCTCAGTCGGGGACACAAAGGCAGCTCGTTTTACACCTAGTTAGGCGCGCTTCTCCCGCCGCAAGCCCTACCCGCTTGTTATGGTAATAGTGGCCAGCGGCGGAGCGTTACCTCTTACCTCTTTGGTAGGTTCGCTACTATGCAATTTTTTTGAAGATCCCGTCATTAGTATCCTTTAAAAAACCTTTTATTACCGTCGATGAAAGCTTTTTTCGTGTAAAGTTACGTGTAAAGCATTCAGTTTCTTTTCTTGCGATGAGTTCGACATAATTCTGTCTTGTGATATTACAAATAAAATAATTATGATGTCAGGTATTTTAGTCTTTGTATAATTTTGAACTTTAAAAAAAATTCAAATGATTAAACGAAGTGTATTGTTTCATCAATATAATTGTTATTTAAAAATCATCACTGAAACAGTAAAAAAAATTAATTTAGAATTCCAGTTCTGTCCTGTAAAGTTTTGAAAATTTGGTGTCCCTACACTCACACTAATCCCATTCGTGTTAGTGTTTCAATGGGATTATTGTGGCTCGTTAGGAGACCTTGTGTTACTTGAGATATTTGAAATACGACTATTGGGCTAATATATTAGCACATTTGTTACATGTGCCGCGTGCATGTTTCCTGTCAAACGTCCATGTGCTCGTAGGTCTTATTACAGGGAATAGTTGAGACATCTAATTACAGCTAAGTACAGATAAAGATATTATTGTTATTAGTAATACAGCAAGAGTTAGTTAGATCGACGCATGAGTTTCAGTTCTGACTAACAAATGTCCGGAAAATTTAGAATAAGTTGGTGTTTATTCAATTATTATAATTAATTTAGAGGGCAAGGATCTATGCATAAAACGAGTAGATTGTTTTTGAGGCTGGCTATGTAGACAGTTTCTTCCACCACTTCGTCTTATAAATAATATCAGTTATTTATTTATACTTTAATGCCAAAATAAATTTGTACATAAGGCGAACTTAATGCACTAAAGCATTCTCGACCAGCTTACCAGTTATTCCTATATTTAAGCTTTTACAACTATTATTCACTACTTCGGGAGTTCACAGTAAAAGCTTTTTTGTTTTTACAACTAGGTACTGACTTTACGCATGTACAGTCATCAGCATATCAAGCTAGCTCTAGCATCTTTGTAGCTGTAATAAGTGCTATTTCGCATCAAAAATGTGTCAGTTATATGCTCTCGACTGTACTTGCGTCTAACGACTTCTGAACAATGCGTGTTCAAAGGTGCAAACGAATCGGTACGAACGTGACTTCTGAGAATTCCGAGTGGCTACTAAAGGTTTATTCGGGTCGGGCAGGTAGACCCTTATAGTTATTTTAGTGTAAGGGACTGGTCAGCAGCCGATGTTATTTGCATACATGCATAACTTGTTCTTCTTCGATGTTTTACCGGAATTCCACTTTCCCTTTTAGGTCTATCAAAACATGTGTGATGTTTTATTGATCATCTTGTTTATTAATTATGAATTTAGACTGATATTTTTATAATTACTTGGAAGAATAGAAAACATCGTTTGATCTATTTTATACCAGTCCAGTTCCAGACATATTTTTTGTCAAAACACAAATGCTTTTGCAAAGGATTACTTTCTCATATTTATAAGTCGCTCGGGAATCGAATCCCTCTTTACAATTAAAATTTTTCACTATTCGCTCCAGAGAGTTGAAGCATCTATTTATAGGCCATAAATTAAGTTAACTGCAGCTGAGCTTATGTTTCACATAAGTATTCACAACAATGGACCAGGTACAACTAATGTTAAAGAGGTAAACATGGCACCATTATAAACGCCAATTACAATAGCAATAATAGGCAGATTTGCCAGATAAACTTAAGGTCAGGCCCCATCGATGCGAACCATCAGAGGTCAGCAAGCTCGGCGACTGCGTCCAATTACTATAACGACCTGTCTTAGCTTGACATTTGATGTCACAAGTCAGGCACATCTGTCAAGACTTGTGTACGTACTGACGACGCGACGGTATGTCAAGCTTAACTTAAGTATCATAAGGAATTGTGATAGGGGTGATTTTACAAAAACAATGACATATATAGTTTGATGCGTCTGGGCATCTGTACAATGTAGTGCGTGCAAATATTTTTATCATATTCTAGGGTTCCTTACAATAATATTACACAGTGTTAATACAAATTACAACGCATACTGAATCAGAAGTCTCATGGTTGGCTACATAGACTCATGCTGTTTGTTTCCTTAATAAAGAAAAATAAAAAAAATAAAATAAAATAGTGCTACATAAAATCCACCGAAATTTATTAAAAAAACAAGTGATATTGGCACACCAGACAGAAATGATTTTATTTTTTATTAATATTGCGGTGAATCAAACTTGAATTGACAAAACAATTTTGATTAAACCATTAATAATAAGCTCCAAAATAACCGCTGACTAACGTGCACTGTTAAAATTACTTGTACTTGTGACTAACAATAATTTAGAGTTATTCTTGGGTTACAAACATGAAGTTATCATAAAATGAGTCAACTATTTTGCTAAGATGTTTTAGCGGAATCATCTGGCATTGTACAAATAACAAGTGTTTCCTCTTGCTCCTTCTTGTTTGGGGATGAGTCGGAGTGATGACGTCATGACACGCAAATATAAATATCAGGGACCTGAAAGATTTATTTTTGAAGCTTATGAACTCTATTTCGCGTACGAAATTCAATATCGCTAATTATGTAACGATGAAATGAAAATTATTTATTTGGGATAAAAACCCACATACCTATTACTTGTTAAATCAGAATCATAAACTAGGGTAGCATAGAGTTTTATAATTGGAATAAAAGCATATTTTAAAGTTTATTTATATAGATTTCTAAACAACTATTTTATTATTGTATAGTAAGTATTGTAATTAATGGTGTTTTTTTTTCTTTTACAGGTAAGACTTCCAGATAATGAATAGTTTCTTCTGTGGTATGTTATGAAACTGAAATAATAAAACATGCAATTACATCGATATATTAATTTGAAAATTGACTCGTTCGTGAGAATTTAAGCTGCTTTTAAGGCGATTTATAATAAACTGAGTTTTGTTTTTTAATAAGTGAATGCTTATCGCTTTATAAGATATTGCCCGAAGACAAAACGCCGTTTTTGGGTTGGTAATGTAGAATAATTTGCGTTCACTGTGCATTAAATTACATGAGAAAAAGGCATCATTATTAAGTTTTAAAACGAAATGTTTTTACTCGAATTTGCATTTATGGTAGGGCATCATTAACTTATGAAGAGCATTTCCAATACCTTTATGTAAATTTTGGGAAAGTTTCCAATAGCTTACTCAACTTGACTCAAACACTATACGTGTAACATAAGTACTGTGTACATAAATATATTTTTTTGTTTGATAGGTATGTATTATCATCTCATGTCAGTAAAAATTCCAGTCACCATAGTAAAAGTTCTGTCTAGTTTAGGCTAATGTAATTGGTGTCATAGTTAAATCACTGTAAATACTGTAATTATTAATTTATTATGCAAGACCGTAACCTGGCACTTACCTATATTCAGCCTGAAGTCACTCAAGACACGGAATAGGTACTTTAAACAGCTATTAGCATTGTCGGGTGCTGTTCGAAGAACCCAAGCGAGCTTATGGTGTTGGCATGTGGCTTCCTGGCGCTTGTCCCCACAATGCGATCCAGCAGGCAAAGTAGGCAGCGAACTAACAGGTTGTTTCTCAATTACCATTTGATAAAATGCAGCGCCGTTTACTTGCCGGAATCTAAGTAGTTAAAACATAACAAGCTAATTGATTGAATATATCGGAATTGTAAGACCTAAAATTGGTCGAAGAACTTAGATTTTTTTAAACTTTTCTGAATAGTATAATCGTATGAATATCGTATCCTGCAATATTCGAAAAATGCGAACGAAAATTGAACGAAAATTTTCGATAATAAGTAAGTAGGTTAAGATCATTTGATTGGAAGAGCTTTGAAAGCTTTCTATGAAAGTAGGTAAAACTATAAAATAATATTTGCAGCAAACACTACTGTTATTATTTTATTTGTTTTCAACTTTCTCTAGTTTCAACTTTCATTACTGATAAAATAAGAAGTTGTTAAAACGTTGAGCTTACTCGTACATTTGCGCAGCAGTGCTATCACGTGTTTTACGACTCTCTGCAGAGATACACCCGTAATTACTGTGAATCTACAGATTTTAGGTGTGTTAGTGACTGTGGTAATAAGTACCACTTTTATGCTGTCTTTATCTTTTGTGACTGTCTTATGACTTTTGTGTCTACTAATGGGACTTCCATACCATGTTAACAATTCTTCCCTGTATTATTCTTATGTATTCCTATGTACTATGTCTTTGAGGATTACCTCAAAGAATAACCATTTGCACCCTTATCTCAGTAGGTAAGTTATACTTTGCCAATTTTAAAGAGTCTATAAGCTCCATAATATGTCTTGTTAAATTGTACAGTTACCGATAGACGAGGTATAAACGTGACGATTTAAAAACATCTGCGAAGTAAGGCGAGGCAGTGCCGACCGGCGGCATTGTAACTCGGACTCATTATGTACAGTTAGGTGGCGCTAACGGGTTGATCGCGAATGCTGGCCGATCATCTTCCAACGATTAAGTCGCAGAAAAAAATACATTCCAATTCCTGATAATGTTCTAAAGCTTCGCTTGTTAAAGCAGTTGCTGTGCGACTGGTCACGATTTTGCCAATTGCCGATATACCTAATATTTGACTTACATAAAATAAGAAAAAGTAAAGATGAAAAAAACAAATTAACATGATCAAATAAAAAAACAAATTAAAATTAACTTTGATAATTAAAATAACAAAATGTGACAGAAATCTATTGTTATTGAACTGAAAACTCTGTTTTATAAGATTTATTGTGATTTCGGTGATCGTCTAATTAACAAAAAGTGTGATACAAAATCGCACAAATCAAATACGATAGTTTAAAATAACTTTGGCCGGTGAATCTGACAGTGTTACCCAAATAAAAGCACAACAGAATGCCAAGTA
This sequence comes from Ostrinia nubilalis, assembly GCF_963855985.1. NCBI lineage: Eukaryota > Metazoa > Arthropoda > Insecta > Lepidoptera > Crambidae > Ostrinia > Ostrinia nubilalis. The sequence goes on from NC_087097.1 coordinate 10,321,912, forward strand.
GGTAATACTATAAACGTTAGATATTACTCATTTTGGCAAACGAACGGCAACGAAAATAAAACCACTGAAAGCTATCTACCGTGTAGCAGGATATGACTTTGAAATTCTAACTTTAATTTAGCACCATCTCGAGTCTCAGCGAGTTTTTCAAACGCTCGGCGCGCCGTTACGCGGAGCAGCATTACTAGTTCTTTCACCGATGTGTGTTCGTACGTTTTACGTAACTGTGTTTCTAATAGCTCTAAGTTTTTCCTAGTACCGAGACATCTATATAATTAATGCCACCGCACCGTTACTACTCCATTTCATTCAACAAATCGTCCGCATTTGGTTTTTAAATGTTACAGTTGTCCACAATCAATTGTAACTGCGTCCGTGATGCATATTCAACGTTGTTTTTCTGGAAAGCCCTTCGTGATGTTGTTTTATTTATTGTTTTCATAAAACTTTTGCAATTTCGACTCTTATAATAATTTAGGTCTGTATAATTTCTACTCAAATGCTATAAAATTATCACTTCACGGGATTTATTGCAACAATATCTATTTTAACGGTAAATAATATTTACCCTCCCGACGTTTCGGCTCGGTTGCACGAGTCATGGTCGCGGGCAGACTGAAGAGATGCGGCTCTCTATACCTAATATTATTATACTAGCCGCATCTCTTCAGTCTGCCCGCGACCATGACTCGTGCAACCGAGCCGAAACGTCGGGAGGGTAAATATTATTTACCGTTAAAATAGATATTGTTGCAATAAATCCCGTGAAGTGATAATTTTATAGTAAAAAATGCAACATAATAGTTTAAAATATTATACTCAAATGCTTATTAACTGTACTGTACTGTGTGCGTTCTCCATAGATTTTATCATAGCCAATTGACATAGTATTTTACGTTAATTATAATAAAATTAATAATAAAAACATGAAAACAAGTATGTAGGTACGTTACCTACTATGTCGCTTGGGACACACTCACTAAACTTGAATCGCACGCAATACATGCCGCGATCGTAGGTAAATATTTCGTATCTATACATGTAACTCGTAGTGACAGACCCTTGGTTTGGGTTATTAATATGCAGTGACACGCAAGTTTATTTGATATATTAAACCTTAATGGTTACATGGTATCTGTGCCTCTGTGCCATCAAAACACATTATTAACGAGATACAATTTTCCTCAAGGGTAGAGCTTTTGGTAGAGCTTTCTATACCGATATGTCATATATATATTTGTGAAAAAGTATAAGTGGATTAGTTGTTGCTTATGATAGTAGGGTCATGTGTTCAACAATGAAACACTAAAATTTCAAAGTCTCATAAATCTCTTATTTTCATAGATAGAAGTCTAATTTTTGACAGGTATGTAGGCAATTTTATTGGGTTTAGGATGGCATTAATGTTTTTTTTAATTGATGTTTAATCAATCAGCAAAAAAATAAATTCACACAAATTGGAAATGTTTCATTGTGTCCACTGTTGTGTACACAATGAAACACCTCAAATTCAACAATGAAACATAATAATTAATTGTGTGTCAACAATGAAACACTAACAATTCAATATCTCGTACACCTTTTGTTTTTACAGATACAAGTCTAATTTTTTGAAGCTACATAGTTAACTTAGTTGGGTAGGTATCGGATGTCATTTATGTTTTTTTTAATAAATTTGTAATCAATTAGCAAAACAATAAAAACAAACATATTGGAAATGTTTCATTGTGTCCGTTCTGATGTGCACAATAAAACACTACAATTTCAACAATGGGACATTATAATTGAGTGATTGATTCATATTTATTGAATTTATGAAGTAAGTGAATAATAAAAAATGCCCGAGTCCAATCAAAAGGTTTTATTAATAATTGAAATTTAATCAGACTCATCAGATTACCTATAACTAGTTAAGATAACTCCTTACTATTTACTATTATATTTTTTTATATTATCTCCTAAATGATCACTTTTCTTCCTCTTTAGAGATTTAGTTCGCGCCATCTTAAATGAAAAATAAACATCAAATTTTAGGATAACCTAGTAATTTATAGCCTTAAAAATGATTATTTGCACGGACAGTAGATTTTGTTTGGTATATGGTATTAAACAATGAAACAATGTTTCATTGTGTCCATCATGCAACTGTTTCATTGTTGACTACATAGGGTTTATTTTAATAACCCCAAAACAAATCACTAATTTGTAACACTTTTAACATATAATTTAGTTCCACTTAGTCTATGATATATGTGTAATTCTAGGTAATCATGAAAAATATAAATTTATCAACCATATTTTTATCAAAAATCTTTTAATAACGACAAAAATATTTACATTTTGGTGAAAAAAATAAATAATCCTCCACAGACACGTCTTCTCACGCGTGGCGCCGACACGAACTGAGGTGCGGCGGGGTATTGTCGAAAGTATCCTTACGCGATATAGTGCACGATATGGCAACGCAGCATTTAAGAAATATTGCAGTGTTTTATTGTGTACCATTGTTTCATTGTTGAACATCTGACCCTACCTACTATTTTTTAATGTAAAACACTGGAATTTTCAAAATAAATAGGTAAATCAGAGATATTTATAACTAACATTTTCAATGTATCGCTGTTGATAAAATATTTATTTTTATTACTCACCTAATTTTTGTCCAATTTTTAGAAATAGCGCTTCAGCCAGAAGTACTTGAGTACGTTACACTTTTAAGCTTACCCCACATCTTGTTATAAAAACATATAAGTTTTAAATGATAATATAATCAATGATGCCACATAATAAAAGTTCAAAGTTCTCGATAAGGCTGAGTTATTTGGCGAATATGAAATGGTCAACGGCCTGGAATGTCGTCCGGCAGAACCTGCTTGCGGACTTAGACGTGTTCACAAAAAGGTTACGACACATGCAAATCCTTAAATTCAATACCGATGAAGGGAGAGAAAATTTCATGTGGCTTTCACCATTAGAAATTGCGATTCATAAGGAGGGTTGTGAAGTTAACTTTTGTTCGTTCCCTTTACCCAAATTACCTCCACTGCTGGACAAATGATTTCATTAATTACGTTAAGACCTAAAACCTGCTGCCCGAATCCAGGTATTTCCTTCGACCTTCGCCAGAGCTTTCTGCAACAGTCACGCGGGCAATGCCGTGGGCAAAAGCTAGTTCACTATCTAAATACCGTAAGCAACTACTGTTTTCAACCGACTTCAAAAAAAGGAGGAGGTTCTCAATTCGACCCGTATGTTTTTTTTCTATGTTTGTTACGCGATAACTCCGCCAATTATGAATCGATTTGAACAAATCTTTTTTCGGCGTATAGGTAATACCTCAAGGGTGGTCCCATTTAAATTTAATAATAAAAAAAACAACCCCCAAGGGTGGAAAATTGGGGATGAACTTTTTTATACGCAATATCTCCGCCGATTATAAACCAATTTGAACGATTATTTTTTTGTTGAATAGGTATTATCAAAAGGGTGGTTTCATGCGAATTTGAACAAAATATTACACCCCCAAGGGTGAACAATTGGGGATGAACTTTTTAATACGCAATATCTCCGCCGATTATGAACCAATTTGAACGATTATTTTTTTGTTGAATAGGTATTATCAAAAGGGTGGTTTCATGCGAATTTGAAGAAAAACTGGTCATGGTAGGTACAACTCCTTAATGCTTAGGAGTTGTAGGATAATTCTTTAAATATTATAAGTACAAATAGACCAACAGTTGTATTCTTTCATGTTTTTAAGGTGGGCTGACGGTTTAATTAAGGTATTTTTAGGTTTCCTATATGGTAACCTGTATTTTGTAGGGAATATTATTTTACACTAGACATGAAGAATATGGTCTCAATGTACTGCCTACCTTCAGTGGTAACATCAAGGTAATAATTAGTTAACTAAAAAGCAAGAAATAAGTAAAATTTTATAAAAAAAAATAAAACCGACTCCAAAAAACCTACACTAAAAAGTAGAAAAATAATTACTAATTACCTACTTATTTATTAGGACGAATTATTAATATTTATGTAGGTATACCATGATTGATACTTTTGGAGTCGGTGCAGGCAAACTTTACATGTTTCATAATCTTGGCACCGACTCCAGAAGTATCAATCATGGTATACCTACATAAATATTAATAATTCGTCCTAATAAATAAGTAGGTAATTAGTAATTATTTTTCTATTTTTTAGTGTAGGTTTTTTGGAGTCGGTTTTTTTTTTATAATTCATGGTTGATTCACAGAAACCAAATCCAGTTTTACGAGTAAGAGTATGACTACTTACTGAGTACATCAAATACCTAAATGTATTTGTTGTTCTAATGATGAAATAGATGATTATTAATAAATAAACTAATGGTGTCAACAGGATAAACTACGAGGATATGTATATTGTATTTGCTGTAATTCTAATGACGGAAGGGATGATTTTTAATATAATAATCAAATGTTATGGTAATTAATTATCATGTCAACAGGATAACATACTGCATTGTTATGGTAAAGTTTCGGTTTAAAAACAGTATAATTAATGAGACTATGGTAAGACAGACAGTACCCAAAATTTCAGCCACTATAATCCATGAAATTGCCAGCGCTACTTATTTTGTTGTTCTGTAAAATACCTTCTACGAAAATTTTGTTGGTGCAAGCTGCACGAGAGAGCTAAGAAAATTCTTAGGTAAGATTAAGATTTAGCTGCTTGTAGTTTCGATTTAATCACGGCCATGCCAGTGAACTAGATCGAGGTGAAACGACAGAGAAACTAGGCATTTGCAAGGTTTTATATTTAGACTCTGTCATATCGTAGATTTTAAATTCCGTAGAATGCTGGTTACTTTAACTCTAGCGGCTAACATTGCTCAACAAAAAGAAAGTAAGCTGTTATAGCCATGATATTGAACGATCAAATTCGAATGGGTAATGTGTATTTTTTTATGCATAATAAAAAGGCAGGTATTGGACCGTAATATTGGTACCTTACTGGTGCTTATCATCATCATTCAGCCACAGCACGTCCACTGCTGAACATAGACCTGGGCATCATGATCATAGGGATGATGAGGGTATAACCATACCGGTGTCTATACAATTATTTATTTGGATATAAGTATTTTCAAAAGTTTGTACAATATTGTTCGTCCGAATACAAGTTACAAGTTGAATAACTAGGCTACACTTTGATTACTTATATTATTGAGTATCTTAAATATATTTTGTACATGGTTAAAAATAGACTGAATAGGAAATCGCAAGCATTTATGAGAGCAATGACGTAGCCCCAATAGCTCCGGGAAGGAGGAAATCTGTTCCAATCTTGAACTAGAGATGAGTCAGTTTATGATCCGGGCTACGAGAATTACATGAATGATGTGTGAAAGTGCATCAGTATATGAATGACTGGAAGTTATATTTATTTTATTACGTGGCTAGGAAACACCTTTATCTTTGTAAATATACATAACATTATTTTTATAAGGCTTGTCAAGCAATCCTTAAGTACATGCATGCATTGTAATAAGTATAGGTAAGAAACACACTTAACCCAAAAAGCGGTATTTTATGGAGGTTTGTCAGTCATTTGAGATTTGGGAAAGTACTGGACTTTCCCTATCTCTAAATTTTATGAATTCATAATCCTTATATGACTAGATCCTTATTAACAAAATAATTTAAAAGGCAATTATAATATGTAGGTATATTTTAATTATTGTGTGTATGTTAAGTCTTGATAATATAAGTACGTTTTAAGATCGGTCTTAGATCGTGGCCAAGCAAGGTTACGGATTATACAAAGGATTTAATAATGACTATAAACGTTATTCAATCGAGATCTTAGAGATTAGTTATAGAGGTCAAGGGCCAGCGGTAACGTAAGAGGTATTTAAGGTGCTATTCAAGTATAATACACGATGTTGTCTTGCTCAATAAGCAGTAACTTAAATTTAGTTACAACTAGGTATTAACCTTAAGCATTGCGAATCTGTGATGCGCACGCGCGTATCTTTAAGCCTCGTGGCTAAGTAACAGGATATACTTAACGCGACTTATTACAACTTAGTACCTCCTACATAATTAACTTTTCTGAGAATGTGAAAAATATCCTCTTTTCAAACTTTCTACTTTATTTTTTTCATCAGATCTCATAAAATAAGCATATCAGGCAGGCCGTTTCGTCACTTCAATATACATGAGGATACTACTCGAATTAGGATTACCTTTGGTTTTAGTCTCACGTGGAATCTAGCAGAATAAAGTCACCTGCAATGAGCAAGTTTTAAAGCTGGCCAAATTGACACTTTTTGCGAATAACTTATAATACCATGTGATCTCTACATAAGTAGAACCTTCATGTTTCTGTCGGTTTAACCATGAAAACTGACTTACTGGTCCAGCAGGCGAGTGACAGGCGGCCCTCGGGCTGGTGATCCGACAACAGCCCGCAAGGAATTTGCGTGGGAGATCCGGGAATACTTGCATCTGTAGCCATGGCCAAAGGCCTTTAACTACAAAAGCTTTTATAGCTGACCATTTGGGTACTTGTACTATGGCAATGAATACCCCAGAAATTGCAAATAGAATACTGGTATTTAAATACCTACTCGTAGATTTATACAATAAATAGGCAAGTAAATTATTTTTGTTTGTATAAACGTTAAAACTCTAATCTGAAAAGTGTGGTCTAGCTAAGGAATGTTTTTGGTTGTCATTAGATAAATGAATAAAACTTGTAAACCATTCCCAGTCCATGTAACTTCCACTTTTTAATATGGTTTTACAAATGCTGAGACATTACATAATTAATTCTAGTTATTGTGAAATGTTTAAGCTCAATAAAGCTACGTGTTAAATAAGTAAGCATATCCTTTTTAGAAAGTAAGTACTATAATTTTCTGTAATTTATAGGCTGTTAAAATAACACTAGCATCCGTTTAGTTACACGTGTTTTAGAAGATTTTATTTACGTATAATTTCTATTGACGTTTAAACTAATAAACTACAGAATCAAAACGTAATTAATTTAAATTTCAGTACATGTTTTCGTCAGAGTTAAGTTATATATCAGTGTGAGGCGAGACGAGGCGAGACGACGAGGCTTAAAGTTAAAATCTTATTAACTCTAAATTAATAATATTCCTTTTTCACTCTCTCTATCTCCATTTTAAGCGACAATAATAACATATTTTTTTATAAAGCATTATTATTTTATATTCGAAGCAGAATATTACAGATCTCTCTAAGTCTCAGCTAATCACTTATCGATCTTTCTTAACAAATTATGTAATTTATTTAAAAATCAAACTGTTAGGTTAATAAACTTTTAAAATTGCATCAGATTAGGCTCTACAATGCACGATTTGTCATGCACAAACGTATGTACAGACTACAGATAGCACATCAACCCAAACATTGACTCTTACGTAGCCGGAATAAGTACTACTTTGCACCCAAAATGTATTATTTGATGATTGTATGTACTCTCATACATTCGGCCAGAGCTTTCGTGGAAGGCATCCTCATTAAGGGCTTCTTCAGCTTCCAGTGGGAGGATGCAGTGCGATATCGAATAATTAATCAATACCGTATACAGACGAAGTATGATATTAACTTACACAATGAGACAGCAGTGATTTATCATGAGCATAATGTGACGTTAAACGGAAAGTGTGGAAGATGCTTGTACTGTGTTAAAAGAAGTACGGATACTTTTAAAGGATGACTGCACATCAGACTATAATTTCTTGTTTCAAAATCGCCCCTATTAGAAGCATATTAAGATGCCAGTGTTTAGCTTCATGTGCTACCTATTCACTGCACTAAAAGACATTGTTTTAGAATTGACATTTACATCTCACGTACATATTGATCATTATATTTTACATCATCATTTCTGTTGTAAATGTTTGTATTGGTCTGGAATCGAACACAATATAAACAAAAACGTTTTACTATTGTTTCACGCATCACGCCGCTAGAACTCAATATAGAAGCAAGTTAAATATAAATCTTAATTAGTAAACTTGGTTTGTTTTTAATTCCAATAGTGAAAAGGTTTTAATGCATTAAGTTTCTTCTGCAATCTTAGATCGTAACGTATTAGATGATTTTAGTTACAGTATCGTGGTATGCGTTAGGTTTATAGTTTCCTTGTAAACATGATTATAATTGCAACTTTAATTGCTTGATTACTTGACGATTAATCGTTCCTATCTCTTTAATTAGTAGCAGATATTATCTATAGGTTTATAACAAGGATACAGTTTTATTTATGTTGTTTTGTACTTGTTGCAAGTCTGATTCAGCTGCTATAAAATAGGTTTATGGTATATTTTATGATAGCAAATATGATAAAAAATAGCCATTATTGTCTTTTACCCACAGAATGAGGCTATGGACCACTTTCATGTTGCGGTCATAAACGTAATTCATCAAATATTTTATTGTCCTATTTTACGATGTTTTTCCTTAATACATGCGTCTATGTTACATAATTTAGATGATGCGGAAATATCAGAATGTGCCATAAACATTAATAATGTGACAGAGAAAGGTCTCCAAATATGGCTTCGCAACAAAAAGTTTCGACAGTCGAATTTAATCGATGGTTTTTATAAAATTAACACCATCAGGCCGAACGAAATGATCACGTGCGTAATTCATTGCCTCTATATAAGGATGAGATACCGCAGTAATGAACGCACATCCGATATAATGTACGGTGTCTTCATAAAACATTGTGAAACTCAAAGCAGGAATTCCCAGTACAAAATAATTTCTCTTCTTAACAGAGAGCTTAATCCTTTTGAGGGAAACGTAACGAGATGCATGCCTGTTACAAAGAACTCGTTGTTTTTATTTTTCCGGCCAGTCCAGGTTATTTCTGATAGCTTTAGTGTAAAGCAAGAATGTTCAGAAGGTCTTTTTCAAATACGAATTCTGAAGAAAAATTAGCTTGTGTAGGAATGCAATTAAATAAGATAATTTCAGTATGGTACATTTCTGGTGTAGCTAAATATTACTCGTATCTGATGTCGACTTCTGTAGCACAGCTACGATATTATCGTAGCGCTGAATATAACGACTTTTGCTTACGAGTATCTTATGTGTACTGAAACCTGAATAGTAATACATGTAAATTGTGTAATTGCATTCAAAAGAATGGTTGTTTATAATGTTAACGACTGCTGGACCTACTTATTTTATATTTATTGCATAGTCTATTCAACATGACTTCATTGTTCGTCGCAAGCCTCTCTAATTTACGACGGTTACGTCCCGGACTATTTCTGGTTTACAATGACCCAGCTATCTCCGAACCGAATATATGGACTTAAGTCAATTAGTTCGAGCTTTAATAAAGCAATTTAGAGGCTATTAATTGGTAGCCTTTTAAATTTTCCGATTAGATTGCTTGGCCATAAGACATAATCTTATTAGGGTTCCTAATGGCTATGCCTTCGGGTCTATTACTTCCAATATAATCGATTAGTTGACTGCATCCATTTTTCTGTCTCTGACCGCTAATGTGACGAGTTACAGAATGTACCTACTTAAATCTTATATTTCTCCATAGGAGATTTTCTTAAAAATAAGACATTATAATAAAATAAATTATAATTTTAATTAATTAATGTAGGACAAAATTTAAAATTTGCATGCTGTAATTAAGTATGGCTAAATAGGCATAAGTACAATAACTTAAAAATGTAATAACACCCACTTTGTGAAACCCTATTTAATGCAAATAAATTATATTTGATTATTTGATTTGATTCTGCAACTCGTCAAAATGAGCTATAAACTTGTGGGACGAGTTGGGGAATTATTCGAATGATAAAATATTATTATGATAAGTATAAACGAGATTTTTGAAGTATGCAAAAGTTTTTTCATCTTCTAGAGTAGGTGGTAGAGACAGAATCGAATATAAATGGATACAATGTTCCAGGATTAGGGCTTCTAATGCCTACTAGCTTAAGAGAACAATAGCAATAAATATGAAATGGGAACGAAAGTTCAGAATAAAGAATCTATTAATGTCGACAATGAATCCCCATGGATTCCCCCAGTCGTGTCCGCGGAATGACTGGCATGAAGTGGGACACAATGGCTTTGGGGTGGCCACACCACATAAATTGTCTACGACAGTGACAGCTTGTAAATGGATACGATTTTAATTACGTTAATTCTTTTCTCTTTTGGAACCGAAATAAGGTAAAATCCAACAGTCCGTGATGAAACTACGTTAAAAATTTAGCTTAGACAATTGGCGTAAATATTGAAATTCAATCGCTCACAACTTCATCACCAAAGAATACAAGCAGAATTAAAGAATCCCAAAAATTATTAACTTACTACGAGTATAGGTTTAAAGCCTAGAGGGTTCTTTACGCTATAGTTTTTTATAACGGACTAATCCTTGCACGAGAAGCTGCTAAGTAACATTATAAATAAACCTCATTGAAACTAATTTTGAATTAGTAAATATTAATTTAAAACATATTACTGATTATAACTTCCTTTGTTTTAGGTAAGTGCTGCCAAGGCTACGAGTGGAATATAAATAGGGTTGAAACTATACAGGTAAAGTTTATTAAAAAAAGTAATAATACGATTATTTATTTAAATAGAATCTATCAACATTTAAAAGATAATAGGTACATATTTTAATATTGGAAATCGAAGCTAAGTTTTATTGAATAACCTACTAGGTTACGAATAATTTCATATAATTGTTAGTTTACTTGTAATGAAATCTGTAAAGAAAGATCGAATTTCAGTTAGCTGATTTTAGTGCAAAGTTAAATAACTTTTTAAGTTATTATTTTGTTTGTAAGCTTAGACAAGACCTGAATTTCAGTGGCCAGCCCTAATCTGAATGACGTTAAAAAACAATAAAGTACCTAGTTAAAACAGTACATCATTGAGTTTAAATACACATGGTAAGCAACATACCCAATACTTACCTATGCGTACATTTATATTCACAGTTTATAAATCACTCTAGTCCCGCCGTATTTCGCGTATTGTGTTTTAATAAGTACCTAGTACCTACACATTATTATGTGCGTACTACACTCGACATCAAATAAATCGCACCTCCCGCGACAAGCATTTTCAAACGTATGCTTCCCCACTTCCCACCAATATTGGCACCATTTAAAAGCCTAGTTCTAACCTTCATTGCATTAAAGGAAAGGTTTTTACCCCAAAAATGTGTCTTTAGAAGGATCCAGAGTCACTTCTTCAAAAAAAGGTAGTTACGCTAGTGCCAACTTTTATGGCTATAAAACTGTTAAGTTGGGATTAATCGCTATCCATCTGTTAAAGAGGACACGTGAGATCATTATTTGGTTTTATAACCATAAAAATTGGTCTAATTGATCCCATAGGTGGGCCCAAAGTGAGGTATTTTTTCAAGTCACATTTATGGTATATGTTAATCATTTATTAAGAAATTAAATGTGTTTTTCTCTAAGGATATTTATTGGGCTTTCAAATAACACCAATATTGTTGGGGCACCATGATTGTGTCAGAAGAAAATCGTTAAAGTTCGCGTCGCGGAAGGTGCGGTTTATTTGATGTTGAGTATATTTTAAAGTCAAAGTCAAAATTGTGTACCTACTTGTTAGTAACTCATGCTCAATGCTCAAACCTCTGCTTTTCAATTTCTAAAGTGGGTTATTAAAAACACACATACATATTGTTATTTTAATACTATAACTTTCTAGTCAGTTTTTTGCAGTTTCGATAGAAATCTATTGATCATTGGGTAATTGAATAATATAGTCAATCTTAATATCTTAAATAGTTATTCGTTTAATGTTTTAAGTATGTAAAAGTTTGTCTTTAAAAATCAATGTCATGATGGATGACGAAATGATTAGACGTTGACTGACGAGTAATTAGTGGTTGCATGATTAAATAATCGCATTCAGTTCAAGTTGAAATGCAATTAAGCTGTAATTGTGCTGTAAAACGTTTACTTCATTTTGTTTTTAAGTACAGTAATGTAGCAACATAATTTCGGGGCCCTGTCAGTTTTGGAGCACTTAATTTCATATATTTTCGTCTGTATTTTCGTTTACAATTTGTTTTTATTGAAATTTAAATGAGCGTTTTAAGAATTTTAATGCATGATGCAAAATACAAAGAAAGTTTAGGCCACCTACGTTTTTGACAAAATTAAGCGTGTTTGTATTTTAGCCAACTTTATGGCTTAACTATTTATTTTGATAAGTAGATAAAGAAAACTAAAAACTAAGTTATTTTGTGGAAATAATCTACTATATAAAAATAAGTCGGGTTTTCCTCCCTGACGCTATAACTCCAGAACGCACGAACCGATTTCCACGGTTTTGCATTCGTTGGAAAGGTCTCGGGCTCCGTGAGGTTTATAGCAAAGAAAATTCAGGAAAAATTTCAACAGAAAAGCGGGAAGGGGGTAAAACGGGATCCACGCGTACGAAGTAGCGGCGGCCGCTAGTATTTTATCATTATTCAGTTAAAATTAATAAAAATCAAATAGGTGATGGTCAAAACGGTCAATACGTTTGTAAAAGGAAAGGTGTACAGCGGAAGTTTTAGTTTAACAAACACATGGCTGTACCCTTATCTATCTCGACGATAATGTGTTCAAATAGAAGATCTGAGATACAAAGTGATTTCACTAATTCACATTTCACTTCAACATAAACATCGGTATTGTGTGTGGAATATCGGGTTGCTGATCAAACTGTACACAAAGCTGTGTTTTGGTTCTTATAATCTTTGGAATAAAGTTTAAATTGATTGAAGTGTGTAATAGCAGCCGTCCATCGTAACACAATACTTCCGATCTCAGTCAGGCTTTCATACGTGATAATAAAGGGGATTACACAAAAGATTCGCCAACATCGGACCATGAAAGGTGTTCTGCGACGTATCCTTGAACGTTGTCGAATTTAATTGTGAAATAAACCGTGAATGGATCAATGGTCGGCCATGAAGAGGCTATTTGTACGCGGAAGCGCGTATAATGGATCTTAATTAAGTTTTTAACTACAAAAAACATTACCATTTTTAACTACAAAAAACATTACCATTTTTAACTGAATAACATAAGGTAGGTGGCTACTGGTCAAAAGTGAACGCGATTTAGCAGACTCTTGAAAAAATAAATGATGTAGGTACTTAGTGTATATGCTGTATGCCAGACTATTTAAAGAACATTATTTTAATAAAATGAAACTTTGAGAGACGTTTCCTCATTTTTTCGTGACTTTCACTGACACTATTAGCAGTGAACGGATAATGTGCACACAAAGTAGGTAGACATTTTTGGGAGAGATGATGATGATGATGATACAACAAGATTTTTTCAATATCTGGTTCCGCATTATCTTTTCAAAAATCACGTCATCTAGAGTAGACAGTCCTTGTAAATGATGAATGGAAGACTATGAAACTCTCTATTTTTTAAGGAAAATATGTACCATATTTTGAACAAGTAAATATTACAGCCTGAGACATCGCCACTAAATATTGTAACTCTACATAAGTTTCTACGAATATTTGGTCTTTAAAAATGAAGTATTGCTGATTGCATGTCGAGCGAAATAATGTAAGTACCTATTATTTTTACCGTAGCTACTTACAAAGTAACTTTTCATTTGTTCAATGGCACTAGGTGTGGTCTGTATTGCCCACCAGCGATCGCTGGACATCTTGACCGATCGTTCTGTCCAACTCAGAGGTAATTTAATAAGATACTGTAAGCTTTACTATGGTCGTAGCAATATTGTCTGCTTTGCTCTATCCTTGCTCTAAATCTTTGTTCTGGCAGAAGCATTATACGGCTACTGCAGCATTCTTGATATAAATCCGACTTTATCACAGTCCTAGTGGATGCTTGAGTTCTCAAGTGCACTCTTTAGGGTGAACGCGTCAAGTCCTCTATACTCAGGCCTGCATTCAAACGCCGGTCTCTATTTTGGGATCGTTTTGATTTTATACATAACACATATACCACGATTTTGTAGGTACATAATAAAATTAAATAAAAATTACAATGTTCTCGAAAGTCTGGAAATATGTATGGTACACATATTTCCATTTGCCTAAATTATAAGTACAAGAAAACTGCAGGTATGTAAGTACGCGACCATTTGAAAATGAGGGACCAGCAGCAGCTGTGCCACTTACGTTTTGTTTAGGATATTTAAGAGAACAAAAAAAAGGTTTATGAATATGGCTCTAAGTATTAAAAGGGAAGCAAGTCGTAAGTACCACTTGACCAGACTCCAGAAGGGTATCGGTCTCCTAAATAAACATTCTAGTTTCGACTAACGACCAGTTGATCAAAAACGAACTAAATTGTAAGAAAATATTTTATCGAACCTTGGTTCCGTAATACGCGCCTTAGTTTCCCAAAGCGTCGTTGCAACGACGCGTTGGTCAGCTTTTCGAATCAGCTGGCTTTGCATTTTTTGCATCGACCCGTTTTGTTTTATCTAAACTCAATATTGCACCAAATCTTACGTTTCGTTTTGTATTTCAAACGCTCCTTTTCCCAATATGTTGTTGGTCAGTTATTCGGATTTTATCTGCATGTTTTGCATCGAGCCGTTTTCTATGCCCAAAATTGCATTATTTTGTACCCAAAACGTTGTTGGTCAGTTTTTCAACTCTTTTGTATCGAACCGTTTTAGTCTTACGCTTCGTTTTGTACTAATACACGCCTTTTCCCAATATGTTTGTTGGTCAGTTGTTTAGCTTTTATCTGCATTTTTTTGCATTGAACCGTCGTTTCTATTTATCTGGACCGAACGCCGATTCGGCGCGGGCGCACCGCCCCAGTTTCTGGCTCGCTTCACATCTGTAACGTCACGTGCGCGGAGGCGCGTGCCGTTCCTCAGAGATGCTATCGGCTGTGTGATGCGCTTAGCTAATATAGTAGCACTCCTTTGTGAAAGTAGATGCTTGCAAATGAATCTTTATTACCTAGCATGATTTGTAATAATAATTATTAATGCGATTTGTTCCCATGTCTTTACTATACAAATTAAAATGATGGATCATACTCGGAAAACAACCCTGATTCTGAGTGAAAATTAAATACAAACTTTTTCTTTGATTTCCGAGACTGGAAAGTTTACGATTAATCTCTTACCTCGTCAATTTAAAAACTATTAGCTGTTTCAAACTACTTAATTGCTGAAAGTATCCACATTATGTGTAGGTAAGTGTCTCCAAAACTTTACCGTTGTTTACAATAATCTTGTCAATAACAACATAAAATATTCTTATTTTATCACTATACCAAAACATTAATATTTATCAGCGTCGATCAGAATATCTAGTGCAGGTATATTTTATGCGACTGCATAAATAAGTGTGACAAACAAAGTCCATGAAAACAGATGAATAATCTGTTTGGTTTGTGGAGTTATGAAATTGGAATAATTTTGTTTGGATCTGAAATATTCTTACAAATGTAGAGTTATAACATAGTACTAAGTAGAAGAAGGTATAGTTGTAAGAACCTTATAGCTACTTCATGTAGAAAATACTTTTCGTTAGTTTTCTTCGATGATTGTGAAAGAAGCAGCATATAGCATAAAAACAACGTTTGTGCTTTAAAATGACGAGAAGACTACAGTGAGATTAAATAGTGACCGAATGATGTTAACTGATCTTCCAATATTAGTTAGGTACTTCGATTTACAATTAACGGTATATAAGACAGCTTTAAAAAATTGCAACCATGTAACATTATAAGATGCGTGACGTAAAAGTACCCACGCGGGCGATATGCGTGCGAGTGCCCGGTGAGTGACTAGACTCGATTCTCGGTAGAATCTCGCCGTTTAATTCTGGGAATGCTACTAATCGAATTTCTCGGAATCATGTACCAATCTTATCGATTCGCATAAGCTAGGCCACCAATGTAATATTTATGTCCGCGTATGGTATGAAAGTTAGGAGTATTTCCCATTGGACGAAAAAGGCATTAAAATGCAGTTAGCGTGGTAATTAGAGCAGTGAACTAATAAATTCGTTTTTAATTACATAAAAAAGTATATGATTGCTACAAAAATATTGCAGGAAGTTAATCCATACTTTTTCCGGGAAATCATACCGTTCCCAAGGCTTATGTGATAACATAGAAGGTAGATATAGTATGACAAAATGATACCTGTTCCACGTGGAGATTCGCTATTCTAATTTAAAACATTTTTTGTAACTCGTGTACAAGAAAGAAATATTGATGTAATTATATCATACCTATATCATAAGACAGTAGAGTCAGCACTCGTGCTATACTATAATTTCGACAACGATTAACGATTGATTGATTGATTGGTCGGGTGAATATCATTATTAAGTTCCAATCACTGATCAAGGGATAGAATTTGTGCTTGAGTTTGAATCGAATTTTGAGCAACGTTTCAGAATATAAGCCCGTTGTTGTTTTAGGACGACGGCAACGTCAATAAGACGGTGCATTGTTAAGTTTACTACTCCGCACCTAAATATCGACCGGGAAGTGTTCTCTAACTACTAATGCCGCCATAAAATCGCGCCATTCGCGTTTCCCTAAACTATAACGCTCGAATCTAAACAAGGGTTGATTTCGCTTGAACAACTTCCTTTTAAGTTTATGTTTTCGGTGAAATTCAATACGAGCCAGTAAAATGGATTGGTTCTTGGTGACAGTCAGCCCCCATTCGTTGTTTCTTCTTAATTAAGGTATTTCCTTAAAGTGCTCTGTGGTTTAAAACCGTATACGTAGATACCACACTACATCTAACTTATGATTTTTTATGGTGTTGTATTATGCACTATTTTGCAATATAAATAAAATAAAAGAAGGTGACTGTACAAAACTCTATAGTGAAGTTCATTTAATCAGAGTACACCACAACAAAGCGTGTAAAACAATGAAGGGACAAGCAATCAAAATTCTAAATTGAAGCGGGCACAATTTACGTCGCATTCACGCCCCGTCGCTTGTATTCAAATTTCGAACACGCTGGGACATAATGATGGGTGCTTTTTTTATTAATTTTTCTATCGTCTTTTGTTTTCGTGCTTGTTTTTATTGTTGCCAGTACGCTCGCAGCACGAGCGCTGTCGATAAAAAAACAATAAGTAAAAGTTAAGCGAGCCTCTTTTTAAATTAACAGGATTTCCTATGGAGTTGAATTGGTGCTACTGGTTTTATGTATTTTTAACGTTCTTTTTAATCGGCACAAGGCACAAGCCAAAACTTATTTTATTATCAAGTCACAGCTAGAGTTAAATACTTCACAGAAAGTAGCTTTTGTTCGCTTAATTCTAACATGAACTAATCTCGTAGTGTTATAAACTTCGTCAGTGATTTCTCATGTGCCGGTCATTCAGAGTCACGTGTCGATAATTCACTCGGGCAAGTTATGGGGCATAGAGCAGTGAGCTGTCGCAGATAGCCTAGTACGGTTCGACATGTATCCGCTTGTGCTTGACAAGAGTTACATCCAAGTAAGTTAACAGCTTTAGGACATAATACAAGTGTCGTGGTGTTGCCAACATATTTATAGGAATACTAAATTATATTGCTGTGTATGGGTTGCTTTGCTCGTAAATAACTTTAGTTTTAACAACCCAAAGTACTGACTGCTTTCTGGGAATATCAAAGGGGTGTACAAATCAATACTAGGTACTGTCTATTAGTTGTCACAATCGTAGCTTTAAGTTGTAATATCTTCTGCACATGAGAAGTTAACTATACCTTCCGGTATACAGTAAAATATCACTGTAGTAAGGGAAGAATTCAGTAGTAACTAAGTAAGTAATTTCTGTTTACATTTCCAGAATCGAACAACATTTATCTTTCCCGCTACACCGGAAAGGTAAAGCAAAGAATAAAGATTGATTGTTGCGTTCCGTCGGCGTGACGGTGCCGCGGTGGCTTCGGCGAAGTCGCGTAGTAATGGGCAGGGCCGCTTTCCACCATATCTAGGCCAGAACAAGCGATCGCGGTGAAATTAGACAAGGGCGAGTGGGATACGATGTCGTGGGATGTAACGTGGCTTTTTAGGTTGCAATATTCAATCATTGTTTTGATAAGCGTGCGTAAATAAGATCGTTTTGATGCTTCGTGATCTAGGCCTGCTACAAAAATTAGAAATGAATAGAAGGTATGTTACTGTTGAATTTGCTTGCAAATCTGTAGAGGAATAATTCAAAGCACTCAGTAATGGAAGGTTTGCCCCATCTAGGGGACATAGGACCTTAAGTCAAGTAAAGGAAAGCATGGTATGGTCAACCTACAGCGGACTAGACACAATTACACAGTGTGTGAATTCAGGGTTGAGTAGAGTAGGTACTCGATTAAAGCTCAGCAGACCCGAATTTGAAACGACTATCAATAATCATCTATTTATTTATTTATTTATTTTTGGGAAACATACAGTTACAATCTTAGATTAATAAAACCTAGATATATAGTCAGTGCACGAAAGGTGAGGCAGTTTTTAGGGAGCCGGCACGGCTCACCCGTAAACGTCACATGAACTGTCAAAGTGAAAAATTGGTAAACACGTCCGACGAATTTTAATTAATTAAAACGGTTTGTGCTGTGAAAGGGTGTCTAAAATACATCAGAAAAACGAAAGAAAGTGACCAGTGTTACATTTCATAAGTAAGTACTACAATTCGACGCGTATTTTGCTTGAATTTGGCTTTCAAAAATTAAATACGGGAATGATACCAGTAACAAGAAAATTTATTTCCCAATTGTTCGCCGTACAAATACACTTCCTTTTTTTTATGAAATCGAGACTTTTAAGTCGATTTATCTTATTGTTATTAGGTAGGTACTTTGAATTCAATAAATAAGTAAGTACATGATGCGTTTTGTTTTTGTTAATTATAAAATAATTAAAAACGTATTAAAAATTTCCCTACTTTCGGGAAAATCGCCTTCACTGTCTACACTCCCCAACAAAATTGACACTAATGACATAAGATTTTTGCCTCACTCTTGACGAAGCGTTTGTATGAAGACTATCCATCTAGGTTTTTTAATCTAAGGTTACAATATAATTTAACTTAGGTGCAGTAAGAAAATATATTAACATCATATCAAGTGTGTATTTAAACAAACAAATAAATTAAACAAATCATGGGCTTGAATCAATGCAAATGTATCCATAAATCTATCTTCTCTTTATCACCTTATAAATAGGCCAATCTGCCCTATTTTTATTTCAAAGTTAATCTCTATTCACCCACTTGGCTAGCAAATTGGATCACAATTGTATACACTCGTGCCAAAATACATCTTACTACATAATAAACTAAACATATCAACTATGTAGCTTGAGTAAGAAGTATTTGATGTTCGCAACGTACGTAAACACGTAGTATGTCGGTTGTATGGGCCAAGAAAAACGTTACGCAGAGCCAAAACTCTTGCGAAACTATTTAGTCCGAGAGCGATGACCGATCCTTAGGAATTCTCTATTTATTATCAATACAAGAAATAGCTTTGATTATACCATTTAAGTCTGAGCTTATTATGAAATCAATCATAAAGCACATTTAATGATATAGATTTCATAACTAGGTTGAATGGTTTCTGAAGTCGAATCTAAATAGTTTACTATAATTATCCAGGTAAATGTTATTTTATAAACGTTCTATGACACGATTGCGACTAGGTTTATGAATCTCAAGTGCACGTAGGAGGTATTTTAAACTACCTAAGTACTATTCTATATTAACATCTACTGCTGTTGAAATATCTTTCAGTGGATTTTAATTTTTACATTTTCTGTCTGAAAATCCAGATCCTACCACATTAAACAACGATGTTGTAAATTGATGTATAAAGTAATCGTACTAATAAGTATCTGATTGATTCATAATCGAATAGAATCGATTTCACACCTCAACGGCCGTTACAACTATCCACGTGCTTTGATCGCGTTGCGCCGCATATTGATATTCGCGATCGCCATCGACCATATTTCACGGACGTGACCGGACGGCGTGTGTCACGGCGACGCTTCCCATATAGGCTGCGATTAGCCAAACCAGCTTCTGACGAGAAGATAATTTGGGCACATTATAATTCAATTGTTTGCAGTCTTTTGTTTTCAGATGATTGATTTGTTAACGAGAAGTGTTAGTCATCATAGTATATATCGTGGCATGTTTATTGCATTTTTAATTGCATATACTAAGTTTCATTAATATGCCTATGTATATTCTCACCGTTTTAAATTTTGATTGTATCTTTTGGCTAATGTAATACAAGAACTAGTGGGATTAAACACTGGGTGTGTTATGTAACTGATAGTATTTTTATTCTAATAATTGGTGTGTTATGTTGTAACCTACTTATTGGACCCAAGTCTCCGGAACGAGATTATCCCCCGGTTTCTGAATTGCGACTTTTGGCTTGAACAAAAATATCTCTCTAACCTACTAGGGAAGCATTTTCAATGACAATTTGTTATAAAGTCGCGCACGCCACTAAAACATAATTTGCATTATTTTACGTGACCGGACGGAGTGTGTCACCCTCGCTTCCTACCGCGTATTAACATACACACGGCGGCACATGAAGCTTTACACTGTAGCATCTTATTCAGTTGTGATAGGTGCGACTTTGCAACAAAAATGGGTACTTTGATGTGCTGTTGACTGTATTTGTCTATTATTAATAATGTTGTTCTATGTCTAGGTGATTAGCAATGTGGGATGAGTAAGCCTTAGGTGTTGTTGTTTAATTGGTCTCTACATTCTTAGCTGTCAGAAGTAATTGAGCAATTATGATTAATGTGAAAACTGTAAATGTTCAGGATGGTTCAAAAGCTTTGTCGGTTAAGTCTCAAAATTCCGGGCTATTGATAAAACGTAGAAAATATTAAACTTAAGTGTTGTTCATATTGTTACGTGTAATAATAGGCTAAAGCTTAGACAGGCCTCAATTTCAGAAAATAGTTTAGTTGCAGATTTTCCCTAGTTAAAGTAATGGTTACAGGGTCTAATCTAAATCTAATAGGCAGCAATTTGGTATTTAAATCACCTTATTCCTATGTAATAAATAATGATGTCTGAAATTAAGCAAATGCAAACCTCAGCTGCTGTCGACAGTTCACTAATCACTTCTCAAGTCCGTCTTAGCATATTAAAAGTTGATGTGTTTGTCTAACGCTCTCAGACACACCCACACCTATTAGCTGAAGTTAAAATGCAGCGGCGACTTCAAACAGCCTGACCGGTTGGACAGAGCTTCGATTGTTGGGCGCTCGTTGTTATTCTAACTCGCCGTATGTTTTATTTGAATTGTCTAAGTAAGACGAAAGTAGAAATTTTTCATGGGTCCTATCCTATTACTTTTTTTTCGACTGGAAAATTCATAATACTGCATACTCACCAGCCCGGGGGTTAACTTTGCTTTATTTATAACAAAATGGGGATTTCTGTTGCATACAAAATTATTTTAACTTTTCCGATTTTGGCTCTACATGGGTGTTGCACACAAATAAATGTAGAAAAATATGTGAAACATTTTTGCCATTAGCACACTGTTCATTATAATCACGACTACGACTTAGGTTTTGCTAAGTTTCCAAACTTGTATTCATCTAAGATAGAATTCCAGGAGAATCCTCATCACATTTCCTGCTTTCTAAATATTCTCTGTCACTGCTGTCAGTTTACATGAGTTGGCTTTTCTCCCTGAGCTGTGCTACTGGGTCGGTTATTAATTAAGCGTGTCCCAGTATCCAGGCCGCAATTACGGGCCATGCTAATGTCGCTGCCACTTGCTAATGCTGCGCGACAGGTTTGCGAGGTCTTATGTTACAACTACAGGCAGCAAGAGAGAGTTGTCGGATTTAGTTTGGATGTGGCGATGAGTACGTGTAAGTATTCCAAGGAATAATACATTCATAATTAGTTATCGACGAGCATAACTAAGTAGTTACCTGAGTTTCCTTAAACTTAAATTAATTTATCTTATTACCTAGGTACTATAATCAAATAACCTCCTTTTGGCGCAGTCGGGTAATTAATTGTAAGCGGTTAATCGGATTTCATTGACTCAAAATACATGGATTGTATCTACAAAGTTCTCCTTGTCCAAAGTCATGTCTCTAAAATGATATTATTGATCCTTTAAACTCTTTTATTGTGCTAATATTTCTATGGTCTGCATTGTATAAGCAACTACTTAAACATATTATTCTGTTGTTGCGTTACAAAATAGTTATGGTTTTATCGCGTCCACATTAGAATTAGAAAGCGTGTATGTAAATGCGTGTAATATTAGAAGTGGACGACTTTAATAAAATAAGATAGTCACAAATTAGTTTTATAGGCACTTTACTGCTCAGCTAGTTGTAAAATGGCCGTCTAATTCCATTTTCAATTAACTTGGCTCTCGTAAGTAAATGGAATGGTCCTACTAATGGAAACAGGAATACCTTTTGTAATAGAACTTCATTAGATAGAGACAAGTGAATTACATCTTTGATACATAAGTAAGTGGCCATCATAATTATTAATTTAATAATTTATAATATCCGTTGCTTTTTTTTTCACAGTAAACACACACGACACTTTTCAAATGATACAAAACTCTAAATGCAATTTCCATCGTCGCTGTGTTTTGCCGTAAAAGATTTAACTTTTAATAAACGAAAAAAGCTTCCCATTTGCCATTGTAACTTTTTAACATAAAACCTTAGCGTGTAATAGCCGAAAAAGGTTTTAAATCATACCAGGATTACATCACTCGACGCATGGTCATTTCGCATGTCTAGCACTCTGGTTAAACAATTAAAAGTATTCGCCACTGGGCGCGACTGAAGGCTTGGCATAGGACGCACGCGATTTCGCTGACAAACCCTGAAAATCCGTTTCTTTATGTCCTTTTACATAGAAGTTATTTTGTAACAAATATCTCCTAATCGCAAGTTTTATGGTTAGAGATATAAATAAAATAAATTGTAAGTGCATGACGAGACTACAATAAATTGCTACTGTGTAAAATAATAGAGTTATTAGCATAAAGTTAATTCGGCAGTGCACAAACAATAGTTCTTTGTCTTTTTAGTAACGTAGGATTTATTAAAGGTACAGAGAGGAACTTTTATTATTTACAAACTACTCAAAAAAGCTCTTAATAAAATTTCGTAACTTATTAATTCAGTTGTTCTCAAACCGTTACCTCAACTTCTTTTTCAAGCCTCTACCATAACTGCAAAGGCTTTGGAAAAACTTCAACACACAGGAAACAGCTGTCAGTCCAAGAGAACTGTCACATAATTTAAATGTATTCACGAGATAAATGTTTTAATACTTACTGAATGTGCGTCGTCAGGACGCGGACGGAGGAAGAAACATTAAACTTTTAAATTGAAGTCATCACGAAAACCCGATGGACTGGTCCTCGTTAAAGGATGGCCTGTGATTTTTATGAATGAGTTTGATACTACATTCTTACATTTGGGATTTCGGAAATTTTTAAATCCAAATTTTTTATTAGGCAGGAGCTAAGGATGGACTCTTTTGGCTTTAATCTGTACAATAACCTCAGTATATTAATATAATGTTCTCGCAATCCAACTACACTAAAGGCTTTTCGCACGATTACTAGGTGCTGTTACAAGCTCTTAACTCCTCTTTTTATGAAGCAAATTAAAAATAACTTTAAAGGCTGGAATGATACGCGTAAAGTTTACGCAGTAAAAATAAAAAAGCTTATTAAAATGCTTGCTGCGGGCTATGCTCTCGGAATCTTCGGCCGCATTAAGATATGCAAACTAAACTAGATTAGCAACTCCGGAGTGGCTAGATCACTCCGGTCGATGACCCCTTCAGTAATTAACATGACATCTCGCGAACATGGCACCATGTGAATGACACTAGTGTTATTAATTATAGCGTATGATGCCATTTGACTAGTTTATAATGTTTCAATAAGAGGGTCTTGGGAAATTTGTTTAGTTATAACTTTTTTGTGAGTCCATGAGATACTTAGTCAACTGTCTTAATTAATAACTAAACATGCTCCTTACACTCTATGATGTACTTATTGTAGAGGTAAGTGATTCTAGTGATGTAAAACAAGTTCATAAATTATCACATATTTTTTTCAGCAGGATGACAATAAGACAAAACATTTCAGGATTTGGAAAATGCTTTGTTTTTCCTAAAAAATAAATTATATCAATTAAATTATCTCAAGTTTCGTATTTGGAGAATGCTTTATTTATTCTGACAAATAAATGATATTATCTCAAGTCCTCTCTAACCTGAATTACATAATCTTCCTTTATTTAGAGTTTTAACTAATCCACAGCGCTCGTTAGCCAGGGATTAAGTTCCAAGCCAGTTTTACAACTGAATTACTCCATTTTCTATTTACCTTTGCCTTACGGTACAGACTTGTCAGTCTATTGTCGACACAGGTGTTCTGGTCCCGACAGCGGGTTACACCTAACTTACACACCATTGTTCACTGAACAATAGTTGTAATTAAATTAACTTTTTGCTGTAGATAAAATGGACATTCCCATACGCCTACATTTGATAGGTAATTAATACTGTGTTTACAGTGATATCGGGTTAAGGTGCTGTTGCATTTGTGTTTTGTCAACGGGTAAATAGATTTGGTTTGACAATTATGTGACTGTGCTTACGATAAGCAACGACATTTAAATCATGTAAAATATACGGTTTTATACAGGGTGAAGATTACTTAGGAATTACAATTTTCAATTTTCAGTAACATTTCAGATATTTCCTTTTATCCGTCTGAGCCAGAAGGTAGGTTCTATATTAAAGTGTATTTCTATTTAGACTACAATCTTATTTAGTTATCTGTATCATCATAATACGAGTATGTCTATCTACAATCAAAGTGTTTATTTACAAACTGACAGCTGATCAAACTAATCAGTCGTCGCCTTAACCCGTATTTAAGTTTCGATAGCTTCGATTACACGTTAATGGTCCTGGACCACACTGTAACGGTTTATAGCTATTGATTCCTATCAATTCGTAATTCAACGTGTAATAGCCGAAGAAAGGAGGTGTTTCGTGGCTTGAGAAAATATTTAAACTACGAGTTAATACCTCCTGTAATGCCATCGTGAGAGAAGATAAGACATAAGTAATATTAATTACTTTTCATATCCAATAACCATGTTAGTAATATTTCTTTTATTAGAAAAAACTTGTTACCTTATTTATTTGGGAAGCGTTAGTTACTGTAATAAAATATGTCTACTGACTACTATTGACGTGTATTTATCAGATTTCATCAATTAAATACCTACTAATGATTTATATGAGCCAAAAATAGCAAAATATTGGAGTATCTAAAACCAAGCTGAACTGTCAAAATTACTTTTGCTTCATCCAAAAATCGGTAACGGTATTTTGAGTAATTAAGTCAACCATATCGCCAAATAATGTAGTCATAATTTTCCACAATGTGCCTCCAACAAAGGGGTTAAAAGCCATAAACTAAAGCTGCCGAAACGTGGCTTTGTTGTCTCGTCAAATCAACAGGTCATCAATGCGGGTTTTTGAATGGAGGTGTATGAATTTGTTGTATGGAAGCAATTACTGAACGCAGCGAGCCGCGAAATGCGCTGCGGTGTGGCCTGTGCAGTACGGGACCGTTCACACGTGCGGACATCCTGGAATGTGGGGGTAATGGAACGAAAATCTGATCAGTTTGAACAAAATCGACACGTGTGTAGTGTACTTATAAACATGTGTTAAATGTGTCATATAAAGAGCTTTTTGTAAGCTAAATCTAATTAGCTTATCCTTTTGTACGGAAAAATGACCACAGATGGACAAAAGGATTTTCCAAGGGTTTTCAAAATGACCGGTCGTTGTCCACATACTCAGGCATTCAAGGCGCTTTTCGCAACCATCTCTAGGTTGCCCAGGTTGTCAGTCCACCAGAGCTTTGCAGTTATGTCTAAAGAAATGTATTGCTCGACTGTTTAAGCAATGAAGCACACATCCACACTGAACATAATGTTGTACTTTATTTCGTTGATCAACTGTTCGGAAGCGGTACTTATCGCACGTCGATCAAATGGTGTATCGTACCTACTACAGAACGTCGATTCGTCGTTCTGTTACGGTATCGCACGTTGATCAATCAATAGTTTTGTCGCGCTAACATTCTTCGATGTTATCGTGTCACAAAATTTTAACATTAATCGTGACAATGTACCAAACTACTACTAAGTACCAAATATACTTTTTTATTAAAATCTATATTTACTTACCTACCTATATTAAACTTTTACATATTCAAGTTTCGTTTTACCGTCTCGAATTCCTTATAAAATTAAAATACCAATACCAATATGTAATTAAAACTACTTTCAACAGCCTTGTTCATGACAGAAAGTAAGCATAAATACTTGCAAATATGCTATTACAATCAATACATCCTTTCCATTAATGCTCGATTAAAATTATAAGTTGGTTATTACGTAGCGCTAGAGCCTAAGGCGGTGTAGTACGCCCTAAGAATATTAAACTCATGTGTGGTCACCACAGACTATCTAACTTATAGACGCCACAAAAGGGTGACTACGAAAGACTACTTCACGGTATAGACGCCGCAAAGATTACTGCTGCTGCTGTTTAACTAGTAGAGAATGCCACACGGCATTAAGTTCGATTTTTGTACCCCAATTGTTGTGGACAATAATGATTTTAAATAAATAAATTAAGGCTTTAAACATTTTACCAAAAAAGCTCCTCTAGCTCTGTAGTTAAGATTATTTTTCTCTGAAGGTAAATTGCAGGTGCAATGATGTACAATGAACTACGACCATACGGAATCAAACTTTTTTTTTATATCTCAAAGCTCTTATTAGTTAGGGCTGAACTATAGACATTACCTATCATATAGTCGTATTTAAGGATCTTTTAGCTGTTCTGTGAAATGCAAAGCGTGTTGTCTATTGGCAAAAGTTGTCTCTGGTCGGCCATAATTAGCGACCGCCACCGCTATACTTTACGTCCACTTAATGAGTACCTATCAAGGAAAGGTAAACGTTGCAATTAAGCCCGTGCATCGAAATAAACTCACGTTTTCAATTAATTGGAATTCGAAAGTAAAATAAAAATGCGGAATATATTTAGCTTTCTCTTAAGTACAGGCGGAATTTGTATAATTTGTTAATTAATGGTTTTATTTTGTTGGTTTTGCTTAAAGTACGATTGTTTTGCCTTTGATACAACTAGGTAAGTCCATAAAGTATTTCTAAATATTAGTTGCATTAATTAGACACTGGCACAAAAGAATATCCGCCGCGGTAGATTTAATGGACCATCGAAAAAAATTTCGTAAGTGCACATAACATAGTATTACATTCAGTGGTAAAACTACTGTGAAATGTAGTATGTATGTATGTACTCACCGCGTTATTCTGTGTTCGTCGTGAGCATAAAACGTAAATGTCACAAAATGAGCCCCATAAAATAAGATATTGATCTCACGTTTGAGCGATCATATTCTTTGAATAACAATAGGCCATGCATTGTGTTCGATTTGTGGGCCCATTGCCTTAATCAGATTACCTCGAAGTCAGAAGTCAAAGAATCGAGTGTTATGTCGCTTTGACCTTAGAATTTAGCGGCGTTTGCGCTTAAATCATCTAGGACATGCAGAAATAGTATTGGATTGAATACATAGGTAGGTTTTAGTCATACGACTTTTTTCTTGCTTATTTGTACTATTGCATTAATGCCAATGGACGTATTACATTACCTATGTATATCTGCAAATTATAATAGAAAAGGTTTTCGAGCATAATATTATACTCAAAAAGATCTACAAAAATATATTCTGAAAATATATTTGTAAGTTTATTAGCCCAGGGGTCCATTGTATCCATAAAATAATGGTGACTCACCATGACTTTATACAGGGTGATTGTAAAAATATTAAAAAGTTCCCCACCGCTTTTAAGATAAAATATTGGATTTTTTCCAGCACATTCCTAATTTTACCACATATTTCATATTGTAAAAACTTAATAAGTACAAATTAAGTACCTAACCTAAATCTGAAGAAAATTGTCGTCCAATGTTTTAAATTTCGCAATATCTGATAATAGGAAGTTATAGAGCACGTCACAGCCATCTAGTTTCATTGTTTAGTTTTATGCCAACTTCTTCTTTACACCCTGTATTACCGAGTTTCACACATTTTTCTCACAACTTAGTAGAAGTTTCGGCAAAACGAATGAACGTTTGGAGTGTTCCGGGAGCTCTATCAGCTTATTTATTGCACGGATCTTCAAGGTAAAACCAACCTTAACCTAAGAAGAATGTGGCTGATTTCACATATTAGTTGTCTGGAAGTTTGTTTTGACTGCGATTTTATACAGTGGTTTTGTTCAGAGAGGTCGATAGCCTCGTGACGTCATCCTCTGAAACTGCGCGCGTATTTCAGGTGCTATCGAGTTCGATGGAATAAAGTCGTTATTCGCTGGATGCATTACGAATGAATTTATTAGGGTAATATCTATGAAAGAATTATAGCACCAAAAAATATGTTGTTGTGGCTGTTTTGAGACATGCACTTAGTTTACTATAGAAAGACACGTGTCTTAAACTTCACGTTGTCATTGAAGATTTATGATTAATAAAGTATTTATAAAATGTACCTACACCTTTTATTAAATGAAACACTGATACAACACTTGACGCCATTAATACCTGACCGTTTAATGAAACTATCAGCATTTTAAAACTCTCTCACGATAGGTAATGGTTGTTTGTTACAAATAATAGATAAACAGGAGTTATTTGGGGTCCCCTGATAAAAACAAGTGGGCGTCTTGCTGTAACTGAACCCCGACTTGAGGCGTCTTTTATCCGCCCGGCTTATTATGGCAGATGCAATGGGCGACGGTGGCTGTCAAGGGTGATCTGATTTTAAGTAATTAAGATTTTTTTATTCTCTAAAAATGGTAGATAATTCGTGTCCAAATATTAAAATTGGAAAGTGTGCTTTTTAATTTTTGAAAAACTAATAGGTACATCGGATATACGGAAAAGGTTTAATATTTCTAGTTCTTAATACTGACCTCAAAGTGGATCGAATCGTTCGTCATAATAAGAAGAAACTATCAACTAACC
The DNA here is from genome assembly GCF_963855985.1 of Ostrinia nubilalis. Classification (NCBI taxonomy): domain Eukaryota; kingdom Metazoa; phylum Arthropoda; class Insecta; order Lepidoptera; family Crambidae; genus Ostrinia; species Ostrinia nubilalis. The sequence continues at coordinate 10,351,090 of NC_087097.1, forward strand.
TTGATTACACAATATTTATTATTTCCTGATTCCATACTGAATAAGTACCTAGGTATCAGGTAGTCTTTAATGTGTAGCCGTTTACTTATTTTAACAGGGAACCCAGAAAATATGTTCAAACTTCAAACAACATGAGTTTAAGGATGATCCAACTTATAACGAGTGTAACACGATCCGCCACTTTGATGTGTTTCAAACCAGATTTCTGGTTTTTATAATAAACCCACTGACAATGGAAATAGGACACTCATTCATGACTGTAAGTTTGAATTACTTTATCTCCCAACAGCAAACGGAACGTAAATCATTATTATTGCCAGTGTAAAAATAAATATTACGTTCCGTATCAATTGAGTTCTCAAGTCTTCCCTGCTGTAAGATAAGTTAGAGTTATCAATAAAACAGGAAAGGGAGAGAAAAATATCAATAAAAGTTAAGATAGCCATCGACATGGAACGGCGCCGCCGCCAGTCGCGTTTTTAAAATGGTATATAGCTCAAGATAATTTTTCTATGCTCTGTATTGTAAGCAAATACAGCAAGGAGGACAAATACTACAATATTATGTATTTTTTAATATAAAGTATCTTCTATTTATATGTTACTGCTGGGCGATACTAAGCGATGTAACGAGTTAAAGGTTAGCTAACCGTGTAAAATAGGTTAATTTCATTTAACCAAATGGGTGTCATGTGAATGCGGTAATTAATCCACCTTACAAATTAGGGTCAGCATGCCCTTGTGCCTTGATTAATTTTGAAGAAACCTTATTATGATGAAAAAAATAACTTTACTTTGCATGCTCTATAATATTTTCATTTTGCTTAAGTATTCTCAAGGCTAGTTCCTTGATTAGTCTAAGCTATACTAATTAATACGAACACTATTCAAAAGTAATTTTATCTTTCGGTTGCATTTTCCCGACAAACTTCTAGGGCAGTTCTGATAAATTATTATGTATGAGAAAGGCACTGGAATAACCCAAATTTTAATGGTGTGGAGTAGAGGGTGAAACTTTAATTATAATTGCTGGTGTCATAGTCTTTCAGTGACACACAAAAATCTACGAGAGTAAAGCCGCGGGCAGAAGTTAGCAGATATGTAATTTTAAATCGTACTAAACCGACACCTACATTGTTATTATTATGTAGATCTGTAACGATAAGGCTATTTACTCATAACAAACTCGATACGATCGCGGCCCCACCATTATTACATTTAAATCAATTGCTATAATTATATTTGTTGAGCCGGCCTGCAGTCGTAGGCGTCCCTCAGATAATTAATAGCTGCGTGATAAGGCAGAACACTTATGATTAAAATAGAAGGGCCAGCGAAGTGGAGTTCGGACAGCCGCAGAAATGCATCAATTTCAACCCACGGCTCTCCTCCTGAAGATGAACTTGATGGATGTGCGTTTTAAAAGAAACTAAAGTAACCGTTAAGTGTAGATAATGTGAGGTTTTGGTTGTAAAGGTTTGTAAACGTTAAGGTTATCAAACCTTTCCATTTTGTAATGCGTGAACGTTGAAGATTTCGAGTCCCTTTTGTATCTTTTTTTTGTCAGGTCAAAGGTTTATTTCAGTCTTCAGACGCCGTGTAGGTTCTGAATACACAACAACTGAACAAACAACAACTTCTTAGTTAGGTATTAAATCGAACATTACTTAAATCATAGGTACTAGGTAGATGTTAGTATGATTAAATGAACTTAAATTTAATTTAGTCATTCATCACAATATTTATCTTAGAAACAAACACTCTTGACTTGAGCAGAAAGCGTAAAGATAAATGCCGATCGTAAATAACGAACATGACGTCAGAATGCTCTATGTTCTTATGAATGAGCGAAAGCTCAGTCTGTGTTCGCTGCCCACGGTTCATGACTGCAGCGCTGTTAACCCAGATGGCTATGGTCAAGTATATTCTGTGAAATATAGCTTTATTCCTATGCCACATGACAAAAGCATACAACTACTAACGTATGACTGAATTAAGTTATATTTTACAAGGGAATGGAAATTATAACTTCGATATTGTGTTGTATTTTGCAATTAAGCTCTTAAGTGTCCTACTATAATTTTAACTCTATAATTTAAGAACAGGAAACTCATAAGCTCCACTAAATATAAATTTAATACAATTTTATTGTTCCCTACTAAAAATACAAATTGTTTATTAAGTTACCACGTTAGTAGGCCAATTTAAAATTCTATCGTTCTAAGGTTGAACCAATTAAACACTCGGCACTAAAATACACCTTCGCTAGGTATTTTATTAGCGACCGTTTGAGTTGCGTAAAATTAGATTCATTAGCATTTAGTTAGTACGATCAAATTAACAAATGGGGTCACTTTGTTCACATGATAACTGCAACGTTGTTTCTGTGACGTAAAACAGTGTGTTTATCGAAATCACCTGCTAATTGTTATTTTTTCTTCATTTTCAGGTAAGTTAAGCTTGGAGCAATGAAAAAAGTGCTGTGAAACGGTAATCTTTCAATTTTTTTTTACTACAAACTACAATACATGCATATTGCATATTTAGTATTTAACGTACTTAGCTACCTACTTTTACTGTTGTGAGTTTTTGTTTTGAGTTACTTTCAAACAATTCACATAAACAACAAGCTATATTTTTTATGAAACAACATTGACACAATCTTCCTTATCGCCGCTTCATATTTCTTTGCATTATGGACCAGAACACAAGATCCATTGCATTAGGGAAGATAGTACCGTCTGCTTCAATATTTCATATCACCCTGAGATCTAAATATATTGGTGAATTCTTATAGTCGCGGCGCCCGAGTCCAGGGCGGCGATATCGGAGTACAAAAGTAATGAGATACATATAAATGAGCCCCCGCCGCGAACAATGCAGTATTAGACTATCCGATACATCTGCTGAGTAGACGGAATATTGATTTGTTGGACTGACGATACTGTGACTTAGCATTGTATGCGACTTAAATGTTGTAGTACATACATTAAAAAACAAATTAGTAGGTATAATAATTGTAAGTAGTAAGTACAAAGTACAGCGCATCAAGTAACTCCTCGTATACACAAACCTATAAGTAGGTAGGTACAAAATGCGGCATCTTACTAAGTGTCAGTAGTAGACGCGATATTGAATCAAAAATCCTCGTAGCCTATTCACCAGACAAGGGAGACGAGTAAAGAACTACCTAAGTTCACATTCAAAAGGACGATTTAATTTATACTATCTATACTAATATTATAAATGCGAAAGTAACTCTGTCTGTCCTGCTTTCACGCCTAAACCACTGAACCGATTTTGATGAAATTTGGCATAGAGATAGTTTGAGTCCCGGGAAAGGACATAGGACATTTTTATCCCGGTTTTTGAAACAGGGACGCGCGCGATAAAGTTTTTCTGTGACAGACAAAATTCCACGCGGGCGAAGCCGCGGGCGGAAAGCTAGTATTGGATAAATAACATTAGTAGCCATAATAAGGATGCTAACTAAACTTCCACGAACAAAGTGGACTTGATTGTACTTTACGTTATCTGAAACAAGATACCATAGCTTCTGGATAATAACACCTTAAATCGTAAGACCGCTGTTTCATAGAGGAATGCGCTTTCAAGTGGCGAGATCAAATAACTTTAAAGCAACCGAGATCTCATCTATTTTAAGTGTTTCAGTTATCTCCAGTACACTGGTTAGTTATTATATTTTAGGTTCGAGTGCTTCCGGTAAGGCATTCTGAAGTATTTTTGTAATAACGTTTGTGGCAAAATGTTGTGGTTTCTTTGGAATTTTATTGGATAGGTATCTTTCTCTATTAGTGTATGTTGGAAACTACTGGTCTTCTGTAATTTAGACTCTTTCAACTCACTTAGGTACCAATCAAAAGCATACTAGGTAATTACTAGGGCCATAGAAAGTTTAGTGTCAACGTTAGTGGCCCTTATTAGTTTGCAAGGTTATAGGCCTTACATTTTACTATGCAAAACAAGGCTGGTACATATTAATTGATCGCATTAGCACCTGATGTGAGATGCAGTCTAGGATGGTATGGTATATGATATGGCATACCTGTCCTGTAATTTTCGCCTTGAAAAGGCCCGGATTATTTCCATCCTAGAACCAAAATCTATGAATGAGAAAAATTCTCTAATCAAAAAATGGTACCAGTATTGTTTTCAGAGTACGCCGACCACCCACTCCGGCATAGTTTCCGCGTCCGTTGCACGGAATAAACAAATGCATTGTATGCTGTTGTGATTACCGTTCTGTTTGTGTGTCCATCTATTCATATCCGCTCCAAGATCTACGTTCACGGTCCGCGTCCACGCTAGTGCTGTCAGCGTCATTACGGTGGTGATAGTCCCATCAATACGGTTGTCAGCTGTCAAAGTAATAAGTTGACCGTGCGGTGATAGATTAATTTTATCGCCGACAGTAGTTTCCAGTCTTCGTTTTAGAGTTAAATATACTATTAAACAGTACTGTACCGTTATTCGAAGCCTTTATAATGAGAGTAGTGTCTGTCTTTTCCTGTTTGAGTACTAGTTTTGACGTATAATCTGCCCACGTGACTTCCGCTCCGGTCCCCCACCGCCTAAGCACGCCTCAATTAACGACACTAGCGCCACCAACGGTAGCTCGAAACTAGGTTTCGATATTCTCGCCATTGGTGTTTTAGTTCCCGTTCGAGACGGTCGTAGAATTAGCTCCGCTAGTTCGCGACCCATCTCACAGGTACTAGTCGTGACGTGATTCAGGTAAAATATTACCATCATAATGTAAGTACTTCTAAATTATTATGTACTGGCTGAAAACTTATAAAAATTACTGTGATTACTTATTTCGCAGTGTAATTTATTTTTACAACGGTGTTACCGTTCGGGGGTAGATTGCATTCAATCTAACTCAGTGTAATTTTAAATAATTATCTTTCTTCTCTAGTAATACTTGTACCTAACGGTATTCCGTTAGACGTGTTTTAAAAGTAATATTACTTTTTAGCAATGTTTGTTTCTAACGGTTTTTCGTTAGATATGTTTTTAAGCTAACTTTTCTTCTTAGCAATGTTCGTACCTGACGGCGTGTTCCGTTAGATGTGTTTTAAAACTAACATTCCTTTTTAGCAATGTTTGTGCCTAACGGTTTTCGTTAGATGTGTTTTAAAACTAATATTCCTTTTTAGCAATGTTCATTCCTAACGGTATAACACTCTTTTTTAGCTGTGTTTGTTCCTAAGGGTTTTCCGTTAGATGTCTTTATTTTCAAAAGGAAAGAGGAAATATTATGTCCACGTGCAGAAGAGGAGCAAGAGTTGGCGTAGAGGTCAAATCAAAGGATGGTGTGGTGTAATGTGATAGTCGCAAGATGTGATTGCTTGCTACAATAAGCTGTAAGTACCAACTTACCAATACCATTTCAGACATACGAATTCCATCGGACGGATTGTGTTGATTTATAAATCAACAAAATAAATAAACGGTAAACTACCTTTATCAATATGCATACGGGGAAAGTATGAAAACTTCCACTAGGTAGGGTAGCGTACCGACGTACCTATTCTACCGCCATTATGGAAGTCTAACGCATGGCTTATAACCCAAGAGTGAAGTGTGCAGTTTGTCCTATTAGAAAACGCTATGCTGTTACTGTGTAGATAAACAGTGAGTCTGTGTAATAAACGGTGAAGGATGAACATCGTCTATTCAGCCTGATACGCAGTTTATTTGATGCTAGCGGCGTCTGGAAAATTTTTCGGCAGCAATACGATCGCAACTCTGCTCCGCAGATCGATCTGAGATTTCGCCTTATGCTAAATACCTACAGTGGAAAACTCAAACTGGCTACTCGGCAAGCTAGATGGCAGTGTAACCAAAACGCAGCAGCATAATCCTGTAGCGAGGGTAAGTTCTCTTGGAGCAAACAGGGAAAAACCAGGAGCCAGAACCTTTTCTCCCTCATCCCACCGGGATAGGAGAAAACTCAAACACTCAAGGAGTCTCATATTGAGCCAGGCAACGCCGCTCATTTTTATTTGCGTCGAGAGGTCTTAGTAAGGCATTGGTCCAAACCCTCTTGTTATCCCTCATCCCACTGGGATAGGAATCGGACTCAAATCATTACATTTCGAGCCGAGCAACCTCGCTCATTTTTATTTACGTCGAGAGGTTTTAGGGCATCGCTCTAAACCCTCATGTTATCCCTCATCCCACTGGGATAGGAGATTACCCAAAGAGAACCGGACTCAAATCATTACATTTCGAGCCGAGCAACCTCGCTCATTTTTATTTACGTCGAGAGGTCTTAGGGCATCGCTCTAAACCCTCATGTTATCCCTCATCCCACTGGGATAGGAGATTACCCAAAGAGAACCGGACTCAAATCATTACATTTCGAGCCGAGCAACCTCGCTCATTTTTATTTACGTCGAGAGATCTTAGGGCATCGCTCTAAACTGTCATGTTATCCCTCATCCCTCTGGGATAGGAGATTACCGAAAGAGAATCGGACTCAAATCATTACATTTCGAGCCAAGCAACCTCGCTCGTTTGTATTTGCGGTTCAAAGACATGAGGGCATCGTCCTAAACTAAATCCTCATAATTTTGAAGAGTTATAGAACCGAAACGCCTTATTCCACGGCAAACGAAAATAAGTAAAGTTGCCGGGTAGACAGGAGGGCTTCGCCCTAAATCCGCATAACTATAAAAGGTTCTGAAATTCTATTTTGCACGGCAAAATTAAAGTGATGTTGCCGGGAGGACATGAGGGCATCGCCCCAAATCCTCATAATTTTCAAGGGTTATGGAACCCTAATTAAAATGCTTTATTTCATGACAAAAGTAAGCTATTTAAGACCTGCCATGGGTAAAAGGTGGAGACAGAGATCATGAGATTACGCAAAAATTACTCGATTCGTGTCAGTTTGGCTTATTTCATTACTGCCGAGATGATACAAGGGCATCGCCCTAAACCTTCAGAATCTTGAAGGATGTTAATTAATCGGGGCCGCAGCTATGCGCCCTGAATTTTTGGTACCGAACAGTTAACGCCTGGAGAAATTAAATAAACTTAAGCCTTTATGCAGCCTCTGCATAGTAAAGTTACAACTATTGACCTGATAGTCTTTTAAATAAGGTATACATTCATAGACGCTTGGCGGGTACCACAAAGTACTGAATACTAAAATAAGTATTTGTCTGCTATACATACCTATAGTACACCGACAGACTCATGCAAATGTTCTGACGGCAATTGATTCGCACAGAAAGAGTCGCGACATTCGCGCCCTTACCTATTGGACGACTTCATTCTGGGGTAACTCAGGACCCATCCTTGCTTCGGGGTCAGATATAACCCATGCCCCTATTGTAATAAAAGCACACAAGTCTGGATAATAAACACAATGAAGTCGGTCCTTACCTATATAAAATAAATAAACAAAATAATAACAGTCTTACAAACTAGTAACAGTAAAAGGTGAACTCTATAAATACAAAATGGCCTAACCGAGTCTCGGTTACCAAAAACATACAGATCAAGTCACGTAACGTTACAAATCCTAAAGCATTGGCTCTTCTCATGTTATAACACTACAATTCATGATTTGCGTGAGGCAAAGAGCATTTTAACCGCCAACTTGAGGCGCTCATGGCACCCAATACCAAATACTTATGATCCATAATAACCAAAAGTATAAAGCTTATCTGAGCTTAAAACAAATTGGGCACGCTGCATGGTAACGCATTTCGCAATTGAATTTCACTGTACAACGAAAACAGTGACTTTAGTAAACCGTACTTACTAAATATATATTAAACCGCGTAGGTTTACATACCACAATTAGTTATTTTCTCATTTATACAAGCCATTACATTCGTTGGAGAAAAGATTGCATACCAAAAGTCACACAAGTCTTCAGTATCTTAACTGAACTTTCCGTGTGCCCTATTATAGTGTCAATGACTACGTCTTGTCTACTTAATATGTAAATAAATATAATTTAATATTAATGTCATATGACACCATGTCATATTGTTAATTCGACCTTTTGTGCACCTCTGTGGTTCAATAAAAATTGTCGTATGAATATGAACGACTTTTACGAGGAGTTAAAGGGAATAAATCAAAACCTTCAGTCCAAGAAAGTAATTTAACTCTGATTTTTCCAATTATCACTGTGACCTTAGGGTCACACAGAAGTACATAAACATGATTGGAATTAATTTTGGACAATGTGCCGCACTCTTAAGCTCTTGCCTCTTTGCTTGGGGCCGAAAGTCCTTCGCCTACCTACATAGTACAATTTACAAAATTCGTATTTGATGTGATTTAAATCCATCAATTATTATACTGTAACGAAGGTAGTCACAAGCAAAATGTTGTGGCACACACAACTGTTTACGAGTTAACTTGTTTTAAGTACAACAGCCTCGTGAAATATTCTAATACCTACCCGACTCGCTAGGTCAATAAAGTAATTTGTCTCTGCTGACTATTGTCACAAAAATTAGTACTTACCTACCTACTGGCAACTTAGGTATGTACACTTCAATGAATCATGAGTGACATTGGCGATGATATAAAACTTAGTGTTACACAAACATCATTACATAAATATTTTTACATAAATATTATTACATCGTGCAAATGAGCGATCGTCCAACGGCATTCAGGGTGATGAAAATAAATCATTCGAAATTAAATCCGATGCCCACCCTAAGGGCCTTGATGAAACCTGATAAGGTTTAGATCGGCTACGAAACTATCATTTAATTCTAGCTGTGCTTGCGACTTCGTTTGCATAACTTTTCCCGCTTTCGCAACATTCTTATTGATGCTCCGCTACTATTGGTGGTAGAATGATGTTATTATGATTTTATAGAATTCGTGGTTAAAGGACTCCAACACAAAGATAGTTTTTGTGTTGATGCAAACAAACTCTTGTTCAGCCCTATAACATTATTATCATAATTGTAATTACAATAATACATAATTACATATTAAGATTGCTCTGAATTAAGCTGGTTGACTAACCGTCAATAAGCTGATCTAGCTGACAAGTTATCACTGTTATAGCCCTAAAGATAATGGTCGCACAGTCTTACCACAGCACCGATGTGTGTAAACCGCAAAGTTTACTAAGTTTGTACTAGGAAAGTCTGTATTATTACAAATTTTATCAATTCCGACTCAAACTTCGCTATACCAAGCGAACAGCGATAACGCGGAATACTCAGGCAATACAAAAGTATCGTACCTATACATAGCCGGCTAGCTATTGTCACCTATTCATTACACCGTCCACCTAGGCTACGGTCCTGTAAAGGTTTATAAATATTAAAATCTGAGCTGATACCTAAATGTGGGGAATGTTGGAGATCATCAAACGCCCGCTATCGGCAAGCGACCTTAACTGTACCAGTGAATATTCTTATCCATACCTAATAATTATTCACTCCTACTGAAGCTTATTAAATTCATCCAACGGTCTGATACTGTGAGTGAGGATGGACGTAGCTTTTGCGCCTTTTACATGACGTAAAGTAACCGATAATTCATTATTACATAGTTGTTAATAAACGATGCATTAGACGTGAATTTACGGAGATGCAGATGCAGGTTGCGTTCTGTAAAATATTATAATGTACATACACACAGTACATTACCACTCAGTAGACAGATAAGCTAAAGTTCTAACTAATTCATAACATTTCTCACTGATCAATGTCTTATTCTTCAATTGATCACATTGGCGATTACACAGCGCCACCAGGAGATAATAGACACGTCTCTCATTATAAAGGCTTCGAATAACGGTACAGTACTGTTTAATAGCGACGTTTTACCTGAAAATAAAACGTTTATTAAACATACTTACCTTATTCGAAGCCTACTTTTTAAATCTACCTGGTGTCATAAAACACAATGGCGAGAATATCGAAACCTAGTTTCGAGCTACCGTTGGTGGCGCTAGTGTCGTTAATTGAGGCGTGCTTAGGCGGTGGGGGACCGGAGCGGAAGTCACGTGGGCAGATTATACGTCAAAACTAGTACTCAAACAGGAAAAGACAGACACTACTCTCATTATAAAGGCTTCGAATAAGGTAAGTATGTTTAATAAACGTTTTATTTTCAGGTAAAACGTCGCTATTTAATCAATGTTTCCATAATTACATTGAGTTGGTAAATGAATAATAACACATAAGTTAAGTTACTCGCACTCTACATAACTTTCGATCAACTAGTAACGTTTATATCGCACCCTTAATAATGAATGGGCACAACTCCAAAATTCAGTTTTTTGGGAAAAGCCAAAAAACCAATCGGCAGATCGCGGTTTTTTACATAATTGGCTCTAAAATCTTTATTTTATCAGCTACAACTTTCAAATTAAGCATATTTCATCACTGGTATCTGTTATATAATTTGACATGAGACATTTTTGAAAATATTGATTATGAGTATGTAAAAAAATTGTTTAAAAAAATATTTCAAAGTTAGGCCTTTATTTTACTATTTCTGTTGTTGTGATTTTGGGTATTACTTGTACTTGTGCCCATCTAATCCTTAGGCTGAATTGTTTTATATGGCATATTCCCTAATATTGCTCTCTAATATTTAAAAATAAGTGTATTATTCGATTTTTATATTGATTTACGCCCAATAACATTGGGGACTGTTATTGTGCGGTATAGTAGCTTATAGCCAATTCAGTATAAGAGTAGGGTGCTGAATACTAGAAAATTATTAGATATGTCGAATTAGATTAAAATAAAGACTATTAGCTATTTCTCTGAGAAAACCGACATGAAAATACTAATTTTATGCATTCAAAATATTTTTACTTAGATAGATAGGGACTCTTACCCTATAAAAAATATGCTTTTTATCAAATAAAGAAAAAACCTACAAAAACTTTTTCTGTAAGGTTTTCTGTTTGTTGGATTTGTTCAGGATAATCACTTATTAAAGTCCAACAGCCAGTACCTTGGTATCTTTTTTCCACTATCCTGCTGTCCTGGTGGAAGGAACCGTTCTCCTTGTCCCTTACTATAATCACCCACATTATGTGGGAATCAGTTCAAATGGCTATTGTAAAAAATACAATTCAATACTCAAATTGGCGTGTGTAATTTTTGAAGGATTTTAGCAACCAATTTTGAACACAAGAATATCTATTCTGGTGTTCTAACATTCCCCAAAAAATATTTTACTACTAAAGCACCTTAGCCATGCTTCAGATTCAATTTGTGTTATATGGTTTACAAATACAGTCTTATAAAAGAGCACGGATTTGCAGTCCATCGAAGACAGCTGCTTTTAATTTTTCCGTACTCATCATCATTTTGCTTTTTATCATTTTAGTGATTAGAAAGCTCAATACATATCTTTAGCCCTCCAAATAGAAGCCCTTTACGTCCTGCTTGACTTCAGTATTGCAAAGAGTCTAGGTACACAAGGTTTACGACGATATTGGACACCCAATATTTATTATTTTGTACAATTTTTATCCCAGAGTATGCTTGGTTTGTTATCACAAACTCCATGATCTTTTTTCTTTGCTTTTGTGTACAATATTTGCCACATATTAATAAAAACTGGTGTTAACACAAGATTACATTACGAACTCATATTTTTAAGACAAAAAGCACTTTAGAACTTAAATTTAGACAAACTGAAAATTTCAAGGTCTAATAGCTGATCAGTAAAATTGTAGTAACTTAATACGTGAAAAGATAATTTTAAAATAAATTCGATGTATCCTCAGTCCTCAGAGTCTGATGTCTCTTATTTTATAAATCATTAGTTTATTTGTCGGGAAGTATTTCATAACCACCGCTTTATTTCTTAGCATCGCGATAAAACATTCTATAAGCTCCTAATCAACCAATAGGTATGAAAATTAATACCAAGAAGCAAATTACTTTTATGGGAGAGTTATAAATTTAACTACAAACACCCATCCATGGTCCGCCTAAAGTTAAAGTTATATTTTATAATTTTCTATGATTAACGGGACTTTATCAATGTAATAAAAATGAAAATGTAACATATTATTAGAAATATATGGAATTAATTAGACTTAGCTCACTAACACTTACTTAAAAGTTTGTCACACAAAGGCACAACTCCAAATTGGACCACAGTCGCGGGGGCCGGATTCGACAAATATCGGCATGTCTCTGATTCAGCCCTTCTAGCGGGAAGATAGATGAAAGTATGGAAGGGGCACAAAATGTAGAACTCTTTAATCTGATCATTGTTTTCGATTTCTGTGAAAGCCATCTTGTAGAACTGACGAAAATATGCCTCTCTAGTACAAAAAGTAAAAAACCAAAAATTTTGAGTTGTGCCCCTATATTATTAAGGGTGCGATATGTGGAAACTGATTAGGCTACTGTATTGTTTTTACTTTTTAATTTCACATGTTCTTGCTGTTTGTTTCCGTAATAAAGAAAAATAAAATAAAAAACAATGCAGAAAGATTACCCGTCCCGTTTAAGTAACAAACTCTGGCAACACTAGTGCGTAGCGGTACATCAGAAACATTAATTAGAAAGAAATGCTTGCCGTAACTCGCTGACGACTGAAATATAGGCGCCTATCCCGGCAAACGCCAGTTGCGTTATTTATTTTACATGTTAATGCAATGTTTGCTTTTGCTACCATAATTAAAATGTTCCGTTGTAAAATCATTAACGAAAACAAAAGGTAATTCAATGTAATTTTTATTCATTAGGAATTGAAATCAGAAATACAAAATACTTTCAGATTTACTTCTTCTTCAGATCCTTTCAAATTCAATATTTCTACGTAGTATTTTCTGAAAGAAAACTTTAAAATTGTGCAGGCCTTTGAGAAAACTGAACTGTGATTTCATCTGGAAGGAAGCCAGTTCGTGAAACTAGCTCGAGACAGTAAATCAGTCAATGTAATGCGACTAAAGCTCTAGCGGACTATACCCGAATCTTTTTCTTTAATTCGGGACATGTGTTTGTTATGATGCACAGCTTCCTTTAGCGATGACTCAGATTCAGATGCGTCGAACAATAATGAGTATAATTGCCTTTTCTCACATCGTGATTCATTATGGGGAGTGGAGAGCGGCTCTTGAATGTTTGTTAGTTTGTTATTCTCCTTTTAATTGAACCGTGAGTCAACTGAGGATTCTCAGCACCAGTTGTGCATGATTGATTAATGGCCGACCAATTGGAGGATTTATTTGAAAAATTCTAGAACGCAGTGTGTCCGGACATAAGAATTATTGTAGAGGACACTCCAAAAGCTTGGATAGATTGATTACTGCTACCAAAATTTTCAATAATAAGAAATAAAAAAGTTGGAACGGCACAATTTATACAGTCTTAATCGCAGGGAAGATTACATAAATGATTTCTGCTTTAATTTAAATGGGTTCTTTCAATTTATAGGTAATTTAATTGAAAAAGTAGTGTAAATATACACACATACTATGTATTGCTTGTTTAAAAGACTTAAGAAAATATAAAATGGCCCCAGTATTTACAAAGATGAAGATTTATCAGACAATGTCAGATAGCAATGGCCAGTCTGCGAAGATAGCCATGAGCGCGGTCATTCGCAAGGACGTCTGTTGACTCCAAGCAAGAATAAATAATACTTACATACGGAATTCTTGAGAAATGCCAAGTAAAAGGTGAATGCTGTAGGTACAGCTTAATGCATGATTGAAATAGCATTATAATTATAAGCATAACTGACAACTTAAATATGAACTGTAACCGACTCAAACTTTGGCAAGCTATCCTAACGCGTAGTAGGCTAAATATCATAGACACCGATCCGATTCCACTTTATCTTACAAGCTTTGACTATACCTACTTTATCATTGCATCATTTGCAGTTTAAAACTGGAACGGATGGTTGCACGGGAGCCAAACGGTTCACAGTTGTACGCGGAAACGACACAGATTCTCCCCATAACTCCTCAGATATCCGCCTAATGGAAGTCATAATCAACTATTTACATGACATCAAAACAAAGCTTTACGGCGGCTGTACTAAATACAACCATAAAGAGCGCGATTAACATCTGTAGTTTTCTGAAGAATTTTCAGTCGATTTTGAGTTTTATAGCTCTTTTAATAAGGAAGTCGGTGTTTCTGTTTTTACGATGCGTATTCCATTGCGCTGTATGACTCCGCTAGCGGTACAAGGTAGGTCAAAGGGCGCTGGGCCTACCGGCGCAGTTTTACAATTCAAATTCGTACGAGTATTCGTAGTTAAGGTAAACCAGTAAACATGTTCCTTCTCACCCTTAACGGTTTGTGTTCAAAGTTCAAAATTGATTAGAGATCTTTAATCGTTTTAAATTCCGAATAAAAGTGTTGTTAGGAAGTAATTACTCCATGTTTATATGGTAGGAGATAACTAATAGGTTATTTGATTTCGAATATACTAGGCTTTTTATGATGTCCTGTTGGATGTTTATTATCAACGTGGTGTAATGGTTGCTTCGTTACCAGTCTAAAGAAAATCTATCGAGGAAATGTGTTAGTGGTTAAAAGTGTTCGAAACGAACATAAAAGTTTATTGACTACAGTGATATAATGAAAACGATTGAGATTCCGCACAGGGTCCGTATTTTATTCTAGGCCTCGAGTGTTTTAAATCAGAAATAATTAATGTTTATTTCTTACAAACTGCGGTACAAGTTGGAGTTGCGTGCGAAAATGCCTCCGTCCGTACCCGTTCCACGAGTCCATTGATCAGATCGGAATTGGCGCCGCTTCAGTGTAAGATTTATTGATATTATTTTAACAAGATAAACAACAAAATTTTGAATGAATTTCTTTTTTCAACAAGTTTCAATTTTGAAATGCAATCAATCATAATGCAATCCAAATATGTAAATAGCTTGTACCTAATATAACTTTTCTCTCGTGCGCAATTTATAAAATAGAAATACAATCGTACATTCAAGCGAAGCAAAAAACGAAGAAGTATAGCAGTTGTTACAGTATTAACTTTTTATAACAAAACTTTTTAAATTTTGTTTTGTTTTTAAATACATAGGTAGTATGTGCATAAAACCTCTCTCGTACTGACAGAATTAATATGTAGGTACAATTATAAAAAAAACTGGCTGATAATAATAAAATTTGTTTACAATTAAAAAGAAATCGTGGTTGATTGATAAAAACAAATGAACTGCGTAAAAAATGATAAAATCCTGCATCGTGAACAAAATTGTGTGTGGGTTTTGAATGGAACGTGATTGACATTTGATGCCATTGTCCCGAAATAGCAACGTGGCATTTCCATTAAAGGTTGGGAGGGATTTTAACGACCACTATCATTCATCAAGTCTGGAAAGAAAATATCTACGGACCAAATATAGCAAGTATATTATTTAATATTTTCGTGACTTGTTTTGATGCATTCGTATTGCAAAATTAAATATTTTTACACATATATCTATGTGTGTTCGTTATAGTTACCTACTTGCTGAGTGAATTTAGCATTGAAATTGGTTGAGTGCGAGCAGACATATCATTATTCGTAAGTACAATTTCGTATCAAACTTGCTATTGTATGCAAATTCTTATTTTAAGATTCAACCTCTATTTGATTTGTTTTTCTCCTTTAGCATAATCAGTGAACAATTGAGAGCGTTCCGTTTTATTGTGTTCACATCATACATGAAATTGGTCCAAATTGCATATTACAATATCATCTTGCAAGTGCATGATAACGTTTGTGGCGATAATATTTTTTACCTACCCAAATTAATTATTTCAGAAATTCCGTATTTAACAAAAATGACACTTAGCTATATAAAATTGAATGACCAGATAAATATCACAGTATACATTTAGGCTTACTTGGACAATAGCTAAATTAGTTTTTAAGCGTAACCTATTTTAAGTTAGGTACCTAGGGTAAACTGCCAGTCATTGGACACTTAAGAAAGTTATTGGACAGTTATTTACTGAATTAAAAATAGCATTTCTATTTCAACAACTGAGAGATTCCGACTGATGGAGATAAAAGGGCGTTTTTTTTGAAGGAATAGTCATTGTATTTGAAGGAATATTCATTTTAAGAAAATTCAAGGGTTGTTTTGTCCAATGACTGGCAGCGTCCAATGACTGTCGGTTTACCCTACCTAATAATCATTTGTAGATCTTACATTTTTCAACATATTATCAAAAAGTAGGCAAAAATAATAGGCACATATTGAAATTGATTCACTCTCTTCTCGCAGTGTAAATGATGAAGCAACTGCAGATTACCGATGGTTATTTTCACTCGCGTCTGCACTCCGTGCGTTGTTTATTTTTGTCGTAACAAAAGTTGACCCAATTATAAATAGGTATTACGTGTATAACATCTTAAGTAACAACACGTTGAGAAAAATATCTGTGCTAGTTAATTGTTCTTAATAATCGAACATTTGGAACTTGTTCAAATTGGACATAGGAATAACTTTTTACATACCTACATTTTGAAAGTTAAATAAAATGAAAAGATAATATTATAAAAATAATATAAATTGTAAAACTTGCTATTTGCTGAATTTAATATCAGTTTGGTAACTTTAGATAAAAACTTTGAAAAACTAAGCAGATATTTATGTCTTGGTTGTTTGTGTACGCCGATTCTCAATCATTTGGCGATTGCTTTCAATTCTTTCGACACGGAGTTACATCAACGAAATCAAACGATGTTCTTGAGCCCACCCGTGAATCTTTTATATTGTTTACATAAAGAATCGGTTCGTAGCAACTTCATTAGGTTATTTGACTGTATTAGTTGAGTAAAATCTTCTATACTTTTCAGCACTGAAAATTTTATTGCTTTTCAAACTTTTATTATAATTTTCCTTTCATAAAGTAACTTAATGAAAGTAGATTACAAGTCAACCAGATCAGCAAATTGTACATTATTATACAACTACAACATTAGAACAGCAATTTTAGTGATACTCCATTACAATTATTAAACTTTTGGTAACTTTCAGTTCAGTCATTAAAAAAGTAACCATTAAATGTGCGAAAGTCCATATTCACTTACTACAAATTCCAGATTGTTTTAACCACTAATGGGAGATATATTACGTGATTGCCAAATTCTAGCCAGGTTACGTTAACCCAACCCAGTTAACGTGAAAGCGGCCCTTCGTAATTGATGGCTTTCTATTTTTCGATAGCGAACTCGATTCGGATATTTGGACGTGGGCGAACATGTTACGAGAGCTAAAGTGGCGAGAGGCTATGCGCCTAAGCATTGATGCAAGGCCTTCGTTGTTAGAATGCTGGGTGATGATATTTATGTACACCTAGTTTTTAGCTTCTTTACACTAGTAAGTAGTATTGGTTATGAAGACTGTAAGTTAAGGTTAACTAACTTAAAGTAATGGTAACAGCATTTAGCCATTATGTTATCAGAAAAATTTTCTATTTCCCTTACTTGACTACTAACAAGACAAATTATCATCTACATTTCCTTGATGGATGACTGTAACAAACAATAGAGAAAGAACAATACGTTAAAATTAAAATAGCGTCAGTTTCTCTTGTAATGAAAACTCTCAGACATTATTGTAATGATTTTTATTCCGATGTAATAAATAATTTTTGTCAGTGTAAATCTCATACAGCAATGAAATGGATCATTCCTAACGAAAAATGTAAAATTATCGAAAGGATGCAAGATGCAAGCATTCCAGCTTAAAAGAGAAAACATTTCATCACGTAATGTAAACGCGACTTTGTAGTTTAGACAAAAAGTTGCTGCTGCTCCCTTAATCCATTTAATTATACACAAATGGTCAAACAAAGGAGCGGGTGGTTCCAGGAGGGAGGGGGGGCTACTGCTTGCGCGAGCGCAATAAATCGTGTCCAATTAGCGAGCGCCGTTATCCGCGACAAAGCGATCGCCGGCCTCTTAGAATAACCACAAATCACAATATAGAAAAGTAAGGCCTCTCCAAATTACTTTTTGGGTATTTTTAAGAAGAAAAGCGAGAGGAAGATTTCGAGTGTGTTACAAAATTGTAAATAGGTGTAACCCAAACGGCATAACGGTATCTGATACTGACATGATGATGACAATATCAGTATCATATGAATATATATAAACAAATGAATATCCCATTTTATCCATCTAGCCCACGTCAAGTTACCATCTGTATCCAAATGATGAACTTATGAACGCTGAGCTGACCCTCCCGTTCAACGTGTTTGGATCGGGGTAGGTCTACTGTTAGGAGTTAAACTGTGAAATAGGTCTTGGGTGCTACCTAACATGGTCAATACCCACATGAATTTTAAAACATTCTAACTTTGCTCTCTTTTTACTGTCAAGTCTGTAAGAGTCGAGTGGACATGACTCTACCTACACTGAAAGGAATTTGATAATTTGCTCAAGTTGTAGTTTGACACCTTTAATTGTGAAATTGGCTTCCTTTATCACACAGTGCTCTAACTTTACGATATCTTTTAAATACTAAGGATATTTGATTCACTTTAGTTAGCTTCAGAAAAAAAGAAATCTAAGTTAGATTTGTTTGGTCATTGTAAAATGTTACAGTCGGTCACAAGCTAGCGGTCACATGATAATATTTACGATTACCAGTCCAAGGGAACAATGGTTAGACAATGGGAACACGATACGTCCCATCTACTTAATTTTGACTGGACACTTTTGTCATGTGTTTTTGTTCGCGGTCATTTCCATAAATTATAGAGGACAGCAGTGTGAAGACAGGGAACGGCTTGTAACCCTTACGGTGATGTAAATTAGGGTCAGAATTGTTGTGTTGTTACTAAGCTGGTAAAGGTGGTAAGGTAAGAGTTTGTACCTGCCATTGTTATGGTAAGCAGTGACGTGACGGATGCGCCACGCGGGGGATTCGGTTAACGCCGACAAACATCCATTTGATGCATTAGATCTCTTGGGGTTTATTGAATAATTGGTGGTGCAATAAAATTTCTTTGATAGATTGTGAGAACGCATGGTTTTTAAATTGAATAAAATTGAATTAAAAACATAAATAGGACAATGGGAATCGAATATGGAGATTTTATAAATAATGGTCAATTAACCCGTAAACGCACCCAGTATAAAACTAGAAAAGCACTCACCATATCACAGTCTTTTGAAAATAATAGTTTCTGCAGATGCAAAGATAGCGACGCCAATTTAGGTGCCAATTAGAGGTAGAAAACGCCTAAGGGCTAATTCTGCGAGGCTCAGTATTGTTCAGTCACGGCACAAGCCGATCAGTTTAAATTTCGCCCGATATGGGCGCGCCTTATAAGGCCCGAGGTAATTCTGCGTCGGCGCACAAAACATCCGCTAATTGGCAGAAATGTCATATTATATTGGAAATGATTGATGGTATCGGCTATCGAGCCATCTCTGGTGAGGACGGCGTTTCCGATCGGTCGGATAGGCGCTTGTCGGTTTTTCCAGTCGTTTGCTTCGTGGTTCTTGTGCCTAACTGATGTGTTGAACTAGACAGTTTTGCTAAGATACTGGATCTTGGGTAGTAATGGTTGTGCGGTTTCGTTTTCCACTCGAGACGATGCAATGGGCTGTTGTAAAATGGATGTTTCACGGTCGTTTAGTTGGATGTATCTAATATTATAACAGTTTCCAGTGATCGTTTAAATCATAATCGAAGACCGGCAGAGTACTTATCTATGGCCCAAAGTAGGAAAGGACGCACGATAACGCAAATAATTTCAATTAGTTCAACGTTAGTTATCTGCTTTCTACTTAGATATCCTGCACAGCTTCGTAGACCCATTTCTTTATCACACATCCTCGTAATAGACGAGTTCGTTGACTCGCACAGTGCCCTAGTTCTCACGTGATCGCCGATCAGTCGGCCAACAAACGATTCAGATCATGCCGACTCATTCGCTCAATTGGCCCTTCCTGTTTGCGACAGTGTTCCACCAAGGCCATGATTCTAGCCGGGGACGCTGTTCGCTCTTGACCGACTTTTTAATGAGGATTTAAACATTGATATGGTTTATCTTGTTTAAAATGTGCTCTTTTGCATGCATCGGGTTTTAAAAGGCTATTTTGTGGAATACTTTTATTAATTAGTTCTCGTGTCGTCGTGATCATGAGGCTAATGTATAATTCTTCAGATTTTAAAGTCAGATAGTAGAGCCCCAACTGTATCTCACCAAATTGTAAAATAATTATTAATGAAATTTCTCCGGGGCATCAAATACGTGCGTCATTTTGAGATCTTATGCTTGAGAAAGTCACACACATGTCACGCACTTGTTTATTTGGAAATCCCAACTACAATCAAGTCAGATGCGACGCGTCATTTAACCCATCACATTCCATACTGAGTGTACGGCACGGCAATTGCCTTTGTAACATGTGTTCATTTCGCGTTTAAAACTTCAAAGGGGCCTTTTAACTTGAAAAATAAAGTAAAACTACGGCGCTAATATGATTCGTGCGAATGTGTGCAGTCAGCACACCCGCATGCTATTTTTTATTTCGAATGCATGTGCAAGCGGACCGAAACCCGGGTCGTTCCCGCGACCCGAGCTAAAATTAGTCTTGACGCACGGGGATGACGTGCGTCTAGACTTAACCAGAAGTATTCCTGGCTGTCTTTATGAACATCATAACTTTGGGCGTACAGTAATAAGTGGGATCTATTTATTACCGCACAAAATTATAATATACCTACTTCTTTTGGCATGATGATTGTTAGAAGTTTAAATAAGTGCATGTTGTACTCACGTGCATCTTTTAATTTCGATGTTGTGATATGAGATGGATAGATTTTTGCTAATAATTTTAATGCTCCAAAGGATATACATTGCAATTGGCTACCTAGGTAGGTACTCGTATTGTTGTAACAAAACGAATTCCACAAAGGAACCTGCAAGCAAAGGTTAATATTTCATAATGGAAACCGCATGGGACATTCAAAATGACATTAAGCGTTCATTATATCACTGCCGTCGCATTGTAAGTGGATTATTACTGTTTCCGTCTTGTCATATAATTTAAGTCTTAAACTAAGAAGCATTTTAAGTTAACGTCTGCATCATCGCCGTAATGAGAAAGTTTGTAGACGTAAAATCCTCATCACATGCTTAAGTGAAATTGCTACAATAAACACACTCGTGGTGTTGACTCAGTCGGCTGGCATGCGTGAGAATGGCTGGACCTGCGTCAATATTAGGAGACGCATGCGCAACCATGTTCCATACGTGCACTGAGCAACTGCATTCAAAGCTTACTGAGGTTGCTCGTGAACTTTAGAAAGATGTTTAAGTACTTCTTACTTTACCTACTTAAATAAAGGTCAATATTTGAAAATTGCAAATCCCCTTCACATCGGAATATTTTAACTATGATTTATAAATTTCATGATAATCAGTCGCAAGACTGTGATCTGGTATTTTATTTTTATTTTAAAGTTACATGCACGAGTAAACGTAGACGCAAATTGAATAAATATAACGTGGCGCTTAACTTATTTCAACATGATAAGTTGATTTTATACTGAATGTAACTAGGTATGTATATTAAATTGAGTCATAAGCATAAGAACAACAACGCCCACGCCGTTTTTAATGTCTTGTACTTACTGCATAATAAATGTATTTTTAAATGATTGCCTGGAATGTTATTCTCATTCATATTCAATCAACCGAGGAAAATTAAGCAAGATATGTTTGCTTATTAGATAGGTACTATGATAAGTGTGTGCATGTCGCATCGTAAGTACATGGTCTTGACTTGAACCTAATGGAGGATGTTCGCTTCCAAGTGCAATCGAGCGTAACAGATACCTTCGCTAATACACCCAGCACTTCTCGAATCCGGTCCGATTAGCAAGCCTATTTCCCCGTCTGCCGCCCACACAGCGGCCTCTATATCTGACTAATGCACAACAGCGACTATTATTTACCACCACCGAGGAACAGGTTTGCGATTATCCGCACGAAGCTCTCCTGACTGCATCTCGCACTGGTTTATGGCACGTTATTTTGATTTACAGTGTTATAAGATGCCCTGCACGGCCGATAATTTGTTTGAAACCTTGTTGCGGACTGTGTAAGACTGGCAAGTTTTCGAGTTAACAGAACCTCGTTTAATGATGACTTGATTTTAATGGCCGGACGAGAAATCCGCTATTAAGTATTTATTGGCAATGTTTTGCAAAATCATAACAGAACTTAATAAAGCTCCTATCAGCTCCTGTATTTCATGCTTTGAAAGGTTTTCATATCTATTATAACCATATTTTGCAAACATGACTTGATATTGAGATCAACTTCAATTTTAAATGAATGTTTTGAACACGAACTTCAATTACTATGAGATTAAAGACAACTAACTCAAATAAATAGTTCTACATCCCAAACATTTACTGCTGTATGACATTGCAACGACTCGCCGAAAACCACGAGCACTTAGCAAGAGTTATTTTATTTGCCTAGCAAAGATACACTCTCTAGTAGCTAAACGTTGGAATAACAAAAACAGCAAATGCTAGCTTCCATTGCGTGTGAAAGCCGGCTTGAACCACCGGCCATCGGTTGCTGTTTATTTTCGCTCTTTTGCACAACTCTGGCATGTCTATGAACTTTTTCACTTTATTTCTTTGTTTTCCCTGTTGTTTATGTTCTTTGGGAATAGAGATTGATTTGTTAAGGTTATAAATGTCTACTTTTCTTTTCAATCTTTTGATTTAGAAGTGCTTTAATGTCAGAACACGGATCAAAGGAGTTTAATTTGATCATCAGAAATATTTCTGATTTCTTAAACACTTCATGCCACTAGTGAAATGCATCGCACTATTTTTGATTGGATATAGCTTTGCTAGTTGATGCAATAACTTGTAATGTTTATGTCAACGCGAAATTGTGAACTCCGTCAGTTTATAATATAACGCGTGAGATTGTAAACTAACAGTGGGTTAGGTTAGGTTAGATTGTAATTTAACTACGTCAGATTATAATCTGACGGAATTCACAATATTACGGTGACATTTACACGAACAACATTATAGCCATATGTGGAAGAAAATGCACTTCAATATGTTATGTCGTGTAGATAGCCTGATTTGGAGGTATGCCTTCATTATAGAGAAGGACATAGATAGCTTTAATGTCAATGTTATGCTAACTTTTCCGTGTATGCGCATTAACCACTTAATTCATATGACTCCCTGTATGCTAACAATAATTGCTAAAATTGATGCATCCCGTATTGTCAATGCCATTGCGTATCTTTGCAAAGTTTAAGCATAGAGCTCACTGCAATTATAATTATCACCCTTTGTACCTATGTTTTATGAATAAATATATTTGAATTTGAATTTGAATTTGAATTTGAATATTGTAGGGTGGGTAAAATCCAATTGATTCAGATGTCATTTATCATAATAATCAAGTGTTACTGTTTTGAATTAAGTTCAGTTCTGTACAAATAATATAATGCCAGGTTCGTTTTTGGGTGAAATCGTCTGATTAAACCATTATGGTAATAATTTTGGACTTGACAACAGGCCGTATACAGTTTTGTTCCCATCTTTTATGGATACTAAATTACACTCATAAGAGTCAAACAATTTTAACGAACGAAAAAAATATTTCCGATGGCAAATCGGCATTTTAATATGCGTAAATTAAATAACTTTAATAAGTTACAAAAGAATTTCCAAAATACATAAAAATTAAGCCGAACTCACAAAAGATTTTAATTGGCGATCGCATGCGTAAAGTTTATAGCGGTAGCAGTAACAGCGGGTGACATGAGCGCGGCTAATGAGAGATCGAGCGCTCGATACGAGGCGAGAGTCTAAGCGAACGATCAAGGAATTGATACATCTTGAAAACACCTAATGGAACTTAGTAACACGGGGCATTTTGTTACCTACCTACATATCATCATCATAATCATCATCGTCATTCTAGGATATTTAACAATTCACATACACAGTGAACGCGCCACATACACAATCTCTCACATTTTTACGATCGATTCTTTTTAAATTACCTACTTACTTATTTTATTAGTTAGAAGAGCTTCTTCATAATAAAACTATTCTAAGGTATCAAGATTAAAAGAGCTTAATACATTTGTAATTTCAAAGCAGCTTCTAATTTTAATATAAGATAGTGGACATTATAATGAGATACCATAACTAAAATATTTACACTACAGCTCTCTGCTGGCTTATCCTGCCCTCTGGGCTCATATGGTCATACGATTTTCATTAAGGTTTGCAGGCATGCAATTTATTGTTACGACTGTGGACACGATAGAGTCACGACTGGCGACTGCAGCGACGGTAATGAGAGATCCCGCGCTCGATACAGACGCGAAGCGTGCGATGCTCGAATTGATACCTTTCTGTACAACAACTTACTTTTCGAAAAACACTGCTTATTTGTGCTTTTTTTCTTGTCCTTCGTGTTCTTATTTCACTTGAGATTTATGACATTCTCGGACTTTACGATAAAAGTTTTAGTGCCATATTACTTACATACAATTCTCGAATAGATGATGATGAGTACAATACGGATATATTACTGGTCATTATCTACCTCAATGATGTGTCGTTTCTTAAATTCCCGCGAGACACAAAGATCCACAATGGCGTCGTTAAATTTCGATGGCTTCGTGATATTGCTATCGCGTAAGGCTCTTTTAACGTTTCGTCATAGTTCTGCTACACCTACTCCATCATTTAGACACCGGCAATAAATTCTAAATGTCACAGAAGATGATGCATAATGGATTCAATGCCGCGAGGTGTCATCTCGCCGTGCACATGTATCGTATAAGCTCTATGTGTGGTGACATAAGGTGTACTTTTGTGTGGGATACATAGCGGTTGTTAGCGGTTGTAAAGGAACAAAACCCCATCGTTGACATGCCTGTTTCGGTCACGATTTGTTCGTGTACATGGAGTAATTATGGGAAGTTAATTGAGAGGTTACGCTCCGCTTCAAATGTAGCGGGCATGTGAGCCCTAATGGGGAAAACAACGATTGATGACCGCGATAAGTTTTAGTAAATTAATTAGATATACTTTGGGGATATTTACATGTTTTTATTAATTATACTTTACAAAGCTTTCCCCTTGTTGTCGTGTTTTATATTCCTTTATTATTTTCATTCCAGTGTCATGTAGGTACTAACTGTTTTGGAGTAAGTACCATCATTTTTTTGTCGTCGAGTAGGTCTTCGATATAGAGAAGATTCAATTAGTAACAACCAAATCTGGAATGGAAAAACCAATGGAACTGCGACTAAAAGCTAACGTCATTACTTACTGTACCATTGACTTCGAGGATTATAGTCAACCTATTTCATAGTTGCAACTTTCCAGTGCATCTTCCAAAGCTGTCAGCAACTAGTCTGTATCTTCAGCAATTTGTTGCAGGCAACTTTTGAGGACAAGGAACAAATTTGCATGGAGTGGTTCGCTGACTCATTTCCATACAATTTGAACCACACACGGCGATCGCGCGTGCCTACTGCTAAAAGCTCTTATAATATCGCCGCTTCATTTTCCACGTCTTTATTTAAATGCTTTGTAGTTTATGAGTTCATTCTTCGTTCAGCGTTTGCATAGATAATAGTTAGATATGAGCCACGTAGTACACGTAGGGTCGGTACCCAATATTACTTATGCCTTTTTACATAAACAACAATATCCTTGACATTTAACAAATTGGATGGTCCTGGACATTACATATGGCAGTACAGACTACAAAATTTTATGGCCTCACTCTAAGGATCCTATTCTGAAGGTAACTTTATGTATCTTGTACCTTTCCACATTAGGCCAGTAGAATTAAACACAAAAATTGAATAAATCGGAAATAATTCCTACAAAAGATTTTTTTGCTTTAATGGCTTCATTGGTTGCCCATTAAGACTCTCCTAAGTTTTCGACTTCGACGGATTTGTGCTTAAGTGGTGGGGGCCCCGAAAGGGGCGTTTTTTCGGTTTTCCGGTTATACCGCGTAAAGGACTTACCCTATCGAAAAGTGGTCTTCATGACGGTTAAAGGGCACTTAATCCTGCATTGAATAAGACCAAATTCATATGTTTTGGACCAACCGTTCTCGCGCTAAAGTTCGGCAAAGTAGAAAATATACGTATAATTAATTACCCTCTCCACGTCCAATGGCTTGTTACCCACATGCTTCCAAGCCTTGTAATGGGTCGCCTTAACCAGTGTAACCCTAACAAGGCTCACGAGTTTGATTCGCTTATCCTTGTTCGTCCCAGCCGTTCCTTAACTGCGGTTGCTGCACCTCTTCCTGGCACTCTCCTGAACGACTCTGTGTTACCTAATGTGGCTGCCCCTCTTCCTTGTACCCTCCTGTACGATTTCATTGCTTAGCCATATGCCTGGTCCAAGGTTCGACGCCACAAAATCAACTTCGTACGAGTGAAAATAGTTTAAATACTATTTCCCGTGCTTGCAACATTTTTCTTTACTGCTTCGCCTCTATTAGTCGTAGAGTGATTGTATATATCCTATAGCCTTCCTCAATGTATGAGCTATTCAACACAAAAATAATGATTTCAATCAAACTAGTAATTCTTAAGATTAGCGCGTTCAAACAAACAAACAAAAAACTCTTCAGCGTTTTAATATGAACTTGTTGTTGTTGATTTTTGGCGTCGAACCTTAGACCAGGCATACGGCTAGGCAACGTAGTCATGCAGGAGGATACAAGGAAGAGGGGCAGCCACAGTAGGTAACACAGAGTCGTTCAGGTGAGTGCCAGGAAGAGGTGCAGCAACCGCAGTTAAGGAACGGCTGGGACGAACAAGGATAGGCGCATCAAGCTCGTAAGCCTTGATAGGGTTACACTGGTTGAGGTGGCCCTTTTCAAGACTTGGAAGCCTGTGGGTAACAAACCATTGGACGTGGAGAGGGTCATTAATTATACGTACATTTTCTACTTTGTCGAACTTTAGCGCGAGAACGGTTTGTCCAAAACATATGAATTTGGTCTTATTCAATGCAGGATTAAGTGCCCTTCAACCGTCATGAAGACCACTTTTTGATAGGGTAAGTCCTTTACGCGGTATAACCGGAAAACCGAAAAAATGCCTCTTTCGGGGGCCCCCACCACTTAAGCACAACTCCGTCGAAGTCGAAAACTTAGGAGAGTCTTAATGGGCAACCAATGAAGCCATTAAAACAATAAAATCTTTTGTAGGAATTATTTCCGATTTAAAAGCTAATTCTACTGGACTACATATTGACAATAGAAACAAATTCTTACCAAGCGCAATATTTTGACTTGTCCTGTCAAACCTTCAGAACTGTCGTTGGTTTCCTCGAAAATCAATTTAAACCTTAACTTCGTATGTTAAGGTTAACAATAGCAGTTGCAAGGTTAATGGAATTGGTTGAAGATGTCTCTGACAATAAAGTTTGGACAATGGCCGAAGGCGCTATTTGCGGCGGGACCACCGGCGATGATGCGCGCGCGCCGCGAGACAGACACTTGATGACTTTTCAATGAAGTCGGGCTGTTTTCAGTGAAACACTTAAAGCTTTCATGTTGATGTGAAGTTTAATAGTATTGAGTTATGTGATTTTTGTGCTTTTTACAGGAGTTTCCCATGAAATAGTATTGTAAGCACATGCACATACTGTTGTAAAAAAAGATAGCGAGTTTGTCGTGTCGTAAAAAGTTGGTTAGTGTAAGAAATACCAACTTTATCTTCCAACAATAAATAGGTCTATCTACTTATCGTTTCGTCCAATCTGAATAGTTGCTAAAAATGACTTACGTGGTGATAGAACTTAAACAATGCTATGCCTTAAAACAGATCCTAAATTCACGAAAAGTTTTTCAGCTATGTGATATTAAGTGTAATGTCGTCGCTTTTCATTAGGTCTGGTATGTCGTTCCAATCCCATTAATTTTAACATGAAACGTGCGTTATTAATACTCCGAGTGTCTTGTTTCATACCGCACAAACCGCATCCGCACTTGTGAAGATTCAATATGAAACTTACGGGTATTTTTATCTTTTTCCCTTCTGGTAAATTATGAAAGTACCTACCTGCTTAATACTTTTGAAGCTTATTTTATTTCAATTAATTGAAAGCGTTAATACCAGAGACTTATTTATCCTTATTTATACAGTTAGTGATATTAGTTAATTATGTTAAAATCGACTGTAACTCTTGTCAAACAAGTAAAGTAACAAACTACATCACAGCTAATGTTAATTATCATTAAGATTATCAGATTGAATTAAAAGAGTACTTACATCTAAGATCTGCTTTTACGACACGGAGCTTTTAACTTCCCAGAATACTTTTAATGACGGTATGGTTGTAATAAGACATAATTATTTATCTTAAAGTTATCTTAAACAGTTGCAACTAATGTTTAATTAATAAACTTTGTTTTGTAAGCCTTTTAGAAATGTATTATTGACTTTCAGCATTTTATTTGCTAAGCAATCATTGCTCTTTGACCCTTATGACTCTAACCACCTACATACGAGTATTTCTAGTTTGCACACATTTCTCGATATTCTATCCGATAAACAATCGAGTCTTTATTCGAGTCCACTCGCGCCTATTCGAGTCCAGTCGGCTCCAATTCACTGCTATCGCGCCATCGCCGTGCCACCGCTCTTTGATCCCGCAATTGAGTTAATCGAATACTCCTTACGATAGATCACTATTTTATTTCCGCTACTGCGATGAAGACATTCTGAATGGGCCGCGTTGATTGAATTTATGAGAAGTGGATACTTGTCTGAGTTGTTTACTATTATTTATCACCTGCTCACATCAACGTCTGTAGTAGACGGCACTTTATTATCGGAATACGTTTATAGTAATGCCGATAGTAGAGTTAAAGGCGTAGTTTTGGTGTAGATGCCGTTACATGCAGTAGGCAACACGTAATCTTTTTGACTGTAGCGTGAACGGAATTTAAACTATTTGTTACAAACGGCGACCGTACCATTTTAAGAACAACAATCTCGCCGACAAAACGAATGACATTCTGCGCCCAGTTTGGAAGATTGATAACCACCCACGAAATGCATTTCTATTGTAATCGCTATCTAAATGCTTATGCATTGGCATGGTTATCGGGCGATGTCAAGGATAGATAGCGTATTGATGGCGATTCGCCGCCCCAGGGCCGGGCGTGGCCAAGGATACGATATACGAGACGTGTTCAGGGAGCGGTCTTTTATAGACGATAGATTGTGTTTACGCTGCTCCGACTAATGGCAGGATAAAGTTTTGCCTACAAACATATTGGCTTACAATCGCCGGAGACGTTTTCTGGCCGATGATAAATGAGCAGCGTAGGCGCAAACTCTATGAGGGCGCGATCGATGCGATGTGGGCTCGGAGCGCGTTGCACCATAAACGAACCCTTTGTGCTACAAATTGGTCATGAGGGTTTGACCGATTGCCTTTTGCAGTTATAAAAATTACGCCTCCATCTACCCACGCGGGAAAGTTATCAGCTTTTAGTGCAACTCCGACGTTGCGTTTGTTTTGAATTTAGAGCGAGCTTTCTCGGGGCGACGCTAAAGAAATGTTTAGATAAGGAAACGTTGCAACACGAAGCAAAACAATGAAGTCTTAATTGTTAGTTGTGTTTCATTTATTCATATTGTTAGGGTACGTTCACCTTTGGGACGTGGGTGTTGCTTTTGTTATTTGGAGATTAGGAACAATAGATAAATGAAAGTTGATACCTGGATGACCTATTTTTTCATAAGTGAACATAAGAATTAACCGTTGCATTGAAACCCATAACATTGCATCGTATCTCTTGGTAGTAAGTAGAGTCGGTCTACTTACTCTATTTTCTCATCCCTACATTATGGGACAATTTGAATAACGTGTTCGTGGAATAGTTAGCTGAAGGTTTATCTTGTAGAATGCAGTGGTATTATCGCTTATAATAAGCCTACTAGTTTATTCATAGCCCCACTACTGGTTCTGGGTACAGAAACTATTTATAATAGACACCGAGTAGTCCCATTACAATGAACGCTGGCGAACGCGGCATTAGATATGATTTATGTTAATTTAAACGCAGGGCTTGCGGTAGGCTCGCATATAATAATAAGTTCCGCTGCCCGTGACCAATGCTAAATTGAATGTAGAGTCAGTTATTTGCCATAGATCGAGCGCGCGCGCGATCGATTCGTTGCGAGATGATCGATGGCTTGAATAATTAGTGGGACAGTTGCAAGCCAAAAATACGGGCTGTAATAATTTATAGTTTTACTTTAGTCATTTTAGAGATAATAATGTGCAGACAACGCCACATCAACCAAAATACAGTGGAATAGTATACAGATAAGTACGATTTTGCAAAAAAAAAATGTGTAACTGGAACTTTTAAAACAAAATAAAAACTTTTTCTTTGGTTCAAATGAAATAATAAGTTACCCATATTAAAATAATGTGCTTTTATATTACACTCCTTTATGACGTCTCCATAGGTAAAATAAGTTTTCAAAAATCATATAGGTACCCAATACATTGTAAAAAATTCTCATTCTAAACCTAAGCATGTTATAGCCATTAAAATCACTAACCCACGTTCAACGCGGGGTATAAGCTATAAGGGCGCATGATGTTCGCGATCCTTATCGGGAAGACAATGAGTGCCGGGTTCGATGCTAATGTGGGTCTAATTAAGCTGTGCCGGGATCAACAAGCATCTCAGCTATTACGTTATTATGCCCATATAAGATCTCTATGCAAATGCTTTGAATATATATTCCTGTAAGTATAGGTTAGGTTTTATAATTGCAGTAGATTATAGAACTAGCTGCTTATTATAATTTGACTACCTATACTTTAAATGACTATTGATGACAGAAAAAATAAGAATATTTGTATTCATTTTTCACCAATCAAAGCTTCATGCTAATTTGGACGATCATGTTATTATAATTGAACCTAATGATCATTGCTTTTCTCAAATGTAGGTTTCCTTAGTTACTACTAAACAACGACGATATATAAAACATAGTTTTTACTACAAGACACACAGAGGCAATCATAAGCAAATAGTAGTTTTACCAAAATACTTTAAACAATCAAAAGTGATAAAAAAGTATTAGAAGTTTTTGTTGTCAATTTACTAATATTCACCATCTAGCGTTCCAAACATCGAGTCACGCTTAGTTAGCCAAGCAAATTGTCTTCTCTGTGGCCCAACCATCCTCATTACTGCCATAATGTCGTAATGAAAGACCACGGCAGCACCGTAATCACACGCGTCTCGCTAACGACCTGTATGCTGACGTCATCAACTTAGCTGTAATTTTATTCAATTATATAGTTTTTGTTATTTTCAAGCGTATTTCAAGCGCATAACGTTATTATGTAGTTAACGAGACGAAAGTCGTTATTGTCAAGTCAACAAGAAATTGTTTAGCCTCGATCACTTCGATAAAATATTAGATAGAGACAAGAAGGTGAATCATTAGCCATTAAAAATTAAAGGTTGAAAAAGCAAGTCAAGCTTTGTTGGATAGATTTTTGATAAATTAGAACCAGACGAAACATAATTCTTATCGTAACTTGACTTAGTCTTAGAAGAAACTTTACGGTTCTGACAGGGTCGTCTCCTGCAGTGGAGACTAAATGACCAGATGTTGATGATGATAATAAAAACCTTTTGTTTCTTTCTTCCTCAGGTTGCTAGTCGGGGCTCCGCTTGGCCAGAACCTTCAACCCAACACATCGCAGTCAGGCGCCCTCTGGAAATGTGGTCTGACTCCAGCTGTGAGAGACTGCGAGCAGGTCATCACCGACGGCTTGAGGAGTGAGTACCGTCCTGCTCCATCACTCATGACGTCAGCACTGACCTCTCTGTAACACTGGCCGAGATATTCCGTAGCAAGAGGTCAGACACGTATAGTGACGTCACGCTTATGATCACATCATAAACTTCATTTAAACGCATCGTGTATTTTCATGAACTTTTCGTGAGAAAATTCAACCATTGCAAAGCAAAAGATATATCTATATGCACTGATTACTTTTACTTTGGTGTTTTCTTTTCCAAAATTTTCTTACTAATCTGATGTTTAAACGAAGTTTGGTGAAATGATTTGGTTTTAATATCTAGCATAGATAAGTACACACTATGTAGGAATCTTGTGATATCAAAATTCAAATAACTGATATGTATAAAAGCTTTATAAATAATGGAAAGAATATAAGTAGTAAGACGAAACTGAAGTAGAGTTTTTCGTAGACTACATAATAGTTATCCACGTGTGTTAGTTAATCACAAATCACAAGATAGTTTAAAAACACTACAATAGTGACTAGAATTCACTTAGCTAATAGATTATAGCCAGCAACATTTTCGACAACCATTTAGTACACGTACGGTATTACCCATGCAATTGTTTTCAGCGATATGTGTACATACAAAAAATTAAATGTCTAGGGCAACTTTTTATAAAACAAAGTAAAAAAATTGTAAAACTCTCAGTCAGGTTAAGTTGTAATTAATAAGTTTTAACTAAACTGTTGTCTTTTGTCGGTGGTGCCCCAAACAGCGAAGTACGGCCAAATAAGGACGAGTAAGTGAGCTGTGGTCTCAAGCCCCTTTATCTTAATCATCTGCTCTTGAACTAATATCGACTAATCGCTGTACTTTTGATTTATTTACTAATTCATTCCGACAGACATTTGCCTGAAGGTTCCGACCGTATACAGTGTGAGTCACGTTAAAGTGTACATATGAAAAAAGATGAAACTAGACCTGTTTTTATCGACAAAAAAGATGTCAAAAATTTTTTTAGATTTTTTTTTATTTTTTTATAGAATTTTTTTTCTTCCAATTACTTATTGTAAAGAAAACGTAATAACTTTTAAACTAAGAGGTAGATCCTGATAAAATAAAAACAGTAATAATGCTAAATAACAGGCGATACTAAACAAATACATAAAATACACAAAAAAGGCCAACAAATAATAAAAAATGATACTTTTTGAAAAAAAAACTGCTTAAAAATTCGTGTTTTTTTGGTTATTTGATAAATTTCTCCAAAAAATGCCCCTATAACCGGTGGTTTTTATTACTTTTTATTGTTCTCTATCGTATTATCTTTGTAAAACCAAAAATCGCATGCCTCTATCCCTATCACAACATTTGCTATGATCGTTTGAACAAAGGCCTGCCACAACATTATTCTCCGCTACAGGTAGAGACAATTTTAATTTTAACTAAAATGTTTATTTTACTTCGAAATCTTTTGTTTTTGTTTGAAATCTAACTTGTCTTTATCAAAATTACAAATCTAGAGCCATTTTCAGTTTTGTTGTTAACGAAGCGTTGAATGGCGCGCCCGGAGAGGCTTAGTTCAAACGATCATTGCAAACGTTGTGATAGGGATAGAGACATGCGATTTTTGGGTTTACGAAGGTAATACGATAGAGAATAATACAAAGTAATAAAAACTACCGGTTATAGGGGCATTTTTTTGAGAAATTTAACAAATAACCAAAAAAACACGAATTTTTAAGCAGATTTTTTTCAAAAAGTATCATTTTTTATTATTTGTTGGCCTTTTTTGTGTATTTTATGTATTTTTTTAGTATTGCCTGTTATTTAGCATTATTACTGTTTTTATTTTATCAGGATATACCGCTTAGTTTAAAAGTTATTACGTTTTTTTTACAATAAGTAATTGGAAGAAAAAAAATTCCATAAAAAATTAAAAAAAAATCTCAAAAATTCTTTGACCTCTTTTTTGTCAATAAAAATAGGACTAGTTTCATCTATTTTCATATGTACACTTTAACGTGACTCACACTGTATAACTTTATATAAACGCATGTGCATCACTAACTCGCCATTTAAGTTTTATTTTGCATTAGACTCCAACATATTTAGCACAATTACTTGCAGGATTTAGACTTTCGCAATATTTTTTTAACCATTTATTTTAACTGTATAAATCCTGCATGTAAATAAATACAATAAAACAGCACTAACTGCTTGCAAAAGCACCATCACAAGCTTGAGCTATGTACTCAATGTAATAAACATCACAACCTATGTTAGTCTCGTAGATATTAGTGCACATGACGTACGTAATAAAATAGTAAACAATTTAGATTATTTCATCGATTAGAATAAGCTTATTAGAATGAAAACATTATCCTTGTTTAAAGCAATAATATGCATTGAGTTTATAATAAAGTGATCATTGAAATTACACAACTGAGCAGCTAACATGAAGAGAAACGTTGAAGGTGACTGGTATTAATAAAAGTTAATAACATATTTGAAATTAATAAACATTACAAAATTGGAACAAGAATGTATTCAATTGAAATAACAAAACCAAGATATATCTGGTTTTGTAGTAACTCTACTATCATCTAACAAAAATAATCAAAATGTAACATGGGCCGATTAACTTAATAGATTTAACATAATAGTCGTATCTATATCTAATTCAAAGCATAATTGGTGTCCTTTCTGGTGTTCTAACGAATCGGCCATCATTAATGACGACAGTATCAGCTCTAAATTAACATAAGTAGTCCTCGATAACGTCTATTAACCCGAGACCACATGTTTAGCCGTATCTTCACAGATTTATTTCAGGTTCGCAGCAGTTTTATCGTCACCTTAACGCCTACACAAGATCACCGTTTCTTCTTTAAATACTTAGCTAGGCTACTTTCCGATCGAAGATATGATTGAAATGCATGTTTTACCTTTTATTTTGTAGACGATTTCTCATTAGCACGATTGTTCAACTCAATTATACTCCATATTCTGTATTTTTTCTAGCATCATACACGCCTGGTTGCAAAGCTTTGCATTTGCCAAGTTTACCAAGACTTAGAAATTGGGATTGATTATATTTTTTGTTTGAAGCAAAACCAACAATCTGTTGTATAATAAGTCTTCGGTTGATTTTGCTTGAATAATTTTAAATTGAATTACTCTTTACCTTACTACTACTGTTTATTCTGTGTTTGGGTGGAATTTACATAACCCGGTATGAATTAATAGGCCAAGCCTAAATATTTCATGACCAATATTATCTTTGTGTCTAATCGAGCTTTTGGATTTTAAAGTTGCAGTTTTAATGAATAATGATTATTAATTTATGTTAAGCATTGTTTGCTACTATAATTTTGGCAAAAGTTTCTAATATTTTGGCGCTTTTAATTTATGTGTTAGAGCTCTTTTGTCTGAGTATACTGATGTTGTTTTGACAGTTATAGGTACGGACCCATCACTTGTAAACTTGTCGGCGCCCCATCCTGATGAGATCAAAAAGGGGCAGTGGCTCGGAGTATCAGTCAGAAGTCAGGGTCCTGGAAAGAAAGCTGTTGTCTGTGCCCACAGGTATTACCTAATTTTAGAATTTGATATCGACTTTATAAAGCTAAATTGTGTCATTGTTCTTATTCGATTTCTTTGTGCGATTTTCAGATACATTCGTAAAGTGGGGGAATCTCAATATGGACAAGGACTTTGCTATATGTTGGATAACCAGCTGAAATTGGCTGACATTTGGGAACCGTGTAAAGGCCGTCCTGTCGCAAGGTAAATAAAACACCTAGGTACCCCTAAAAATTGTTTACTACCTATTTGAGACCATTATCTAAGACAAAAACAAATGAATTGTAATATTCATAAAGAGAACTTTAATATTTTCAGAGAACATGAAGAATTTGCGTTCTGCCAAGTGGGTACGAGTAGTTCGTTCTTGGGTGACGACACCATACTGATGGGCAGTCCTGGACCGTATGCTTGGCGGGGCACGATCTTCACTCAAGACGCCAGTGATGACGTACTGGCTCGGGACCACGTCGTCTACATGGCGCCTGTGGGAGATGGGGCCAGCCCTGTGGAGAAATACAGTTACTTGGGTAAGTTTTGTATCTATCTATCTATAACAGCCTTTAGAGGGTTCGCCCTCGATCGAACATAGGCATCCTCTTCAACCCTCCACCAACTTCTGTCCCTGGCCACACGCATCCAGTTCACTCTAGCCTGTTGTCAAGTTTTGTATAATTTTTGTTTTAACCTACGTTATGTGTCCTAGTGACACTAGTAATCTGAGGTAGACTCCTAAAATCTCACGCCGCCATAATGTAAATCTCGTCTCGTTTCTTATATGGTAATTAAAGTGCAGATTGCGTTTTATTTGTATCGAAACACCAAGCGTATGCGCATAATAGCGCGCCCACACGCCTCATTCCAGACTCACAGTACGCTCACATACAAATGATACAAACGCGTTGTGGTATAAAGACTGGTGCGCTCACAAAAGCACGCCCTTATGCTTTTTAAAAGCAATACAAAAGCATGCTTGTGGTGAGGAGCGGTTGCTTTTAATCCATTGGATACATTTAATTATTTTCGTAAACGTATAGGTGGAGTGCATTCTCGATATAATTAATGATGATTTATTTACTCTCTATTGTAGAAAAAATACAATTATCTTTTGTTTTTAGAAATTGATTGTAAACAACTGATTTGATTTCAGGTATGTCAGTAATAGGAGCCAACTTTTTCGGCCCAAAGCCATCTTACGCAGCGGGTGCGCCGAGAGCCCAAGGAACAGGACAAGTGGTGATCTTCAGCAAACCCATCATCAAGGACTGGACTCGCACCGACATCGATATCCTCAAAGTCGCTCAGCTCTTCAAAGGGGAGCAATTTGGTTCCAGCTTTGGTTATGAAGTCTCATCGGCAGATGTGAATGGAGATGGGTAAATGAACTTTTGTGTTTCTTTATGCTTAGTTTACACATTAAAATATGTAGTTAAGTCCTAGCTTGGCCCCTTATTGCATCTACCTTATTACCTTTCAGACCAACAATAAATTCTAGTTCTTATTATTAGCCCCTTCGTCATTCCCTTTGCCATTGATCGTGTCATAAAAATCGACATTGTTTGGGTTGGCGTTGGCTACTGGTCGTTAGGTTACATTTGTTTATGTTTATGTTCTGTCCAATAACGATGTGTGTATTGGCACCAATAGTCAATCTGTAATATAGAACCAATGTGTGAAGGCAGCATTAACTTTGTAACTAGGTGGAACCTAGAAAACTTACACGTTAAGGAAATATATAATAAACCTGTAACATTTTATTACAGAACGCCAGATCTTTTAGTTGGTGCACCCTTCTACTTCTCTCGTGATGCTGGCGGTGCAGTGTATTTATACCTCAACGACAAATATAGTTTTAAATCCAAATATGACGTTCGACTAACTGGTAAACAAGAGTCCCAGTTTGGTATCACCATCGCAAATGCTGGTGATCTAAACAAAGATGGATGTGAAGACATAGCTATCGGAAGTCCGTATGAAGGACAAGGAGTGGTATACATTCATATGGGAGACAGGAAACAGGGCTTGAAGACAAAACCTGACCAAGTTATAAAGGCGGAGTCTTTGCCGATAACGTTGAGGACTTTCGGGTATTCTCTATCAGGTGGTGTAGATCTGGATGACAATGGATACCCTGATTTACTCGTTGGCGCATACGAAAATGTAAGTTTATCATCAGTTGAAGTGAATTTAAATTGAAGGACTACCTATAAGTTATGGCATCATACATAATGTTTAACTTGTTATTTACAGAGCAGCGTCGCTCTCATCCGAACTCGGCCGATAATAGACATCAAAACCTCCGTACGACCGACAAATACGATCATGAACATCGACCCCACGGTCCAGGGTTGTGAGAAAGACCCTGGAGCCAACTATACCTGCTTCCACTTCCAAGCCTGCTGCATCATCAAGTCTCTAGTCAAATCCACTAAAACTAACGTTCATACGTTAAACTATGTTATTGAAGCTGAAACTTTCCCTGGTGGCAGAAAGTACTCTAGGGTTTTCTTTGATTCAGATAAAAGTAATATAGTCAATAAGACGATTAGGTTAGGGAAAGACGTTGAAGACTGCCGAGAACATATTGTTTATCTGAAGAATAATACTAGAGATATTCAGACACCAATCAAAGTAAGTAACTTATAGATTTTAAAGTCAACATTATAATTTCTAAATCACAATTCAAACGAACTTAAAACTTGAAAAATAGACTGCATTTATTGGAATTTGATCTCGTAACCATTCGATTGCCGAGCAGCTGCTTTGACTGAGCTGCTGAAACATTGGTAAACTTGCCGCTATTTTCATGAAAATATTTTCCTGTAATCTAGCGTTATTTCAAACTAGCTTTCCGCCCGCGGCTTCCCCCGCGTGGAATTTTGTGTCACAGAAAAACAATATCGCACGCGTATTTGCTCACGGTTTAGACCTACCCTGGACTACGACAAACATTTTAAAACCAAAATCAGCTCAATCGGCCCAGCCGTTCTCGAGTTTTAATCAGACTAACGAATATCAATTCATTTTAATTTATATAGATAGATTACTGAAGAAGTAAGAAAACTGTAAAATTGCTTAATTAGCCATTTTTTATCTTCGTAAAGTTTTAATTATAGCTTAATAGTTATTAATTTATTTTCCAGTTCCAAGTAACCTACAAACTAGAGCACGAGCAGCCTAAATATTCCACAATCGGCCAGCTGCCCAATATCGATGACTACCCCGTGTTGAATGCGACAGCCACCACGACCTTCAGCGCGAACTTCCTCAACGACTGTGGTGTGGACGGTGTATGCGTCAGCGATTTGGTAGTCGACCCTGTGCTACATCTTCCTAAAAGTAAGTTCTTGAGATTGTAGTCAGGGAGGGTCTTGTGTTATTAATCTTGTATTATCTTTAAGACTGCTAATACAAACAACACATAAATCAACATTTTATTTTGTTAATCTGATTAATATAAGCATCGAATTTTCTGAAAATATTTCTTAAGGCAAGAAACTATGTTTGGGACTTAGTGCTTAGCGCCAATGCTTACAGTCTTGAAATTATAACTAAAATCATGTTATTTACTTTGTCAATTTCAGCTGAAGGCAGCAATACTTACGCACTGAAACTCGGCCAGGAGGAGGAGATCCAGCTGTCGATAGCAGTGGACAACTACGGCGAGTCGGCCTACGAGGCGCAGCTGTTTGTGAACCACCACGCCAGCCTTCACTACATCGCTATCAATATTAGTGTAAGTAAGCTATACGTACACCTTTTTTATGACATGAGAACTTAACTTGACGGAAACCCAACTTTTGAAATAAAACCTATATTGACTTAAGTCTACGAAAACCTAACTTAACAAAAACCTAACTACGAAAACCTAACTTAACGAAAACCTAACTACGAAAACCTAACTTAACGAAAACCTAACTACGAAAACCTAACTTTGAGAAAACATAACTTGACGAAAACCTTACTCGAAAACTTATGTTTGTGAAAACCTATTTTCCGAAAACCCAACTTTCTTTAAATGTGACCTACCTATCTTATCTAAACATTTCGAAAACCTAACTTTGCAAAATCTTAACCGTTTTAATAAAACCTAATTTTACGAAAACTTAACTTGAATACCTTCACCTAAAACAAATAAAAATTTCATCGCTGTTTTCCTTATTATTATAGTGCCACTACTAATGTTTTTCAGGACAAACACGTCATCTGTACGAGCGTGAACAAGACGACCGTATCCTGTATGCTTGAGAATCCATTCAAGAAGCAGCCGGCTGGTACCCCACCCATTACCATGAGGTTCGACGCGAAGGCTCTGGAAGACAATGAACCCTCTGTGGTGTTCACTGTCTGGGCCAACTCGACGTCTGATGAACTGTACCCTGGGAAGACTCCGGCTAAAGTGGAAGCACTGGTCATAAAGAATGCTGAGCTTCTGATCAAGGGGTAAGTAAAGATAGATAACGGCACTATGAGCTAAACCTTGGTGATTCTTAACTTGTTATAATACATGTTATTTTACAACATTAACTACTTAACAGTCTGATGTGTTATACGTTGGATCTACTGCGCTGATCGCACCAACGATCTGGTGAAGGTCGCGGGAAGAATCTGGATACGGGCAGCGCAGGACCAGTCGTTAAGAAAAGTCTCGGGGAAAACCTTCGTCCAGCAGTAGACGTCATTTGACTAAAACGACCGATGTTATATGTTGGAAGTAAATTATGGTAATTGATATATTGACCTGATGAAAAAGTCCCAATGATTTGTTACTTCCATGACAATTTAGTGAGGTTTGTCATCTCTTTTATTTGCTATCATGGCTACAATTTCATTTTTACTGTTTCAGTGCCGCACGTCCCGAGCAGGTGTTCTACGGCGGAGAAGTGAAGGGAGAGTCTGCAATGACTCATTTCGACGACATCGGCACCAGGGTTATGCATACTTATCAGGTAAATGATCCAATGCTTGAAAAGTGTCATGTTAGTGTGCATGGTAATATTTTAAAATCTTCATTTGGCCGTTTGTAAGTACATAATTGGAAAATTCTGACATAGAACATGTTGAGCGTTATTCTGACGATAACAATGTCAAAGGTTGTCAGGATCTCTGCTGTGCCTGTAGACAAAATGACATGGTTTCAGAGATGCAGATCACTCACTTTGTCTTGAGAGGCAAGTCATTCCAAAGCAGTAATATTTGCTACCAACTTTTCTTCTATAAAAAGCTTGGTAAAAAAGAAGACAATTTCACGGTGAAGTGAAAAAAAAGTGAAGTCAACGGCTTGATCAAAAGTTTATCCTTGCAGGTGTTCAATGAGGGCCCATGGCGCGTATCATCAGTGCAGGTGGTGATCTCGTGGCCGCACCAAGTGGCGGCGGACAGCGCGCAGGGCAAGTGGCTGTTATACCCTGAGGATGTTCCCACGGTGGATGGTGAAGCTGGTAAGAAGAGTTTTAACTAGAAAACATTTTATATTTCAGTCTTTTTGTTCTTCGATCTTGTCTATCTAACTTGTCTGGACAGCATGAGGAATGTAGGTCAAATCCTCCATATGCCTCTTGTTCATAAGAGAAGGTCGTCTTCTTGCAGTGAAAACTAAATTGCCTGATAATGTGACAGTTGAGATTACTGTGGTCAACTGTGGTGTAAGAGTTTATGAGCCTCTTAGCCCTCGCATTGATCATAGCTCATTAGAATTAAAAAATAAAGTACCTACTCTCATAAACGACTCATAGTAGTTGTCTGATTCACATATTTTAATCGCAATTTTTTTTTCCTTACAGATCAAAGCAATGGCGAATGCTTTATATCCGAGAATCAAATAAATCCATTGAAACTGACGCCAAGGCCTGGTGTCCCTGAACCGTACTTAGAGAATCTGGAAATGGACCCATTCCTAAGAACAGGAAAACTAAGTGTCAGCTCCAGTGAAAAAGAACATAATGAAACGAAGAGGGTTTTCGAATCTTCTAATGCTTTCGAAAATAAGGTCAGAAGAAGAAGAGAAAGTGACGTCGTAAAAGCAGAAGCGTACACAGATAAGGATGGACAAAGAAAACAAGTTGTTAATATGGTAAGTTTGAAACAAAATTTCATCAAAAATGGTACTTTAATTTAATTTTTATAAAATTAAACAGTCTATCTACGAGTATAAGCACTTCTCCTTGAGCTGTAATTGGATAGTTTAAAATCGGATCCTGCACGTGTATATTTATGAGAAAGTTCCAAAATAGATTGTATTGTTTGCTCTCTTGAATACCCTTCTCTAAGGTCAACCAACCTATCATTTAGGCAAGCTATTTCTTCGAATTGGCAATAACCCATTTAATCATCTTCCAGAACTGTCAAAAGAAGACGGCCAAGTGCATCCAGTTCCAATGTGTCATCTACCGACTGGGCCGCATGCAGGCTACCACCATTACGGTCAAGGCGCGTTTGTGGAACTCCACTTTGGTGGAAGACTACCCTCGCGTCAGCCACGTCAACATCGCCTCCACCGCGTATATCGTTATACCCGAGCATTATAATTTACATCAGAGTAAACACCACGATGACACTGCTACGGTAAGACATCACTTTTTATCATCATTAATTGTGTTTTGTGCGTGATCTACCAGCCGCATGCAGTCATCAACGTCACGGTCAAGCCACGCTTGTGGAACTCCACGCTGATAGAAGACTCTCCGCGTGTCCAATCTTTTTCTACAAATATTTTTCGATGCTTTTGAAGGCATATTAGCCATCAGAGTAATGGGGCAATGTCAGACGCCTGTCTGATGTGGAATGTAACTTTAGATGTTGGGCAATGGAATCACTACCCACACTATAGAAGAATAATGTTCTTCCAAGAACTTAAGAACTTTAGATGTTTTGCCAAAAGCCATGGTGATTCCGCTGTTGAAGGACCTACAGAAAATACTCTAATATTTTCTTCCTCTTTCAGGTGGAGACGGTCGCTTACCCCGACCTTAAAATAAGCGAGCCTTCAGAAGTGCCTTTGTGGGTGATCATCCTTTCAGTGATCATCGGACTAATAGTGTTAATCCTACTCATCATCGCGCTTTGGAAGCTTGGCTTCTTCAAGCGCAGTCGGCCAGACCCGACCCTGTCTGGCAATTTGGAGAAAAACAACCACGAGTCAAGTCCCTTCATAGGGAGGGAACGGAACAGTATTCGATAGCTGGAGTATTTCATGGTGCACGATGTGCATATTTAGTTTCTGGTGCACAAAGGAGTGAAGTGCAACGGATTTTAGAACGTTGTGTACATATTGTGTTGGATTGTTCGGTTTATGAGTCTAGGTTAGGGAACAAAGTTGACCGCAGAGGGAAAAGTGGAACAATGACGTAACCTTACATAAATCAACTTTACAGAGTTATGATATCATAATCTTCAGTGTATCTAGTTAACACCGTACAGTGCTACATGACCTATTAACCGGTTCGTTGTATAAAAGAAAGCTCAAAACTGAAGCATAGATTTGTTTGTGATTGGTGGAATCTCAATATTTGACCACCAATCAGGATTTAATCTAGTCTTAGGTGTTGAGTGTCATTTTACGCCTTGAGCTTGTGAACACTGTAAGAGTTCATTTCGATATTTATAGGTTTTGATCAAATTTGTTCCTTGTATCTAGACGTTGTATGTAATATACAAATAAATTAAATATTTTGACTGTGATGTCTTCATAGAGGAAAATTGTGCGTATGTGATGTTTTAAACAGTCGTGTTTAAGTTGTTGAAGTTTGCACGAGCCCTTGTATTGAGAATTTTATTATATTTTTTTCTATTTGCATTTCTGTAGAGATTAATGTGGACTACGCGAGTTAAATGATTGTTTGTTTATATATTCGAATGGATATATTTCTTCTGTAAATAAACACTTGTCTTTTTTTCTTATTTATGCGTAGTTAAGTGCCTACTTAATCGACTAGATTTTTTCCTAGTCACAATATGAAATAGTTAATTAATATAGTTAGTAGTATTTAGATGAAGATGTTTTTTGCATCTAAGGATTTTAAATGGTCACAAATGCAAAACTAGAATCCTTATTGAGCACTTTTAAAGTCATCCAAAAAATATGGCACAGGCCTGAAAGTTATCTTAATTATGATTTAGGGACTTTCTTTTAATAAAAAAAACTTATTTTTATATTTGAATTTGCAAAATATGTTCTTATTGTATTCAACAATGTCAGGTTTTTTCACTTTCATTTTAAACGGAATTATTCTCTAAAAATAAA
Organism: Ostrinia nubilalis; assembly: GCF_963855985.1. Classification (NCBI taxonomy): domain Eukaryota; kingdom Metazoa; phylum Arthropoda; class Insecta; order Lepidoptera; family Crambidae; genus Ostrinia; species Ostrinia nubilalis. The sequence goes on from NC_087097.1 coordinate 10,394,721, forward strand.
AGCAAATAACAGGTACAAATAAAGATTTATTGTTATTAACATTTATAAATATCAATGATAGAACTGCACTTACGTACTTAAAATATGTACTTTACATGTTAATGGTTCTCGCGCAAAAGTATACATTTAATTATATTATTAAGCGATGTAAATATGTTTCATACCTATGTACTACTAGATTTTCTACTAAATTACCTACTTACATATTGTTAGAAACATTATATAAAAATATCATAAAACACTGCCACTAAGACTTAATTAAAAGTATAACAAGTTGATGTCGTCATACTTAATATTTAAATAAATTTTGGCTATGATTTTAAATACTTTTAAACTGACTGATTTTCCATAAGTTCATGTTCAAACATTAGAATCACAATAATAAGCTTAAAAAAATTAAAAAGCACTATTATAACAAAACTAATATCATATGATATACTTACAAAATTTCATGTCTTATAATATTTAATTTTATTAACATCTTTATTTCTGTAACAATAATTCAGATAAAAATTAATTTCATAGAAAATATATTTTAGTACTGGTTGTGATGATTGCAGTTTCCTTCTACGTTCTTAATGCATAGTACATTTTTACGTGAAATAAAAAGTGCCATTTCGAATGCAGTGGTTTTATTTACTTCTAATTATTACCTACACAGTATACACAAACTTATAAAGTGGATATATATTTTTTTAATATTGTTTATATGTTCCTCCGACAAAAACACATCAAGTTGAACCCCAGTTTTAAAATTTTAACTCTATTTGCAATAAAATTAAGTAAATTTCATTATGTAGTCTATTAATTCCACTTTTTTTAATTCATTCTCACTCAGTGAACTTTACATTTGATTTGTTATTGCATTTTTCATCGATACAAAGATTATTAAAATATAAAAAAAACCTAATTTTGTTATACAAAGGACTAGTTACTCATTAAATACCTTATTAATTACTTACAAACACGCCCGCTTAATAAGAAATTTTGTAATAGTTGTAACCTGAAGCTGAGGTTTTCTGAAAGAAAAAGAATGGAATTAATTTTATATGTAAGTATTGAAAACAACACCTGTAAATTTAAGATCTTACTTCTTTTTTCACAGAAGACCAGCAAAATGTACATAGTGATTGGTTTTTATGGTCAATTTCATTCTTTTGAAGACACGGTTGCTCCATGTCACCTGAAACAAAAGTGGTTTGAAATTTTGCACATTTGCACTACCTATTTAAAGTTAAGAACATTTTCCATCAAATTTTTTTGACGGTACTTTTACAATTCTAGATTTATAAAATTTGTGTTGCACTACACCCTTATTTTCTCATTGATTTAAGTACCTATATGGCGTGGATAAATAAGTGGCCGTTAAATATTGTGAATAATAACCACATAAAGCTATCCAATGTTTTATTAGCCACATTTCGATCCAATTTCCTCTAGTCTACCATGAATAAGGGCTCTTTCAAATATAAGACGTTTTGCGTCAGACGTTAGTAGGACCGCACACGGTACAATAAAAATTACAATTACTACTCGTACCTCCTTACTAATAAAAAGTTACACAGTTGTTGAACACTGTTTTAAAATGACATTTCCATACTAAACGTCACTTTAAAACACTGTTCAACGAGCGTGTAAGTTTTATTAGTAAGGGGGGTAGTAAGTAAGTAGTCATATAATAGTGTGTGGTCATATAATAAACCCTCAAAACGTCTAATATGCAAGAGCGCTAAACCGATATTGTACTTTATCTTACCTGTGTAAAGTTGGTTATCGAGGTGCGTGATGTAGCTGCCAGCTAGACGCAGGATCTCGATCTTGCTGAGCTTCCTCTCCGGCGGTTCCGTCGGGATGAGCAGGCGCAGCGTGTTGAACGCCGTATTCACGCTGCTTGGAAATGTTAAAGGTATTTTGATAACAATTCTATCAGTTCAACTATTCTAATGAAGAAAACTTACTTTAATCATTGAACAACGTAGTTATGTTAAGATTTATAGATACGAAAATAAGTTTTGGTAAACTCCTCAAACCAAAAACAACTTAAAATTGAGTGATAGACAGCAAAAAAATTACATTAACAAAAATTGTTTTGAAAATAATATTTCAAAGAATACTTTTAAGTATTGACACTGAAACTGTTCTGCTACGAAAGCTCAACGGTTGTTTTTATATTCATTTTAATGTAGGGGAACCTGTTGAACCTTGGACAGAGTTGTACCTAAAACAATTGTATATATTTTTTAAATTATGCAGTTTTATGAAAAGTTGTCTAGGGTATTACATACGTTATTTGTCAACATTAACGTGAAGTTAGCTAAGATTCGCCGACGCCGTGCAAGTACAAGAAAAAATGGTAATTTAATATTTTACACTGACGCAGTGAGTTTTTGGAGGTTTACTTAATGTCAATTTATGAAAAATGTTGCATGTTTGACAAAACGGTTATAGTTAGAACATAATCTTTTTATATCTAGCTACTGGACGATATGAGTTTCAGATCCTAAGCTCAAATGGAAGTGGGTTTATTATGCTTATTAAGTGAAGTAGTCGCAATGTTGTACCTTGACCACCCAACTAGCGATGTACCTTGGTCACTGATTTTCATTAGGTTTTAATGAGAATTTTATTGTAATAAAAAAAACATATTATACTGTTATAGATACAATGCCCCGAAGACCTCAAAATAGCAATTTAAAGTCTGTTTTTGATATATATTTTTTTAATTTCTAATGTTATTAAAATTTATGTTTATTTTATCTTCATATGACTTTTTTAAGATTATATTTGTTGATAAAGCGGTTTTAATGGATATTTTGCTAGAATTTATGTTAAATGATAAGAAATAAAAAAAACTACATTGCAAGTTAAAGCCACTCCAGCGCGTATTTTGTCCTACACGACATAACATATCAACATTCAACAAAATTTTCTAGAAAAAATGTTAAATAATGTCATATTTTTTTTGATTGTGTAAGGCTAAACATGGACTGGAGAGCCGGCTTAAACTTAAGTGATTTGTTGCCAAAATATTGTGAAAAATAATTAGTACAAAAAATGTGGATGAGGATCTTTTTTTAAAAATACTTTTACTTAGATATTGTTGCTAATAACTGTAATAATTGGTATTTCAAATAATAATTTAACAGAAAATTAACAAATTGAAGCGAATATAAGCATTTATTTAAATTTAAATAGGTACAACGTACACGGTCCAAGGTACATCTGGTTTGTTGTACCTAGGACAGTTTTCCCTTTTTTTTTCTAGCAGCTAGTATGCCCAAATTTTTAAAATTATACACAATTTTATGAATGAATTATGTAGTTAATTAAATGATCTTTAAATATAACTGCACTAGACAAGTTTAACTATCACCATTATTTTTCAAAAAATCAAAATTCGAAAAACTGGCCTAAGTACAACAGGTTCCCCTACGAGTAAGTAAGTGCTCTAATTTCCCTAAAACGACACTAATAAGTTTGAACGCCAACAAAAAGCGACTCCTGCACTAACTTTTGCGTTCGGTCCCTTTCACGAGCGTTTGCTTGACACCTTTGTTTTGCAACTGGCACCACTTCTCCACAAGAACTGGCTGTTAAACATTGTTGACTCCAACTTTCATCGTTGCACTGGTAGTTTAAAAAGTTTTCCATAATTAAAAAATAAAAAGTTTACGCGGGAAATTTGACAGATTCCATTAACTTTTTTAAACGGCACCAAAAAGTTTTCGTAGCGAGTTACCGATTCTCTTTTGTTTTAGCGCTGAAAAATGACGCGATGCAACCAAAAGTGGGATGCGTACTAATCCGTGTGTGTATGTGGGGCTACTAATAAGTATCCCGATGGATATCGCTCATGAAGGACTCATTTAGGAAGAACAGCGCGCGCCACAGACCCGGCTCTTAACCGATAATTGTATAAACAGATGGCTCCCGGTTCAGCAGGGACGGACTTAAAATGTCAGTAAATGGTAAGTCGTTCGTTCGTTTCATTATATTTTATTTATCAAGCTATACACTGTAAGATAAGTTGTTTCAATAGGCGTGATTTTGGTGCAAAAACATAATCTGACGTAACGCCATGCCATGTAGTTGGCGTTCGCAGAAGGTTCGTATGCCTGCCTAAATAGACCGAGTAGAAACAAGTTAATAAATTCTACAAAACTAAGGCAGGATCCCTAATTTACATATTTTATTAAAAACGTTTCCCATGACCTCTTAAATCAAGAAGACACCAATACAACATTTAAAAAAGATCGGAGAGTTTTTATGACTGGACGAGCATACCAGTTTTTAAGTTAGTTTTTTTAAAGGTCTTGTTTTATTGAATCCGAATTTGATCGAGACAAAAATATCGTTAACACTTCGTTACTTCATAATGAATATGTTAATTAATTTAATCTAAGTATACTTACTACGTAACTATTAACGAAAATATTGATTTTCTTTTAAAATTTTAAAAACTTAAATGTGATTATTGATCAAAATAAATATGTATTAAATATCTGCATCCAAAGTACGTCCCTGCAGTGGCGAATGGCTTACATGTCATCAAGAATGTAAAACTCGGTTTGCTCCCCCGTGCTTTGTCTCTGTTTGTTTAAGCTAACTACCGCAATAAATATTTTTAATGACTCCGATGACTTTTCGGCCAATCGGACCCCTTGTTATTCTTACGATGCGCAAAGTGACTAAACCCAACAAGACAAAGTAAGATACCAAGGCCCTGAAAAGTTGCATCTATCATGGACGGACATTCATTATGTTATGATGCAATTTACGCAACTTATTACACTTTTCGAGCTACAGGTAGATCTGAAGGAAAAATTTGTGGAGAAAAAAAAAAGAAAAAAGTGGTACCTATAGTAGAAATGCCGTGGAGTTTAGGTGGATGAAAAAGTTTAAGTAGACTTAAAATTTTAAATTAGCAGGTTCCTTATTGAAGATTTTTAAGTGTGATCAATCTATTTTGTTAGATTGTAGAAATACGAACGCGATTAAGATTAAAAACTACTCATAATAACCTTTATGCAAATGAAATAGAAAATCACAGTGGGTGAAGAATAATAATAAATTTTATTTCGTTTACCTATTAGGTACAGAAAGTTTACAATCGGGTGCTTTTAAAGTACATTTTTAAGTGTGATCAATCTATTTTGTTAGATTGTAGAAATACGAACGCGATTAAGATTAAAAACTACTCATAATAACCTTTATGCAAATGAAATAGAAAATCACAGTGGGTGAAGAATAATAATAAATTTTATTTCGTTTACCTATTAGGTACAGAAAGTTTACAATCGGGTGCTTTTAAAGTACATTAGAAACATTTAAATTATTTATTTTTTAACTTTGTATAAGTATCAACCCTGGTCCGATAGGATACCATAACCATGAACGACGACTATCACTCTCTCAACGAGCCCTTTCGCCGCATATTCGCGTCTCAGGGGATGCGAGCATTTCCGTGGGAACTCCACTAATTGGTTAAATTATACGACTTGGCTGGCGGCCGCGCTCATTTGTATTCGTGAACAACGAGGTTCACATGTACGAGTAACAATGCGTGTGCGCCGTGCGACGAAATCTCTTGATGAGCTTCACAGCCCTAAAGTTTTATGTATGTATCCAAGGAGTAATTAATCTGAGACGATGCTTATCAGACAAGAAATACTGGTTCAGTTCTGAGAAAGGTCAGAAGATGAGGATATAAAATGGTAATGAAAATAATTTAATTGTTTTGTATTAATATTGATATCAAAATTGCACCTTCCTAAATCGTATGGAGAAGAATCGTCTATAGAGGTAAGACCACTGATATAGAACCAACAGCCAAGTGAATGTGAAGCCTAGGTAGGGGAAAATTCGTAGCAGTCTGAACTGGATCCATTTACTTATTGTTGGATAGAGATAAAGAGAAACGGGACTGAAACCGAAACCATCAACGACAGTCAATGTCATCAAGATAAAGTGGTCCAAGATCCAGGTCACAGAAAGGAGCTATTCATCCAAACCGCTGAGTGACCGATGAGGCAATCACAATAGTGATGCTCATAGTGCTCAGGTGGAGTTGGTTTTGCGAACGACGTCAGGCCCCCTCCACCGCGCGTCCAACCGGCGCGGGCGCACCACGGCCGAGACTTTCTCCTCGCGACACCGCGGAGAAACCCCAACCAGCCCGCGCTGAGTCGCACACGCAGCCGCGCGCGAGTCGACCGTCTTCGACGCATGCGCGACCACACGATCGCTTATTATCATCACACTTCCGCGTTCGAATTACCGCTTTCGCCCCGTAAACAGTTCTCGTGCGAACGTTTCGTGTTTTCAAACAAATTTCGACATCGCTGTTGCGAAACAGATCAGCCGGTGGATGGCTGCAGTTTTCAAGACGAACAAGCGGCGTTTGCAAACGCTGCCGTGATGCCTAATCATAATTAGAGGTGAGTTGGTGCCTTTCTACTAGCGTGGTCCGTTCGGTGTTAGACGATGACATTCCATGATAAGGTAGCCGCAGTGTCTCGCAGTGAACGCAAGGACGCGACCACATGTTGGCTACCCACCGGCCACAGGTCGCTGTGCTAATTCGTACACAAAGATGCTAAACACTGATTTGATGACAGTAATCATCCATCATCCTTTGCTTGGGTAACTCACTCAGTAACTTCAATGATATTTCAGTTCCGAACTTGAGCCTCTAAACAATAGTATTTTTTTTATTTGTGATCAGTTACTTAGAATACAATGGGTTTTTTGTTATCGTCTTGACAGTTCGGTATATTTAATAAACAGTTACAAGACCGGTTAGCTTTGGCCCGCATTTGCTGATCAGCTGATTCAAATCCGCATGCACAGAAGTTCGTCGCAGTCGCTTACAAAATCATAGTTACTAAGTTTTATTATGTTTTGAATAAGGATCTGAATGCAATTCTAAAAGTAATCAGTTCAACTGCTCTGAATATTATCAATATTATCAAAAACAATAAACCGATAGCACAAAATTTCATATCTACTTACCATGATTTTCTATTCTCTTAGCTACGGCGTTTCACAACTTTATGTAATAAATTGACCTCCCATTGTTTCAAATAAGACTTCCAGACTCCAGTCTTGTAATTAACGGGTCTTATAAACCTGGAATATGATTATTATGTTAAACATTCCTTTAGTATCTTCAAACTATACCTACATAATAGTTTTCTACTAATAACTGTAACAGCTCTGTTAGATTAAAAGTCGTGAGAAAGGCGAGCCATTATTCTAAAACCGCAGTAATATGGCGTTAATGACGAAGATCAAAATAACAAGCATGTAGTTTCCCTCGAGTCTCGATAGTCATGCCGGAGCTTGACACAACGTTACGTGATGTTATTAAGAAATTACTAATACGGTACCTGATGAGTTCATGCAAGCCAAAATAGCCTCAATGAATGAAAAGTCACGTGTGTTGATTAACGAAGATGGCAAAACATATTATGATTCACAAGGATCTTCGGCTTTGACATCCTGCCAATGACCCATTAAGCATGCGCTACCAGACGCGAGCGCACAAATGTATACAAGAATATGCAAAACTGTTATACAGCTTGGAGGTTGTATATCTATGTGAGTCTACATACGTAGCAACGATTGAATCATTATAATCCTAGAAACGAGACGTCACTATTTCATTCAAATTGAGAGGATAATTATGAGATCCTTCTGCGATTTCCCCGTTGTACTGTTTCCTTCATTTTTCACCATTATAACTATGGTATTTTTAATCGCACTGCGCAACTTTTCTTAATGACTGCACATCACAAGGTTTTGTGTTCGGAAAACTGTCTTAATTTACTGTTAAATTTCACAATTTAACCTTCGTTTTGTACGCAGCGTGTGACGTCAATATCGAAGATGTTGCATTATGTAAAAGGGAATCAGTGCAAAGTGAGCTAAATACGTGTCTACTTTCACTGTACTGTACACCTAAGTTGAAATGAGTTTGTGAATACTTTTGTGGGTTTATTGAAGTGAGGCTAGAGGTCAGGCAATGTTTGCCACTGATTATTCAAGGTCTATTCGTCTGCGTGTCGCGCGGATGCTGGCTGAGGCAAGCATGTAGGTGCCATCGAGCGCGGGCAGCCATCGGCCGGTGAAGGCCGGCCTTTTGTGTTTGACTAAATGCCCACTGAAGATGTTACAGCACCTGTTTAGTTTGACGAACGTCTAGTATTCAATTTAGACGTGACTAAGTATTATTAAGTAGGTATTCGTTTGCATTTCACAGTTTTCTTATCGCTATCAAATAAAATGACTCTGCAGAAAGACAGCACTGACCATTCACAAATTCAGTAATGTTTAAATAATACTTATTTTCTAAAAACTAAACAATTTTACATCAGATAACGCAGTTGTTATGAACTGTATGTATATTACAAAAATCTTGTTAATTTTAATACTACATTTTTACACAATTTTAATACAAAATATAACAATTAAGAAAATAAGTCAAAGCCTTTCGAAACGTAAGTATAATGTACTTACCTACTGACTGCTACTTAACAGATAAGCAAACCATTTAAGTTGAGTAACTGCAGAATTGAGCGGTTCGAGACGACGTGCAATACTTATCGCACCTTAATAGATCCTGTGCAATAAATATTATCTGCATCGACTTCACAATCGTCAGCCGTTGAACGGATAACGCTTGAAGGCTGGGGAGGTTCTTTACTTCAGTAATTCAGCTATGATCTAAAGAAAATGTTAATATGCATTAATAACGTATCATTTACCTACTGCTGCTTTTCATTGCCTTCAATTGATAAATGCCCGGTTTCTGAATTAATCAATGAACAATTGAACATGCTTGAGCTAGCTCATCTTTACTCAAAGATGACTTTAAAATGAAAATTCCATGCAATAAAAACCTCAATTTCAGAAACGATGCAAAAAGCTAAAGGAGAGTCTCTTTTAATCCTTCTTCTGCTACAAACTTACCTTAAATTTTAGGCTCGACTATAGTAATTTAATTGCTGTCAAATATAAAATGTTAAATGATTGCTGTTAAAGATGCATAAGCTGCAAGTTTTCCATATAAAGGTGCCTTCCCCATAGTAGTCAACGGAGATGAAGAAGATAGGCGCGCGCGCACAATACGCGCTGTTTGGTAAGCGGCCTTGCGCGTACAAATGGGCCGAATCTACGTTGCCCAAGCGCAATTATACATGACCGACCATTATTTTGTTTAATAATTCAAACTCTTATCGACGCCATCATGAGAAATAGCGTGTTACTTCAGACCAGTTTCAGCTATTGAGGCTAGGAAAAATGTTCCACAAATAAGACATGATTGTGACTGAGTGGTTTGGTTCTTCTGTCCGCCTGACTGGCTACCACCATCTTATCTTAGTAATGTTGCCGTAACAAAATTATTGTCAATTTTAATAGCATTGCTGTGTTCCGGAAGTTGGTGGTAAGGTAGACAGTTCCTCTGACGAGGGTTCCGTTCGGGTGAAGGTCGCTTCCATTTTGTAATCATCATCCAAAAAAAGCATACCTACTTCAAATGTATTTTGCTTCTAAGTACTACCTAATAATAAAACGTTTTAAGTTTTTTTACAACAAGATTAATATTATGCTGAGTCAGATTTAATTAAATGATATTAATTATGATTAAACGTCTGTTATTAATCTCTGTTTATAGTTCTTCTGCTGTTTTTGTTAACAAGACGTGAACTGATTGCTGCAAAATTATGGAGATGTACCTACCTAGTTAAGTATGTAATTGCCGGTATAAAAATAGCAATGATTGAGCAACCCGATTAGTTTTAAAAGCAAATAAAGCACATGCCCAAAATGAATAAACAGCTAAATGTAGAAGTTACAAGCTACAATAGTACATTCAGCTTATTTTTTGTCACAAAATCATTTAAAATCAAAAGACTTTCGAGAAAATTAGACCTAAGCACTTTACTTGTAATTAGAAGAAAGTCGACTCAAAAAACTTTTAAAGCTGACTGCCACTTCTAGCCAATGTTCAGCTTTTTAAGTTGTCTTCGTCGTCACCAAGTATTCCAATCTTTCAATGGAGTTTAGTGTGAAAATAGTACCAACATCTCCATTGTATAAAGGCCTTTTCCTTGCGCAAAGTCTTGCAAATATGGTAATCGTTCCTTTATGTTGCCCAACTCTGTATACATATTATGTGGGCCAGATGCATGTCGCTGAAGAAATAGATAGGTACCTACCTACCTCTGATCTCACGATTTACGTGTGCATCTTGATTTTAACCAATTTATGCAGGTAATAAATTTAATTTGGTATAAAATCTAATTTGAGATGTCGAGTTTATGATTCAGCTCAATAATATTTAGGTGACTACGTAGGTAAGTACATGTTTAGTTACGAAAATACGCCAATTTATGTTCTACAGCTTAATATTTTTTATTATTTCTATTTGATTTCTGGAAGTGTTTTGTACCATCCATTTTTCATTGTCTAGTCTACGAGTATTTATAAATGTAAGTTTCCTCGTTGCGGTCGATTACATTGGGCATGTTCCGGCATCGCAAATTAATTAAACAAAAAAGGAATATTAGAAATCTATTGTATGTATGACTAAAATATCCACTGATGAATGAGCTCATCATAATCATCTTTTGTTAACAGTCAGTGAAGTACAATACTTCGCTTTATGCCATTAATAACAGTTATAAGCTATAATTAATTTTAGAAAGAAAGAAAGAAAGAAAGAAAAAATGTTTATTTGGCACCAAATTACATTTTATTAGTTCAAACAGCGTTCCTGCAAGTAGAATTGTTTTTGCTCTTATTCGAATCACCATTTTTAGACAAGATATGGTGCGATTCAAATAGATTTTATCAACATCTAAGCCCACTTCTAATATACTGTAATAATTGAAATGATTTAAAGGAGGGATTTTTCTTTATTTTCAATAGCCCCGTTTTCCACTGTTTCTCTATTTTCAGATTTATAATATGGATTTGAGGTGGTAGTCTGCCTTCCTCGCCAATCCATTGGTAATTTTCATTGCCTCAGAAATAACTCAATGTTATAATCGACTCATGTTAAAGATTCGTAAGCTTACTTTGTTGTGTTGTTTTACTCGCATTATACAAAACATGTAAAACAATATAATATGGCCAGACAAAACTAATACAAAAGGAATAATTAAAATAAAGTTGTTCTGATCTTTATTGGAGGAAGGCATGAGGATGCGAAGCAGACACCGGTCGACCTTGCATCTTTTCGGAATTGGTTCATTCCGCTCGATTAAAACGAGTTAATTGATAATTAAGCACTGTGGATTTTAGACGAATATTAAAGTTCTGAGCACGTCGGTACTTATAAATATGAATATTCATCTACTAGCGGCCGCCCGCAACTTCGTACGCGTGGATCCCGTTTTACCCCCTTCATCTATCTTACGCGGTTTAGATTTTTCATACAAAAGGATTTTCCCGCTAATACCCGTTCCCGTGGGAATTCCTAAGTATACTATAACCTGCCCAGGAGTATGAAGAATAATTGTACCAAGATTTGTTAAAATCCGTCGAGTAGTTTTTGTTTCTATAAGGAACATACAGACAGACAGACAGACAGACAAAAATATCACTGATTGCATTTTTGGCATCAGTATCGATCACTAATCACTCCCTGATAGTTATTTTGAAAATATATTTCATGTACAGAATTGACCTCTCTACAGATTTATTATAAGTATAGATAAAATTTTATTCCATACGAATTTTCACCCTGATCTTTTTATTTGCCATAGGTAGCCGAGTATATCGAGTACTTATCAATTTTTTCAGTCTAGCTTAACATGTATTGTATCAGGTTGATCAGGTTGAAGATTTGTATAGTGATGATTAGAATGCATTCGTTAATTTAAACTTGAAAATATACTGTTACTCGTATGTTTTGCACATATTCAACACATAATGGTTAGGTCTTCGCCCGGTTTACATATCAGCTATTATTACCGGACACGATTAAGATAAGTACTAAATATAGAGTGAATATTTTATAGATCGATTAGGATTCTAAACTGTAATTAATGGCGTGGACCTACTCCACTTTGCATAGCTCGTGATCGCGATGGAGTACACACACAATTTTTATTGCTATTATATCAGTGATCATTAACATGATTATCGCAAATCAACTGTGGAATCATTGTGTGCAAGTTTAGGGTTGGCAATGGTGTCTTTGTCCATTATTTTAGTCTTCTATTTAAGCCATAATTTCATCCTTGACGATATACCATGTATGTGTTTAGACCTTTCCATATCTCTATGTCCTACATTTATAAAAAAATGCATTTGCATAACATGCTGCTCTTACATTTCAAACATTTTTTTTTAAACTTGACAACATCTTTGTTATTACGTTTCGGCTCCGTAGCTGCGTAGGTCATCACTGACAGGATGTTAAGTTAGAACCTACCTACTTTCATTTGGTAACTGAGTATTTTTAAAGATCTGAAACAGTTCAATATGTGTCTTAACATTATTTTAAAAGTTAAATAAACTATGTAATTATAATTAAGAGCATGGTACATTCGTTAAAGCAATGTTGAGACGTTGCTAAGGCAACTATTCAGCCCTAAGTTGAATCATGCATAAAATGTAGAGATTTACGAGTCGGCACAATTTGCATTATGTTAGCGGATCTTACAGATAAGGCAAGGACAGTCAGGTATAAAAATAAACAATCATTAACTTATAAAATTATCAGTCAATAATACATATGTTGGTTAATCAACACCCATTGTGATACAAAACGCAAGATTAGAGAAAGTTTCTAATAAAACGAATATAACTTACAGACTTATCATAGCTTGAAGATGTTTGTTTACCTATGTTTCAGTGGTGCACTGTACTCATGGTACCACCTACTTTACCAACAAATAGAACACGTCGATGATGATAAAAGGAAATCGCCGTAGATCTTGTTTTATTTATAGTTCAAATAGTTTGATTAATTATAAACACAATATGTAATTAGGAACCAATCGGTAAACATTTGTACCTATTACACATAAGGTTTGATCAAAACTATTAATTGATTTTTCGTTTTTTCCTTGACTATATCTAGCTTGGTTTTGTTACAGGGCTAAATACGGACATGGGCGTTAGAAGCGGCGCGCGCCTCTGGCTTGCGCTCGCGCTGGTGGCGGTCGTTTGGCCGCTAGGCCTTGGGAATTCAGGTAAGCGAAACTTCAGTTTGATATCAAGATCCTTTTACCAATCACATCTGAAACCTCACTCTCGTTACTAGCAAATAAAAAGAAATATTTATTATTTACATTACAAAATACGAGTATTCACCAAGCACAGTTGAGGATCTGAGATAAGGACATATGAATGATTTTACACCTAGAGCCGGAGCTAAAAGCATTTATTACTTTTTATTATAAAAATATTTACTGATTTATGGTTATAATTGCTAAGGATAAAGTTTTATTCTTTATTTTTAATACTCAGTCGCCAGATGCTAAATTAAAGGCGATTTTAAGATATAATCTCGGCGATCCAAGTCACAAAACGACTATTGCTTCATAATCTCGTTTAGCAAGTATTCATTGCTATACTTGTTCAGTGCGGCGCTGACATATCAGGCTGAATAATAAATCACCTTACAAAATGATTAATGCACTGAGTAACCCGAGCTAATGTAACATGTCAACAAGTTTATGTTGTTGGGATACACGCGGATGTGATGTGTGGACACTTATAGATAAGGTGTGTGTGGGTTTGACCACAAATAATAGGTACTACTACTCGTCCCACTCGCTGGTATAAAGGGTTAAACTCACGTAGCATCACTATGTGCACTTCACTGGGTACTTTTTACTAATTTTCCCGAAGTTTAGGTAATACTTAGTTTCAGCAATAAAAAGTTCATGGTCTTGAAAGTTGCACAATTTTCAATAGGTACCATGAATGAGACACGCGTTTTTATATCACTTTTATGGTAGATGTTATTCAAAAGCATAGATTGAAGATGTTTTGGCTTTGCATCATTGGTTGAATATCAATATTTAGACCGGACATAAATGGAAATCCCATGCATCCAATAAATATGCATTATCTTGAGTTTTTGTTATATTTGGAATTGAAATTTGCATATTACTTGTAAATACTCATCATCATTGTCATTACTAAGCGTAGGGAACAAGGATGTGGGCTGGTCGCTTTGGGTTTTTATTGTCACCAGCCAGACTACGTGAGCTTCAGTCACGAGTTGTGTTGATCATGACAGCATAATAAATTGATACCTTCATGTTTGTGCGGATTCACAAAATAATGTATACATAAGAGAGACTTTTAAAGAAACAGGCAGGATATAGAAATAAAAAGAAAGAAGAAGATGTTACACTTTAAAATATAAAATATTAACGATCTTTGATACCATAACGAGCATTCTGATGACAGTAAAATCACCATAAAAATTGATACATTTAATGAATTTACTTTTTAGATAAATTCGCGGAATCGGCCAGTGACCTCTTCAAGAACTCGTATTCGCAGTTGATTGAGCAGCCATAATTAAAACATTCCTGTTTATTGATTTTAATTAAAAATTAATAGCTGCAACATCAATAATAAATTAATTATCATAAGCGTGATATCGTGACTGTTAATATGTTTACAGGATACTCTCCATTGCTTAAAGGGTAATTGATGCCATGATTTTAGCAGGTCTAGAATTAATTTAGAGCACGATTATCTACAGGTTAAAATATTTAAATTATTATCTAAATCACTTTTCACTTAGTAAAAAAAGAACATAAATCATGAAGATCTAGAAGAGTTAATTAAGAATAAATTTTGTAACTGTTAATTATATACTCCTTGAACTCCAATGCATCAGCTATAATTTGCTTAATGGAAGGTTCACACATACGCATTTGAAGATCTGTAATTTATCACGGACACTCGAAATGTTTGATTTAATTTTCTAATGAATGATTGCAGCATTGTTCGAAGACAACGAATCGATGTGCTTCAATGTCAGTGCTTGTTAATCCATTCGGCGTCCATGACCTGCGGTGGAGTTGCACTAGAATTGTCAGTATCACCGAATGATTCTCCAAAATTGCTGATGGAATACCTCCGTCTAAACTGGTATTTCTGGTTCCATAATGAACAGCCGCTGAATGTAGATACCGAAATGATTTCGCTATCGGAAAGTTAACTAAAATGACAGGCGAATTTGTTGGAGATATGACGACTTTTTTGTCTCTCTCTGTGAATGAGGATGGCTATAATCATCTCAGCTGCTAAAGGCTTTATCAGCAGATTATATCTGCGAGTAATTTGATTTCAGACAAACAGTTATTTGAAAGATTTAAACAGGTAATATAACGGAAATTGCTGTCTTATCTTTGTACTGCAACGTGGGTTGTGTGTTGCCTCATATAAGTTTCTGGGGCAACATCCTTGCCTCATTACGTTGGATTATTTCTTGCATTATGTAAACGCTTAATAAGAGATGGCACAAATCTTTGTCTTTGTGTCTGTTCGCACGCAAAAAGGTTACGGTCCCGCGTCGTTGGTTCGGAAAGTGATTATCTAAATAAGTCCGTCGTTAGCGCGGCCTTCAGTCGGCTTTCACTGCGAGACGTGCGACGCGCGACGCGTCCGGGAGCGCGCCGTGTGCGCAAGCATGTAGGTAGACACAAAAGAGTAACCACTTGTCTGACAATTCAATTCTTATTGTGACTTGATAATTAAGTTTTCTTCTTAACCCATTATAGACTGAGTTTTCTTAAAGTGTCAGATTTTTGTTTTTGTGAAATATGTTCATAATTATGGTCTACATAATGCTATACAAGCATTAAAAAAATGATCCGACCTGTAATCTAGAAAAAAAATGCTGGTACCATATGGTACCGCTAGCCTCTTACCGTGTCAGTCAGTTAAAACATAATTATCATGGACTTTATAAAAATAGGGTAAATTATATATTTTATTATTATTATAATATGTATTAATATACAAGCAAATAACAGAAGTGATATTAAATGTAAAAAAAACTGTATATTGGGTAAGCAATATTCATTTTTATCTTTGAATATTCAAAAATTTGGAATGGAGCTTGGCATTGCACGCTGCACTTAGCCCCACATAACATTTTCTATACTCTAATATTTAATATTGTTCGAGAGTTGCAATTATCCCAAGTTCGTTCTATAAATATCTGCTTCGTCTTGGGACCTTCATCGTCCTCCAAAACTGCCAATGTTTCGTGTAAGTTACATCTAAAATAAATAAAAACCCATGGTTTTGTAAAGTATAGGTAACTATTTTACTTTATCTTGCTGTATACCTTATATACCATTGAATATATCACATACTTCCCAATAAATACAGTAAAAACTAAAAATCATAAAATAATTAAAAAGACACGGTAAGCGGCTAGCGGTACCGTACGGTACCAGTAATTTTGACATACAATATTTCCCATTATTATTACCTATCGACGTAATTTTACACCATTTCACAATAAAAGCACTTATGGAGAATACAAGATTATAACAAAATCAGTATTTGACTATCACACAAAAAAAATATGATCACTTACTTGAATGGCGCGTCAATTTTTAAGAGAAAATTTTGATGCGCTCACTTCAATCATCAATTACACACAACTGAAAAGAATAACTGTCAATTTTTATTCCTAGAAGCATAGACCATATCTATTGGCTATGACTTGCATCAATCAGAGCACTGCATCTTTTCTCGTGTTAATGTATAGAGCCAAATTAAAACACACAAAAAAGTGGTACCATATGGGACCGCTAGTCTATAATGGGTTAATATCGTGTGGGTTGTTAAAAATGCGGTTAAAATCATACCTCAGGAACTAGAAGTCAGACAGTCAACTGCCACAAGCGTGGTCATAGCACGATCTGACCGATCCGCAAAATTAATGTGTCTTTGAAATTACAAAGATATATTTATTTTGATTATCACCTGCTTAGAAATATATGTGTTAACAACCATACATAATGGTGTGTGTACGAAAACTTATAAGCTTAACGCTGTATTTTAACAGAATCTAAGATACTATTGCCCGTTTTCACCATCAATCCCTAACTTATAAGTAACCCTTATGTAAACAATATTCCTGTCATTTGTTACCATAGGGGTTACTTAAAAATTAAGGATTTATGGTGAAAACGGGCATAGGTCTAACTAAATAAGTCTCAAATGGAAACAAATGCACACCAGCAGTTGATGGCTTAACTTGCTATAAATATTAAGGCTATAATCTGGTAGCTGACGTATGGGCGTAGTTAAATATAGATGGCTCATTTCAAAGGCTAATTCGGTCTACAAAACAATCACAATTAGCATACGGCCTAATCAATTATTTCACAAGTTAAACAACACATATTATAATTAGGTAGTTGTGTAACATGTGTGAAAAGGTCCTAATGCACGAGAAGCTTAGCGATAGTTGGCGTGGAAATTGGGGTTTTACAGAAAGAAAATTCAAGGTTTTTCATAAAATAAGAGGTGCAAAATCGGCAAGTGTCAGCTTGTGATAAACAACCACAACTGTCCATGGTATTCGCTACGTGTTTTTAATTTGTGCACTTTATCTAAATTAATCGATGTGTTACTAAACCCAATACATTTGCTCTAAATACATCACAAGACAATTTGCAGTTTGTATCAGGAAGTGTAACAGTCTCATTCCACACATGACATTTGCTGGTAAATATCAAACATATCGCGGATGTGGCATTGCCCGCGATCAATGACCGGCAAAACGATTTGCAATTAGTCCGGTGGTCCATTAGCCACATGCCTTAAACTCGCCAGCGACATTTTGATGAATGTCGACTGGGCAGCGCTATGGCTCGAAATAATTAATGGGTAGACTACTTTAAGCCTGCTTTATGGAGAGGATATCGTCTTTGTTATTAAAATATGCATTTTTCGATGAAATTTTACATTAATGATAACAAAAAATAGGTTACTCGAATCAAGTTTAGTTACGAATCCTAGCGATACTATTGCTCTTTTGAAATGTCTTGGCATTTCCGCTTAGCTAACTTAGTTTTTAAATAGTGTGCATTTGAAGCGCTTTGATTTTGACTCAAATACGTTTAAATATTTAAAAAATAACAGCCTTGACCCAACGGAAGCGGAAGCGTATCAAGGCCGCGGGGAAATGCTCTGAGTATCGTGACTAGAGCGACGCACGCGCCTAAAATGTCAAGATCTTGACGTCACGTCACAGCGACTCGGAGTCTATGCCCGAGATTTGGACGATATTATGACGTGGCAAGTCATGATCCTATCCGGTCTTAGATCCTTGTTGCTTATTGTTAATGACCACGATGGATGAATAGTCATTAAGGTTCCAAGAATTCCATCTGAGTACCTTTTAGGTACTAACGTAAATGTTATTGTACTGCTTCGTATTCGACATTGTCTTGTGACTTTTGTCATTTTGAAAAACCCAATCTTGTTGATTGGATTTCGTGCCATATTAAATGGATGTACGAGTATTTTGTCAATTAAACACAATAGATAAATTGCAGCGAGATTGATAGCTATAATAGTGAATGATATAAGTTGGAATTACCTATTTATTTTGAAAATGTTCAATTAGGTATTTGCACTAAAAATAAAGCCTAAGGTATGATACACAACTTTTCAACCGACTTCAAAAAAGGAGGAGGTTCTCAATTCGACCCGTATGTTTTTTTTTTTCTATGTTTGTTACGCGATAACTCCGCCAATTATGAACCGATTTGAACAAATCTTTTTTCGGCGTATAGGTAATACCTCAAGGGTGGTCCCATTTAAATTTAATAATAGAAAAAACAACCCCCAAGGGTGGAAAATTGGGGATGAACTTTTTTATACGCAATATCTCCGCCGATTATAAATCAATTTGACTGATTATTTTTTTGTTGAATAGGTATTATCAAAAGGGTGGTTTCATGCGATTTTGAAGAAAATATTTCACCCCCAAGGGTGGAAAATTGGGGATGAACTTTTTTATACGCAATATTTTTAATTTTTAGTTTTTTTTTGTGTTCACGCATTTGAAGTCGGTTTTATTTTTTTTAAAGTTAATTATTGAGACTCTATTTAAATATTAGAACTTCAACTTTCAATCAATACGCCACTTCATCAATGTGGATTACATTAGTAGGTACGGACATAAATTCATTTAAAGGGATCTTCGATTGCATAATAAAACACGATTCAGATGCTTACCGGCCGATACGAGTAATTTAATCAATTATTAGTTAAATAAAATTGATTGCTCAGTCTTACACAACGTTACTTGTTATTTACATGCGTGTTTGTGGGAGTTGTTAACAAGGCTTAATGCTTCCTCATTGCATTTTTACTCATTGACTTAAGAGTTTAACACGATTGATAATACTGTTGCCTACCTACGACACCATAGAAATAGTTATATGTTTTGCATAAATTACTAATAGTCCCGTTTACACCTACAGCTACCTAGTCTTTGTCAGTTTGTGTGAATTCACCACAATAGTCTAGTGTTCGAAGGATTCGAACTATCGATTAATTAGATTAAGTTTAAATACGCTGTAAATATGTCTTGTTGGGTTGTTGGTTGTCCTATTAAATAAATAAATAAATATCGAATCGGCAGTCTATAGGTACAACTTTGAGCTATTACTGCCTATTAGGTGCTGCTTACCTATTATGTTGCCAAGATTTCTTACAAATTTATGAATTAGCAATTCCTGAAATGTATTCGGTTCTCATTTAAATTGTAATTTGGACGTCTTATATGGAATCCAACCACTTATCAACAATAAGAAGCAAGAAAAAATAATTACACGAAGCCAATCTAGTTTTTCTCTTGATCGCGTGATGACCCGTGATCTCATTCCGTCCTAAAAACTTTTGTTAGTGCAAAAACTAAATTTGTATTATATTAATCGAGATGGATGCGGATCTGCTTTTTTTGGTACCCAACGGAACCTTTTCATTATGTGGCAATTTTGTTTGAACGAAAAAAGGTTTAGGTATACTAATATCCTGTAATTATTGGCCACATCAATTGTGTTCGAATAAAAAGCTTGACTGATACCAATTAATCGTATAATCAAAGATTCATGCCATTTATAACTTTGAATTAGTTTTACATCACACAGTCTGTGCACAGACGAATTATTCAATTCAGTTTTTTTTAAATAACATTGACGTGACATTTGTTTTTCTTTACAACTGGTAATTTCTATTTTTATTCAAGTTTTATTTAATAATACCTTACCGTTTGGTGTTAATTGAAAATAATAATTAATATTTTTAATAACCGGTCAGAGATAGTTAATACCACGATCTCTGAAGTCATAGACCGAAATAATAGTATGCGGTTTTGTGGGCTGCACAATATATTATATTTACGATTGAATGCATCGCTAATTAGGGTTTTTTTTACAAACTGGAATGCCGTTACGAAACCACACGCTCTACCGAACCTTTGACAGCTGTCACGCCTACAAACTGTCAAAATTAAACCACTGATATTATTTGGAAAATAACTGAAAAAGAAGTGAAAAAAGTAATGTATTTTTCTAATTAAATCCATTCTTACTCCCATAAAATGTATGAAACTTGTGTCTGCTTTCTTCTTCTACTAATAGATAATTTTATTGGCTATCGCATGATATAAAATATTTGCCTATTAATGTTAAGCTACCCACGCTTTCACTTGTTTTTTTAAAGAAGAGGTGTAAACTAAAAATTAAAAACTTAAATCGATGTAATTTTTCGAGAAATGGGTCAGGCCCCAAATTTGAAGTATTTTCATCGATAAAATTGTCCATAGATTACGCCCTTAAAGTTTGATCACTACATGCCCGGACACACTGTATAGTACCATAGTTGGAATCATTATCACAGTAGGTACCATCGATTCAATAGGTAATAAGAATAATGAAATTACAACCTAAAATCAATTTACTGTTAATCTTAAAGTAGGTATCTGGACAAGCGCTAATTGGTGAGGTCTTCTTATTTTACATCTTCTTTTATTTATGGCAATGACTTGGTTTTAGCGTAGAGTTTAAAAAGTTTGTCCAAAATATTCAGTTTGTATATTGAATCATTCTTTAAAATATGAAGTTTACACCAAAAGCTTTATAATGTTTTTGCTTTATGTTAATCTTTTATAATTATTTGTGTTAGCTAATAGTTTTGCTTATAAATTCAGTGTAGTTAAGCTTTGAGAGTTTTTTTTGGCTTGGTGAAGTGTTATCACATTTAAGATGTAAGTTATACTGTATGGTATTATTTTTATAGTGTAACTGTATAATGTGTTTTGTTTAAATAAAGAACTTTGAAAAGTAAAGTAAGTAAAAAAGTTTGTTCAAAAATGTAAAACAATAAGCAGCAAAATATAACTTGATGGCATTGCATTGACTTTGGTTGCATGTAAAAAGTAACAATAATAGATACCAATATGGCCATGAGATTATCTATAGATCTAAGAAAAAATTGTGTCACACGGCAATAAAATAATAAGTGCAGCATTTTATAGAACAATTTTGCAGCTATTCTAAGGGTTTACTGAAACTGTAATTGCTCATGAAACATACATGCGTAAGGAATGCGTGCGTACGCGCAGGTGTCATAACTGCTCGGGTATCTGTTTTAATAATGTGTTACAATTTAATAATTGTCTTTTTATTTCTAATTTATGCTTGTTTGCAACATTGTAACAATTTTCAGTATTTTCTTATGTTTCAAGACGTTATACTCGTATTTGCTAAATTATATGTACTACTCGAAGAACACAGACACGGCCTTAGGTTTTTTCAATTGCCTACTTACTTCACAAAAAGGTATTTAGTGTTTCAGTCTTTCAGAAACTGAAAACATTTTCCGTAGTGAATGTATTAATTTGAAATAAGTAGCTATTAGGTACATGTAGCAATGATATTATTATCTAGAAGGTTATCTCTATGAGTGTCTGTACTGTCTACTATATCATCAAGACTTTTTTCAACATCGACGTAGATATTTAGGTCAAGCATTTAATTGGCATTGATTGATTTATAATGGCGATTAATAAAATTCATAAATTGCGCTAAGTCTCGATATCTAACAGAGATTTATAAATGGATGAATGTAATAAAGCAATTTGTGATTTACTTGACATTTTTGATTTAATGAGTCTTGGTACAAAATGTACCTATAATATCTTTAATTCCTTGTATGTATTTATATCTACAGTGACCTATTCCACCTGTCCCAGTTTGAGTACCTATCTCACTAGCGTAAAATAATAAGCACGAATATTTTAGGCCTTATGGATTTATAATAAAGTATATGATTTATGTAAATCGTTATCGCGCTGTATAAACTTCAATTAGTTTAAGGTAATTGGCATGATAGTTGGCACACTTATCATTTTATAGTCTAACGAGTACGATTAATATAATTACAGTCAAATGTAAAATCACCACTAATACCTCTGGATCAATCATACGTATCTCTCAATCAACAAGTCAATAACAGCGTTTTGCTTCGTTAAAATCTCAATCAATCCAATTAGTGATATATTATGCTAATAGAGTTCGTAGCGGGTTTTTGCGAGTCGATGTTCCACATAGATCACAGAGGCCTTGCTCGAGCTCAGTAGCTCAGTAACCAGGCTGCATCAGTAATGAGCCATCGTTACGAGCCGACTATGAATCATGAGTAAATGAGAGGTCTAAAAATTATACGCTGTCTCGGTTACGATATTTTCTCGCAAATAAGCAATGAATCCATTTTATGTGTTATAAGTAAATTGCAGCATTTTTGTATAGGTGTAAATTGAAATAAATGATCTCTCCAGGCCACTTATTCGTAGATCTGTTTTTTTTATTAAACTTGGTACCTATCTAAAGTTCTTTATCGATTTTTCTCAACAGATTTATTTTACATTTTTGTCTTCTGATGAATTTACATGTAAATTATAGAATAAATAATTGTCTTGTTTCAGAAATATACTACGAGAAACAGCGCTACGATGGCTGGTACAACAACAGAGCATACCCCGACTGGGGATCAGTTGGTAAGTAGCACACAGAATTACTAAAATAAGTACTTAATATCCATGAAGAGTTTTCCCGAAAAAAAATACTTACCACGTTCAATTTTGAAAATTTCATTAGTAATCACTCCATCTCTCTCGCTTATTCGATATATGGTTCTTCATATAGGCAAAACAATAATATACTAGTAAATCGTGACTGGTTTCGTGTATCGCAGCGCCATTCGCCATGTTGTAGGTATGGCTGCCTACCGCAGACACGATGACACGTCCTGATAATCTCTTCTGTGAAGTTAAAGACCACATCCATGTACAGTCACCTGCATATCAAACTACATCTTTATTGCAATATAGCACCTATTATAACTATATACGATGTATGTGTGTTCATTTCCATGTGCTGTCGTCTGAACTTTAAGTTCCATAAATAACCGCAAAGTATTTTCTTGACTTTTGGATAAATGTTCTTGCGTAAAACTCTTTGATTTTTACTCTATAATCAGGTAGGCAGACGATCATACGTATAGATACCAGAATACCCTGTTATTTATATGAAATAATGTCTATTAACTACATAATTGAAGGAAGTCTGCCTACTGCTCAGCCACCGCAACAAACTCTTGCGACATATCAAAACAAGTGAGCTACTCAGCCCAACCTCCCTGTCAGCTGTCATTGTTTGAAATGACGTTAATCAACTCCAATTTGATTTAGCGGTTTGATTTATTGACACAACCTTGCTCTACAGCAAATCTACAGCAGACAGTACGTCGACTGCAAACGAGTGTAGATTTCACCGTTGTATCTATCATAACTGATGTTTATGCGATTCGTTTAACAAATGATCGTAATATTTATAATGTATTAACAATTCTCTTCTTGTTTGAGATTTAACGGTTGTTTATCAATGTCAAGAATAACATAAAAAGATAACGTTATGTTGCATGAAATGTACAAGTACATTTGGCTTTAGTTGCATCGAAAAATCGTTAATGGCTAAGAAGTGTAAGATAGATGCTCAGAAATATTTGTTGTTATAAATAAAGATGCCATTATATAAAATTTTATGACATGACAACTGGTCTTTTGTAAGGACTATATAATCATATTGTTACTCAAAAAACGAAATGTGCAAAACGTAATGTACCCTTTACGTCATAAAACTGTAAATGGTTATTTAAATTAAGCCACCGTATGATTAATTAATTATGGGGTCTTGTTTTTAATAAACGAAGATAGTTTGTTATCATCTGGATTCTCAATCTCTGGAAAATTTTTATTTTTTTTTAAATAAACGTGCTACCACTAATTTTTACATTCTTTCTTAGTTGCTCGAAAATATTTTGAGTCCATTACGTTTTGTTTTCAAATTAAGTCATATTATGTGTGGTCTAGATAAAACCTCACGTCACTATACGATAAAATATGGTAACTTGATTGCTGCAATTCTACAGAATAACTTATCTGGATCAAATAATACTTAAAAGGCAATAGCCTGATATAGTTGCAGCAATCGATTTGAATCTTATTGATCTGTAAGTCGATTTATTTGTTAGTGTGTAAATTGTCTACAGACCAATTCAATTCAAAGGTTATATAAATCCTATAAATGGTCTTCAATAGAAAACTATAGCTATAACTACTAGTGATACTTATCATAACAGCCTTTCATGTTATAACTTTTTCAGTAGATTCATAATATAACTATATCAGTGAGAATAAAGTATACAAATGCATCCAATAACTTATCTGTATTCCAAATAGACGCGTTCTAAAAGCCTTTATAGCAACTTCTTAACACATTAGTTGACCACACACGCCATAAAGTTGTTAACAAGAAGCAAGATTAAATCTGAACACCACAATTTCGTGTTAATTAAGTCCACAATTTCACAAAATTAACTTACACGTCATAAGTGACGTGACTTTAACTAAGGTTATAGGAATTTTTTTATTAACACCTGTACAATTTACCATGCATATAATTTTTAGATAACGTCATTATCGATATTTAGGTTTTTATTTAGAATTTTCTCACTTTTTTTTTACTTCAGACAAAAATATGTTAACAAACAAAATGTTTAGTTTGTTAACTTAGAAGACACTTCATCAAGTATACGCAGTATCAAAGCCCTAATGTTTGCAAAGACACTCATAAAATATCTTCTAACACATTATTTACAGAACTTCAAGTTATGATAAGTATGTAAATCACAGGTATCACTGCGTAATTATAATGAGCTAGTAATACTAAGCATTCTTGACCCACCTGGTTGAAGATATACGTGTAATTGAGCAAAGATGCCTTACTGATTGCGAAAGTGCCGCCGTTAATTGACCACAAGGCCAGTGATAAATAAATATTGTTTTATTTACATTTTTGTGTCGAATATTTTGTGAATACACTATTTTAACGCGTTCTGGTATCGACGAAATAGAAATAAAACGAATTTACGACCAACAAAAAAGCTCTTAAGGAAAAGACTTCAACGCGCGAATTCATATCTATGTAATAATATTATTGCAATATTTATATTATAATGTACATAAGGCAACCTTTATCACTAATATTATGAGCTCCATAGAATCTTTTATCTGCCCTAATTAAAGTGGTGCTTTTCCTTTAAGATATTACAAATTAAGTGCTGGAGCAAGATCAAGGTTCAATAAAAATAAGTATTCATTATCCAGTCAGTTTACTGACCTGATTATGAAGACTAATAATAATCTGTAGTCGTATGCTATAATTAAATGTATTTATTGATTGTATCAAGCACTTGACCTTAGTTACCCTACGTATTTATTTTAGTAGCCTTTATTTATAAATCAGTCTGTAACTTGTAATCTATCGTTGTCAATATCAAATCTGATGTCAAACATTTTCGGGTCATCTAATTAAGTTAGCTGTATCAGTTACAGTTACACTGAACCCTGCGTCAAGCGGTTAAGTCGTGTTTGACCTGCCGAGATCACAAGCCAAGATATAGCTAGTCTTATTAATCTGTTGTCGTTTCGCAATTGCATCGGTCTTAATCTGGTTATCAACCATCAAACATTGCATCTTGATATCGATCAAATGATTACTTTCGTTTTTAAGTTGAGTTTTACAGAAGCTTTCGCTGTGTTTCAGAATGTTTTTTGTTGAATGATATTATCTTTTCAGCGATCATTTTACTGATTCTAGTTAGAATCAACTCTCACAATCGTTTTTCCTCACAAATTCGTAGTCTTCGGGTCGTTTTTGTTTTTTTGCCAATTTACCATGGTGTGGAATTTTGTTATTCGAAATATAGTTTAAAAAACCAGATCACCAAACTGAAACGGAGCAGATGCCAAACCACACTTTAAGATAACTTGTTTATCACATTTGTTTATCCAAAAAACCTAATGCCAATATTTCGTTTGTATAAAACAACTAAAATATTAAACAGTAGAGCACCAAATGCGTGTGAGACATTCGAGAAATTTCGTATCGAAGGGCGCATGTCGCAACGAATTGCATCATCTATAGCAACGTTAAATTAAATTAGTTAGACAAACATTGAATAGCATTGAGATAATAGCCCAGTGATTTATAGCGCCGTGAAAAATGGCTTACTTGATCGGCGCTGAGCGCGCAACGTGAGTAATTTATATTATTGGGGATCGATAATCGCTCGTACAATTATGAACACAACTCTACAAATTGTAGGGTTGCCAGGAACGGTTTGAGGCGATTATCCAATAATCGAATCATAAACTTAGATCATTGGATAATCACTACTAAGCAACTCGCTCGCAACTCGTATTAACTAAATATTTACTAATTTTACGACAAATGGTTTCTTTGGTCCGCAGTTTTCAGATAAATATTGCACTAAAACA
This sequence comes from Ostrinia nubilalis, assembly GCF_963855985.1. Classification (NCBI taxonomy): domain Eukaryota; kingdom Metazoa; phylum Arthropoda; class Insecta; order Lepidoptera; family Crambidae; genus Ostrinia; species Ostrinia nubilalis. The sequence goes on from NC_087097.1 coordinate 10,421,632, forward strand.
AGATGTGTTTGGTAACCCTGTATAACAAACATTTTGTGCCAGCCGGGCCGAAATCTCCTTGTTCCTAATTCGTTATTCATGGAGTATATCGAGTGAGCATTGCGCCACGTCACGCGGCGTCACGACGCACGTTAAATTATTCGCCGGGCCATCTCCGGTGCTAACCATCAATCACGAATCGCCAACATCTGTGGGATCGAAAAGATTACCTAGGCAACATTGTACACTGTTATTGGCAGCTATTTATCATACCAATGGAAGTGTAAATCGCTATGCAAGTTAGTGTTTTTCAGTGGCTAGGCGTAAAACCGTTGGTGCTTATTTTAGGCACACAACTTTCATATACCTACCTAACTTGTGAGCTGTGGTTTCAGGCATGTCAAAGATTCGAATTCATGTCTACGAAAGCCTTTCAGTTGCTGATGATTGAAAAATTCAAACGTGTCAAATGTAGTCCTTGAAGTGTTGTTTAACATTTTTTTTTTTCAACTATTTCTGTACAGCAGTAAAAGAGGAGCAGGCTTTACAAAATGCCCATTTGACGCGGATTGAGGACTCTAATCGCCTTAATTTCATGTTTCTTTGGTGCTAATTCGTAAAACTGAAGATTGTGTAGTAGGTACTTTGCCGGGCCATTTCCGCGGTGCAAACCATCAATCACAAATCTAGAAGATTATCTAGACAACATTGTAGCAACATTGGTAGCAATTATCATTGCAAAATCGCTATGCAAGTGCACGGTATTTTTCAGGGGCTCGTTGAAAAAGCCCTAAACATAGAGTTCTAATTGCACAATTTCAAACAAGTAAGTTGTAAACTATGATGCTTCAGACCCTGAAACAGATAAATAATAATATAGTCCACAACAATTATTAATAAAAGAGTTTGACTTTAAAAACTAACCAAACAATGACATGGATTTACATACTGAAATGGGTGTTTTATGACTCATAAATATACATTTAATAGATTGAGAATTATACACTTTTATTTATGTAAACATGCTTTATGGTTTTGGATAACGTCGTAAAATTATACGTTGATTAAAAATAAAAACACAATATGCCTTTTCGGGTTTAATTGATGTGAATGAAAAACACAACATTATAATGTGTCTGTAGTGTCTGGACAAACCTCAAGAGGACTTAAGACATTGATTTGATTAAATAAATTAAAGATGTTATGGTTAAATATATATAATAAATAAATAAAAATAAATGTTTAAGTTGTTATATGTGGGAGCTTGCCATTATTCTTTTCAAACTTCCTAAAGCTATTGTGTAACCTACTTTAAACATGATTTATTATGAAAAATGCTCCAACATATTGTTGAAAAGCCAATCACCGCCATACATTAGGTGCCGAGTAACATTCAATGCATCCGATTTGTATCCGTCAAAATAATTACCAAAACAAGTTCAGGTTGGGCCGCTAAATACACTTGTATTGTTTAGCTGCATTCTTACTAGTTAAAAACATGTCATCAGTTCATTTATAATATCAGTATCTTTATTATGGTCTTGATGTGTTATCTAAATATATATATAACTCAAATGTGACTGACTGACTGACTGACATGACAAAGTGATCTATCAACGTACAGCCCAAACCACTGGACGTATCGGGCTGAAATATGACATGCAGGTAGATGTTATGACGTAGGCATCCGCTAAGAAAGGATTTTACGAAACTCCACCCCTAAGGGGATAAAACGAAATTCATGCGTACGAAGTCGCGGGCGGCCGCTAGTATCAGAATAATACCTAGACTACGAGCAGTTTCGCAATTTATATGCCTATTTTAAAGGTAAATGGTGAAAGCTTTAAAAAACTTACACAAAAATTATGTCAATATAGTAACGACAGAGCTCAAGACTTAAAAATGAAATTACAGATAAGATCTCTTTAACAATTATGAATGTACCTACAAATAAGTATTACCTACATAATGAAAGGGAAGAATTATCAAAAGTAATAGTTGTCCAGTAAGTATCTGCAGTCAGTGTAAGTGCTAATTAAAGCCTTTTAAGATGACACGTGCATTATCATGATTATACGGCAGTTCCCCAACTGGTAATGGTAGTGAGAGGACCGTATCAGTGAAGGGTCGTACACCACTTTAGGTACTTGTTTAAAAATCTGATCATTAAGTATATGGACCACTCCATAGTACCTACTCGTTTTGTCTCGCCACCACTAATAAACTTAAATATTTTTTTAACAAACGAAATAAGTAGGTATGTAGATACATTATACTTTTACATTAAGTCATAACTTGCATAAGAATATTTCAGTAAAACATTGAATAAATCGCTGCGCAGGAGCCGACAAAGCGACAGTTGTCAGAAACTGGACCAAAGATAACAGCCAAGATTTAATGATCTACAGAATAATTGCTCAGAAGGTATTATAATAAATTATGTACAATATTTATAGCTACATCCAAGTTTTACGATTATACCTCGAAAACATTTCACGTGTCTCCGGTACACTTAAAATTTTATAATTAGTGGGAGCTTATTTATGTGAACTGTTTAACTCTTATTTTGGAGAACAAAAACTGTATAAAGCTGCGACTACACGTTTTAACTCTGATACAGATTTGATAAGTGGTAACATATGTTCTGCTCGGAGAGAAAGTGATGATACAGCCTGGAGCATCGTACAGTTCGTACTACAATAATAACGTATGTTATAAAGTTTATACCTAACTATATCATACATTGGCATTTGAAAGTTAAAATTAAAGCTTTTAAAAAGCTCTCAACGTTATGTACATACGACGACCTTTCAAGCTAAACACTTATGTAGGTAATTCTGATAGCTGTTTTTTATTTACTTTTGCGCCTATAAGTTGAAATATGAAACATACTTTAGAATGAGAAGCTTTATCTTCGACAGTTGCATAAAGCTGAGCGGCTTAAGCGAGTTCCATTCGCCCGTCACTTTTCAGTGGTCTACATTGGTCTACATAGAACATGTCATCGTTTCGGATATCGGGTAATTTGCTCCAATTTCACGCAATTTTCTTTAGCTAAATCTGACAGTCATCATCAATTTAATAGTAATCTTAATAAATTACTATAATGTACAGATAATAAAGAACAGGTTATCAAAAACATAAGTAGCGAACTCGATCTGTGATCGTGGATTCGATACCATTACTTACTTGTTCATACATTGGTGAAAATTCAAGATAATATCTTCATCAATCAATCACAAATGTCGGCGGTAGCTTAGCCCTTTCGTATGTCGACTCTGAATTAAATTAAGTTTTTGTCACTTCGGTGCTTTTGTTCCTTTTACGGTAAGAACTATGAAAGTTGCAATAGTACCTACCTGAAAACATATAACAAGGTAACCCAACCGAGAGTCAAGTTTTTGCTACAAATCTGATTCGATATCTTAACGACATTTGTGCCACCTTCAGAGAGTCCACGTATGGAAATCGTTCGACTTTGGTTACTTGATTTTCCATAAAACAACATCTTGTTTACTTTCCATCAACTGATTAAGCGTAACAGAGCAACAATCTCTTCAAAATTATCTTGAAGTCGACGAATCATAACCCCATATCAATAAAGCAGGAGAATTTTATGGCATGACCAAAACTAAAAGAATCCAATTTAATTCAAAGGAATTAAATATGTCCATAATTAGTTACATAATTTACACTAAAATTTGCCATAAATCAAACAGTAGTTAGATATTAATTATACACTCTACAATAATTTTTAAGTACAACTTTAGTCTTTTTTTAAAAAAGATTTCAAATTAAATACTGGTTGCACTTGACAGATAACGAGCAGTCAGACCAGCTTATTTTTAGAGTGGCGTGTGTCAGGATGCGCGTACGCCGTGATCGATTGGCCTCTCTACTTCTGTTACACTTTCCACCGTGTCACATGCGGGCCTTTCCTTTAGGCTTGATTACTTTCATGTTAATGATAAAGCGGTTTTGCTATTATATTATTGTGCTTTAGAAATTAAACGAAAGATAATTTTAATAGTAACCCACACGATGGGAAGTGTAGGACTGTCATGAAATTCTTTTGTGCTGATAAGAAATTATAATAAGCTTTTATAGAAAGCGTTTGTGTGTTTCTGATTCAATACTCAAACGTAGCAGATGACGTTGAATAGACCTAGTGTGAATGATTTGCAGAAGTACACAGACTGCTTACCACTAACTACACTATTTCTTCACAGGTAGTCGACTCACGCGCAAGTCACCAGCATCGTACGCGGATGGAGTTTACATGATGGCGGGCGCAGATCGGCCAGGTGCCAGATCGCTCTCCAAACTCTTCATGAGGGGGCAAGATGGACTACCCTCGTTGGCGAATAGAACGGCTCTACTTGCATTTTTTGGTAAGTTTACCTAATTTGAAAATATTGTATTGCCTACGTAAGTGATGATTCTATAGCGCAGGAATTGACTAAACTAAACCCCTGCATGGAAAAGTAGGTACGGAACATGATCTGTGAGGACCTTAACCTTTTTCTTGTGCAGCAAATAAATAAAAAAGCGGATACAATTCACTCAGTCAAGATAGCCACCTGTAAACTGAAGCACCTTTTTGTTCATATAGAGCGAAAAAACTTATAGACTGACTTTTACAAAGAGACTGTGTACAAACCTTTGTACATTTTTTATTATTTATTGCGACATAGGTACCTATATAATACGAGTATATTTAAGCCATTCATCACTGATTTTCTTTAAGTTCACTTACTTGTGCAATATGTAGCATCAATAGCATATCATAAAGAAGCGTGCATATCCTGTCAAACGGTACATTTTTATATAAGTCTTGATAATAATCTGTCCTACCTTGGAAGTAAAAAACAATTCCACACTGATATACTTACAGTAACATGTGTTAGTGGACCTTAGATCTACATGCGGAAATCTCGAGAGTAAGTTTACAATTCCGTGTAGACACGAGCATAATACGATATTATTGACCGTGACGCAATCGTTTGGGAGAACCAAAGAGATCTTGCGTATGCTCGTGATATTTGAACGATTTAGGGTATTGATATCAAGTACACAAAGGGCAGGTTCATTCTTTTATATGTAGGTATTATGTAAGTAAAGTATTGACGTAAGCAAAAAATCACCCAGTTATCAAAATTTATAGCAGATCTTTCTGATGTTAAGTCATCTCGATTTCATCTTTTGGGCTCATGGTTATGGTGATCGTCATTATAAAAAGACTATGACGATTTTCAAATCAGGGCAAGCTGTTGCAGATGTCTATTGACATCTAGTTGCTTACTATCAGATAAGTCAACAAAAACTACCTACATTACTTTACTAGTAAAACTAAACACATACCTACTTGTGTGTGTAGGTTCACCACAATAGTCCAGCGGTTGACGAGGGCTAACTACCACTACTTTAATCATTAGGCTATTGTTACCCCACATCAATACAAAGTCCTCATCTGAAGCTATTTTTCCCACAGGTCAAGTGGTAACCGGCGAAATCGTGATGGCCTCAGAATCGGGCTGCCCCATCGAGCACCATCGCATCCCGGTGGACAAGTGCGACCACATGTACGACCCGGAGTGCAATGGAGCCAAGTACATGCCCTTTCTGAGGGCCGCCTACGATAGAAGCACGGGACAGAGCCCTAATAGCCCTAGAGAGCAAGTAAGTCTTTGAAAGCCACATTTATCATTATCGTCATAATTCAATCATTTAGTCTCCACTGCATGAACACGACCCCTCCAATTCACCAGAGTGTGAGAGACCAAGTGCTGTTAACTGTTATTAATATCAAGTACGATGATCTAATGACCTGTCCAGTAAAAACTACTTTATTTAGTAAAACGTTACGTCAACAATAAATCAATACATTTTTCTCTGTACGTTACTTAGAACTCCTAATTATGGAGTTCTATCTTACTCGATGATTATAGCATCGCTCTTTTAATATATCTATTAAGAAAATATTCTAAATATGGTAGCAATTAACTACAAGGCACTCTGAAATCATGATCTCAGTCACGCCAGATTGCATGAAACAATCGAAGGCATCTATTTTATTTGTCTGCTAAGCAATCAATTTCTTACAATTAATTAAATGCAGTATTTACATTGCACTATGCCAATTATTACCTACTAAAGGCTTGTTTACATTTGGGTTATTATTTCAGCTGAAAATTGTAAAAAAAAACTAATTTAGTCAAAAACTTAGCAGACAAAGGTACATTCAATCGTCAACTGTCAAAGTTAGACTGAAAAATAATTCCTATGCCTACTTTGAAATACTTCAAAGACGTTAGTAACCCACAGACGAGAATAACTAATTAGTTAAACCGTCCTTGCATTACAGATGATGCTGTAATAAAGTATGCTATTAAGAGCATTCCTCTCGCCATTAGTACACAACTAATGCCAAGTAATTGATTTTAGAAGGATACAGATTAGGATGTGGCAAATACCTAGGCACTATTAAATAATATGTCATTACTTATGCAATAAAAACAAGAGATTATGTCAGCACAAGCTTAAATTATAACGGTACTTTACTTAAACCTTGAAGATTAAGTACTATCATGTTCACGACATTGTAAATCTTTATCTTATCTTGCCATTAGCTCGCTTCTCGCTGTTCAAAATTAAGACGTGACGGACAGAAATGCACATCCTTTTAAATGCATTCACATTTAGTTCTTGCGGCTCGGGACATAAAAGAAACCTTGGCTGCATCCTGCACTCGGATTCATTAGTGTTTTTGCACCAAACTGACTGACTTCATGCATTTAGCATAATGGTTCAATACAATGTTATTTTTTGTATCGGCCTAAGTTTGCTTTGACAAATTGTTAAAACATAAATATTAAGTGTACGGTACGTACATATATTCACATAAAATAAATATCATTTGATTAATTTAATCACCTTTTATGCTATTGCCCTTTCATTATTCGGTAACTATTTAGGTAATTGTATTATATTTAAAATGTTCCTTTGAAAATAGGTAGTGTAGAATAACTAGTAGCTAGATAGATTACCGACTAGTTAATTCCATTTGTAGGTAATACTTAATTTTACTTTATATTATAGTTACCAAATCGACCGTTATCCTTTACGTACTTAATAAATGAATAAATAAATATTGTAAATTTTCACAACATGTAAATGAATAAACTAAACTGTCAATGACTGATTTTAAAGCAGGCATACTTATTTGTGCGTCCGAAGGCTGGAATGCGAGTAATAAAACGTTATGGCGATACCTAACCCAGTTCCACACATCTCGAAAAGCCCGACGACTGATAGATATGTACGTCGCCACTTCGCCGCTGCACTCAATACCTTAATTTAATGTAAGAGTCCTACGTATTCATGATGGAAAACGTTCACAAAACTTATTTCTTTGATAAAATGCGCTACATTTAAGCCTACAAAACAGAAACTGAAAGGTTGGTTCGTAAGCATCTCATTATATCATCGCTAAATTATGACGCACTCAACCTACTTCCTATAACCTGAAATAGATATTAGAACATCCAATTTAAATAAAAGTAATTTACTGAAATTACGTGCACTAATTAAAAATTTATACTTCAGGAAGTTCATAATCATGTAGGAAATTCAATTAATTTAATATCTAGTCTCGATAACATATCAGTCTGTTTGTTCTATTATTGGTGTGCTAAAAATATTTAGTTTAATCAGACCTGTTCATCTCCGCGAGTTTACATCGAAAACAAAACACGCACGATGACCCACCTACAGGATACTATTCGACAAGGCCTCACATACGAGCGAACATTGACTCACGCACGCGTATTCTTGTGTTTGATGAAGGAAAATAAAGAAAATGGTGTACTAAATACTGTGCAGTATTTAACTGCCTAAATAATAATAAAAAGACAGAATGTACTTTTTTAAGTTGCCTCAAGACACTGAGAGGTAAATAAGTAGTTAATATTATTCATGATATTTCATGCTAAATCATGTATTTCCTCCGCCATTTTCTGCAGTTTGGCACCTCACGTCACATCATTTTACCGAAGTCAGCCCTATAGCTTCGGCGCAGTGCCGATCACTGACGTTTGTCAACAAAATGGTGCTTGACTCTTGAGACAGGCTAAATTACACCATATTGTTAATGACATTGAGCATACATTTTTTTAAATACCTTCGCGAAGTAAAACTTCTGTACGTAGTACTTATTATTATTCTGTGGTTTAATTCCTACATGGTTTATGAGAAAAAAGGCTAATGGATTTTCTCTACTGCCCGAGACCGAAGAAACGTAGGACCCTTAAGAACTCTATGTATCGCTAAATACCTCTATTAATTCGTAAACTGCACATAAAGCTTAATGATGTGCTATAAAGTATGTTTGATTGAAAACACGCTACTTGTTGACATTACACATAGTAAGTAGATACTAATTTGAGTTAATTTAAAAATAATTGACGCTATAAACATACTTTGAGCCATGAATAATTTAAGGTTTAAATACACATAATGAGTATATTGGTATCATAAACAACTTCTAGGTTGGTAAATTAGAAATCAAACCTTTAAATATGCGTGTGCAGTAAAATCACATAATAGTGGAAACTGCATAATGAATAAATAATAACTGCATAATAATAAATACAAAAACTGATCGCAAAAAAAACTGATCGCAAAATAAATAAATATCGTCATAATATTTCTACAGAGCAGACTCTGTATCTTGTTTTACGATAATATTCCCGAACCTATACTGACTGAACTTCTTTTGTTTCAGATAAACCAAATGACATCATGGATCGACGGAAGCTTCGTGTACAGCACAAGCGAGGCTTGGGTGAATGCAATGAGGTCATTTCAGGTGCCACCCAGCAGCCACGCCTGCATCTTTATGTACATTTCTATACGAATATCTTAACATTATCACCTTGCCCTATCTCTTACTCTCTAACTTCAGCTGAAATAACTATCATATCGACCTTTATTTCAGGCTACTACTCATTTATAACAAAAGGTCCACCCGTAAACCTTCAAAAAGTATAATTCAGAATATTTTTTTGACAATCGATCGAAGATATACTATGTACCTATTCATTAACAAATACCTATCTTCGATCGATTTTTGAGCAATACACTTGCTCTGACCTTGCATGTATTTAAAATTAATTTCATTCACCTTACAAGCTATTTAGCATCATCACCACATGTCCACCAAAATTACTGTCGCTTGAATTCCTAATCTGACATATAATTGAAAGCCGCAACGTTGTGACACGATCCAGTAACCGCTAGAGTCGTCCACGCGTGATAATTAGTTTCAAACGTTGTTTAAATCTTAATCTGTCGTTACAGAATGGCAGCCTAGCGAGCGAGGGCGGCATGCCTCTGAAGAATACAAAGCGAGTGCCTCTATTCAATAACCCGGTTCCGCACTACATGCGGATGCTCAGCCCAGAGAGGCTCTTTTGTAAGTTGCTTGACAGTGCTCAACTTTTTTCGTGTTTTTGTGTACATAAAAATTACAAGGATTGATATCTGTAGCATGTTGGTACCATAGTAGCTCTCAACTGAATCAACCGATAGTGCCATGTTTTTCAATGACATTTAATCTGTTCCTAAAAATAACAATTGAATAATGAATGACAAATAAATGGTAATCGGATCATTAATTTCAATACTTAGGAAGTGCTACTGAATATGTGGCCACTTCCTACCTCTACATTAGCTACATTCGTATATTCGTTATGATACTTAGGTACTCATTCGAAATGACCTTTACATCAGTCAAATCTAATTACAAGGTTGAATGGGACACTATAATTACACGCTATGAGACAAATGATAGTTGCACACATAAAAATACACTTTCTCCCTTCACGTGTGCGGTATCTTTTCTCTTTATCGATTTCTCTTAGGAATATGTCTAACAAAATTATTCACGCAATGTCATAATTATGCTGCGAAAAGAAAACATCTCAAAGGGCTAGCTTTTATGACTCTAGACAGCCATAAAACTGTGAATATAAATAAAGACATAAACTGTTTTGTTTTACATTTTCATTTTAACTTAATAGATAATCAAATATCTATTTTGAATATTCATTATGTTATTAGTAAGAGATCCATGATAAAATACGAGTATACAAATTAGAAACTACTTAGGTAGGCTCTGTGAAGTCTGTGCAAATAGAAACTAGCAATTTTATTACCATTAGTATTCTCAGTATTTTTCATTTTAGTTGTGACTGTAGGTACAATTAAAAATAGATTTACTTAAGTCATCATCACTAGATTTAATTGCGCAAGCCTGATCATCACTTTCCATTAGGTTTCTCTGTTGTGGGTAAAAAGTCACCGTCAATGTTATCAGACTTAGGAAGTAGTTCTTAGAATAAATGCCAGTTTCTATTACGGGGGCTAATAGTTACAAATAGTAAAGACAGAATCAAGTTCATTGGGCTTTTAAAATTTTCCCAGTTTAATAATCATGTTATATTCTGATTTAGTGCTGGGTGACCCCCGGACAAACCAGAACCCCGCGATGGTAACCTTCGGCGTGCTACTCCTGAGGTGGCACAACGTGGTGGCCGGCAGGGTACACCGCCAGCATCCAGACTGGAGCGACGAGCAGGTCTTCCAGAGGGCCAGGAGAATTGTCATCGCTAGTCTACAGGTACCTACCAAAGTTGTATTGTTAGAAGACTGACTAAGGTGCAAAGAAACCGTTGTGTTCCTAGAGAGCGCACTGCCAGTACCCAGATAGAAGCAACAAACAGCTGTTCCAAATGGTTCCTAACAGTTAATGTGAATCATTGTGTAACTGATTGCACCAGTAACCAGACCAGCTGTTAACTTGCAGATTTGCTTTAAACGGTCTTTGGCAGCTGTGTAGGTCTGCCATGTGATTCTGACATTTCAAGAGTGATTCTTAGGTGAAATAAGTTACGAGCCCTAAGTATGGTGAACTACACTACACTGTTGGTATTCTTTTTTCCAGAACATCATTCTTTACCACTACGTGCCTTCATTCCTCGGCGTGCCAATCCCGCCCTACGAAGGCTACAAGGCGGAGGTGGCGCCAGGCGTGACGCACGAGTTCGCAGTCGCTGCCTTCAGATTTGGCCACACCCTCGTTCCGCCAGCCATTCTGCTCAGAGACAGGAACTGCAGATACGGCCGCGCCCCTGGAGGGCATGACGCTATCAGGCTGTGTCAGACATGGTGGGATGGAAATGTAAGTACCTGCCTATTCTTCTTCTTCTTGTCGTGTTAACAACAAACCTATACATTGTCAGACAAAATCTCCACTACAAGAGTGATGTTATCAGTAGCGTTCATTAAATCTTCCTGCATGCAGTTGTATGGGCACGCAGGGCACGACATCATGTGCTTCATCGACTGGGGAACAAAACCTGCCTATGAGGCTATCACTTAATGAAGACGAATATATTAAAAAGAAACTTTTACAACATGCCTAAAGAAGCCTGCTCCATCAATTAAGATCCTTCTGTGTGGTAGATGACTAGATAAGTCCTAGTCCTAGAGCAAAAAATCAGTCGGTACGATTCAATATTCAGCGTGTAGGTAACTGTCGTGGGCGGGTCATATTATTGATCCATGCATAAATAAATACCTATGTATAATATTAATAGTTAATGATTTTGTTAACTTAGTTAAATGTCTTGTGTATCTAATAAATTCATTTATGTTATTGGTCGTTTAGTAAAGTAATTATTTGGCTAACGACTGAGTTATGGTGAGTCGTAAATAGTCGTAATTAATGCATGATACTAAAAACGTCTCCTTTCTAATAAAGCCATCGTATTTATGTGAGTATTGTTTTATTTAATAGGATGTAGTATCCCAAGTGCCAATAGAAGAAATATTGATGGGGATGGCATCTCAACTATCAGAAAGAGAAGATGCCCTACTATGTTCTGATGTGCGGGACAATCTCTTTGGACCTATGGAGTTTTCACGGAGAGATCTAGGAGCTCTCAATATTATGCGAGGCCGAGATAATGGCTTGCCGGACTATAACACAGCCAGGTAATTATTTATCTGTGAAAATACACAATCAGCTATATTTATTCTAAGTACCAAAGCCTTATAATTTAACAATGGTGTTAATTTCAGGGAATATTTCGGTCTTCCAAAAATAAAAACATTCAATGAAATAAATCCACAATTATTTGAGAATAATCCTGATCTTTTGCAAAAGCTCATTCAAGTTTACGAAGGAAGGTTGGACAACATAGACGTTTACATTGGTAAGCAAACGTTTATTTCTGAATAGATTACAAAGGCCAACATCAACTTTTCATTGTTAATTAAGTACATGATGTATTTTTAGGTGGCATGCTTGAATCCACTGGCCATCCAGGAGAACTGTTCAGAGCTATCATATTAGACCAGTTCACAAGGATACGAGATGCTGATAGATTTTGGTTTGAGAACGACAAGAATGGGTAAGATCTCTTTAATCCATACACTAAATTGGTAAAGATAGGAAGGCAATTTCACGAAGCTTATTTCCAGGATTTTCACACCCGATGAAATTGAAGAACTTCGGCGAATTTCTCTCTGGGATATCATAGTGAACAGTACGGCGGTAGGCCCAAATGACATCCAAAGGGACGTCTTCCACTGGAGCTCGGGGGATATTTGTCCGCAGCCGTACCAGTTGAATGCGTCAAAACTGCCACCCTGCAAATATTTGAGGGGATATGATTACTTTGAGGTGAGATTTTTACTAACATAAATGCAACTCAATTTATTTTATTTTATAAAAGACATGACAAATTAAGTAACAGCATTAAGTAATTAAGTAACAGCATTAAGTCGAAACTTAATGAAGGTTGCATTTAGTTTGATATGCCGGAATTTTTGCAAATACTCGTTATCTGAATTCAACATTTTCAACCGAACGAGAAGCCATTTGCCAGTTTGCACTGTGATAAGAAATATCTACGAGTTTGTCCAGTAATCCTCCATTTACCTCCAGAAAAAAACAAAAGTATTGCTCCTGTAGTAGGGACTAAATGAGCTGATGATGAAGAAATGTCTGTAACATTCGCAGGGCAACGAATTCGCTTACATCTACACGTGTTTGGCGCTCGCATTCGTACCGATCCTGTGCGCAGGCGCTGGTTACGGAGTCGTGAAGCTGCAGAACAGCCGCCGGCGCAAACTCAAGATACAACAGGAGCACCTCAAGAATGCACAATATAAAGGTAACAATGAATTCTAGGACCTACGTTTGGCACCTTTTATTTCTTTTAAGTCTCTTTCTGTAACTACACCTCAATCTCGCAATAGATATACCTACCCGTATGTATATTCACTCTTCAATGAACGCTCTGAAAAATTATCACTCCGTACATACTTTTTACTTCAGTTTTCAAGTTTAAATGCTTCTATCGTAGTTATCTGACCAAACCTCAGACCAAACTCTCTCTTACCATCTTTTGTTAGACCCTATAGTCTTTAGTTATAGCTTTAAAGTTTCATTAATTTACAACTTCTGTTTCTATTCATTCTAGGTTCAGTAGACAAAATGGTATGTCGTGAATGGGTGCATGCATCACTAAAAAGACTAGTAAAACTACGACTAGGTCCTGAACCAGCTCTTCATGTCACCGATCGGAAGGGAGACAAATTGAGGACCCTGCCTCTGGATCACACTGAACAGCTCACTGTTCTTGAGAGTCAGGTAAAGCCTATTACACTCTACATGAGAAGTTAAAACAAATATTATATTCAATTATTTTTCTAAACGTAGAAAAATAATTACTAATTACCTACTTATTTATTAGGACGAATTATTAATATTTATGTAGGTATACCATGATTGATACTTCTGGAGTCGGTGCCAAGATTATGAAACATGTAAAGTTTGCCTGCACCGACTCCAAAAGTATCAATCATGGTATACCTACATAAATATTAATAATTCGTCCTAATAAATAAGTAGGTAATTAGTAATTATTTTTCTACGTTTTAGTGTAGGTTTTTTGGAGTCGGTTTTATTTTTTTTTATAAAATTTTACTTATTTCTTGCTTTTTAGTTAACTAATTATTACCTTGATGTTACCACTGAAGGTAGGCAGTACACTGAGACCAAAAAAAATTGGTTCATAATCAGCGGAGATATTGCGTATAAAAAAGTTCATCCCCAATTTTCCACCCTTAGGGGTGAAATATTTTCTTCAAATTCGCATGAAACCACCCTTTTGATAATACCTATTCAACAAAAAAATAATCGTTCAAATTGGTTTATAATCGGCGGAGATATTGCGTATAAAAAAGTTCATCCCCAATTTTCCACCATTGGGGGTTGTTTTTTTTATCATTAAATTTAAATGGGACCACCCTTGAGGTATTACCTATACGTCGAAAAAAGATTTGTTCAAATCGGTTCATAATTGGCGGAGTTATCGCGTAACAAACATAGAAAAAAAAAAAAAAAAAAAAAAAAAACATACGGGTCGAATTGAGAACCTCCTCCTTTTTTGAAGTCGGTTGAAAAGAACCCCCATTCAAAAAAAGTCTGGTAAAGTGATCATACTCAAAAGGCTATAATTTTTACCATTAATAGAAGTACGAGTATGTAGGTAATTATGTATTTTTTGTATTACAGGAAAGCCGAAACAACAAGCGGCCTTTAGTCCTGATCCGCGCCCCACGAGAACATGATCTAGTCTTGGAGATGGACTCGGTAGCTTCACGCCGCAAGTTCCTCGTCAAGCTCGATACCTTCCTCGCTCAACACAAAAAGGGGCTTAATCTCACCCAGGTAATAATTTTGTAGCTCTTTGCCATACTGCTACTGTAAATCATTAAGGTCATTTTGGAATATTTTTCTGGTGAATAAAGATGTAGTAAACAGTACGGCTAGCACGAAAAACTTTCGAGTTCAAATCGTTTGCGTACTCGAATCGCCATCAAAAGATTTAGTAAGAAAACTACAACAGCGCCCTTGTAAACGTGTCGTAAAGTGAACTTAGTATGAGATGTGGTTGCACGAAACTTATTCTGAGAATCAAAATTGTCACTTTATCGTTTAATTCGAAGATTGAGTATCGAATTTTATCGAATACGCAAACGATTCGAAAACGAAAGTTGTCATGCTAGAGGTACAGTACGATGGTAACTTCATTTTGATACAAATAAACTTTTTAATTCTGTTTAAACAAAGAAGAAGTAGGTAGAAGTGACTAATTTACGATTTTAAATCAAACGGATTTAAAATCGTAAATTAGTCACTTCTACCTACGGAAGCGTGAAAATTGTGTTAACTCTTCCAGGGTCACAGAGAACAAATCTTGGCTACAGCAGAAACAAGGGAACGAAGGCAGCGAAGATTAGAACACTTCTTTAGAGAAGCTTACGCCATTACGTTTGGGCTGGCTCCGGGAGAAAAGAGGAGAAGGAATGAAGATGCAGATCCAGAAGTAAGTACAGTAAGAGTCAAGATTAACATTAGGTAATAATCAAATGTTTAGTATGTTACTAATTTTAATTGTTTCTGCAGTCAATAGTAATGAGAACATCGCTGTCAAAGAATGAGTTCGCAAGCGCACTTGGCATGAAAGCAGACGCAGTATTTGTGAAGAAAATGTTCAACATTGTCGACAAGGATGGTGATGGGAGGATATCGTTCCAGGTAATATTTTTTAAGTCAAAAAGAAACAATTGCGGAAAAGTCTTACCGGGCGGGAAAAACGTCCTTTGCATTTGAACAGTAGATTTATCAGGGTAAATATTTTTTAAAATACATATTTGTGGCTTAATATTTTATCGATTGAAATTTAATGAATCCTAATGAAACACCCGCTACTTTAAATCTTGCATTATGCCAACAGTTTCTCAGTTGTTTGGTGAGAATATGAAAAAGGACCTACTGTTAAAACCACGATTCTCACTCCATAGGAGTTCCTTGATACCGTAGTCCTGTTCTCCCGCGGCGCAACCGAAGAAAAACTTCGCATCATCTTCGACATGTGTGACAACGACCGCAACGGGGTCATAGACAAGGGCGAGCTAAGCGAGATGCTGCGATCACTAGTGGAGATCGCGAGAACCACCTCGCTGAGGGACGAGCATGTCACTGAGCTGATTGACGGCATGTTCTCAGTAAGTAATATCTGAATAATAGGGGCACACCTTAGTTTTATTCATATAAGAAATTATCTCAAAGAGACATCATGAAGGTTATTTTAGCGAAGTACATAATAACAAGCATGGGGCGTACCGAGGGGGGACAGGAGAGAGCAGCTAACTCTTGGAAAATGAAAGCCTCTACAATCTACATACATACTCGGATAACCTACCGAAGTATTAATCCATTATGTGTCTCAAAAACAAGAGACCCTCTTGGGTCACCTTTTCCTCCTGCCATCATCATGGGTCATCTTAATCTTCATCTCCTGGCCCAAAATGTATCTTTCTTTCTTTCAAAAACTAGGTACGTCCATAATCACAAGTGAAGCTATCTATCTCTATATTTTAAGATAGCTTTCCGCCCGCGGCTTCGCCCGCGTGGATTACATTATATAAGTAGCCTATAGTGGACCCGCCCTCACTTCGCTTTGGGTACCATTTTTACCCCCGTAGGAGTTACTTTTCAAAACACCTATGTCTTAAAAGTTAAAACTTACCTACCTATACCATAATAACTTTTCTGGTTGATTTTTTATACCTTGTGTTCGAAAAACCCAAATATTTTACGGAACCCTATTTTTTTCCAAAATAAAATTTAGCCTTTTTTATTCGTGGATAATTTAGCTTTCTAATGGTGAAAGAATTTTTTAAAACGGTCCAGTAGTTTTTGAGCTTATTCATTACAACCAAACAAACAAAGTTTTCCTCTTTATAATATTAGTGTAGATAATTTGCAATTCAATCATCATTTACTAAATAATAAATATTTTATCAGGACGCAGGCCTACAACACAAAGACCATCTGACGTACTCAGACTTCAAAGTGATGATGAAGGAGTACAAAGGAGAGTTCGTGGCCATCGGCTTGGACTGCAAGGGAGCCAAGCAAAACTTCCTGGACACCTCCACTAATGTAGCCAGGATGACCAGCTTCCACATTGAGCCTTCAATGGACTCGTCACGGTAAAATTATCAACACATTATGGTTGAAGTACTTATTCAATTCAATTTTTAAAACAGCACCTACCGACCATAAATATTGAAATATTTTTGAGTGCTCTTTTTTAATGTCGACAGAAAAATATTATGAACCCAAAGTGGTGGCACCTACACAAAATACAAACGCCCACGAATGTAAAGCCTAATTCAAATTCATAATTTGAACCTGAGCGCGACCTATTTATTCTTTTTCAAAGACCTACCTAGGAGGGAGAGTGCGGGAAGACCGACGATAAAACAGAGGATGATAGAAACACCTTACTGTCTGTATAATTTATAACATTTTCTTTCTTTCAGACACTGGCTTCTTCTCAAGTGGGATTACCTAACTACCTTCCTCGAAGAGAACAGACAGAACATTTACTACCTGTTCGTCTTCTACGTGGTGACCATCGGCTTGTTCGTGGAACGCTTCGCACATTACTCGTTCATGTCAGAACATTTGGACTTGCGACACATTATGGGCGTAGGAATAGCCATCACGAGAGGATCTGCAGCTTCCTTGTCCTTCTGCTACAGTTTGCTGTTGTTGACCATGTCAAGGAATCTGTTGACGAAGCTAAAGGTGAGTGACACTGCTTCAAAAACGTCGAGATCTTTAGATAATTTTGTATTAATCGAGCAAAACAGGTTTACTATAAATAGATATTAGTATGCCTAGGCACACACACTGAAATTTATTTTAAATCGCATACTATGCAATATTCGACTATTTTAGAAACGGCGACTGTTTTTCGTCATTTTAAAATAGGTAATTAAGCAAGAAAGGAAATAGATAAATACTTGTAATAAGGAAAATAATATCACTTTAAGGAAAATCTATATCTCTGACTTCCCCTAATGTAAAGTACTTAAATTAAAAACAAAAAAAATCCTATGAGGAAAATGCAAAACGGGGGAATTCCGTGTCTGCTTTTAACACAACAATATCATGTCATCAAACATGCGTGTTCGCAAAAAACGTCCACGGAGTTGAACTTTTCACCTGACACGGCCGCATTATCTCGCCATCGTGAGATGCTATCTCTCGTGTAACGTGATAGTCGACATGAGCACCTAACTGTACACCTTTAAAGATGTTTATGAAATGCAAATGACTTTTTTGTTGCTGACAAAGAATTTCTCACAACCCGAGCCTCCCCAATCCGTCTGCCAATGAGGAGAGTAGGCCAAATCGTCTCTTTTGTCTCTGGTAAATTAGGAAGGGCCATTTTCCTGCAGTTGAGACTAAACTACCAGGTAAAGAATTAAGATTATTATTTACAGGAATTCAGCATCCAGCAGTACATTCCCCTAGACTCCAGCATCCAATTCCACAAGATAGTCGCGTGCACAGCTCTATTCTTCTCACTACTCCACACCGCGGGCCACATGGTCAACTTCTACCACGTATCCACTCAGCCGGTTGAAAACCTACGCTGTCTCACAAAAGAAGTTCACTTCACGTCAGATTTCAGGCCTGGTATCACATATTGGGTGTTCCAGACAGTTACAGGTACGATTTATTTAATATCAACAAATATAATAACAATTTATATGCTTTGTAATAACTAGGAATCACCAG
Organism: Ostrinia nubilalis; assembly: GCF_963855985.1. Lineage (NCBI taxonomy): Eukaryota > Metazoa > Arthropoda > Insecta > Lepidoptera > Crambidae > Ostrinia > Ostrinia nubilalis. The sequence continues at coordinate 10,440,341 of NC_087097.1, forward strand.
TGTGCTTACCATGAGTTTACGTTAGGTGTGCTTGCTAGCGAATACGTCAAAAAAATCTATGAAGATTTTATTTCTTGAAAGTAGCCGCTAGAGGCGCTGCACAATATGTCATACACTATATGTCATTTTTTTACGTAGTCGCTAGCGAGCACACCTAAACTCATGGTAAGCACACTGACAGACTTCATGAGTCGCCATAGTGTCTGACATGACTATTCTCACAGCTTCCACCAAATGTCCCATTTTTGGCATGAAACTAGCAATTTTTATACTGAGTTACAATTGCAGGTGTAAGCGGAGTGCTGCTGTTCATAATAATGTGCATAATCTTCGTGTTCGCACATCCGACTATCCGCAAACGCGCATACTCCTGGTTTTGGCGCGCGCATTCCCTACACGTAGCGCTATACGCGCTATGCCTTGTGCACGGTTTGGCTAGACTTACTGGCGCACCACGATTCTGGATCTTCTTCTTGGGACCTGCCATCATTTATACATTAGATAAGGTTTGTGGAGAAAAAAAGTCATATTTACATACAAAGCACGTTGCTTGACAAAGGACTCCCCCAAGGATTTCCACTACTTAAATATGCGAGTACCTACTTGAAAATAGGATGACTCTTGCTGACATAAGTAGTGGCTCTATGCATTATAACAATTTGACAAACCTTGACTTCTAGCTCTGTATCTTGATCAGACCTTGTCATGTACTATGAGTTTTACGGTCTTATTCATAATCATTTTTCACATTTTATCAAATGCTTATTAGAGGTTTATAAAACGTTTGATAAAAATTGTTATTCATAATCGTCATTTAGCGCTAAAATCCTCTTATAACTGTGTGATAAGTTATCGAGAGCTCGGGCCTTGTTTAAAGCTCTAATAAACCTATTTTAACCTAACTTTTATAAATGTCATTTCATATGAATGTCACTTCGTTGGTTTATTTATTCAAAATATCCTTGCTGTGATCCTTGCTTGTGAAAATGAATGCTATAAATGCAATTGTGCATTTAGCCAATAATGCCGACCCAGCGCGACGTAGAAAGCTCTACCGCCAACGAAGCAACCCATTCGATTTGCGGGACCTAAATTTTAAAATAAAATATAGGTTCAATAAGGACACAGTGCGCACCATCATAGATTTGGTGGAAGATGATCTGGTTCAGAGCGCTAGAGGTGGTGGCACGTGTCCTGAACTGCAAGTTTTAGTGGCCATAAGATGTTGGGGACGTCGTGAGGTAAGCACAAAAAAGTGTTTTATTTTATCCCTTTGTCGTGGCTGCTATAATTATTTTCATACATTTTCAGGTACAAGATGATGCTGGTGACCTCCATGGCCTAAGTCAGCCGACAGTGAGCCGGATATGCGCCAGAGTCGCGCATGCAATCGCGAATAAGGCAAATTCCTTCATCAAAATGCCTATCACTATAGGAGAGCAGGAAAGAATTAGTGCCAAATTTAGAGCAATTAAAAATTTTCCTGGGGTGATAGGAGCCATAGATTGCACCCACATTAAAATTAAAAAAACCGGAGGTGACATGGCCCAGTACTATATTAATAGAAAAGGCTATTATTCCCTGAATGTTCAGGTAAAATATATTTTGATTTTATACAGTTTACAACAGAGAAAGATTTGTTTTAATAATGTCTATAATTTTTACTTTGTATGATCTAAATTTTAGCAACATTCAACACTATATTATTGGATGGATTACCTACAGGATACTGTTTTTTTTATTTTAGGTTGTCTGTGATGCTGACCTCAAAATAATGGATATAGTGGCTAGATGGCGAGGCAGTACACATGACAGTCGAATTTTTATGGAGAGCAATATAAAACAACGATTTGAGGATAGGCAGTTTAGAGGACGCCTTATTGGCGATTCGGGCTACCCTCTTCTGCCATATCTATTTACACCTATTTTAAGGCCTAGTCGTCCAGAAGAAGAAGCATACAATAATGCTCACATCTCAACTAGGAACACTGTTGAAAGGTGTTTTGGGGTGTGGAAGCAGCGGTTCCAATGCCTACTCCATGGCTTACCAGTAAGCCTCCAAAATGGAAAAGCTGTGATCATAGCATTGGCTGTATTACATAATATAGCCATTGATATGAATGACACATTGTTAGGTAAATGTTATCAATTTGACTGTACATAAGGAATACAAATCTTTATGACAAAATGTTGACAAATTCATAATATTTTTCAGAACAACATATGGAGCAGGTCCCTGTAACTCCGCAACTTTCGACGGAGAACAGTGTTCACGACAACCGACCTTCATTGTTGAGGCGTAGGTCGCAGTTGATACTACAAAATTTTATAAATCAACATTTTTGAATGGTACTAAAATACATTTTGATAAATTCCAACGATTTACTTTTATGTAATGTCATTTGAGTTCATGAAAATGTTGTATTTTAATTTTTCAGATACTGTTCCTGGCATCTTAATGAAAATAAAAAGAATATTTGATTGAAAAATACCTGTATTTCAATTTTCAGTCCAATTTGTTACTATCACAAAAACAAAACCTGTAGTTCTCTTTAAAAAAGCAATTATTCTGCAAAAATTCAAAACAAATTACTTTATATCACTAATTTAAGTACAATTAGTTTCAACAAACTTACTTATTAAAAATCACAGTTCAATTCTTTAAAACAAAGAAATTGCTTAAGTATAAACGTTTCTATTCGGAGGTTATCAACCTTCTACATTTAAAACAAAATAACCATAATTTACACTATTATTATAAAGGCGAATGTTTGTGACTAGGCATATGTGTATTTACTTTATATCACTAATTTAAGTACAATTATTAAACTTACTTACTAAAAATCACAGTTCAATTCTTATAAACAAATAAATTGCTAAAACAGATAGATTATATAGTCTCGAATAACATATAGGCTTCTTTTTATCCTGGAAAAATGCACAGATCCTGTAGGTTACAGAAATAGTAGTCTACGCAGGCGGAGTCGTGGGCAACAGCTAGTTAATAGTAATCTCAAACTCTTATTAAGTTATGACTAGTAAACATATTCATAGCCGTCTAAATATATTGCAGAAACACAATCAAAATGCGGATTGGAACTGCATAAAATACAAATTAAAAACAAACAGAAGTAAGGGAGGAACTAACTTATTATTTAGAATCTGTTAGTACTTGAAAAACTTTAACATCAAAAGACTTATTATTCTTTATTAATGTGAGTGTAATATTTAAGTTTTTCCTGTAATAATTGATGCTCAAGATCCAAGTTTCTCCCTTTCTTCCGTTCGTTTTCCATTTGAACTTCATGCAGTTCAATCCGGCATTTTGATTCTGTTTCTGCAATTTCGGAAATCCTAACTTTGCTTAAATCAATTAAGCCTTCTTTGTTTAACAGTTTCCTTTTTTTTTTGATTGCTGGTGCTTTAAAATTAGGTTTTGCTTTATTTTCTTTTGCCTCTACTTTTTTATTTTCTTTATCTTCCAATATGCCTCTAGTAGTACAAGCATGTGTATCTTCTATTTCTTCATCAAGTACCACCAATTCATATTGGATTTCTTCATTATTTATCAATTCCTGATCTTGCGTATTTTGAGTTGATTCCTCCTCTTGAATGTTAATTAATTCACTTTTATTTGAGTCCGAGTCAAATCTGTTAACATCGACTACAAATTCATTGGGCAACCAAGATGCTATATCATCAGCCCTATCGTCAGGCACTGATAATGGTGGACCACCGCCAGTTTTAATTTGAGCCTGCCTAGCAATGGTCTTGTCTTTCTTCGCACTGATTTTTATGAGGCTCCATTGCGATTTTAACTGGGTAATGGAGCGGTTCATACCAGCGCACATTGAACTAAACCTGAAAAAGAAATGACAGGATTTTGAATTACAGGTAAAGGCAAAATTTTATATTGAAGGCAGAAATCAAAAGATGTACCAACGTTGTTTGTAAATCAGCCCAAGCCGCAACCTTCCGTTTATTCGTGTTAGTGTCTGTATTTTTATTTTCGATTGCATTTACTCTTTCTTTCACCAACTCTTTCAGCAAATACTGAAAAGCAAACACTAGGCGTCAAACATAAATAAAACCATGCTACAAAAATTAGTAGGCACTTTATCAGGCTAAAAATAAGTACTACCTTATCTTCCTCCAACCAGTTTTCTGATCGTTGCCTTTTAGGCGGTCTGTTCTCCTTCGTCATGGACATAATTAGTATCCGATGTAACTAGCCGGGTCGTCGTAAGAGCTTATTGCAGAGTACAGGGTAAGAGGTACAGAATCCAGAACATACAATCCCAAGTTTTATAAAAGTTTGATAAAACTTGGGAGTTGATCGAAAAAACCGAAAACTTTATTAAATTTTCGTGCCAAATGTCAATGTCAGTAAGTAAAACGTCACAGCTGCCAATTTTTTGTTTTTTTTTTCTGCGATTTGTCTATGATTTTACATGGTCCACCAAGTTAAATCACCAAAAAAGCTGTTTTCGTTCATTCTTTTTGTATAGTCTGTGGAAAGAAAATATTAAACTCTGTTTTAGCTATCAAAGGTTTATAAACGATTATGAATAACGTTTTTTATCAGAGGTTTATAAGAGTGTTTTAAGCCTATCAAACGTTTTAGCTAATGTAGGTTTTAAACCTATATTAGCATTTTATTATGAATAAGACCGTTAAGGTTACTGTTATGATGATAAATGGAGAGCACTCCTTAAACTTAAATTATTTGATACTACCTATATTAATTAATTAATAAAAAGCATAACGGACTTAACTGATTCATTGTTAAAATAACAATGTAAAATAAATAATCACACACTTTTCTTTCAGGTCGTATCTCTGCGTACAAAATACTTAGCTCTAGATGTGCTTGAGACTGAAATGCTGCCATCAGACGTAATAAAGATAAAGTTTTACAGGCCACCTAACCTCAAATACTTGTCCGGTAAGACAATAAAAATAAGGAAAAAATTTAAATAAATCTTTTTAACACATACTAAATTCCTAATCTATCAATCTCTAATCGTCAGGTCAATGGGTCCGATTAGCATGTACTGCATTCAAGAAAGAGGAGTTCCACTCGTTTACTCTGACGTCAGCTCCTCATGAGAACTTCCTCTCATGTCATATCAAAGCCCAAGGACCTTGGACGTGGAAGCTCAGGAACTACTTTGATCCTTGCAACTATAATCCTGAAGATCAGCCTAAGATAAGGTATGCTTACTACCTTGCTTGTCAACCTTCAATTTTATTCCCCTAATTTGGAAAGTACACGAGTATAACACGTTTCTGTATTTAAATAAATGTTCATCACATTTAAACTTTTGACACCTATCCAAACTGTATGTCGTTTATTACTACACAGTATAAGGCGTTACCCAAACAAATTAGGTAAAAAGTGAAACTGGCTTGTAAAGGTCTAACATTTTCCTCATACATCACGTCCCAGTAGGGGCCATAACTATTATTTATATAAACAAAAATTGCATATAACGCCACTTGTTTAAACACTTACCTACATTAGGGAGTGACCTGTGCTGTCCTTAACTACTTTCTAGGTCAGTTCGTAAGACATCGTCGTATTGAAGGTTAATTAAGACAGCGAAAATTGTTTAAAGGAGTACCTATAGCACGATATTAAGAAAAACATCTTCAATTATTTTCAATTAAATCAATATTTTTTGTGAAATGATGACCCCTCGTAATTTTCTTACTCGTTAGACTTTTCCAACAATTAACTCGATCCACAAATACGTTGGAATGAAAAGCCTTACTTTTTGTTAAGGATCCCTAACAAAGAGAAGATTTAGCCCTATTTCACTATTTGTCTAGGATCCAAGGTCCATTTGGCGGGGGCAACCAAGACTGGTACAAGTTCGAGGTGGCCGTGATGGTGGGCGGCGGCATCGGCGTCACGCCCTACGCTTCCATCCTCAACGACCTCGTCTTCGGGACCTCTACCAATAGATACTCTGGAGTTGCGTGCAAGAAGGTAAGTAAACACAATATTTTAATTAAGTCTACCATTTAATTGTGGATTAAAGGTCAAATGCCGAATGTCCTCTATTTCATAAGCACCTATTATCTTCGCTTTTTTTTAAATAAACCAAATTGTGATGATTATGAAACCGCAAAAATCCCTTTTATGTCCTCTAGCTACGGTTAAGGAAAACAACAATCGACGTCTTGTCCGCTTTGCCTCATTATAAAAATATCAGCAATGACATAAGTACGAGTTCCCCAAACCACAGAATAATAATAAGTACTAGGTACGTACAGAAGTTTTTCTTCGCGAAGGTATTCAAAAAAATGTATGCTCAATGTCATCAACAATATGGTGTAATTTAGCTTGTCTTAAGAGTCGAGCACCGTTTTGTTGACATACGTCAGTGATCGGTACTGTCTTGATGCCATAGGGCTGACTGCTACAAGAAGCTACTGTGTCGCCATCTAGCGCACCACACTTGCATTCACTGCTCTTCGCGGCAACGCGCAGCTACATGCGGCCGCCAGTTATATAGTGTAAGAGCTAGCACCTAAATATTTTATAACACACATAACTGTGACAATTTATTTCACGTGGGCGAAGCCAAAAAGCTAGTAAGAAATAAAAATTCAATTCAGTAGGTATTTCAAACCAAATTGTATTACATAAACAAACATTATACTAATTTCATTATGGGCCCTTAGTATGTGAAAACTGCAATAGGGATGTTTCCTGGGTCAAAAAGCAAGAGTTTTAATTAGTCCGTCAGTTAACTTATCAAAAAATACTCTACACGTATTTTTCACTTTTTCAAACTAATGAAAATTTAAAGAGATAAAGCGCGCCAAAGTTCATAAGAAGAGGCCCGTGACGTCAATGCGTGCATAAAAGTGCCGCACGTTGTGACGTCGTGCGGAACTTCAACGCACCATAACTATGTAATTATTTGTTAGATTGACAAATAAAAATATACGTGTCCAATATTTTTTGATATTAAACATTACGGACTAAAAAATTTTTTTTAGGAAACTAGCCTATTGACGATATTTCGCACTGTTTTCAATATTATGTATTACAGAACGTATGTGTGATGGGATGACATTTTCGAAAACACGATTAGAATAAATTTTTCTCGAAAAAAAACATTTACCTCTGGATTTTTTTATAAAAGTTTAATATGACCGTGTTTTACAATAAAATTCCTATAAACACCGGATATATAGACGATATTTCGCACTGTTTTCAATATTATGTATTACAGAACGTATGTGTGATGGGATGACATTTTCGAAAACACGATTAGAAAAAAAATTTCTCGAAAAAAACATTTACCTGTGGATTTTTTTATGAAAGTTTAATATGACCGTGTTTTACAATAAAATTCCTATAAAATCACAAAGGTATCATGTTTGCCTCTTTGATTTCCTGGCTGTTTTAGATTTCAAAAACCTAAATATATTAATTTATTAACTTTCTAATAAAAATGTGAATGGCTCTTACGATGTCCCCCCCTTAAATCAAAATGTCTTTATTTGGTCTATATGCCCATCATCACTACGTAATAATTATAAAAAAAGTCGCTTTCCTGTCTGTCTGTCCCTATGTATGCTTGAGGCTTCCGGCGACTGGGACCGCAATTAACTGGGACCGCGGTCCCAGTCGCCGGATCCGTAAAATATAAATAATATTCTTCCGGCAACTGGGACCACTCGTAAATGATAACTGAAGTCAAAAAATGTACAGTCAAACGAAAATTTTTAATTTTAATAATTGAAGAAAAATCCTTTTTAATTTTGAAACATCAATTATTATTAATATTCACCATAGCTTGGTTATACTGATTTAATAAAAAAATCAGTCGTTTGATTTATAGTATTTATAGTAGATTTATAGTGGATTTATTTATAGTAGCTTCTAAGGGAAAAAATAATAAGCATTAAAATATGTTGTACTACATATTTTATGAAATTCAGTAAATAATAATTTACTGGTAGAAAATGCTTTAAAGTATTCAGTCCAATATTAGTATTTGTTTCATGTCTGTACAAGACGTAAAATACATCAACGGGATGAAATGTCCAATTCAAAAATTGCATTAGGTCAACTGATACCGCGGTATAAGATCAAGGGGTATGAGATGACCAAAGCCTCAAATCGACAGGCAAAGCGAACTTGAGTTAGAAAGCGATAGTATTATACAATCATAATAATTCCCTTTGTGTTTACCTGCACGTGTGAATTATGTAAAAATGGCCTAGCTTAATCTACTTATTACTAAGCGCATAGTTTAAAATCATGTCTAGAACGAGTCAATGATATTCATATAAATAATTTAGTTTTTTTTCGTATGACTGTACCAATTTTGGCCTGAATAATATATTTTTCTAAGTTATCTATGAGTGGTCCCAGTTGCCGGAAGAAAATTATTTATTTTTTACCTATCCGGCGACTGGGACCGCGGTCCCAGTTAATTGCGGTCCCAGTCGCCGGAAGCCTCGTATGCTTAGATCTTTAAAACTATGCAACAGATTTTGATACGGTATTTAGGGTTCCGTAGCCAAATGGCAAAAACGGAACCCTTATAGATTCGTCATATAGTCTGTCTGAACATAGAACGTTTTTGTGCACTTTTTAAAATGAGTTAACCAAGTATATGGCTATTAGACTTGCACACGTCCGTCCGTTTTTTGTAGGATTAATATAATTAAGTAACATTTATTTTTTGCATTCAGCTCTTGGTCTAACCCAAACGAAACACGAACAACTAATGAACTAACAATGAACAAAGTTGATAAATTAGTAATATGTAAATAATGAATTTGTTTTACGAGCTGTCCCGGCGTACCCGCAAATTAATATAAAGTTGTTTAAGTGATTTATAAAATCGCAATATTAATTTTTGAAAGTAGGGTCATTGTGCTGGTTTTCTAACTTCGGTTTTCGTCCATTTCACTGAGCTGCCATAAACACATGCGTAAAATTTGAATACAAAGTATTGTATTCACAGAAGGCAGTAGCCATCCCGCGCTAGTTTTGTTGCAATCTATAATGCCTAAGCAACAGTTCTACCTAAATGAAAATGTAATTTAAAAAGTAGTGAGTTCCAAAAAATTACGTAAATGCGCGGCCATACACCGGTCACCGGTACATTGCAGAAATCATCGCGCTAGAAAAAAAACGTGCTGACAGGAAAAGTTTTTGGCACGTATGTCTAATTGATAGCATTATAAACACAATTTTAAGTGTTTATTAAACTTCTTCATACAAAATTAAATCTTAGATGACTAAGGGTCATTTTTTTAAAGCAAAGCTCAGGTCATATAGCAGGCAAATCAACTCGGAAAGGGATCAACAACGTATCGCCTTTTGTGGCATGGAGGTAATAGTGGAGAGGAAATATAGATCTATACAAAAATTCGACAAATTAATGACAAACAGCTGTTTATCTCTTTCTAACTTACCCCAGCCGGGCTAGGATGCGCGCCGTGATAAAATCTTATCGACGATTTTAGACGACAAATGTATGGGCCTATCGCGTAAAATCGATAAAATGGCGTGATAAAAGCTTATCACGGCGCGCATCCTAGGCCTACTGGTGATGTATAAAAAAAAGAAATAGATAATGTTTGGTCAGTACTCATTCTGGCAACATTTTCATGTGACGTCACTAACTACCTGACTTGTGCCGAGTAGGTACCTACATACAAGATTTAAGAAAACAACATATTTATAGGCAATCAGCTGACAACTACACGCACACACACACACAAATACCTGTCAGCTGATTGCCTATATTGCGGCCATGTTGTTTTCTTAAATCGTGTATGTATTTATAATGCGTGTAAATGTGTGCGTAATGTACCGAGTACGTTTATTTTAAAGTTACGCCAAGTCCATGAGACATTGATATACGTCAGTGTTTTGCGAGCTGTCATTGCCCTTCGCGCACTGTCATCGGCGAGGCAAGGCGTTTACGTTACGGTGCGGATTGTGTGTGCGTTGCAGTATGGACTTTAGTTGACTGCCTTTATGAGCACTCGAACGACATAAAATAATATGATACAATTATGTAAGGGTATTTTAAGATCACAAAGTTGGCAACTCCGATAGTTGGACGAAAACCAGCGCAAAGACCCTATCCTGTTTGACACCTATAATAATTGACAATAGCTGGCTCGGCGAACTTCGGCAAACTAATGTGTGACGTGAAGTGCCAAATCGCCGAAAATGTCGGAAGAAATACATGAATTATCATGAATAACAATAACCACTTATTTACCTCTCAGTGTCTTCAGGCAACTTAAAAAAAGTACATTGTGTGTTTTTATTATTATTTAGGCAGTTAAATACTGCACAGTATTTTTTACACAGTATTTTTTTATTTTTTTCCATTATACAAGAGTACGCGTGCGTGTGTCAATGCTCGCTCGTATCTCGTATGTGACGCCTTGTCGAATCGCCTCCTGTAGGTGGGCTATCGTGCGTGTTTTGTTTTCGATGTGAACTCGCGGAGATGAACAGGCCTGCCCAAACTATGCAGGCGTGTGCTGTAAACATAAACATCCTTAACACCCATAGAGGAATTTGGTTAGATTCTCTAAGTTAGCACCGCGTATCTCTACATTATTAGGCCCGGTTTCCACCAAGGCGGTTCGGAGCGAAGAATTTTTTTGATTATCAGATTAGATTTCATTCTGTCAATTTCATTCAATCTGAATCTGAATGAAATCGGTTTGGTTGTTCAAAACATTTCTCCGCTCCGCTCCACCATGGTGGACCAAACCAAGCATTAACCGCCTCTGTGGTCTAGTGGTAAGACCACCTGCTTCGGACGCAGAGGTCCCGGGTTTGAATCCCAGTGAGGGCAGATTTTTCTGTTCGATTTGGTTGGTAGTAGGGCTTGTTCCAAGTCCGCCTGGCTAGCTACCACCATCCTACCTAAGTCTGTCGCCATAACAACAATATTAACAGCATTGTTGTGTTCCGGCAGTTAGAGATAAGATAGCCAGTTCCTCCGTGGTTGAGGATTCCGGGTAAAGCTCGCCTCCACCTTCAGCCTGATCATCACTTACCTACCATCAGGTGAGATACAGGCCAAGAGCTTCCTCGTTGTGGATAAAAAAAAAGCTTTAATTGTTTGTCCCCAAGGTGTACTTCCTATGGATCTGCCCCTCGCACAAGCACTTCGAGTGGTTCATCGACGTGCTCCGCGACGTGGAGCGCAAGGACGTCACCAACGTGCTGGAGATCCACATCTTCATCACGCAGTTCTTCCACAAGTTCGACCTGAGGACAACTATGCTGGTAAAGACATTTTTGTTCTGTAAAATGGTTAGGTAGTAGTTTACCTTAACTATCACTGGTTCAAGAGTATCAAATCGAGACAAAAGTTCAGAGGTGGAATTGTGTAAAGCAATCGTAATCATTTGACAGTTCATAACGTACGATTATTCTGTCAAACGCTTTGTTTAACTGACTTTATCGTACGTTATGAACTGTCAAATGATTAGGTACGATTGCTTTACACAATTCCACCTCAGATCTTTTGAGAAGATGCTGAGCAAGAAACTCAGTCAATATTGTTAGCCTCTTTTATGCAACATTTATGTGAATGCAGAACATAAGCACACTTATTTCTTTTAGTTATTTATAAACTTCTACTTTATAATAGCATTTTTTACACAAAACTTTCCTATTACTTCTAAAGTTGTTTAGATGTTTCGTAATATTTTTAGGTTGTCATTTCCTCATACATGACCTCAGATACGTGTTTCTTTATAGGTATATCTAAACAAAGGTATTATTACGCCTTAGTAACAAAAAAACAGGTTTAGCATTTTTATTCTTTTATTTTATCTTTTGTCTAGTGATCACCTGGCATGGTACCGTTATATGACATCATAGATCTTTTAATAATAGGATTGGAGAGTTAATTGGGCTAGAATTCCGGCTAGTGATTGCAAAAATTTGATTGTATAGGACATTTGGAATTCCACGTCATAGGTTTTTTCTGTCTAATTGGTTTCCTATTCTACGCCAACCGCGTTTAACCCAATGATGATTCTACCTAAGAAACCAAATATTCGACTTGTAAGTAAGGATGAATGAACAAATGGAGTTTGTCCAACGGGGTCTTCTCATGAATTGTTTGTTTCTTCTATAGTACATCTGCGAGAACCACTTCCAGCGACTGTCGCGCACGTCGATGTTCACGGGGCTGAAGGCCGTCAACCACTTCGGCCGGCCTGACATGTCCTCGTTCCTCAAGTTCGTGCAGAAGAAGCATAGCTACGTGAGTATTATCACAACAGGAAAATTTTTGCAATGTCATTTCTTAAATTATTTTAGATAAATTAATAACATTCGTCCTAGAAGAAAAAGAAAAGAAAATCCTCCTGTATCAACTAGGTAAAGGCTTCTAACCAACTATTCTGGAAGTCATTGGGAGAAACCTATGTTCAGTAGTGGACATCCTGTAACTGAAATGATAATGATGACAATTTCATCAACTAAATCCTTTCGCTTGTCTATCTAGATATTTCAAAACGTCTTTACTATCAGATCGATAAGCATCTTTAGCAAGGACACCTATAAATCTACATTGGCTTTAACGTTACAAATAAACTAAGTAAAATTTATTTGCTAGGTATCCAAGATCGGTGTGTTCTCGTGTGGGCCGCGGCCGCTCACCAAATCCATCATGTCTGCGTGCGAACAAGTCAACCGCACGCGCAGGCTGCCGTATTTCATTCACCATTTCGAGAACTTCGGCTAGACAACATCACACATACTTTTACTTACAGCACAAATTGTATAGGACAATCGGAATAAAAGAATTACAGCATTACTTCTGCCAGATTGCGGAAACGTATGCTGTAAAATAACTTATAATAAGACCTTAACAATCGCGCAAGTGCCGGGCGATGGGGACAATTTGCTATTGTGTCGGATAATGCGCTTGTCAATGTACGAGTATACCAATTCTTCAAACATGGTTGTAGTAGGTCAGGCTGGGTGTATTGGCTGGATCAAGATTGTGAACTAATGGCGTAATACTTACTCGTACATGAAGAGGGCTATCGTCTTAATTTAAACTGTTAATTAAATGTGTTTCCGATTGTCCTGCTATTGCTAGCATGTCAATAAATCACAAAATATATTTATATTCAAATAAGTTTTGTCTTTGAGGAGTCGATACCGCTATCACTGCCCTATGGTTCTGCTATGTGATTATTTTCTTGGAGATAATAAGTATAATTTTATTGGCTAAATCCATTCCAAAACCTACACTAGTAAATGTAATTGTAATAATAAATTAAATAAAAAATACAACAATATTTGAATTTTTGTATGTTTATAATTATGTCAGGATATCAATATTAAATGTACTAAATAAAAATTAGCAAAATTTAAATAAATATGTTTGTGCAGTATGTATATTTTAAAACGTAGCAGTCTAACTTTATTTATTTTTAGTTTAATGCTTCTTTAGTTTAGTTTAACATCGCTTATTATAATAGTCCATTGCAATGATTTAGTACAAATACATCAACTAGGCATTTGAATGTACAAAATATAAAACTTATCGAAAAAGTATTTTTAGTAAATCTAATTAACAAAATACTCATTGCGATCTAAATTAATGTTTATAAACCAATTGTATTTATATATAATTTACGTTAAATGAAATTTGTATTTGTAAATAATGTAAAATACAAACAATTGGCTAGTACATTTATAGTAAAATGTTTATTATTAAAATGTAAATAGGTATTTAATAAAATTTGTTTGATATTTGTTCGTTTTACTCTCACGGAAAGGGACACAAAACTGGAGATGAATTGACAAGTCTGTGTACCTCTGGCTAGTATTTATTCTGTGGTACAGTGAGAAATAACAATAAATTGGTGGCACTGAGCCTTAAAAATCGTTGGATTGTTTATGTGCGGTAATTTGAGGTCCGCTCTTAATCCGAAGTAAAAGGTAAGGCAGCGACAGCCTTGCTGGCCGATACACACGAGCGCGGCGAACGCGCTCACGTTACCAGACGGTGACGGCTCGCGTTACCTTCAATGGACACGACTATGATTACGCGGCCACAAATGGTTATTAACTTTTTGTTACTTTAGGCCTTAATATTTACTAGTGGTTGAAGAAGAACTCCTCTCCTACAATATTTACGAAGCTGTTACATAATGCTAGTTTTCCACCGTTGTCTGTTGTGCGTACCATCATATCCGTTTCATAATTGTTTCTACGCTATCAGATGGTATATGAAGTTTATAAAGATTTTCCATGCAATTTTCACCAAGTTTTCCAGAGCGTGTGATACTGAATTCGTAGGTAAGTATTGTGCTGATCATCACATATATCACACACGCCTGTGTTGGACGAATAAACCACTATACTGTTCATCCATAAAACATAATCGAGCACCTTGTATTGATTTCTACGAGTATTGTCAAATATTGTGCAGCTCAATATATGTATAGGCATTCTTTAACTAACTAGTAACTAGTTGTTGGCTATTCCAGGAAGCTGTGTATCGCGCACGAGCCACAGATCGCACGGGCCCTGTAATTAAGGCCACAGCCTAGCAACTAGTTCAGGGGTGGACGACCAATAAAAAGCAATCTACTGAAATTACAACAGTAAGTAGTAAATAAGCAAAAGTCCAGGGCTGCTACATTTTAGTGCCTACTTGAAGTTAATTTGTTACAAAACTATATTATTCTAAGAAATAACGATGGTAAAATATTGGTTTTATTCTATGGCCTTGCCCATGTCATACTTTTTCATAAGGTCCCTTTTCGAAGTGACAAAGAAAAGCTTAAATTATTTTTTTTTAAAGTTTGGTATAGTTTAATTAGCAAAATCTAGATCACAAAAATTTTTCCAAGCCCTGACTAGTACATTATATTGCACCAATTGCTCCTAGCGTTTTACTGCAAATTGGTGCACATTGCAACACAATTATTATACCTACTCAGACGATGCGACCCGCAACCTTCAGTTTAGCACCAGCCACACTATTTCATTTTATTATTTTGCGAGAACAATAACAATGAGTGTACATACTAAGGCTGTTCATAATGACTGCTAAATTGGAAACGGGATTAACAAAGTGTAACATTTGTAACACCTCGAAGTTATTTGCTGCTTACAGCTTAATATCATGCAGTTTTATTAGCAATTTTCGCAAGTGTAAATTTATTTAGCCACTTAGCTACTAAATTGTCGATGTGCTCCGCGATTATGAAGTTAAGCAACTTGCACCACGGTCATTAGTAGATGGACGGCCATTCCAACAATATTTGGAGATATTAATTACAATACAAGCATGTCCATGATAGTATGTGTAGGTTTAATAAGGCTTTTGGCAATGCTTAGCTATATGACCACTGCAGAAGAAAGAAAACATCTACCAGTCAGAAAGTTTGTTTCGTCGTCATAGTAGTCAAGTCCAACGCGCACCACCAAACCGTAAATTTTAACTCCTACGTGAAACACCTAGTACTAAAATACCAATATTTCACACATCAGTATGTATTTGTGTGACACCAAACCAGGAAAACACAATAGGTCGTAAGTAGGCCGCAGTAAGCTTCAATAATATAATAGTCTATTGAATTGTCTAATGGAGCCAGAACTAGGCTAAGTAAATAAAAAACCGGTAAACGTAATTTTCACGTAACGCCTCATTAGTATAAATAAACTTTTGGTAAGTTGACTATTGACTTTGAATTTTAAATATTTATCACACTCATAACATATTACAAGAATCTGAATTTAAATTCAGATCGGATGTTACTTCAATGTTTATATTTTCAGACTCTCATTATGGTTGACGAAGGTCCGCATAACAAACGACTCTCCTAAAAAAAAACTAAATTCTCTTTATTTGTTTAGACTAATTAAATTAGTACTTGCAAATCGTCAAATGCTCTTAAGGAGCCTATACATGTCTCATTCTTTTTTTGCCCTACCAGCGCTTCGAGACAAACATTTGGCAAGTGCTGAGAAGAAGCGCCGCAACAAACTCATCCTAACTCGATTAAACCTCGGTCATAGATTCTGTACTGTGATTTGTCAATCAAAAGCCTAATCTAGATAAGCTTGGATAATGCCGATCGAATCTAATCAAAATTGTTTCAAGCTGGCACAAACCCTGAATTTTATTCTACGAGTAGGTATTAAATCCCTGCTGTTTTTTTTTGCAAAATAACATTATGATATAACATTATGATATGAGTGTACGACATCAGCTCGAAATAAAGTCATAAAAGAGTGGTGAAAAACCCGCGATTGACCCGAGATATTTCTTTGGAGGGCATCATAAACTTGCGCAAGACAACATCGAAAGTGCAACGCTACAGAATGGCGACTGTTTTAAAATAATGGCCGTCATAAAAAATAAATGCTTTGTCATAAACATTCAATTTAACGTAAACATTAAGTTACACGGATGTTATTAAGCTAAAGGTATAATCGCTATAATATATCTGTTTGTCTATCGACTCTACCTATCTCTATCAGTCTCATACCAACACACAAAAGTAAGAGATTGATGAAATCTCAATCTTGATGAAATGCAAATCAGCGTGCCAGATGCGCTGCAGTGCAGCCTTTGCCTAAAAGGAAGAACGCAACGGGGAAAACCCTGCATAAGATATTAGGGAACGAGCGGGAAACCCAACATTGAGTTTCAATAACGGTAAAAGTCATCGTAATTCTACTTTAACTTATTTAAACCTTTGAAAAACTTCATGAATCGATCAAGGTCGATCTGCATAATGGTCACAGCTATAGTGAGTATAAACATCCTGAAACTCAAGTTCTTACGTAACCCTGAACCAGGCCTCAAATGACAAAGGAAATGGAAATGACTGGGCAAACGTTTCCACTCGGGTGGTGCAGGCGCATTTTCCGAGCTTCCTTATTATACGTCTGGTGGTTATAATAAGGAATCGGACTATTGGACTACAAATTATATGCAGCCGCTTGTAATGTAGTTTAGATTACAAATTGCATTATTGGGAAATGTCTGCACCATAATTAAATTATTACATAATGAAAGTAGGTACTTTGGTACTAATTTGGTAGATAGCACAGAATAACGTAGAATATTATAATCAGTATTGAGTATTGACTTAAAATAAAGAACGCTCGAAAACTGCGATGCACTTATCTGACATTACTTTTTTAGTTATATTAGGCTGGTACTACAAAGAAGCTACTAAACTGGTTTAATCACCTCCAATGTGTAAAGGAGACAAGTGGTCTCCTAACAAGTTATTTTTAGTGTCGTCACCATAGACTTAAATGGATCACTTAGGTCTCAAGTAGGTTGCTCACCGTGAACCGCGCGTGGCACAACAATCGTGTGACGAACTCGCTTCGCCCATTGAACTATCGACCGTTCGATAAGAAAGCTGTAATTTTCGCTTCGCGAATGAAAGAAAGAAATGACTGGCCGTCCCTTTCTTCGGCGCCGGCGCCGCGCGAGCGAGCGAGTTGTAGCGAGTTTAGTTTTCAGCGGTCGCGCAGCGGAGGCGGCGCACTCTGCCGGCGACCTCCCGAGTTTCGTAACGCGACTCATTTCCTAGTGTTAGTGGTGTGAAACTAATCACTCTGTCCGGCGGAAGCACGTCGCTCACGTTACGTGCACACCGAATGGCTCGGCAAGGATAATCGCCAGGTGAATACGTGAATGACTATCGATTAGCGCTCGCTCTTATCTGCGGCGGGGCGAAGCACACGGCCCCGACATCCTTGTCCTCAATTAAAACAATTTACGGCAGCTCTTATTTGAATTAAACATTTTGCAGTCCCGATATGAATTGGTATTAGTAATTAATTGTTAGGTATTAGTTTGAAGTTAACTTAATTTGCACTTAGATTGGCAGACGCGCCGATCTTTACGCGTTGATGTCTCTTGCTAGAAGGATCTAAGAATCGGGCTTTTCTGGCCAACTTTGTACCTTAATTTATAAACAGTGTAGACATCGTAATCTCCAATGCCTAAAACTTAACATATTTAGGACGTAATAAATGTTTAAGAATGTTAAGGTTTAATTTGGCAAGCCACCGTGCTATAAGTAACGAGTAGGTTCACATGTTGACCTTTACAAAATGTCAGATCGGAGTAACTGCTCGATGAATACCAAGCATTCATTATTTGCAGGACACGTTTTAAACATGTTTGTATTTGCTTCACGATAAGAATTTTGTGCTAAAATTAACATTCTGTTTTTATATTCTTGATGTTGATTTTGTCGGTTATAAAAAAAACTTGTCCCGTTGACATATCCATAAATTTTCTACGATTATAAAGTTGAAGCTAGACTAACTTCGCTTAGTTTGACGAAATACTGCGCGGGTCAACCTGCGGCTGCGCCTGACTAATGTCAGACTTAACTGTGTTCGCTTAGTTGGGTTATAACTACTTTTAATACTGTGTAGGTGCTAAAGGCTGCAACCAAATTATGAACTGTATTACCGCAGTGCAGAACGGTTCTTGTGGTTCCATTACAAACAAAAATAGCTGCATTGGAGACATTTTTGTCATCACTTCTAGAATTAATAAAGTAGAATACTAGCTGCCAGTTTTGCAACATATACAAACGATATGTTTATTATCAGATGCAACATGCTCACATCCATAATAAAATATACTTGTTTTGACCATAAACATGTAAACATATCGATCATAGTCATTTTTGACGGCCGCCTGGCTTGGTGGTTCTGGTACAAGCCTACTATGCCAGAGGTCACGGATTCTATCTCTAAACAACACGAACATAAGTGAGTATACTGTTTGTTTCGGTCTGGATATTTTTTACTGTTTATTATCCGTCGTCTACTAACAACCTACTAAGGTAAGGGCTAGATGATGCAGAGTAAAATTTCAATGTTTATCTCTTACTTATTTATTTTATTATGGGGCACTTACAAGATTTGACTTTAGTATAGATAGCTTTAACCTATCAGTTAATATTTTGCTCAAAATTCAAATATTTGCAACAAATAAAGCAATCACCTAATAAACATTGAATGCCGAAGAGATTTGAATTTATCACAATGACATAACCATATTGGTAAGAAACATCGGCATCCATTTATCTTATTTACGACAATAACCAGTTATGTAACCACTATTGCTGATTTAATTACGGCATGGTGTGGCCCAACCAAATAAGCGTTTTGTATTACTCAAAAACCCCTTGGGGAGAATACAATTAAACCGTACTTTAGATCTTCCATCAATTTTATTGTTACTCGTGCCCACAATGAGAACGCACGATAGTTAAGTAACTTACAATTATTGTGTGTTTAACCTCAAATTCTATGGTCAGAAAACCATGAAACGGGTACTAGAGATATAATTATATAGCTAATAGTTGACTCCATCCCCCTAATTTTGCAAACAATATAATAATCGCGTTCTGTGATCAAGCTCATCCGTTCTAATCTTTTTCTCTATTTATTAAATACTCAACGCTATCCCACTTCCAAAATGTAGGTACAGGGTGGCCCAGAAGAAAGTTCACTTTTGAAAATTCAAGGAAACGAAAACTCTACATTTTTATAGAACTTTAACTATTGCAATTTAAAGGAAATTTTATGCAATTTATTTTTAAATTTACCTTTATTAAATTACATCGCCCAGGAGATTTCCTTGACGCTTACAACATTCGATCAACGTGTATCAAAATCTTGGAAAGTAAATTTTAAAATAAATTTCCTCTAAATTTCCTTTAAATTGCAATAGTTAAAGTTCTACAAAAATGTACAGTTTTCGTTTCCTTGAATTTTCAAAAGTGAATTTTCTTCTGGGCCACCCTGTATAAGAATCAAGTACTTATGCTCAACTACCTAATTCTTATTCTGTTAAAACCAAAGACAGTAAATTGTATAGGTAGGTACTAATCTAATAACAAAGAAAATCGTACTACTAGTTTGCTTATTGCAAATGATTTCAAACGACTTTATGAAACAATTCGTTTAGGTTGCAACATCTATTTCGTATTTGTATAAATTTTGTCACAGTCGCCATTATTTACCAATGTTATCGGAAATCGTTTCACACAATACCACAGAAAGGTTTAAATCTATAAATTGTGTACTTTGTAGGATTTACTTCTACCTTTAAAGTTCAGGTGGGTTACACCTTGCAACTTAAGATAATCCTTTTTACCTTTTAAAGCACATTTTGCTACAACGAGACACCTAGCATAACAAAACCTAACACCTATAGAGTTTTATAATAATAGTCAACATATTATAAAATTATAATTACGTATAATATAGTCAGTCGGTAGTAGTTAAGTGCTTTATCTCGTCAACTTAGTGCACTCGAGTGTACACAGAAACGTTCTTGACATTTTATCATTCAATTAAGAACTTGCATTGCTTATCTCAAATCTATCTCTCGACATTTGTGCCCATTCCGTGATGTGGAGCAGAGCAATGTTTCCATTATTAATTACTCAACAAACCGGCGAAGGGCCCATGAACCATGCTTCTAATTCACCGTATAACGTAAATTTAAGTAGGTACCTGCCATAAGCTCGCTTTTTAATGTCCAAAGACGGTATAGCGCAGTGCCAGATGTTCATTATTCTGAGTTAATCGTAAATTCACAGTTAAGTTAAACTTAATTATGAACACTTCGTTTGAACGTGGCTAACTTGTAGATTACTTAATCGATAAATAATTTATTTGCGTTATTAGTGGTTAAGGTTAAACTGAATGTTAAACGTTAAAATGGGAATGATGAGCTTGTACATGTTCTTTTAAAAACTATTTGGATTTTGTAAAAAGTACATCTAGCCTAATTAGTGAAGTTACGTCATAATTTTTGAAAGTATGTACAAGCTTCTAACTAAACATTAAATAAAACAATGAATTTGTCTTATTATTTTATTCGAAACAATAATACGACCTCGTAGACAATCCCAAAGAAACGATGCCACATGGTTGAAATTTTGTAATGACGTCGGTTGGCTTTACGTGGGAAGGAAATATAGTTATTATAATGCAGCTGATTTGCTTTGTTAAGGCAATTGTTTTCGGCGTTAGGTGTGCGTGTTACCTTAGCTATTGTGCGCTTGCTCCCACAAGTGCAGCCTCGCCGATAGCGCGCTGCAGCACTGCGTTATAGTTTCTCACGTGTGTACATGCCTGCTTTTGCTGAGGCTTAATTACGCTAAGCCTAGATAATAAACAATTATTCTTGAATAAACACTAGCCAAACGTTTCATGCATCATACAGTCTATTTTTCTCTTTATGTAGGTACTTGGTAAATTAGCGGTGTAACTTGAGGGCTCTATCTTTTTGATAATAATGTAATGGATACATTCACAAGTTTGCCCATTCATAAGTCATAACGGCTATATAGGCTTTTCATTTTCGAATATCTTGGACACATAATAAATTTAATCTTTTGTAAACATACATTTCTGTTTTCAAAAGTTTTCTCGTGCTAAATAGAGAATTTAATAAAGCGAAATGACATTTGAGTGCCTGTAACTATTTAGAGTAGATTGCATCTGCTTCCTCGAATAAACCTCATCTCCTTGAGATGCAATGATCTTTTCACATCACCTCTAACCTCGTAGGAACTCGTCTATTAAATCTGATGAAATTGAACTACATTTCAATATAGTCTCCACGACTACGAGTAATTTGCATGGCGTGACGTAAAGCGATTGTTTTTGTTCAACCACGTGTCAACATTGCACAGTGTGTCAACCACGAAGAATATCAATTTCATAAATGCGTTTGTGAAATTTTGGTTAATACGCTACTTTCTTTGCCCAAGTTATGCCCAAGGTATTGTTATGTCATTGTACGAAAGCAAAATACTATGCAGTCACTTGTATAGGTATTATTGTTAGAATTCAAGGTTAATGATTCATATAATCACCACACCTCGAGCATAAGAAATAATGTCATAATAATAATGTAATAAGTATATGAAAAGCGTGTGCTCTACATTCAATGGAGGTTATTTAAGAAAATATTTCTGCATACTTATCTCGTGTGATATCGTACCTACTCTATATTTTGTTTAGAAAATATTAAATAACTAGCTGTGCCCGCAACTTCGTGCACATGGAAATCAAATAATAATTTTCCCATGTTTTCTCACCGTTTAAATCTTCCTTGGACTTCAACCATCACTTCAAAACCAAAATCAGCCAAATCGGTCCAGCCATTCTCGAGTTTTAGCGAGACGAGACTAACGAACAGCAATTCATCTAAATATATAAAAGGAGAAACTGACTGACTGACTGACAGATCAACGCACAGCCTAAACGGCTAAACGTAGGCACTTGAAATTTGGAAGGGACGTAGCTTAGGTACCGTAGAGGTGCACTAAGAAAGGAATTCCCGAAATTCCCACGGGAACGGGAATTAGCGGGAAAAACGGGATTCACGCGTACGAAGTCGCGGGCGGCCGCTAGTTTTTATTATATTAAGTATTTAACCAGAACTGTCGTACCATATTTGTAAACTTTGCTAGTAGATATATTAACAACATGTACACTAATGTACAGTACCTAGCTAGGAGCTCATGTCATTATCTTAAAATCTTAATAATAAAATATCCCAAACGTCGTGATTTTATCCAGTAACTCGAAATTCGTAGATACATAGTCACATTAAAATAACTTAATTCCATCTAGAATATTATGCTTTTAACCTACACATGTTTAGAGAACTTTGTCGAATTTACATATTAAGTTTTCAACTATTTATTTACTTCGCCTTAAATCAGGTCTTTAACCTTCAAAGTAACAACACTTAATTATTGTGTGTGTGTGGTTTTGTAGAATTGCA
The DNA here is from genome assembly GCF_963855985.1 of Ostrinia nubilalis. Taxonomy (NCBI): domain Eukaryota; kingdom Metazoa; phylum Arthropoda; class Insecta; order Lepidoptera; family Crambidae; genus Ostrinia; species Ostrinia nubilalis. The sequence continues at coordinate 10,463,173 of NC_087097.1, forward strand.
TTGTCAAAGATGCACTTAACATAAATAAAATGAATTAAAACAAAAAAATATTTGCATTGTCACGCAAAGTTCTGCACTCAAGCGCACTTAAAGTAAATCAAACAATTTTTGTTCCTCAAAAGTGCTACATTAGTACAACGTCTAAGGTCACGCTCACTTCATGATAATCGTTCTCTATTAAATTGTAATTTATTGTAAAGTTGTCTGCGATACACTTAAGGCTTTTAAATCGTAAAGATTTGAAACTTTCAAGGCTTATTTCTGGTTGAAAAATCTAGACGTTTTGTTGTTTTTATAAGCCTTTGGATCTCAGTTTGGATCTAGCCAGCAGCTGTAGTTAAATATAAACCTTACTGATTTTGAAATAGATCTGCATCGGCATCGTTTGAATTAAGAGTAATAAAGTTGCTAAAATAAAGGTTGTGTTAGGTCTGCAAAATTATTAAAACGTTGTAAAACACGCAATCGCATATTAAACTCAATTTACATAATACGCATTTACGACGGATGATTAAACAGAAATTGTTTAGACAAGTTGAGGGGTCAGCTTGGTGTTAGTGGTGGAAGAAGAATTTCGGGCAAGGCCGCGTGATCGATGGCGCTTGCGCAAGCCTACGTCACAGCGGCTCCCTCTGTTTGCTGTCCACGCACCAACAAGTATGTCAATGGCTAGTAAATTCTTGTAATTTGTTAGCAAAAATAATTTGATAAGCAAATAATGTAGGTAAGTGTAGAGATTAACATGTTTGCAATCCTTCCTAAACTCTTTTCAATGCTATGTAGAGATGAGTGTTGGTTTTAGATATTTCTTATTTAATAGTAAGTATGTGGATTGCTTCAGTTTGAAACAGCACAAATCTTAAAATTGTAGCTCTGGTTTTAATTATTATTTTAAGAGGCCAATTACATGATTCGAACGTGAACTCCGATTTACGACAAGCAATTTTATCAGTAACGAACTGAGGCTAATACAAATAGATTGATTTATAGAGGTTTTAGATGCAATCGGTAATTGGAGGCCATTTATAACAATGTGTAGTAGATTGTATCGCATTTCGCAAAGTGCAGATGCAACGTTGTAAATATCGTAGACTGGGAGGACAGTAACTTACGTCGGGCTTAGTATCGAGTCGTGACAAAGCAAATAATGCATACGGCCCCGATCGGAGATCCATTAGCGTAATGAGTAATTACAGATGCTTTGAATCTAGCGATTGCACAGAAATACCGCGGATACTACGGCTTAAAGATGAAGGCCGTCTTTTGCAATTGAATTGACGCCGAAACTGAACCTCCATATCACACGTCAGTTTATTAATAAATTCGTCCTCCGTTACTTGACTGTTCCGTCATATTTTATGTGGTAAAGTTTAATTTAAAACTAGATTTGAACCGACTACGTTGTGGTCCGAGTCGTGGGAACAGCCGTTGCTTCCGTGTTTCTGCCAGCGCCAAAATGTGACAAGACCAACTTTTAAATTCTAATGTAACTCATAAATGTTATAAATATTAATCAGCTATAATTTTTTTTCTTATAGTGTGTTATCGATTCAGTTCAATAAATAACTAAATAATGTAAATTTGTACATCAAAAATTAAATGTTTACCTTTATAAATTTTAAAAATAAACTCATTTGCATAATCCTATTCATAATGAGAAGGGACCAGAAATATCGACACAAAGCTCTCATAAATCGTCGAAAATGACGAAACAACTTAATATGCCCATTAACGCATCGAGTGACAACACTGCAGCTTCGTGTTGCCAAATAAAAACGTAGGCTCCTCGAGGGACAACCATGTATTTAATAAACGACCAAACAGAATCTTGTTATTCCTAATTTGGATTGGAAGCGCTTGAAGAAGTCTTAACAGTTATCTAAAATAAATTTTGTTCTTCTTACTAAATGACATAAACTAACTTTTACGCGTATAATAAAATAGTGACTGATTGGCTTGAAAGAAAAGAAAATAATGTTAATAAATTATTTAATGGCATTTTCATACTCACCTAGACTCAAAAGCAACAAAACGTTTAGTATACGTTTTGTTGCTGTAGTGTTTTTATCCAGTTAGAGTTTTTTCCATGATAGGCATATAGTAAGATTTCATACAATTTAATTTCGATTAGTTTTGTTCATGTTATACATATTGATTGAGGTCCACCATGGTTCGACCCCTGTACTTAAATCACTCGTATTAATTGAGAGGTATTGGATAGCTGGACTGTTAAACGAAACTGCACGCGTGTGAAGTTACCAGTGCAGCCTGTGTTCACTCATCAAACTCTTGGGTAACAGACACTTCATGTAACCACGATGAATAATCACTGAAATCATAATGGTAGCCATGTTAATTAAACACTGCCTTTAAAGGCAACAACCATCGTTCTCTTTGCTCAAACCATTGTAATAAATCATAAAGCAATAATCTTTTGTTAGAGATACTATTTTAATATTTCTCACGAATAATCCTGACCGTATATTAAACAAAATGATGTTACTCAATGCAATCTTTGCAGGATTCGATTAATTCTGCAAGTTTGTATTCGTCATTATGGATACGATATAAATTGCTTTTATGTGTTTAAGCAGCATTAGACTGGCCAGTGGCCATAGGTAGACGAGGTGGCGTTTGTCAACCACGCCAGGTCCTCGGATGACGGGCCCCCAACAATAATATTACCTATGTATTTCTTTATTATCTTTTTGGTTGTTATGTAGATAATAGTTGGTTCGTTCGTTCGTTCGTTTCAGACAAATGATGTCCACTGCTGGACAAAGGCCTCCCCCAAGGTTTTCCACAATGAACCGTCCTGCGCTGCCCGCATCCAGGCTCTTCTCGCGACCTTTACCAGATCGTCGATCCCCCTAGTAGGAGGCCTGCCCACGCCTCGCACGCTCGCAATAGTTGTAGTTGATTGAAAACATTTTAATAAATTACCGACAGTTTACGGAGAGAAAATCAAATTCATTGTAATTGAGCACTCCTGCATAATCCAAACCTTGTTTTCATACTTTTGGGCACGGTCCATTCCTACATAGTTCTCTGGACCTATAAATAAAGCAGGCAAGCAATGGCGGACATTAGGCATTGCTAGCATTCAGTTAGCACTACTTCAGAATAATTGCAGTATGCACTAACGAACCAACAAATAAATCAGTGTCGGGTTTGAACTCACGAAACACGTCAATGGGTACATAGCTCTATGTGAAATCGTGTACTAAACTGAAGCAGTGGGTAGAGTTGAAAATGCAATTGCATACTAGGTAACTAATTCTTATGTGAGACAATTTCATGGGCTCTAAATTTTAATATGAATCATCTTCAGATCATTTATCACAAACTGATAACTATTTTATTCTGAAAGCCAGTATTTTGAAACAACGCAAGCCTGTAATTGGATAAATCTAAATTATGGACTAATCACAAGCTCGAATCTTTCTTGAGTCTAGATTCGTACTTGAGTGTTATTTCATAACGCGGGCCTCAGCCTCATTGACCATGAAAGAATAAAACATTTTCAACCCACCGAAATCGCTGTCCAAAAATCGATTTATTCAATTATGCTACTTGAACGGTGCCCTCGCGCATCAGAAGCACAATCATGTTACAAGACGATTCAGACATCATTCTTAAATTTCACAATAATTACGTCAGAAATCGTGTTTTTGCAAGCTTCAACAGATTTTACCGTTTACACATAACTTTCACGTATCGCGGTAGAGTGCGTCACTAATTTGTATTATTTTTAATATTGTTCCAGATGGAGGCTTTATGACGCAATCGGACAATTTGTGGATTATTAGTGTTACAAGTTAAAGTTTAATTAAGATTGTGAAATGGAGAGTGGCGTGCGCCGGTGACTCGGAACAAACGCGTGGAAATGAAAAGAGAAAAGTACAAGAGCTCTTCGTTACTTGGGTGAGTAGGCACTAACCTGTAATTAGAATGCGCAAAAAGGTCGCTATGCGCCCGCGCCGCTCTCAAGCCGGTCTTCCGCGGGCTAATTGATATATTAATGCAACGAAAGCGAAAGGATCCTCTCGATGCAGCCATTCAGATAAACTCGCCATTGTTATGTGAATTAATGTTTTATTGTTCAACATAAACTACTTGTGAGATAAAACTAGATCATAATATAAAAATAAAAATTACTAGATACTTATTCATTCATCATTCGCTCGATAATTTACTTTATTGACTCTAAAAGAAACTTTTACTTTTGAATTCAATTACTAAAAAAACACGTAAAACAATGCAAAATACTTTTTATTATTCATTTGTGTAAAAACTGGTATTTAATTTCCAAGTAGGTAAATACATTACATAAACGAGCAATCTAAATGTTCAAGATATCAAAGAGAAATTGGCTGGTTCAATTTAAAAACTGCCAATTTAGAAGCTATTACATAGCTTATTACTTGCTTTATAGATTATATATTTAATTTACCCGTTCAATTACTTTTTGCTTATACTTCAATGGTACACAAGTGTACCATTAAACGGATCTTGTAATGCAGTTGGTGCAGATAATTTCCGAAACTTGTAACTGGAAACAATTGGCCACAAAGCCAGATGATCTCGATGTTCGGTGAACCGCATCCTACGAGTGATTTACATACTGTAGATGTGCCGTGTGGGGACGGCCGTAAAAGAATACTTTTCCCCACCGCCCACAGGAGGCGTGTCGTAAGAGGCGACAAACTCCTGTAGCACCGGACGGGCAGCAGCGTCTGCGTGCGAAACCAAGTAAAAAAACTGCGATCGCCAACCCGCCTGCCAAGCGTGGCGATTAGGGCAAAACCCTCCAAATGGTGGCACAAACAAAAAAACGGCCCCTAGTCCCCGGCGGCCCCACTATCCCGGACCACGGTAGCGGTCACGGTAACGGTGGGGCAAGGGGTGCGAAGAATCCCCGGGGGATGCCAAGCTACCAACACCGACGACCTCTGGCCCTGGCAACCTATAACGCTCGCACACTGCGTACAGACGTGAAGCTAATGGAACTCGAGGAAGAATTGAGCAGGTTACGGTGGGATATCGTAGGATTATGTGAAGTCCGAAGAGAGGGAGAGGACACCATAATTCTCAAATCCGGAAACCTGCTCTATAACCGGGAGGGCGACCAGCAGTCCCAGGGTGGTGTCGGGTTTATCGTCCACAAGTCCCTTGTCAACAACGTGGTCCAGATCGAGAGTGTTTCGGCGAGGGTAGCGTACCTGATACTCAGAATCACCAAACGGTATTCGCTGAAGGTCATACAGGTATACGCACCGACCACGGAACACCCCGACGACGAAGTGGAGACTATGTATGAGGATATTTCCAGAGCCATACATAGCTCCCGGTCCCATTTTACCGTTGTGATGGGGGACTTCAACGCGAGGCTAGGTAAACGAAGCGATAATGAGCCGAAAGTGGGGCAATTTGGGTATGGAGAGAGGAACGCACGTGGCCAACTGCTGGCTGGCTTTATGGAGAAGGAGGGCCTCTTTATGATGAACTCCTTCTTCAGAAAGCCAAAACAGCGAAAGTGGACATGGCTGCATCCCAATGGCGCTACAAAAAATGAGATAGACTTCATCTTGTCGACGAAGAAGCATATATTCAATGATGTCTCTGTGATCAATTCGGTCAAAACAGGAAGCGATCACCGAATGGTAAGAGGCACATTGAATATCAGACCCAAGCTCGAGAGATGTCGACTGATGAAGTCTACGCTCCGCCCAGCGCCCATCCAACTCCAAAACCCCGAAAGCTTTCAGCTCGAGTTGCAAAATCGTTTCGAATGCCTAGGAGACTGCGAAAATGTGGACGAATACAATGACAGGTTCGTGGAAATTGTCCAAACGACTGGGTCTAAGTTCTTTAAAACCCGTCGTTCAAAAGGAACCAAAAAGATCTCTGACCTCACCAATCAACTCATGGAAGAGAGACGGAACTTGGTTTTGCAGTCCTCTGAAGATGCTGCTCAGTATCGGCGCCTTAACAGACAGATCTCCAAGTCTTTGACTCGCGACCTACGCCAATTTAATACAGACCGTATTAAAGAGGCGATTGAGCGAAACAAAGGCTCTAAAGTGTTCGCAAGAGATCTGTCTGTTGGCCAAAGTCAACTGACCAAGCTGAAGACAGAGGATGGCAGAGCCATTTCGTCGGGGCCGGAGATATTGGAAGAGGTTGAGAAGTTCTACGGACAATTATACACGACTGTACGCGCACCTGTCACAAATCTAGCCGAAGACCCAAGAGCTAGACTGACCCGACACTATACCGAAGATATCCCGGACGTCAGTCTGTACGAGATTAGAATGGCTCTCAAACAGCTGAAGAACAACAAGGCACCGGGTGATGATGGAATCACGGCTGAGCTTTTGAAGGCAGGCGGAACGCCGGTACTAAGGGCTCTTCAGAAGCTGTTCAATTCCGTCATCCTCGAAGGAAAAACGCCTACGACATGGCACAGAAGTGTGGTGGTACTCTTCTTCAAAAAAGGTGACAAAACCTTGTTGAAGAATTATAGACCCATCTCACTTCTGAGCCATGTCTACAAGCTGTTTTCGAGAGTCATTACGAATCGTCTCGCTCGCAGGCTCGACGACTTCCAGCCTCCCGAACAAGCCGGTTTCCGAAAAGGCTTTAGTACCATAGACCACATACATACGCTAAGGCAGATTATACAGAAGACCGAGGAGTATAATCAACCACTTTGCCTGGCGTTTGTGGATTATGAAAAAGCCTTCGATTCGGTCGAGACCTGGGCAGTGCTACAGTCTCTCCAAAGGTGCCAAATTGACTATCGATATATCGAAGTGTTGAGGGGTTTGTACAAAAACGCCACAATGTCGGTCCGCCTCCAGGATCGGGACTCGAAACCTATCCAGTTGCAGCGAGGGGTAAGACAGGGAGACGTCATATCTCCAAAACTGTTTACCACCGCCCTGGAAGATGTCTTCAAGCTTCTGGACTGGAACGGATTTGGCATAAATATCAACGGCGAGTACATCACCCACCTTCGATTCGCGGACGATATCGTAGTCATGGCTGAGACCTTGGAGGATCTAGGCACAATGCTCGATGGCCTCAGTAGAGCCTCTCAACAAGTGGGCCTCAGAATGAACATGGACAAGACAAAAATCATGTCTAATGTCCGTGTTGCACCCACTCCTCTGAAGGTTGGAGACTCTACACTCGAAGTTGTTGACAATTATGTATACCTGGGACAAACAGTCCAGTTAGGTAGGTCCAACTTCGAGAAAGAGGTCAATCGTCGAATCCAACTCGGATGGGCAGCGTTCGGGAAGCTTCGCCATATACTCACGTCCGAAATACCGCAGTGTCTTAAGTCGAAAGTATTTGACCAATGCGTGTTGCCAGTGATGGTATACGGATCTGAGACGTGGTCGCTTACTATGGGCCTCATAAGAAGGCTCAAGGTCACCCAAAGGGCGATGGAGCGGGCTATGCTCGGAGTTTCCCTGCGTGATCGAATCAGAAATGAGGAGATCCGCAGGAGAACCAAAGTAACCGACATAGCTCGCAGAATTGCTAAAATCAAGTGGCAGTGGGCGGGGCACATAGCTCGTAGAGACGATGGCCGTTGGGGCAGGAAAGTTCTCGAGTGGCGACCACGGGCTGGAAGACGTAGCGTGGGCAGGCCTCCTACTAGGTGGACCGACGATCTGGTAAAGGTCGCGGGAAGAGCCTGGATGCGGGCAGCGCAGGACCGTTCATTGTGGAAAACCTTGGGGGAGGCCTTTGTCCAGCAGTGGACGTCATTTGGCTGAAAAGAAAAGAAAAGAAGAAAAGAGATGTACCGGTTGGGAAACACAGCCGATGTGCAGAACTCTTGCATTTAACGCGCGTAACGTAAAACTCCCGTGACAAATCGTGAGAGCCATGGGTTATGCGCCAGCGTCAACGAGCGAGAATAAAACAATAGGATTCATCTCACTTAGCACATAACCGAAAATGAAAGTTTATGAACAGTACTCAGACACATAAGACTTCTTTGTTTAACTTCTATGTAAAACAAAATAAATAGCTTCATTCTGAATTTCTTTATTTTACCGTTAAGCTCAATCAATTTGAATTCTGTCTGCAACGGTAGTTATAATTGCAACTTGGAAACATCCACCAAACTAGCAGAACTGGTTATAAAATCAACGTCCTTTTAAGGATGGACACTTTATTAGTATACAGTTCGAAAATACAAGACTATAAAACTGGTGCCGCTCACCAACTCATTGACTCTACCAAAGTTTATCCCGCGTTAGATGCAATCGCATTCCTTTCTCAACCAAATTACAAGTTCGGTCAAACCTGTCAACGAACCTCGAATCACGGCCAAAGAAAAAAAAGTATCGGGGTCTAACATGCCAGTAACCAGCGAGTGATTTCGTGATGATATAATTTACGCGGCGTGCGCAGGATGACGTAAAGCCTGGTATGGCCCGCGCCGGTGAAAGTGTCAACAGAGCGCGGAACCCTGACACCGGAACGTTTTGTACACTTGCTGCAACATGTCAACCGATTGGAAAATTGTCGAAGACACTAAGGTAAACCTGGTAATTACTTTATATTTAAGTTAACCCGCGCGTGAAGCCTAGTATGGTGAAAGTGTCTACAGACACTGCAACTCCGACCGAAACACTGCTCTGTGTCGTAGCCTCTATCACTTGCAAAATAAAAACAAAAAACAGCTGATTCATTTCCGATGGTTTGGGGTTAAAAGAAAACGTCTAAAGTTGAGTGTGTACCATCACTTTATAGTAACGGTTATTAAATACTTGTATGAAAAGGACACTTTCAGGTGTCACGTGATGAAATCCGTACGATATTAAAAATACCTTTAAGACTTTTTCTAATCTGTATCAGTCAGTACTGGACTGGATATAGGCCTCCAATACGCGCTATTTTACTAGATCTTCAAACCGAAGAGTGTCGTGACCTTACACAAATCGTCACTCCTTTTAGGTAGCTGGAGCCTACAACTCTTGCCTTATCGCGGCCTCCTAACAAGAACTCCTTTACCCCAGCGCGGTTGTTACTTATGGGAAGCTCACTGCCACTTGCTAATCCGGTGCTATGTCTATGGTTTTCTTCGCAATTTACATTAATTCGTTAATAATGCAAATAATAATTTGTTCTTTATGAGTTTAGACATAGTGTAAAAGCGACACTGCTCTTATTGCACAAAAAGGTCCTTGCGATGGGCATTTGAAGAAAGCCCACTTTCCACATTCGGCCCTCGAAAGCGCGTCGAGGTCACCGATGTAAACGCGCCTTTGTCTTTTAACAAATAATTGGGCGTGTCGTATGTCCATTGCATATTTCATGTCGTATTGTATTTCACCAACGGCGACAATACTCCTTTCAACATTTAGTTACTACACAGATGGCAAACAGATGGTTTACATTACATGCTGTCCAAAAAATATGTCAGAAATAAAACACCCGAACTACCCAGTATTATCTTGTAAGTCAAGGTCAAGACAAGCTAAAAAGTTTCTGGACCTCATATTACACTTACTCTTTGAAACAACCAGAAAAATTAAGCTCCCACATTTTCAATAAAATAAAACATTCACTTGCCTACACTAAGCAACCGTTCAGCTTTTTTGGGTTAAAATGGAAGATGCTCTACCGCATTATGAAGAATAACTTTGTGTTCTCTTACTGTACGAGCTGCTTACTGCACATCTTTAGAATTGATAGAAATGATACGATTTTAGACTTGATAATTTGCTTTGATTTATTGATATTGATAGTATACGAGTACACGCCGTAGCGGTTGATTGTGCACTGATTTGATGCATGAAAAGTGATACAATTAGGGTGAAAATGCTGATGGCGCGGAATGTGCGGTCAAGACCGTACATGCTGCGGGGGCGAGAAAGATGAGATGATAAGATGATTGATTGATAAAATGATACAAATTAAAAGAAACTTAAAAATTGCATGCTTAGAGTCTCTATGATTAAAATATTTCACACTTCACTACACCACACTATTCACATTCACTAAACCGCGTACACATCACTGGCGACGTTGACTTATCGAGTAAACGCGTACTCGATTCGCTGTCGGGTGTAGCGTCGATCTTGATATTGTGGGGCTCCTGCCGTTTTGGTAGGTCTGAACTGGAGCCTGGGAGAGTGAAGTGAACGTTCAAGCCATCTGATCTCTCATTCTGAGGGGCTTGTTGTAACAATGCGGAACGTCTTGGTCGCAGGCGTCGCCATGCGTATGTTCCGACTGCTAGGATAGCTGCTCCCAGTAGGAGATAAACAACCACGAATTGATGAAGGTCGTGGCTCGACATTCGATCTTCTAGTAGGGGTTCAGCTGCTTTGGTCTTTATTTGCTTTATTTGCTGACCAATGCTTGATATAAGTTTTCGACGAACTTCATGCTCTGTTTCGTCGACTGTTCCCAGGTTATTAATAGGAATTGTTAAGTTGATTACATCATTTATTGGAGGGATGTCTATTTTTTCCAGGTTAGGCTTGACATTGAGGTTGGTCACCTGTTGTCTGTGCGTTAATATCGTAAAAGCTTCATTTTTCACGATACAGCCGTCCCCGAGAGTAATGATACCGGCCTTGCTGAGTTGTCTCGCTGTAACTTGATTCTCACATATGATTCTTATTGTGCATTGATGACAGCAGAAAAACAGGTAAGTGTTTATTTTACTTAGTTCAATCCACATGTCTTTGCAATTTGAACTAATAACTTCACACTGATTTGTTTCAGGATTTTTGATACATAGATCTTCATCGGATCTCATGTGAAAAATAGGTTTTTGTAGTGGACAAAGGTTGGTTTCAACATCGTATTGTACACAACTGCTTGCTTCTCTCTCTGATAGCGGTATGTATGAATCCTTGTGGATGTTGATTGCGATTTGATCTGATACAGGTACAATGCGAACCATTCCTTGTTGCGTTAACTGAGGAACGGCGATGAGTTTGTAAAGTTCGAAGCTATCTCTGCTTACTAAAGGAATCTTGATTTCGAAGATAAAGTATTGATTGGTCATTCTTGCTTTTACTTTCAGTAAGTGGTAGATGCTTGCTAGATTAGTCTGAATGTTGTCTATTGGCAGGGCCAGTTCCTTTGATAGTTGACCGGAAATGATGTTTAATTCTTGACGTAATTGATTAGGTATTAATAAATGAATATTAAATTTTCCATAGTGTATGTTTGTGATCGTATCTACCAGGGTTTCTTGAATATTTTTCAAGTTGGCAAGGATACTGTTTGCGATAACGGAGGATAAAATAAATTGGTTCGTGGTTTCTACACTCTGGATTTCCTTTGCTAATGTGTTGCTTTCATTTTCCAGTGCTATGATGTGTTGATTGAAAATCTTGTTTTGCTTATTCATTGATTGCTCAATTCTTTTTAGTAAGTTGTTTTCTGCTTCAACAACAGACGTCTGATTTTTCCATAGAAGGACTAAATGTTTTTCATTGCTTCTGATTAAATTGATGGTCTTTTCGTATTGCTGAGCGAACTCGTCATCTAATACCCCGAACAGACTGCGCGCGAGATATCCGACTCCGTTGATAAGCCCGCGCCGACGCCGCGATGGCGGCAATACATAAAGATGTACGAGCTGCTTACTGCACATCTTTAGAATTGATAGAAATGATACGATTTTAGACTTGATGATTTGCTTTGATTTATTGATATTGATAGTATACGAGTACACGCCGTAGCGGTTGATTGTGCACTGATTTGATGGATGAAAAGTGATACAATTAGGGTGAAAATGCTGATGGCGCGGAATGTGCGGTCAAGACCGTACATGCTGCGGGGGCGAGAAAGATGAGATGATAAGATGATTGATTGATAAAATGATACAAATTAAAAGAAACTTAAAAATTGCATGCTTAGAGTCTCTATGATTACAATATTTCACACTTCACTACACCACACTATTCACATTCACTAAACCGCGTACACATCACTGGCGACGTTGACTTATCGAGTAAACGCGTACTCGATTCGCTGTCGGGTGTAGCGTCGATCTTGATATTGTGGGGCTCCTGCCGTTTTGGTAGGTCTGAACTGGAGCCTGGGAGAGTGAAGTGAACGTTCAAGCCATCTGATCTCTCATTCTGAGGGGCTTGTTGTAATAATGCGGAACGTCTTGGTCGCAGGCGTCGCCATGCGTATGTTCCGACTGCTAGGATAGCTGCTCCCAGTAGGAGATAAACAACCACGAATTGATGAAGGTCGTGGCTAGACATTCGATCTTCTAGTAGGGGTTCAGCTGCTTTGGTCTTCATTTGCTTTATTTGCTGACCAATGCTTGATATAAGTTTTCGACGAACTTCATGCTCTGTTTCGTCGACTTTTCCCAGGTTATTGATAGGAATTGTTAAGTTGATGACATCATTTATTGGAGGGATGTCTATTTTTTCCAGGTTAGGCTTGACATTGAGGTTGGTCACCTGTTGTCTGTGCGTTAATATCGTAAAAGCTTCATTTTTCACGATACAGCCGTCCCCGAGAGTAATGATACCGGCCTTGCTGAGTTGTCTCGCTGTAACTTGATTCTCACATATGATTCTTATTGTGCATTGATGACAGCAGAAAAACAGGTAAGTGTTTATTTTACTTAGTTCAATCCACATGTCTTTGCAATTTGAACTAATAACTTCACACTGATTTGTTTCAGGATTTTTGATACATAGATCTTCATCGGATCTCATGTGAAAAATAGGTTTTTGTAGTGGACAAAGGTTGGTTTCACCATCGTATTGTACACAGCTGCTTGCTTCTCTCTCTGATAGCGGTATGTATGAATCCTTATGGATGTTGATTGCGATTTGATCTGATACAGGTACAATGCGAACCATTCCTTGTTGCGTTAACTGAGGAACGGCGATGAGTTTGTAAAGTTCAAAGCTATCTCTGCTTACTAAAGGAATCTTGATTTCGAAGATAAAGTATTGATTGGTCATTCTTGCTTTTACTTTCAGTAAGTGGTAGATGCTTGCTAGATTAGTCTGAATGTTGTCTATTAGTAGGGCCAGTTCCTTTGATAGTTGACCGGAAATGATGTTTAATTCTTGACGTAATTGATTAGGTGTTAATAAATGAATGTTAAATTTTCCATAGTGTATGTTTGTGATCCTTGATCGATCAATGCACGCATAGTGATATAACTTCCATTGTTTGATTGAACTTTGATTTGGGCTGTTGCTAAGAGTGTCTCAGCCACACATTCTTGTGAGACATGAGTCACATTTTTCTGATGCGCGAGCTTTGCATTGATGTTGTGTGGTCTCGCTTTGATATTTGACACGAAGGCATCGTGCAATAACGTGTTGTGCTCACTGTGGCATTGAGTGCATCGTTTGTCGGAATAACAAACCTTGCCGTTATGATTGTAGAGACAGTTTTCGCACAAATTTAATTTGGACACTGTCTTGCGTTTCATTTCGGGTGATTGATTCAGGAACGTTTTGCAATGGAAAATTCCATGTTGTTCGTTGCACAATGGACACGTGTTCTTGATTCGTGTTGATGATTCCAGTGATTTAGCACTGGCGTGATTAATAAATGCTTTAGTTGATGCACCTGGGTTTGCCTTGAAATTGTATGATTTTCTAGGTTCTTGGGACGTTACTTGCTGGTTATGTTTTTGCACATCTTGCTTGCGGCGAGACGATTCTAATGCTGTGAATCGCATCTCCAGAAATGATATGAAGTCTGATATAGATGGAAGCTCTCGTGGATTTTGAATGTATTCGAAGTAGTCGTTGTGTGTATCTGAGTCCAATTTTTGAAGTAGTAGATGTATTACGAGGGGGTCCCAGTTTGTTATGTTAACGCCCAAGTTTTTTGCGGCATTAAGGCATTCCTTGGTGGTATCATGTAGTTTCTTTAATGATGTTGATGATTGATTTTGTATGACCGGAATACCGAGAAGAGTGTTGATGTGGGAATTGAATATTAGACGTTTGTTGTTGAATCTATGATTTAGTATTTCCCAACATGTCTCGTAGTTTTCCGAGCTGATATTTAGGTGTTGAATTAATTTTTCGGCCTCGCCCTTGACTTTACCTTTTAAGTATTGCATTTTTTGTGCGTTTGATATTGATGTATTTTTGTGAATTATTTCGGTAAATAAGTCCTTGAACGAGGACCACTGCTGATAACTGCCACTGAATACGGGAATTTCCATTTTCGGTGTTGATTGCTCTAGATGGGATACGGACCTCATCTTGTTGTTGATAGACTTTTTCATTTTGTTGAAGCTGTCTTCGTACATGTAGTACGTCTGCTCGTATTGTACGTCGTCATTGATAATTTCACTGTCGATTTCCCAATGCAGAGAGTCCACAGCGTTCCAGCGACCTTGGATGCTCTTCAGCGCATCCTCGAACTCCCACTTTTCGGTAAGTAGTTCAAGATCGATGGTGTTTAGTGCTCGTTCGAATGCTTTAAAGTTGCTTTTTTGCTTACGATACATCTCGCTTAGCTTGCTTTGATTACCTCTCTCTACTTTGCTCGAATTAGGTATTGATTGATTTTCACTATCGATTGCTGTTCGATGTTGCTGTTCTGACGTCGTAGCTGATGCTGGTGATACCCAATCCGTCGACATGCCTGCTAGTGGAGTGGCGGGTCTAAGGAAGGATTTCAGTTCTTGCTCTGCTGGTAAGTGTTGCTGAATCACTCGACGACACTCAGTATAAAAGGATGAGGTTCGCTCGTAGTGATTTTCCGCGAAGTATGTATAGTCGCGGTTTTCTTGCTCACATAACTTGATATGATTGTCCTGGAACTCCCTCCAGTACTGGTCGAGAGTCTCCAGACGTCTCTTGATGTTAGAAGGAGTTTTTCTTTCGGCTCCATCTTTTTTGAAGTTTGTTAACAGCTTATTCATTGCTTCCATAAGCTGGTGCTGAAGTGATAGTATGTTTTCCATTTTTGATGGTAAATGGAAACTTTATTGATGATGAATAACTGATAATGGTGGTGGTACCCTGCGCTCAGGTGCCCTAAGTGCAACAAATGCGTCGTCTCAATCTCGTCGGTGAGACCCGCTTCTGGGAGGCCGACTCAACCGATACGCTATTGCATGTTAGACACAAGGTCACAAAGGCACTGATGATCACTGCTGCTGATGATGATGATAGTAGTTGATTGATGTTGATATTTGTGTCGCAGGAATGGCTTCACTGCTGCACTTGCTTCAATGTTCACTGATTGTTTGTTACACGTGTAAAAGTTTTTTGACGTGCGGTAGGTAATTCACAGGAATCACACTGTTGTTGCGAAACGAAGTCACGCTGTCGAACGTGTGGTCCCGCTATTTTGACCTTACCGCGCGCTAGATCAATCCGGCTCGAAGGACCATAAAGATGTACGAGCTGCTTACTGCACATCTTTAGAATTGATAGAAATGATACGATTTTAGACTTGATAATTTGCTTTGATTTATTGATATTGATAGTATACGAGTACACGCCGTAGCGGTTGATTGTGCACTGATTTGATGCATGAAAAGTGATACAATTAGGGTGAAAATGCTGATGGCGCGGAATGTGCGGTCAAGACCGTACACTTACTAAACCATGATGACATCTTCAACGTTCTTGTTAAAAATAATTAATTTCGAACATTATTAAAACGCGTAACTAAATGCGAATAAATGAGAGTAAACATCTATTACGATAATAGTGAAATGTTGCAGCGCGTACAAATCGCGATTCGCACTAGATCCGCATCAGTCATGACCGTTTTGAGCGCGCAGCGGAACGCAGCCTCAATGCCATTCGACACGACGCGTGACTATGTCAATAAATAAATATTAAAATTGATTTTTATCACGAAAACGAGCTGGCGAATCGTACCTGAAAAACGTGACAGCTCACTTAATTATTTTTTTTATCCACAACGAGGAAGCTCTTGGACTATATCTCACCTGATGGTAAGTGATGATCACTTAAATTCTACTACACGAACCCAAAGAAGTTCTAGACTTGGCAGGCATTTTCTGGGTGAGCGCGCTCTACCATAGACCGCATCATTCAACACCCGGGTGATATTGTGATCAAGAGCAACCCCATAACCATATTAAAAAACGAAAGTCAAAAATAGCATTTACTTGATAACGACTTGATGCCTGCGGCGCGAATAGATTGCCTGTTGGTAGGCACGACGATTTATATTTTGACTAGTTGCCTCAAATCCATCTCATCATTTTTCCCTCTCTGTCTTATACCATCAGCCACATGAGTGAAAGAAATAGCTCCTTCTTGTTCTCCTAAAATGATGATTGTTTATTATCCTCCTATTAAAAGCTTACACAACTTACATAACTACCGAGAATCCGTGTGTGTTGTAAATCCCAACTGGTCCTACCTACCTCTAACTAGAGTTCTTAGTTTTAATTGACGTTATTACAAGAACAAGGAACTTGCGCATTGGTTGAAAAACTATAAAAATATCCCATTCCAGCTTTATGACACTAAAATGATGCTACCATTTAAGAAAATGACGATGATAAGCCTGTCATAGAAATATAGCTCAAAGGCTTATACTGAACTATACATACTGACTCTACCTGCAACTGCTGCAACGTCGTACACGTTAAATTCGCTTTCCAGATAAATGTTTAACTAAGTACTTGTAATACTACATAAGACACCATTATTTAAAATATTTTGCAAATACATATTCAAGTAATTTCTAAGAATATTATTATGTTACTCATCTAATACTATGCCTTTGTCGGCACGTAATTGGTCCCGGAAATATGAAAAACATGCACGCCCCCGGCGGCTTTATAATGAGACATTAATATAATACCTCTAAGAGGCAGCAACTGCTGGCACGAGGTCATGGGTATTATATAATTTCGCTAAAGATACGTTATGCAGAAGCCGATATTAACGAACCCATTGTGCGGAACCTCATAATATGATGAGGTCCGGCTGCATGCGCTTCGGCATATGATTCACGTGCGTGACACTCCATATAAGGGTTGTTCTAAGTAGCCATTACAACAGAATACCTTGCTATTATACTTTATTATGATAAGTACTGCTCTTGAATTTGCTTTATACCTACTTGAATAATCTGTGTACTCATAGAAACATGAAAGAAACATTTCAATGTTGAACAGGTACCAATAAAAAAGCAAATGCTGAGCTATTAATACCAATGAAGGATGACATGAAGTTTATAACTTAAATTAAAATGTAAAAATCTTCGTGATTCAGCTAAATATAGACAAATAATTATATGTATTATGAAAGTCCAACACGATGATTTAGGAGATCTTTTAATACATAATCATTAACAACTTGGTAGGCATCCAACTGGTTTGTTATAATAACCATCAAATAGGTACTTACTTATCTAAATTTCAAGATATCCATAGAAATTGATGCGGTCTTAATCAAGTAATTTTCCATTTTCCTGCACTTCCATAATTTATTCGAGTTGATTCGTCCTCTACTCTAGCTGATTCTGTAACAACCAGGAAATTCTTAATCTGCAACGATTTCCAAGACCAAAGCGTATGTTAAGTTGCCTTGAGCTCACCTTGGAGAGCCCTCCGCAGGAAGCAATCACAGATGATCGCCGCTCGTGCTGTAATGTAGCTCATAGTCACATTAGTAGTGCGCGCACGCATATCTATAGAAGCCTTAATGATTGAGACATTCAGTCCTTTTTTGTAAGTCAGCCAGATACCGAATTGTTTACTAACTTCAC
Source organism: Ostrinia nubilalis (assembly GCF_963855985.1). Lineage (NCBI taxonomy): Eukaryota > Metazoa > Arthropoda > Insecta > Lepidoptera > Crambidae > Ostrinia > Ostrinia nubilalis. Next base: position 10,480,918 of record NC_087097.1, read on the forward strand.
TTTCAAACGTAGTTTTAAGATTATGAGATTACAGAATGTTCTAATCACAGTGTATAAATCTTTACGTTATAAAACCGCTATTACTATTTACTACTATAGCTTGTCTTGGTCATAAAACTATAGCCGTCATAAAAGTGACTTCTATTGTCTTGGTGTCTATTCTTGTTGTGCATGGATATCCTTAGTTCTCACATTTTGTCGAGCACCAAGTTCTTACAACGGCAATTCTGCTCGTTACTCCAACATTAATTGAGCGGCCACATATCATTAAATCATACAAAACGAAGATAAATATAGGTAAGTGGGCTAGCTAGTTTCCCAGAAGCGATCACACAATGCGGCGTTATACAGATATTGGCCATAAACCGTAAAGCCGGTGCGCGCGCAAGCAGTCGGAGCGTTATGTAAGGGGCATTTGGCGAAGAAAGCGCCAAGAAGGTCTGCGGTTAGAGTTGTTTGTAAATCTTACTTTAACTATGACTTCACTGATTCCTTTTAGGAAATCAGCGAAAAGAGTCCAAAAAGCATGTAGGATACAGATAGAGGTCTCGTGTGTCAAGAATATAATTATCACGGCGATGAAGAAAGATTTACCTGTGAAGTTTGTGAATGGTAACTTTTGTATTAAAAATGTTAATAAAAGTAAATAAAAAGGTTGGTCTACCTATCGATGTCTAACTGTCCAACCAGCTGTGTCCAACTGTCCAACCAGCAGTGTTGTGGCCGAGATAAAGGAAAATAGGAGACTCCTGTTGGAAACAGCAAGAAGTTGGATGAAATGAAGGAAGAGGTAGAGAAACAGAGAACTAACAGTGGGATACCTACCTATGCCAGCGTCGCGGCGTCCGTGCCCGGACAGCAGCGCCTGCCTGTTAGGTCGGCCCTGCACTCCATCGTGGTCACATCTAAGGACGCGATGGAGACAGGGGAGGAGGTGCTGCGAAAGGTCAGGGACGCCGTCAACGCTAAGGAGGGCTGGGTCAAGGTGGATAGGATAAGAAAAGCAAAGGATCAAAAGATTATTATGGGGTGTAGCACAGAGGAAGAAAGGAGGAAAGTAAAGGCTAGAATAGAGGACGGGGGCCTCCTAGTCGCGGAGGACATGAAAAATAAAGACCCGCTTCTAGTCCTGAAGGATGTCCTGTTGCTTAACAGCGACGAGGACGTCCTGAAGGCTCTTCGCAACCAGAACAGGGGTATTTTTCATGAACTCCGCGAGGGGGAGGACCGCGTCCAAGTAAGATACACAAAGAAAGCCAGAAACCCCCATACACGTCACATAGTTGTGAGCGTATCGCCGGCAATCTGGCAGAGAGCGACTGATGCGGGAACCGTGCACATCGACTTGCAGCACATCCGAGTGGCCGACCAGTCACCGCTGGTGCAGTGCACCAAGTGTCTGGGATACGGCCACAGCAAGCGATTCTGCACGGAGCCCGCGGATGTCTGCAGCCACTGTGGGGGGCCACACCTTAGCACCGACTGCGCCGAGAAGCTCGCTGGTGGGGCACCGTCGTGCCGGAACTGTCAGCGAGCTAAAGCGGAGCACGTCCAGCACAATGCGTTCAGCAACGACTGCCCAGTGCGCAGGCGGTGGGACGCGTTAGCCAGATCCACAGTGGCGTACTGCTAAGGTTGCCCCGGGCGATAACTCCATCCAGCTCACAACTATCCTGGTCTTTAACTGCCTCGTCCGTCGTTGTAACTCTGAAAAAGAAAAAATAGTCATTAGCAACATAAAAATTACATTGAAATTGGATCTAAAAAATAGCAAATATTTGGCTTTTAATTTGGAACATAAAATAATAACAAAACTACAAAATTCAAAATTTAAGGAAACTACACAAATAGATAGCAATTTGATGGCCAAATTGGACTATTTGGAAACAAAAACTCATTTCGCAAAACAAACAGCACAAAGGCGCTCACTAAAAGAAAATAATTAAGACCTATGTTATCTAAATATTATGAGAATATTATAGATAAACATAAAAAAGTAGTTGCAAATGAGTCACCAGATAACCCGATATTCAAAATTCCCGAAACCTTGATAATAAAATAAATAAAACTTACCCACAATAAACAGCAAACAAGCAAAACCTGTGTCCTGAAATCAAACATGGCATAACAGATTTTATGACAAAAGAAGAGCAATAAAACTTAGAAAAACATTAATTGGCATCTAAAACAGAACTTTAATAAAGATAAATAGAAAAATCAAAACAAGCATTTTAGAACATATCTTTAAAAATTATCAAACATTAAAGCAAATAAACATTGGTAAAAAGTCAAACTAAACCTTCTAAAAACACACCAGACAAAAAATTGAAAATTATACACCGTGTTACTTTGCATTCTTGCCATATTCACAGAGATAAAAGTAAGTAACAATACCTATTATTTAAGATAAACAAGAGACTCCCATAAAGAAAGTACACTAAGATTTTAGTAAATTTGGTTTTTCAGTACAAATTGGAATAAACCAATTTTGTCTCGCACGTTCTACAGGTGCAAGTGGAATAAACCTAGTGGGCGTGGCCTAGTTCTTAATTTTATGGCTTTGGGTAACAGCCTTTTTATCCAGTCATAATAACTATTTTGAAATACTCTTCAGTTGATTTCAGATTTTCCTTTCTACTTTACGGGCTTAGGACCGTCAAAAATACGTAATAATTAATAGGGTTTCAATTAATTTACAACATTGTACCCTATTTTTACAAATTAATAAATTAAGTATGAAATGAAATCACCTTATTCACAATTAATTATTTATTCATAAGTTCCTACTTACAAAGTTAACGTACTGTGAAGCAAGTGTTCAAAGTGTCCTCCGTTCTGATGAAGGCACAGTCTAGCACGGCGAAGCGTAGGTTTTTCGCTTTAGTTTTCGCAACACATAAACGTTTTGTATCACAGTTTCACTAAAACAATCCTTTCATGTAACGCGTTTACACTGTTTATCTCTTCTGCGCATACCAGTCGTTTCAAGTCACTCCAAAAATCCATTGGTGTCAGGTCCGAGGATCGTGGTGGCCAAGCTACTGGACCCCTCGTCCAATCCACTGTTCACCAAACGTATTATTCGCGCACTTGACGTCCTTATTGTGGGGGAGCACCGTCCTGCTGGTAGTAGAGCATTTGGTGTAACGCCAAGGGTACGTCATCAAGCATTTCGTCTAAGACGTCTTGCAGACACTCCAAGCACCATTTTGATTAAATTATTCGTTGTTTGAATACACTTCAGTCATTTTTGTATTATTTATAACGTGATTTGTGTTTGGTGGATTTCTCAGTTTTTTACAAGTGTCAAAAAGACATTTTAAAGACAATAGATTGCAATAGATATTTAAAAATACAATAAAAAGTAAAAAAGTCTCCATCGCCATCGCCAACAAGTGATGAGCATGCGTTACGATAATTAGTGGTGTGTTTAACAAATTGTCGATAAAATAAAATACTCAAGATTAAAAAAAAAAAAAATCGGGCATTATTTTTTTACGGATTTGTCTTCAGTATCAGTAATATAGTAACCTCTGTAAATATGGCAAGAATGCAAAGTAACACCCTGTATAATAAAAAAGGCTCTGATATTATTATGCAATCGTCAGAGGTGCATAGAAACAAATTCAAAAAAAAAAAAAAACTGTCCAACCAGTAGTAGTATTTAAGTACACGTACCTACTAAAAGATTTCTGTACTAATGTACATTCAAATCTAGCAATAGGTACAGTAAGTAGCTATTTTTTAACTTATTATGGAAATCACTTTCATGAATGCAGATCTCATGCAACACACGCGGCCTTTATGCCTCCGTCGATTAAATTTCCAAGAACTGCGGCTGTCACAACCACAGAAAGCATTTTGCTTTTACAATTTATCACAAATTGCTAAACATATTTACGACAAAAGTAAATGAATAAAACGTGCACTCAACGAATGCATTTTCACATGCACAGTACTTTCTAAATAGTTTAGAGATGGTAATTTTAGAAACAACGTACAAATTATTGTACTTAATAGTCAAGCGAGTGGGATAATTTAGGGTTAGATTGAGGAGCAATCATAATGGAACGATCTCACTTGCATTTGACTGCATAATGAAGTGTAAATAATGATAATTATTGATCCAGTCAAGGGTCGAGTTGTTTGTTTTCTATAAACTCATAAGCTGAAAGACCGAAACTGAAAAAGAGATTGATCAATCTTTGAATTATATCAAGGTAATGCTTGTAAGCGGCACCTAATTAAGTTGTATCACTGATCGTATCTCGATCAATGGAAAAATACAAGTATAACTATGGCGGCATTGGCTGTAAAAAGCCCGTGAGCATAGAGCATGAGGACATGAGAACATCGCACACAGAGAGTAGGCTACGTGTTAAAGGTCACTTACGGAAGTGATCTCACCCTTGGGCCACGACTCCGTTTCTATTTACAACAACGTTTACCGGTTATCAAATTATATGCATTTATGTAAATTAACTGATCAATTATTATTTTTTAATTTTATTAGCTTATTAACATAGGAATAGGAATTCGTAACAACATACCATAGGCGGTAAATGTACATTTTAAACAGCAATAAAAGCAAGTGCCTTGCAGTGTGAGTGCATGCACGTATTATCAGATTCTTTAAAAAGAACAACAAAAGGTAATCAAAACCGTTTATGATTAAGCTTAACAGAAAACAATCTCACGAGATAGGTATGTCTTTTTGACTGATCTTACGAGCTTTATGTGTTATTTCGTTCATGCACAATATCTTAGATCATTATTTTCTATAAATACACGGATTTAGGCTCATCAAAACTTCCCAGTAACTAGATAACATACAGTCAGATTACAATGTTCAAATAACAATAGATCGGCGTTATTCACTTGTCATTCACTGAATGACGCTACCAACTTACGTAGGCGGGGGAAACTCAGGCTTAAGTAGAGAGCCTTAAGCCTACCCAACATGACTGCCTGCGCCCATGAGAGAAACTCGCACTTGCGCAATGCATTCCACACACTCCGCACATGCGATTGTCACTTGCACTTTCTTTGTGCAGAGTAAATAAACCATTGCAGTAACATGTAGCTGGTACATTAGCGCCGGGTCGACTAAACACGGCATTGTCAACTTTGAAGTTGGTTTTGCATGCTTATAATAGTTGTTTGATAAGCTATTATTATGACTAAAATGACTTAAATTGAATTTCAGAGTCATTTATGATATTTTGAATAGCCCTTTGAACTTTATAGGAATTTTCAGCCTTTACTGAATTTCATAGTCTCTTAAAAAGGTATCAATACTACCTAACGGCAAAAAATAGTGAGGAAATCTGCAAACAGGTTGATTATGGACAAGTGTGAAATTGAGAAGGCAAGGCAAACCACTTGATTAGCTTTATAAGTTGTTGCATGTGTTTTATTCCAAATTATTACTCTACTCTCAGCTGAGAGGAACAAAACCAAGAAGAGAGTAAATATAACGTCTTGAAAAGTCGTAGAATGCTTCACAATTGCAGTCATCAGCATTATTCATTAATATTGATGATTTTCGAAACAAAGGTTACTATTTACAACAGTGGCGAATTCCGGTAAAGGTCAACGTGTCAATCAAAATTGTGTACCACAACAAATTTTTCTTCAACACTCTTGCGTAAGAATATGGCCTATGTAGTTTCTATTATTTCAATGTTAATATTGACATAAGTTAGTAATTAATATTGACATTGATGATTGGTTAAAAATGATAGCCGTTGGTAACACTGACACTGATTGCGTTCATGAACAGGTAAACCGCCCATGAATGCACTATTAAGAATGTACTCGTAGTTTAGATGGGCATACAAATTATTATGTCACACATCGTTTCACGTACCTGTAGTGGGTCACATCCACCGTAGTGAAGCAACTCCCGCGGTCGATCACGATCACAATCACGATTTTATCCGAACATCGCTTTCGGTGTCGAGCTTCGACGTGACCAGTTAGGTGGAGTGTGATCAGCGAATCAGTTAAATCATCGGCATCGATTGGATCAAGGCGTGAGGTGAATTATTAGCAGATAAAGTCTATTATAGTCGCAATGAAGCATTTTAGGAATTACGTAGGGTAGACCGGGGACAATAGTACCATTTTTTGGAAATTGTTCAATATTGAGAAATCTAATGAAATGTAACTTATTCTGTTAGGATGCTGTAAAAACTAGACTCTTAAGCTACAAATTTAAGCATGCAGAGTTGAACTATTATTTCGAATACTTAATGAAAAACGAATTTGAACTGTACGATGTCTCATGTAACAATTGACCCCTACAACGGGTCAATTGTACCAATAATATATGAGGCAATAAAAGTAGTTATTTTTATCTAATCATCACCTTTATTGGTATTCTGTTCTCTTAATCTCCTACAATCATCAGTCTTTATTAATTGAGATCGAAAATATTTAGGAACAAGTATGAAAAATCAACACTTAAGTTTAAAAACAACACAATAACTTTTCTTCCATAAAAACGAATAAACTAACTGTTTCTACATAATATGCCATCTATTTGGCTCGGATATTGCTTCTGAAACAACAATAAGCATAATAACAATGATAGAAATATCAAAACTGAAAAATCTATTTTTGTATGAGGGTACAATTGACCCCTGGTACAATTGACCCTGATTATTTATACCTACTACTGCTTCGACCTTTTAAGATTTTTTCATAAGCCTGTTCATAAAGGAATAGATCCGTTGATCCGCGATCCGTACTTTTGACTCTACGCCGAGGCATCTAAAACAAAATGTTCAAATACTTAGTTACTTACTGAATTAAGCTAAAATGTACATATTCAGAAGGGTTTTAGAAACCTATATTAAAACATTTTAAGTAGGCATTTAGGTACTTATATCACCTTTTTATCTACTTATTTAATAAAACACATTAAGTATGTGTCTAATTAATGCTTAATGCATGCAACTATGAATGAGCCTAGACTATATTTTCAGTAGGTAGGTATGCCTGTAATTGTAAAAATATAATTGTAAAAATGTAAAATAACCACGTGAATGTTTTATAGTAACTTATCTTATTATAAGTATAGGTACTTTAAAACCAATTTAAAATATTATGTAGTAAGTATAAAATAAGGTTCCGGGGGTTAATTGTACCACGGGGTTGATTGTACCGCTACAATTGACCCCATGGAGACTGGTACAATTGTTCCAAGTAGGTAGTCAAGAGAACTTCACCTAAAATTCAGTCATTTTCACAGTGAATGCCAATAATTCGCTGTCGATACAAAGTTTAGAGCCTGGATAAACTATTGACAACAATACTTTGGTAACAAATAGCATATTAGGCAACTTATGGGCTCATATATTTGTCATAAAAACTTACTGCGGCTGGGCAAAAAACAAAAATCCTTCCTGTACACCTTTGTTTCTCAGCACAAGCGCCGCCGACTGGTGAGCGGATGGAAACACAAAAAGCGCATATTCTGACGCTATGCACACAATCTAACGTCGCTTGTATGAAGAAATATCGCCGATGGTACTATTGACCCGTGGTACTATTGTACCCGGTCTCCCCTATACCTAAACACTGTCCCTAAAGTTACGCCATGCGGTTGTCATGTCACGCGTGGATTCAAACATATTATTATTTATGAAAAATTTTAAAAGAGGAGATGAAATAACATTGAGCTATTTGTATGCAATATCCAGCTTAGCATACTGCATCAATAAAAATACTTAAATTAAAATAAAACCCACACATTTGCTCAAACATCAGTAAAGTAATCGTTTTAGCAAATACCCAATTCAAAAGCATAAATCAATCAATAAACTATGGGAAAACGCATCGCTAAATACACCTGAGTGGCAACTCGTGTTAATGTGACGTCATATTGCGTGACTGACTCGCTAGTGTTGCTAGTGGTTACATCGAATCGATAGTCTCGCTGCGATTTTAATACCAGTTTGATTTTATTACTAAGAACCGGTCGAAGTAAACCTTGCCGTATAGCACCTGGCTGGCACAGACCTTATCTCGTTTTCTTGTGGGAGTGTGTGTCAATGACTTGTAACGTTACATGATGGTTTAGATTTTAGATCCACTAAAATTCGTATTACTGTGAAAGTATCTTAATAAGGTTGGGATATACCTAAAACGGCAACAAAAAAGTTATGACATTCAAACAGACATAAAAACGCAATAACTCTAGCTAATTAAAGTACATCTCATTAACTGACCAATATGTAATGCGATATTTACGAAATCTATCGACAACACTCGCCTTCAGCACTAAATGCATGTAAATTACGTGAGTAGGTACACAATGGCGATTGCTTTGTAGAACTCACAGCACAGCACAGCCACGCTACTGGATGCGCACAAGTCAACAGACGGCGCACGAACTAACTGAAACAGCACCGTAATCACTGCTTGTAGACAATGAACATTCGTTACAATTTCGATTCGATATAAATAAATAAATAAATAAAAAGCCTGTTTATTTTCCTATAGGTATCTGACAAAACATTGTTTTATAGTTTCTTATTTCTAAATGAGTAATAATTTTATAATTAATTCTATGTTAGTTTACTTATAATATAATGTGTCTATAGGAACCCCTTTTAGGGTATAGGCCTCCTCCAAGTCCTTCCATTTCTCTCTATTCTGTGCTAGTTTAATCCAGTCCTTCCCAGCCGTCTCTTCTATGTCGTCCATCCATCGTTTTTGTGGTCTACCCACGTTTCTTTTCCCCGGGCCAATTCGTGCTCTTGAGAGTCCACCGTTGGTCTTTGCATCTCGCTACATGTCCGGCCCAACCCCATTTAAGTTTAAAAACTTAAAAACTTAAAAACTTTCGATTCGATAATGGTGCATAAATATTGTATTTTCTAAAAGCTACCGTTCCACTTTTATCAGACAGAAATAACTATCGTCCAATTCCGAAAATAAAAATCTTATTATGGTTATGGGTCTCTATCATCATCTAAATTATGTTCTTTAAATTAGGACCAGTTTACGGTATCAGCTAATAATCTCCAATCTATAGAGATGTATTATAACAACTACTCATAAAATATCTTAATAACCCTGAAATTATATTATTGTCTTAACGGAAATTTCTTAATAACACTGGATCCTGGACCTTTAACTACCACTTTAGGTTCCTATTACTTTTTACGTAAACTACTACCTAAGATGTACCTACCTAAACCGCATTGTGTCCGCTATAGATTTATTGAAAAGATCATGAGCATGTATAAAGTGATCATGAGCATGATAGACGTTTATGTCATAACGATCAATATTTCAAATACATATTTCAATTTCGCCTTAGGACCATTTCGTAGTCAGCTACGAAATTAGGCTACGAAATGGTCCAAAGGCGCAATTTCTAATGTTATTTATTCATAACACTAATGCATTTGACGCCTTATGCGACAGTTTTCCTTCTCATTGTGCTCACATACGGCCAGCAGAGGTAGCTTCGACCAAGGTGAGCTCTAGGATGTTATCCTATTACTCATTGACAGTTCCGCTTTGTATCTCATACATCATAATTTATATTGAATGATAATTGAGTTATTGGAATGTTTTAACAACTGAACTTGCATCCGGATCTACATCGCTCGTATATAATAGTTTTAATAATCGCCTGGAATGTAGCAAGGCAGAGGTCTACCTAAGGCATTAGCCAGGTAAACATCTATCAAATCCAGTCACAGTGTCTTAAAACTGTTAAAACTTCTTGTAAAGAGAATATTAAAAAAATATTTAGGATTCAATTGATAAATCTAAACTGATCGCTTCCCTACGCTACGCTAATGCTAAACTCTAATCTAAGCTAGGTAAGTTTGGATTGGCAAAACAATAAAGCTCTCCAAATCGAAAAGCTTCTCTACCTGGTACACTTTTTAATTAAATATTAAGATAGTGAGATTGAACTCTATAATATACATCATCATTTATTGGTCAGTCTAATCTACTCCTCGAGATGACATAGCAACAAAATATTTTAAAAAAGGTACACAAATTGCTAAAGGCGTATAGCGAGTCCGCCCATTCTATTCGCTCATATCTAACGTGACGTTTGCCGAGTCATGTGGCCGGCACACAAATTAATTTATGGCAACCACTGCAAAACCAGTATAATTACTTTTGGTGTAGCTTATCAAGAATTTAATCGATCTCTCAAATAAATGAGGACAGTCACAGGTTTCGGCCATAGAAACAACTTTGGAGGCTATTTTGGTTTTAGATCTGTTTTATTTAAATAAATAATATTTATGGGATTAATCGCGATCAAATTGGTAATTCATATAAAACAGGATCTATCCTAGTTTATGTGTATGTTAGTGATTTGATTACGAGAAATGAATGGCTCCTATCACATTTGTCATAATCTAAACCGACCTTAATATTTTGAACAAAATAGAATTAATAGCTCGTAGCAAATTTTTTGATTAACAATCCACGCAGAGCCATCATCATCAACACAAATGTACTGTAATGTAATTCCATCTTCTCGTCACGAACCTAAGGTCATGTACAATCGACAACACATTATACATACATTTTGTTGCAAAATACTACTTAATACAACTACATAAGACACCATGGTGTTTAGCTTGAAGTGCTTGTGGTATCATCCGTACACTGAGATGAAATAATATAAGCACAATAAAAAAGAATCTACGTACAAATCAACGTATTGTTAAAACTGGGTACCTATATTTACAACTGACTGTACATACAAAAACATGCAGCATTGAGTACCATTTAAGTGGGAAATTTGTTTCAATCAGTTAATGCTTGCTTTGGCCTTCCAATGTTTTTTTGTTAGTTGCATTTATAGTATTCTTTGCTTCGTTGTCAGATAAGTAACAACCTATCATTACTATCCGGCGCTTGTATTCATTTGAGATTCTATTATCTGAATGATTGAAGCAATACATAGAAATAATTTTAATTATAATTTACAATGTTAATCCATCAGATGCGGTACCTATCATTGAATCCGCATTATTGTACAGGCTAAAAAGCTCTTTGAACCTTCTAAATTCATAACACGTCACGTATGGTATTAACTTATAAAGATCTTTTATAAATATAACTGTTATAGCTAGACTGCTGTTAGTCTTGTAACCTCAATAAACATAAGAACGGATGAGTCACTCCGATAATATTTTATGATATTTATTACAAGGATTTTACTTCTAAAACTTGTTGTTGTAGGTTCTGACATTCCCAGCGATATTTATAGTTAAACCTCTTATTAAAGCCTAGGAGCCTGAGGGGAATTTAGTAGGGTTTACAACTGACAATGAAGTTTACTAAAGGTCTCCAGCTACTTCATATAAATAATTGTCTCACTTTTGTAATAAACTTGTGTATGTAATTTACTTAGTTTTAGCATGTTCTGACACATTACCTTTTCTGCATCATGTGGAAAAAATATTGCTTGAAAAGATACGCTGAATAATAATACCCACGCAATCTTAATATAGTAAGTACCTATAGGCTTAAGGTACTTTACATACCAAATGTCCGGCCTATTTTGTAACAACGTAGACAAATGCTAAGATTGCAGTAATATATTTGCCACAGCAATGCCAATTGGTGCTATTGGTATTTTAAGTGTAGTAAATAGTTTATCAGTCGATAAATCTGAGGCAGTGGTCGATTTATCTTGGCCCAGCCGGCTGCCCCGACGAGGCGCCACCGTCGAACTGGGTCGGTAAATTACGTTTGACACAGTTGGTTAATGTCAAATACCACCAATATGTCACAGTAGTGATGTGACATACCAACATTCTCAGAATAATAGGGCTTATTACAAAAAGTTAAATTCCTGTTGAACACTTATTTAATTTGCCTGTTGAACATTTAGTAAGGAAATGTCATTTTAAACCAATTTTCAACGTGTGTTTAATTTTTTTGTAATAAGGCTTATGGAGATTTGCACACCTGAAGATACTCATTTCGTATTGTGGATTTATTACATAGGTATCTAAGGTTGTGAAACGCTTTCCATACCCTTTAATGTAATTCTAAATATTCAGACAGTCTACTGTTAATTAATACAAACTTACAGTTGTCATTTACTGCTCCTAAAACAACTATCTTGCAATTCGATGAAACATTAGGTACTTTGCTTTATAAAGAACCCAATGGTTGAGCAAACTAATTTATATTGGCAGTAAAATTTTAATACCAGCATCTATTCAACACGAACTGCATTTAGTGCATCCAAATACCTGTTGAATAAAGAGAAGGCTCATTCTAATTCTTGTTTTACGAGGTATTATTAATAGTCCTATTTTTTTAATTAATAAATCTTCAATACTATTAAATTTTACAAATCCCTGTCTATGTACAACACTTTTTATAGTCAATTGAGATAATAATATAAGTTCTCAAAGAAACATCTAGTTACTTCATAATGAATAAAACGTATTGATTCATTGACATTGGATGTATTTTTGTGTCGGCCGTATACATTACTAATTCAAATGAATTCGTAATAGAAATAATGACTGGCCTTGTACGAAAGGAACTAAATACATGATTGGTATTTGCTTCTTGGTTTTTTTGCTGGTGAACGCACCACTAGCGGAAAGGTCACTCTGGGATATTTCACTTCCGACAATGTTAATGTTACAAGTATTATCGGCTATACAGATGACGTGGAATGAATATTGCATGTCGACATTGCAACTGATAAAATCTTAAAGTTCTAATTCACTGAGGTACTTTAATATCTTAATAATTTTAAGCTACGAGTATTATTATAGCAATACTAATATTTCACAACCAAATTCTAAAGGTATATTTGCGATGAAATGCAGTCTTAAATATTTAGTACTATTAAGTGCTTAAACTAAATTATATTTAGTACCTAAACAAATTGATGATTTTCTATTTTTACAAATACAAATAATTTATTGAATTTAACATACATTAACATTTACACTTGTACACCTTCTAATTACAAAAACAAAAAACATTTTTATTAGATACCAATGAGTTTTTCAGTTTTGATTTTCCCTGAAAATCTGCTGTGGCTCAAACATGGAATTTTATGGATGGCAGGTACCGTTCTTACTAATGTAAATCACATAACAATGAAATAAAGCTAACCTAGATTGCGGAACCTTCATGTTAAGATTGATGGTGTGATCATGCACGTTCACAGGCATGAGCGGCGTCACGCCTCACACAGCCCCGTGTTACGTGGGACATCGCACGCGCAACACCCTGTCAATTATTTGAAAACCAACTCCTCAGTTAAATTTTATTTTTTAAATCTTAATTCAAATAAATAAGTATCATTTGAATTAAGTAATAGGCTAGATGACAAAATTTCAATTATTTGTCCGTCAGACAGATAATTAGAAAATATTAGACTCATATTTTTTATTTTCTTTCATAATTAAATAATAACAGTGCTACATCGAGTTGAAATGGCGCGATACGTCACGCTTGAGTAGAATTTTTACTCAAAAGTGACGTCACGCGACATTTCAACTCAATATAATACTGTAATTATTCGATTATGGAAAAAAATAAAAAATATGAGTCTAATATTTTCTAATTATCTGTCTGACGGACGAAATAGAATTTCGATTTCATTACCCAGTCATCATCCCTATTAGAGACTACCAATGATAATCGACAACACATCATCTTAATTAACCCTGAAAGTGAACATAGTTCGAAAAACAGACGCAATATCTAGGGGTTTTCATCTATATTCTGACTATTGAAGTGCTTTATTTATTTATTGAATTGCTTGATTCTGACTATTATTGACGCAATGAATTGCCTCTTTGTGAGCTTTTGTTATTTTTAATTATTTTTTTTAACATCTTTTACTTATTCATATTTTTTCCCAACAACAATGTACTTTCATAAAAAGGGAAACCTTTCATTGGCTATACTATCAGTCTAAATCTTAAAACTAACATTTTCAATGTATCGCTGTTGGTTTCTATAAAATAAATAAATATTATCTTCAGAAGATAACGATATTATAATCTCAACTTTTTCACGATTTCAATGTTGACAGTAAATTAAAAATACGATACCTATTCGTACTGTAACTTTTACTATCAATATTGATACAGTCCTATACATCCTATACTCGTACTATCTTTTCATTTTATGTGAAGGTATCCTGTGGCATATGCGGCTGTGATAAGTGCGATGCTACTACAAAACTGTATTTATTGACTGATGTGTCGGGACCATACATTTTGTAAGTACAAAGGTATTTAGGTAATTGAACTCGTAGAGGTAATTTTCCCATAATAAGACTAGTGGTGCGATCATGTCGCCAGGCATGTGCGTCAGATAACCTATTGATTTCCACCATACGTGAGACCCGGCACGCGTCCGCTTCGCGCTCGCACATGCCACTGCCAATATTTGAAAACACTACTCCAGTATCCAACCGAGGCTTGCAACAATGAGAACTTTGTTTCACTGGACGGGTATTAAACATTTTTTCTTAAATAGCTTACTAGTATTTTTTTTTCAGGACATATTAATTTACCTAGATTCACTTGATAACGTCTATACTTAAATGTTTTTTAAACTTAAATATTGAAACAACAACAAAAGATATGTTGTATGTTCCTACCTATTTATTGCAATTAAAATAACAACTATAAGTTCGACGTCTCATCAACTGTAGCATATCTTTTATCTCGTAGCATCGTAGCACCGTAGCATCACTCTGTATGCTCGTAGTCTTTTCCTGACTATTTTCTAATGTTACCTATACATAATTTCGTTTTAATCATGTAACTACGCAATAATTAAGTAATGCGTTGTACTCGTACATACGGGGACCTATGTGTATATGATACCTACAATATATTCTGTACCTTGAGTTAATAAGATACATGTAAAATTAAATTAAAGCAATAATCTAGGTAATAACTACGTGACTTGCGCTTTCATAACGAAATTGTGTTCCATTTTTGACTATTAAAACTAACATGTGTTCTGTTTGTGCAACATCACATTATTCCATGTTTTGCTATTTGCTGCTGATGTTTAGATATTTTCATTAAATGTCTTTTAAGTCACGATGTAGGTTATTTTCTTGAGGCGAACATTCGTGATGATTTCCAGGCGATACTGGTAATGAGATTCGTCGAGTGAATCGTGAACGACAAAGGCGACGGCAGATAAGGCTCGCTGTGGCGTGCGCGTGCGCCGGCCGCGGCCGGAACCTTGAGTGCGGCGCTCCTTCCCGCGATATAATAATAAACCGCTCAGTCCGGCTTCAGCCTGCACCGATACTACACGAACGATATTGCCGCCATCGGCGAACACCACAACTCGACGCAAGGCATGCGTCCCGCGCGCGCGACTCCCGACTAACTCAAAAGTGAACAGAATGCAGTGACACAACCTGTATACAGAAAGTGTATATTGTGATGTTTTGTGCCAACCTCCCCAGTGCCATAATAGGAGTTACCTCTTTCCTGTGTTATTACGAAAGGTACGTGCAGTTCTAGAAGATTTCAAACCCGATTGTTATACATGCTCAGTGTCAATTGTATGGATCGCATGAAAAGTCTTTTGTTTACAAGCAATGCACTTTATATGCTGCACCGATCATATGTTGACAAAGCATTCGAAGCAAAATATTTAAACAATGCAATTCCGCGATGACTTAGTCATACCTACCTGCTTACCTTCATTTTATATTTACGAAATCGAGTCAGTTAAAAATATCTTCAAGTTTTCAAATTTTTTAAAACAATGTATATGTTAAGCTATATACACACAACGTTATTAATATCTAATGTAATGTTCTTCATTGTGCATTTTATACTGCACTTACGTGAAATTGCACATTTCTCAATTTTTATTACAAGTACTTGCCATTTCGAAGATCAATTTTGGCATCCCACTGATATGATTGCAGTCATTGCAAAATTTTGCATTACATTTTTGGAAATGTTCCGCTTGAAACATGTTCAATTGTAATAAAACGCACAATTAAACATCAAAACGCTCATAAATATAACCGCGTCTTGCATGCGTAAGCTTTTCTAACTACCTACAATGTTAGGTTTACTTAGATCCTCAATTTTTAAAGGCGTCGGACTTGCGCTATAGTACTAACGATAATATCATTGCGCTTGAGTTTTTCTGTCAAGGAGTAACTTGAACAAGATTTACAACAAAAACATGTCTTCAAACTTGTTCACGTCTCACTGTCTCATATCACAACTCGTATTCAAAGTGTGACATTCATGACTCAAGAAAAGTTTTATTGACGACTGAAAAGATTTAAAGTGAAATACAATCAGCAAAAGGCCAAGAGCATGCATCAGCAGTTTTGTTATATGCTTGCTTGTTATTATAATCGAACAATGCAAGTAGATATCATTGGCACACTTTTACAATTACAATACAATACACAAGCGCTTAGAACATAGTTTTATTTTAATTACGATTACAATAAACAAAAAATGTGGTTTCAAGGCATACTGCTTTGATAACGAACGTATGGGACGGTTATTGATTAAACATTCAGGGATCATTTGCAAACGGATAAATTGAAACAATAGATTTAATAGTATAATCCGGGCCTTTTCATGGCGAGAGTGAATAAGCACTTACACGTCAGATAGTATCATCCTAGACAGCATCTCACTTAACATCAGATGCGATTGCCTTGTTCTGTATAAAAACAATATTTTTTTAAATGTCACTACCCAACGTCCGGGATAAATCGGCTGTTTTGAATGAAGCCGGCATTGGAGAACCGGAGCCCCGAGCATTATACAAATGTCATTCACACATTAACCAGTAACCGACTTCGCCGCAACTTTCCATGTTGACATTTTCTGTTACCACAAAGAAAGTTAATGTAAGGTGTAGATTTTTCTATTTGCTGCCAATATTGATCTATGCTTGCTTATGCATGCTACAGTACACAGTACCACCAACCGGAACATATTCATCATAGACATCTTAATTTCTAATGAAACCCCCATTGTTGGACATTGGTATTTCTCAAATAGCAATTTCCATTCGTTAATTAAATAAGAGAAAATCATATTGAGCAAGTCTTAAAATTGTCATTATTTTCAATAGAACAAATTATTATTTACAGCTCGATTGTGTTATTATACGAGACGAGTGTTAGAGAAAATTATTAAACGGATATAAATAATGGATGAAAATGAACGAATTACTTGATAGCTTTTAAATTTGGTAACGGTACCTTCACTGAAGATTCTTTACAAGAAATTAACAACAAAAGCTCCAAAATTATAAGTTTTATATAACACTTGGTACCTACTTATATAGCATAACTGGCTAGGAAAATGCTGTTAACTGCTTTAGAGAATCGCGAACCGCGAATCTTGATAGTCGCCAATATAGTGGAACCACGTGGAACTGTGCTCAATATCGTGATCAAGCCCCCTTCTGCATTAAATGATACATTCCCGAATTCGGGCTGCAATATTAAAATGCAAGAACACAGTCCCGTGGAACAAGTTCACAGCCGCGCGGCGAACTCGAGCGGCTAACAACAATGTAATGACCCGGACACGTATTTTCGAAGCACATTTTATTCGAATTCCAAGTCACATACGGATCTGCACAATTCACACACTAAAAACTATATTTATGTGATCTTTCTAAGAATCCCATAATGATATCAATTAGACGGACGTTTGGTGTAACTAATACTGCTAAACTGCTATATGCCAGAGGTCGCGGGTTCGATCCCCATACAATGCTTAGAAATATTTGTTTTTATTGATCTGGGTGATTTCTGTTACTGGGCATATTTAAAAAAAATCAAGTATATTATTATCAGTTGTCTAATACCCATATACGAGTACATAGTATTAAGCTTTTCTTATTTTGTGACATGATGGAGCAGTATAAAATGTGCGAGTTTATTTATAAAATTACACGGAAATGTCAACTATTTAATAACAATTTAAAAAATTTAGTTAAAAAATCTGAAATGTCAAATCAATTTAATATTATACGAACAGACTGTGATAGTCGTAGTGACGAATACGTATAGATGATAGTGGGTTAAATGCATATATGGTAGGTACTACAGAACTTCTTAATATACAAAAAGTGGCAAAGTGCGATCGGACTCACGCACTAAGGGTTACACGTGTGGACCGTGGTCCGTGTCCCATACTATGTAGGATTTCCCACACTGGATGTGTTATGCGGTTAGATCACGTGAACGCATCCCGCATCATGTTAAACTTGTCGATCAGGGCAATACGAGTAGGTCAGCAGTCCGGTCTTCTTAACAAACATGAGGTTTCAATTCTTTGCTTTCATACATATTGTCCGTTTACAATCGAAAGATCCTTTAAGGTTCCTTTTCTCTTTTTGAGGTGCGGACGGAACCCTTTTAATGAATATATGCATTCAAATAACTTTTGACACCTTGCAGCAGTTCTTAAAGATCATACGGCAGGACTTTGCCATTACCCAATTGCTAACCAACCATGGTTACCACAAGGCATACCTAAACCGTTTCCATATCGTCGCAGATGACCGCTGTCCCTGCGACGACCAAACCCCGCAAACCTGGGAACACCTACTTACTCAGTGCCCTAGATTCACCACACAAAGATTCGCACACGAAACTACTTCCCGCTTGTTAAGAATTAACCCCTATAATCTCGAAGAAATTACCAGTAAAGAAGACACAACAAAAAGCTTTAAAGTCTACGTACCATACATTGTTAGCAGTCTAAAAGATTTTAATTAAACTTAAACAATCATACACTTATAACATCAATCACTGCCTTGCAATTGGAGTACTCCACTAGCTTCAATTGCAAGTGCATTCCAATAGCACTTACAAAAAAAAAAAATATTATTACCTAATAGTTTTATAATAATATCACATGTTTTAGTACTACCAATTTTCGATATTAATTAGTAAATAACCAGTTTTGCTTCATATGAGATTAGGAGGAAATGTCCGGTCTTTCCTTAATAAAAGTCACCGAAATATACGTTTTACATTCATTTAAACAAAATACGTGAAATTGAGAATACTTATTTAGTTAAAATTTTACTTATTTAATCCTTCAAGCTCCGCGAATCTAGACACAATAGATAATCAATTGTTATGACATTAATTAATGCCGTCTGGGACTCAATCGGTTAAAGAATTATTTCGAATCGAATGCTTCAAAAATGCGACCCCAGGATGCGCTACGTCAGCGACGTGTGACCTTTCCACACATTCGCTCCCGAACACAATCACATCGCATTGTTAAATTTTCACTGCCGCGGTCGTTGCAGCATCGCGACTCAAATACATCGCCGTTAAGGCATGTTTTGCAATAATCTTGGCGTATTGTCAAATGTCTAAACTTATGTTACCTACCCTTGGAAAAATCTTTAAAAGAAAAACGAGTGTGAACCAATCAGGTCCTTGCAAATATACTTTCATTCCCCTCAACATGGAAGTGCTATGACTAGGTAACTGTAATCACAAAGATCTGACAACTAAAAAACAACGTAGGTAGGTAGTAATTTTATAAACTACCCCGAACGCAAAAGCGCATACTTTATCTTTATACTTGAATCTTTTTTTTTAAATATTTTTTCATTAGTTTCTGTCCTAGTATCTAATTGCTTTTTAATTAATAAGTCTCGACTGCACACTGAGAACAATATACTAATTAAAAAATTTACTAATCATACAGTGGTATACAGGGTGTCCCGTAATGTAACGTCAAGCCGGAACTGGGTGTTGAGGCAAGTTATGCTGGTTATCAGAAAAATATAAAAAAAAATCTATGTGGCATTTTGTCAAAATAATAGGCATTTAAAAAAAAACAAAAAATTCTACTCCCGGTGACGGTCTTTTTACTCGTGTTGCCACAAATCTTCACTTTTTCCAAATTTTTTTTTTGTTATGTAACCCTGAATAATACTTCTCTAAATTGTTATCAAAATTACAAAACCAGCTGCTCCAGCTTGGATGAAAAAAATACATCATTCCCAAAAAAATTTTCAAAATAAAAATTTTGCTGAGTTTAAACTGACTGTACTGAAAAAAAATTGTACTACGCGAGTGTGGCAAGTGACGTCATAATTTGGCGCATTTAGTAAGGATTCCAAAATGGTATAACACTTGGTAAATTCTTGCTGTAATTGTCGACAATTTTTGGTTTTTTGGAAATAATCCCGTTTTTAACTTTATCTACCTTGGTTAAAAATTATTATTCTAATGTGTCCAAAATTCAAGTTTCTGGCTTAAATGAGGTGGAGAAGCCATTTTAAAAGGTATGAGCGGGACGGAGAGGGCCATCTTACCAAGCAGGGATGTTATGGATATCCGTAACCGTAACCGAAACTATCGGATATCCGAAATAAAAAAATATCCATAACCGTAACCGAAACTGATTCAAAAGTTACGGATAGTTTCGGATAAAGGCGGAGTCTAAGGGTACAATTATTCCAAACTGCAAAACTCTATGAAATCTGCAGTATACACGCCGCAGCTGCAATGCCGCGCTGCCGATTTCATAGAGTTTTGCAGTTTGCGGTCTGCGGCCCGTCTTGGAATTGTACCTTAAATCTTAATATTTGTTACCAACTTGTCTGGCATTCCCTGGCACCATCTAATATGCCAGCCTGTTTTACCTTTATCATACATAGGTGTCGTCTTAGTTGGTACATAAAGTAGCTATGTGGGTCACGCAGCAACTTGCTATTTGAATTATACCTACATTTTTGAAATAGGTACTAATAATTCCGTAACCGAAATTATCCGAAAGTTTCGGATAATCTGAAATGATTTCATATCCGTGACCGTAACCGAAACCGGTATAATATTATTCTAATATCCGTAACCGTATCCATAACCGAAACTTCATATCCTTATTATCCCTGTTACCAAGTACAAGTGCAGGCAGAGCAGGTAGTAACGGCGCGCACGCACGGGTGACTTTTGTCACAGTAGGTCAACTACTAATTACTGTCATGGTGACAAAAGTTTCTGTGACTGACTGTACGGTAGTCAGTCACAGAAACTTGAATTTTGGGCACATTAGAATAATAATTTTTAACCAAGGTAGATAAAGTTAAAAACGGGATTATTTCCAAAAAACCAAAAATTGTCGACAATTACAGCAAGAATTTACCAAGTGTTATACCATTTTGGAATCCTTACTAAATGCGCCAAATTATGACGTCACATGCCACACTTGCGTAGTACATTTTTTTTTTCAGTACAGTCAGTTTAAACTAGGCAAAATTTTTATTTTGAATTTTTTTTTGGGAATAATGTATTTTTTTTATCCAAGCTGGAGCAGCTGGTTTTGTAATTTTGATAACAATTTAGAGAAGCATTATTCAGGGCTACATAACAAAAAAAAAATTTGGAAAAAGTGAAGATTTGTGGCAACACGAGTAAAAAGACCGTCACCTGGAGTAGAAATTTTTGATTTTTTTTAAATGCCCATTATTTTGAAAATATGCCACATAGATTTTTTTTTATATTTTTCTGATAACCAGCATAACTTGCCTCAACACCCAGTTCCGGCTTGACGTTGCATTACGGGACACCCTGTATATCTTGCACCCTTACTGACTACCTAGTTATTAAAGTTTGATTAATGATGCAAATAATACAAACATGCGGTTCTAATTTTAATCTCTTGCTCAAGTATACAAACGTGGCTAATGGTGCTCACAATAGAAGGTTGAAGGCCTGTGGTATTATGAAATGTTACGAAATTACTTAAAATTCAACTATTAATCAAATTTATATCTCGCGCTTTGTAAATATTAGTATAATATTACAAAGTCAACAAGCCTGTGACAAGATTTGTACATTAAAATTAACACGCGTAGGTGGATCTTCATTTGCTGAAAAACATCAAATATGTAGGTAGCGAGCACACGATGATCACATTATAGTAAATATTACAAAAATTCGATCACATTTTTCTGCAGCAGTTAGTGACAAGTTGTTGTAGAGCGTATGACGTAAAGCTTTTTAAAAGCCAACTTAATGTGAATAAATAAATAAATGTTTATAACTTAGTAACTCAGTTTTAAGTATGCATTTATTAATATTCATCCTTTTATCATTTATTTGAAACATCTCTTTTAAAAGCATACCTATAAGAATCCAAAATAATTGAAAGTTAGTAGTCTACCTACCACTATTCACGAGTAGGTACATGCACGTGCTGATCACATTAGGTAAAATTTTTCCTGGCGGAACTCGAAGCCACAGCCACAGCAGTCGTTTCAAAAGTCCGGTATAAAAACCACTAAAACGTCAGAATTAATGGCCAATGATATAAACACAGATCCTACCGGAGTTTCTAATGGGTTTTTCTTTCAGGATCTAAGTTAGTAACATTTTCAAGTTTTCCTGTATCACTCTTAATTATTGAATCAGTAAAGTTAACGACTCATTTCTATTTTCTTATTGCTTATTTATAATGGAAAATCACAAATAACTTAGACTCTACATTTGAGGAATTGATATTTAATTAATGACAGCTTAATTGATTAATTATATGAAGCTTTATGCGCCTCTTTTCGGAAAATGGTTGTCAAGTAAGTGTGTCCAAATGAAAACAATAGATACATAAAAGACATTATGTATTCTTATCTGCAGCTACAATGTGACAATCAAATTGCAAGCATGAAATCACCATAATAATATAAAATTGTTAACGCTATGATCAATTAACGTTTCCCTAACAAAACAGTTAAACACAAATCCTTATTAGTCAATAATTCGTGTTATTATCATTGTTACACTGAGTTATATTGATGATAGCTATTATTAAATTAAAGTCAGTGAACGATGTAGAGTCAGTTTTGACAGGCGGATGCGATGTGACTGATGCGATGAGTTAATCATTCTGTTGAAGTACTGACGATAGTTCATCAGGCTTATACATTTATGATGAAAAATCGCTCCTATTCCAACTATATAAGATGGCACATTGGTTATACTTGATGTGCAGTGCTCTGTGCTTGTGATCGTGTGGCCGGGTTAATATCCCACTCACCTCACCTCGTGGTGACAGAGGACAAGCAAAGGTTTTGTTTTTTGCAAAACCATTGGGCTTGAGCAACGTACGTTTTAGTTGCCCAAGCACAAAGAACTTTATGCGGTTGATTTAATAGCAATAAAAAGAGATATATGAGGTTAATCAAACAGAGACTTCCAAAGAATTTGTCTGTTTTTTTAATGAAAATATTCCAAAGTCACACGTAACAATATATAATTTTGAAACATCGACGTCATTTTTATTACAAATCGAAAGAAGATTCGGCCTCGAGTTCCGATATGATTCACTAGCCTCGACCAAAGGTGTAGACTCTATTCTGAGCATTTAGGAAGTGTTAAAGATTCCTGTTAAGTGAGTGAGTTGCTCATTGTGCTTTTATTTCGCAAAGCGTTTGTACTTGGTGCGTCCAGATGCAAATCAGCCGTGAGCTCGGCCTTAGCGCGACCTCGCTGCGTCACACACTCTAACAAACAAACGAGACGAAAACACGGCGATTGAGGAAGAGGAAACACCACAGCTTCTAGTTTACGCTCTAATATGTTGCGAAGACCAAAATAACTGAGATATGTCACATCTTTATTCATTACTTTATTCCGATTCATGCTTAAGTTTATTGTTAATTGATCGACGATTCTAGAGTTGTAAATAAATTTGAATAATATTATAGTAACATATAACAGAAGTGTTCTGATAATTCTATTTTAGGTCAATATACAAAAGCTAGAAGCATCTATGCACATCCATGTATTCCTACCTATCCCCTTTCAAAAGTCTATGATCCACCGCTGTATACATAATACTTACAAATATCAATTTTTTAACAAGCTTGTCTCGTCAATGCCTTACTCTTTTCATTAAAGTTTAATCAGATAAACAAACAAGAGCATCACCCGATGATTAAGTACACGATGGCACATCAAGCTTAACACTATGACATCTAAAGTAGTTCAAATAGGTGCTACTTTTAAACATAAATGTAAAGTCTATGTGCTTTCAAATGTACACGTTGATGCTCCACGCAGCGCGTTGCACAACGACGCGTGCGCAGCTCGCTCCTATATCACGCACCGCTCCTAATTGCCTGCCCATTAGGTCCGGTCGGCTCGGCGATGATAAATGGATTACGGTTGCCCAACCTATACAAAGTTAGAGAAAACTATGTGGAGACTGTGTATCCTTCGGACGCTCGATTTGGGAAGCTCTTCACTTTGTTTATGGAGATTAGTGTTTGCACACTGATTTGAGAGACAAGTGCTACTCTTTGTACACACATCCATGTGCTTACATTCAGAGAGGCATAGAGTGTTGATTCACTTACATACCTACATACATAGGCTACATGATAAGATATCGCGATTTCCCAGCTTGTCTTTGAATTCCACGATAGACTTTAAGAAGCGTTAAGAAGTCTCTTATTCAGATGGTACTTAAATAATTTGGAAGACCCCTTTTTCATAAAAAGGAAGTCAAATGTCTGTCGTTCGTACCACAGTTGACTACAAGGCATGCTATATTGCTATAGCTTTGACTTTCTTGTCTTTTCAAATCAAACATTGTACCTATTGTTTGATAGATACAATAGATCCTGAACTTGTTTCGTTTTATTTGATGACACGCTAGATGAAACAAATTGATACATACTTTCTCTGTGCTCGATAAGGAAGTAATATTTTGTAGTCCTACATTCGCGTTATGATAAGGCACAAATAGAATTAGAACTGATTTACAAAAAGTTAATGTTTGTGCTTGATAATTATTCTTCAATAATGATACCAGAAATCTTCTGAATGCCTGACGAGCAGATGAACAATTTTACGACATATTTTAAAATTAGAATTCACCTGAGCTGCCTATGCATGAAATTCCCTTAACAAACGAGTAGAGCTGCAGGCAGAGCATAGTCATACCTAAATAAAAACCGTCTGCCGACGTGTGCAATTCATATCTGATAATGTTCATGATTCCAGCAGCAATTAGCCATTAACAAAAGAAGCAATCGCAGTCATTCATAAGTCTGTAGGTGCTAAGAGATTGTCCGAGGAGATTGCCTTTTTCTCACGTTCATTTGGATGTAACCTCTTAATGTCGAAACAGTGGTTGTCCCGTACAAAAAGATAAAATAACATTTGTAACAAGCCCAATTTTTATTAACGTAGTAGTAGTAATTCAAGTTAACAATAGCTAGAGTACTCTTCGTGCCACCTTTACAAAAAACCATGATCACGTACACACGGTCATTAATTATATAAGCTTAAGCAAAGTTCCTTTTCCGCCCACATAAAGAAAACTCCACGCCAACGGACTCCTAATACAAATTAACTGCAATTAATAATACCACAAGCGCGGATTAATTAAGCACCCGAGACATTATCTGTTTAAGCAGACGGAATTCTCTTAATTCTACCGACCTATCTACCTTACATATCTCATTACAGGACCTTGGCTCGAATACCGAGTGCCCGTTGTTTTTTATGCAGTGCTGTCATTTGAGAAGGTTGAACTCGGGCACGACTCAATGCAAACTTGTTACTTGTTACGCCGCCATCCGGGCGCAACGCGTCGCGTCGGCCACTCACTTGAAAAATGACCGCCTGCAAACGATACATTTCTGTCTGCCCAGATGCTCTATGAAAAAGATATATGACTTTTTTGTTATTAATGACCTAAGCTAGCCAACACATCAGTCAGGTCAGCATAATTGACCAAACTAATGGACCCAGAAGGTAATTGAACTACCTATTGCTCCGTCTAATATATAATGATTGGCATATTCGTGTCATGTAACTATACCACCTTTTGGAGATAATAATATCCCCTTGGCAAACCAGAGTCAAAACTCTGCAGTACCTAAATTGTCACGCAGAATACTTAAGTGTTGCAAAACTTTTGCAATAAATATGTTATTAGAGCCAAGTGTACCTAAGTGAATGTCAGATACTAGCTGTGCAAGAGGAAATGCATTTTGAAATCGCATTTTAAAATGAACAATAAAAATACTTCACGTACTCGTTACCTCACTTCCGAATGCATTGTTTCGATACAGAGTGAATTACGTGCATTGAAGGTCAAGTTCCCAAAAGGTAGGTCGGTTCGGACCCAACACATGAGAGCTTATGTAACTCGCTGCTCGGTCCAGCTGCAGTCGATGTCTAGAGTCTGTTACAAGCGTTATAATAATAAGCAGATATATTTAATTTTTAGTTGAATATTCACAGTGCATTCAGATTTCTTAATTTCGGACTGTATTTTCGAATCAGACGTCCTTGGTACTTATCTATAGATCGCATCTCCGACTACATTGCTTTCATATCAACATTAAAACAAAAAATCTAAGTTTTTGTACGTGGCTGTCTAATAACTTGACTAAGTATAATATAATAGATACCTTCAAAACCTTTGAAATACGCGGCGAGTAGGTTGTAATTTGTGAAGTAATAAGCATTCGAGCGACACTACTCATTACAATGTATAGGAACCCTATAATTTCTAACTTGAGAGCCAATAGGGATGTTTCCTGGGTCAAAAAGCAAGAGTTTTAATTAGTCCGTCAGTTAACTTATCAAAAAATACTCTACACGTATTTTTCACTTTTTCAAACTAATGAAAATTTAAAGAGATAAAGCCCGCCAAAGTTCATAAGAAGAGGCCCGTGACGTCAATGCTTGCATAAAAGTGCCGCACGTTGTGACGTTGTGCGGAACTTCAACGCACCATAACTATGTAATTATTTGTTAGATTGACAAATAAAAATATATGTGTCCAATATTTTTTGATATTAAACATGATGGACTAAAAAATTTTTTTTAGGAAACTAGCCTATTGGACTAACTTGAGACTCAATTGGTCTATAAACATTACAGGCAGATCATAGAACGTAGATGATGACGTTAAAACGTTTCATTGAGCTGGCTTAAAGGTCGTCGCCCATTCTCTTTCAGAACTATGCGGAAGAGTGCATTGATTAACGTTATTTTAATAATGAGTTTTAAATGTTACACTTATATTAAGTACACTTGTTCCGCCCGAGGCTTCGCCTACACTCGTCTAGAGTTCTAAAATAATTTCTTACCAAGAACTTAAAAGAAATTTCCTCATCCCTTACACGGAGAGCTATCATTCATTTCAGTCATATGTATTTTCCCATATTTTGGTGAAAAATACATAAGTAGGTAGTTGCCTAAAGTGAATACTAGTAAACCCTATATCGCTGTAATAGTTTTTGCTTTGAGATTAGAATTCTTAAAGCCATTTTTTTTTCTTTTGTTACATACACATAGATATTTAATGCTCTAGTTAGGCTTTGAAGCCTGTTGGTCTTTGAGAATGTAATAGCCGGTAAATATACATCGTGGTTCGCTTATGCATAATTCCAAGGAGATAAGCAGTGGACGTCATTTGGCTGAAACAACAACAACAACAACAAGCTGTTGTTATTTTAAACAATTGTTCACAAACACACAGTTCCACTGATTCATGTAGTTTCTGTTCTCCCAAGGTGAATATTGGGTTTTAAGGTATTAATTTGTTTCGCCCTCGCCAGCGATGAGGCCGCCACAGTGCGCTAACCGCAGCTGGTGAATATTGTTCACAAGGACAAGTCCGCGATAATCTGTGGATTACGATGTTTTGTACGAGCCAAGCAATTAGCGTTCGTCCGAAGGTTCGCGGGCGTGAACAATAACTCCGTTTTAATAGGCCTCACGATCAGTTTAAAAGATCACGTCGAAAACTCAGACCGTCTGAGCACTACATTGTTTCACAAACCACGTTTCTTGTGCAACCATAACAAAACAAATTGTCATACTCCACGGTTCTGAGGAACTTACAAAAAAAATATTTTGACATCGTCCCTAAGCAATTTGCGCAACGAAAACCTATTTGCCTACCAATTAACGGCTTTGTATTGGAAATCAGCTGCGGATTGGATGTATGGATTATAACTTTATTTAGATAGCTCTCGAGAATCTTCAACAAATGGTAACCTTTGTACGGTATGGGTTTCACAACTGAATAAATTATCTAAATAATAAAACTATGGACTAATGCTTGTCATACACCATGTTTAATATTCAAAGCAGCACAACGGTCTCAATGTAGATCAATAATCTCAAGAGGTCAAGAGAGCTAAGAGCCACTCGTAATGTAATAAGGTCGGTCGGTGTCTTGCCATTCAAAGTTTTCGTTTAGTTTTTTGGTCTGCAAATTAAATAAGCCTAGACGAGAATCAAGTCAAATTGAGCCACTCGACATTGACCCAGACAAAGAGCACCCGGTGAGCTTGTGTGAGTTTCTGTATCATGACTTCATGACTTTTTAAGCTTGGAATTGCCTAAGTCCTAAAGCTTTAAAGACGCACGTTGTCAATGTGCACAATAAGAGCAAGCAAGGGAAACAAGATTATAAGAATACACCATACGGAGATATAAAATTATAAAGCATGTTTGAAATCGAAATTACCAAATTTGCACCATCATGACCAGAATGTGCATCATGTACTTAACCATAGTTGACTATCGGAAACTTTGATTAGTAGCTTCTGCCAAAAGCATGTTGCAATCGCAATAAACGTCAATAGGAGGCTTACACACACGCCCTACCAAATTGGCGTGCGTTGGCCCTTAGCCAGAGCAAGGCAGTGTCCTCGCGGTGCCCTCGACTTCGAACGGCCGTGACTCCGTGCTCCGGGCCCATCTTCGTAGGCCGATCATTACCTTTAATGTGGTGCACATTTTCCTGCGTCCGGAATGTGAATCATGATTGATGATTATCAGTTTAAAAATAAGTTGTTGTACTAAAAATTGTCCAGCAGTGGACGTCATTTGGCTGAAACGAACGAACGAACTAAAAATATAGATGGAAAACCTTGAAATTCAATGTCTATTGTGGTTTCGATCTCTCGACATCCATATTCAAAAGAGTCTAATAAATACTAATATCATAAGTATTTTTTCTAAAATGTTGATTGTAATCAATCAATCGAATTTCATAAAAGGGCTACAAAAGGAGTAATCCGTAAATCAAAACATAAAAACATTGGTAGGTAGAGTCAATAATATAGAATCTCCTATTTCAACATAGACTTTACATCTAGTTAATCAACAAACTTTAATCTAACACCTATGTTGAGTGAAACAAACAGAAGCTAGTTTGACACTGGTTTATTTTCTCTTAATAATTATGTAAATCTATGGTAAATCTATGGTACAAAAAAGTATGTAAAAGGCTTATAAAATAGGTGGTCGTGAACAACCTACTTAAATGGGAAACCTTGTTCTTGGGGACTGCAGTTACTTGCAGAAAAATATAATCGCATTTTAATGAATGTCCTGACACGAAATATATATTTTCTAGCCAGACAATCATTAAAATGTAATTATCCTTGTATTCAATACATTCAGAAAGCATGCTGGTACTAAATCATCTCTGTGAAAACGTATATCAATCTGTCTAAAATTTTATGATCAAATAATGTTTGTTCGCAGATAAAATATATTGGCATTATAAAAGCATTCCTAATAAAATATACGATCATAAAATATCCCCATAAAATCTATCTCTAGGAAAAGGACGTTCAGTTTTTCCAGAATTTAAGAATTCAAAAACCTTCGTAATTCAAGCAATATTTGATTAAAAATTACCATTCTAGAGCTTTGAGCTTTATAACACCTAGGTAGCTATTAACTTTATTTTATACGCTGTTTAATTCATAACTGAAAACCAATATATAACTTATCATAACGTTCATTTTCGCTTTATTATTACTTTTACTAATATGGGTAACTAAATACAATATTTTCTGAATCAACATCAAGAAATCGATCGGTCGATTGGCCAGTTTATAGAAGTGCATGCAGTAGGTACATGACCGGCAAGAAACGAGTCTATAATTAAAAAGAAAAAATAAACGTGAAGATCCTCCGGCACTCACCAGATGCCCAAGGTCAGCCAGCAGCCTGCAGCCTGCGACCTTCCCCTGAGCTCAATGACCTTTTACTTCCGGGGGCAACCTTACCTGACGCCCAATGAAACATTAACTGATCTCTAGATTAACCAAAACTTGTAAGACAACTCGCACAATAATATTTTTTGTTGGGTTGGGCTGATGTTACCGGAACTCTACATTAAGTATACCTTTTTAACAGCATAATTATGTATAATGTAGAGGTTCCATTTAAGTTATATGTATGTACTTGCATTTTCAATGATATTAGCAATGAAAAATGTATGACTCATTTTAAATATACGAGATCCAAGTTTAATATAAGGTCAGAGTATAAATACGAGTACTACATGTAAGTCATATGTGTGATTGTGTGTTTATTATTGGGTTCTTTTTATATCGTTGGTTTGTCCAATTCAAAACGTTTGTTGTGTTAAGTCTTCTTCAGCATCTGAAAAATATCATTTTGTAATATCACAATGTAGGGTAATTCCAGGATACATGCCCCAGTGGGATAGGTGCCGCGATTTTAAGTACACTATGTTACAAGCAACTTAACCTAAAGTTATAGTACGTATAATAGAAAGGGACCTCCCCGTACCACTTTTCGCCTCGCAAACCATCAAAGAGTGCGTTCGTTTAGCCAGTGAGAGCAAAAATCTTCCGCGGCCAGACCTTAGCGAGCGTCGAAATAATATTGGTAAGTATCTTTTAATGGATAATTTTTTTGTCAGCTGTAAAATTAAGCAGATTTTTATATAATTTGATAGACTATCTTATAAATTACACGGGATAGCTATGTTTCATTTGATTTTTAGTATTATTATATTTTTTATTAAAAAAGGCACCTATCCTGTACTAAAAGGATAGTTGCCTAATTTTTTTTGGGTCTAGATGCCCTTAGGGCCATGTCCCATGCACCTAGGGGCATCTATCCTAACCTGCTCTTTTTGTCACTTGTAGCAAGTAAGAAGAAAAAAAGAATGTAGTACGGCTAACCTTAGGAAAGTAATAAAATAACCCTTCTGATCGAATTACCTTTTTACCCGACTGCGCTAGAAGGAGGGTTATGTTTTTCGGGTGGATGTACTTTGTATTATTTGTAATAAAAATATTAAATTTCATTTTTAATTCATTCAATAACAAACAATCTTAAATAATAATACTTGGCTTGTTTGATTTCAAAATGCATTTGATCCTTAGAATTCAAAAACTGTGTTAACGAGTCATCTATCCCTACATCAGGCATCTATCCTTTGAAGCAATTATACAGTGAGTCTTCTATCCCCCACATTAGGCGTCTATCCCACTTTTTAGAGGTCAATTAAAATGGTATTTACTCAGAATCGGTATAACATAAACTAAAATAATTATAGTAATATCATAGACGAAAGACCAAAGTTTACAGATACTAAGGTCAAATTGTTGATAAAAACTTACTGAATTACAGAGCTGTTTCAAAAAGTGGGGCATCTATCCTGGACTTACCCTATGCAAAGCTTTATAAACAGATAAGGCAATGCAATAGCGATAATGAAGCTTACGACAGCATAAGTATACCTTATGTCATGCATTTCAAAAATTACTACAGTTGAAAGATATTAACTTGTCGAAAACGACCCGTGCTCTGCAATCCTAGCACCGGAAGCGGAACAAAATGCTAACTACCTAGTAAAATAATATTTTGAACAACATGTCTGATTTATTAGACCATGTTGCGAGCAGCTGTGTTGCAAGCCTTCGAGTTGTCAAGAGATAATTATTTTTGCAAACCACAATTTGCCACTCGTACGAGGTTCTTTATGTACTATTAATACACGTTGAGTTATAGCGGCAATAAAGCTCGATATTTAAAGTGGTGACGCACCTTTCTCAGTAAAAGCAATAAAGTTTTTAAATAATTCTACTTCATACTTAATTATCTTCACTGTCGCTAAGGTAAAAAGGAGCCATCAATTAACTTCAATATTGACGTGTTTTTGCCCATTCTATACTATAAAGATATAGTCCTATGAAGGTACAGTCAGTACCTATGTCAGACAATAAAAGTGTTACTTTGTTCTATAAAATCAAATTAGTAAATATGGTATCGTAAAAATCTGACCAGTTAACATTATAGTCATAGAAATTATCACACAAAATCATTATTTTAGTCTAATCAATTAAGTTACATTTATAAATAGATTACTTATAAGATTTATATGGAATCTATTTTTAAATGTTAGTTATTTAAATGCTACATTTATCTGTAGACCGTGTCCTCGGTCCGTTTTGTGACTTTTGATTTACAAAGCGACGATCGCTTCCGCGCCGTCTGTTAATGTGGTTGTGTGACATAACTGCAGTCGTCTTCCAATTCAGCTGTAGCCTATAATGAACCATTACTTGCACGGAACAGTATCGTTCTTGTAGCTTCTAACTTTGATCCACACGACTCTACAAACTTGTTTTTTTTTTAATCGTTATTAGCGTCTCCGCACTTTAATATAAATTTTAATCAAGTCGAGCTCATTTTATATTAGATCCATATTTCAGCTTTATGTAATAAACGAGTATGTACTTCTTTAAATTAGTTTCATAATATATTTCTCGTAGAAAATTTACATCCATATTATTCTAACTACTTATGTCAATACATATTTATAGCTTCATAAACTATGAAATCAATGAATTAAACGATTCAATTACCGGCTATAATTAAAACATACGGCCTCAGAGTGGTGTGCAGTATGTTCAAGTAATAAGCATAATTACGACCAGTTCACCTTTATAAAGGTTTCAAAGTAGTAAATAAAACACCCGATATACTCTTGAGCTTATTGTATCCGGATTAAAGTTACGGCAGCAAAACAAGGTGTAAATAAGTACAAAGTAGCCTCGAATGAAATTCCCGAGTTCAATCGTTCTTCCGGTTGCCTACAGATAAATTACAGATACCCACTCGGTGTTCACCGCGCCACTTCCGATACAGTCTCCGATATATTTCAAGATCTTTTGACCGTGATTACATAAAGGTCAATAACTATTTATTACAATGTACCTCATACTGATTACGCTCACAAATTATGTTTTGAAAACAGTTGCGTTAGAGGTGCTCTACCTGAGTGTCGTGTCTATAAGTGCTGAGATATTTTGGTACTGTATTAATTACTTACAGTGACTAGGTATATCTACCAAATTGTATTGTTATTTATTCAATGAAGTGATGATTTAACCACATTATCTGTGTCGTCGTTTCAGCCGAAAGACGTCCACTGCTGGACAAAGGCCTCCCCCAAGGATTTCCACAAAGACCGGTCCTGCGCCGCTTGCATCCAGGTACTTCCCGCGACCTTCACCAGATCGTCGGTCCACCTAGTGGGAGGCCTGCCCACGCTACGTCTTCCAGCTCGTGGTCGCCACTCAAGAACTTTTCTGCCCCAGCGGCCATCAGCTCTTCGAGCTATGTGCCCCGCCCACTGCCACTTGATTTTAGCGATTCTGCGGGCTATGTCAGTCACTCTGGTTCTCCTACGGATCTCCTCATTTCTGATTCGATCACGCAGGGAAACTCCGAGCATAGCACGCTCCATCGCTCTTTGGGTGACCTTGAGCCTTCTTATGAGGCCCATAGTAAGCGACCACGTCTCAGAGCCATACACCATCACTGGCAACACACACTGGTCAAATACTTTTGACTTGAGACACTGCGGTATTTCGGACGCGAGAATTTCGCGAAGCTTCCCGAACGCTGCCCAGCCGAGTTGGATTCGACGATTAACCTCTTTCTCGAAGTTGGACCTACCTAACTGGACTGTTTGTCCCAGGTATACATAATTGTCAACAACTTCGAGTGTAGTGTCTCCAACCTTCAGAGGAGTGGGTACAACACGGGCATTTGACATAATTTTTGTCTTGTCCATGTTCATTTTAAGACCCACTTGTTGAGAGGCTCTACTGAGGCCATCGAGCATTGTGTTTAGGTCCTCCACGGTCTCAGCCATGACTACGATATCGTCCGCGAAACGAAGGTGGGTGATATACTCGCCGTTGATATTTATGCCGAATCCGCTCCAGTCCAGAAGCTTGAAAACATCTTCCAGGGCGGTGGTGAACAGTTTCGGAGATATGACATCTCCCTGTCTCACCCCTCGCTGCAACTGGATAGGTTTCGAGTTCTGATCCTGGAGGCGGACCGACATTGTGGCGTTTTCGTACAAGCCCTTCAGCGCTTCGATGTATCTATAGTCAATTTGGCACCGTTAGAGAGACTGTAGCACTGCCCAGGTCTCGATCGAGTCGAAGGCTTTTTCATAGTCCACAAACGCCAGACAAAGTGGCTGATTATACTCCTCGGTCTTCTGTATAATCTGCCGTAGCGTATGTATGTGGTCTATGGTACTAAAGCCTTTTCGGAAACCGGCTTGTTCGGGAGGCTGGAAGTCGTCGAGCCTGCGAGCGAGACGATTTGTAATGACTCTCGAAAACAGCTTGTAGACATGGCTCAGAAGTGAGATGGGTCTATAATTTTTCAACAAGGTTTTGTCGCCTTTTTTGAAAAAAAGTATCACCACACTTCTGTGCCATGCCGTAGGCGTTTTTCCCTCAAGTATGACGGAATCGAACAGCCTCTGAAGAGCCTTTAGTACCGGCGTTCCGCCTGCTTTCAGAAGCTCAGCCGTGATTCCATCATCACCCGGTGCCTTGTTGTTTTTCAGCTGTTTGAGAGCCATTCCAATCTCGTACAGGCTGACGTCCGGGATATCTTCGGTGTAGTGTCGGGTCAGTCTAGCTCTTGGGTCTTCGGCTAGATTTGTGACAGGTGTACGTACACTCGTGTATAATTGTCCGTAGAACTTCTCAACCTCTTCCAATAACTCAGGCCCCGACGTGCCGTGTGGGGACGGCCATAAAGAATACTCTTCCCCACCGCCAACAGGAGGCGTGTCGTAAGAGGCGACAAAATCCCTGCAGCACCGGACGGGCAGCAGCGTCTGCGTGCGAAAACTTATAAAAAACTGCGATCGCCAACCCGCCTGCCAAGCGTGGCGATTAAGGCAAATCCCCCCATGGAGAGGAACAAAAAAACACGGCCCCTAGTCCCCGGCGGCCCCACTATCCCGGGCCACGGTAGCGGTCACGGTAACGGTGGGGCGAGGGGTGCTAAGAATCACCGGGTACCGACAGGCTACCAACCCCGACGACCTCTGGCCCTGGCAACATTTAACACTCGCACGCTGCGGACTGACGTGAGGCTCGCCGAACTCGAGGAAGAACTGAGCAGGTTGCGGTGGGATATCGTAGGATTATGCGAAGTCCGAAGAGAGGGGGAGGACACCATAATCCTGAAATCCGGAAACCTGCTCTATTTCCGGGAGGGCGACCAGCAGTCCCAGGGTGGT
Source organism: Ostrinia nubilalis (assembly GCF_963855985.1). NCBI lineage: Eukaryota > Metazoa > Arthropoda > Insecta > Lepidoptera > Crambidae > Ostrinia > Ostrinia nubilalis. Next base: position 10,516,296 of record NC_087097.1, read on the forward strand.
GTCGGGTTTATCGTCCACAAGTCCCTTGTCAACAACGTGGTCCAGATCGAGAGTGTTTCGGCGAGGGTAGCGTACCTTATACTCAGAATCACCAAACGGTATTCGCTGAAGGTCATACAGGTATACGCACCGACCACGGAACACCCCGACGACGAAGTGGAGACTATGTATGAGGATATTTCCAAAGCCATACATAGCTCCCGGTCCCATTTTACCGTTGTGATGGGGGACTTCAACGCGAAGCTGGGTAGACGAAGCGATAATGAGCTGAAAGTGGGGCAGTTTGGGTATGGAGAGAGGAACGCACGTGGCCAACTGCTGGCTGGCTTTATGGAGAGGGAGGGCCTCTTTATGATGAACTCCTTCTTCAGGAAGCCAAAACAGCGAAAGTGGACATGGCTGCATCCCAATGGCGCTATAAAAAATGATATCGACTTCATCTTGTCGACGAAGAAGCATATATTCAATGATGTCTCTGTGATCAACTCGGTCAAAACAGGAAGCGATCACCGAATGGTAAGAGGCACATTGAATATCAGACCCAAGCTCGAGAGGCGTCGACTGATGAAGTCTACGCTCCGCCCAGCGCCCATCCAACTCCAAAACCCCGAAAGCTTTCAGCTCGAGTTGCAAAATCGTTTCGAATGCCTAGGAGACTGCGAAAATGTGGACGAATACAATGACAGGTTCGTGGAAATTGTCCAAACGACTGGGTCTAAGTTCTTTAAAACCCGTCGTCCAAAAGGAACCAAAAAGATCTCTGACCTCACCAATAAACTTATGGAAGAGAGACGAAACTTGGTTCTGCAGTCCTCTGAAGATGCTGCTCAGTATCGGCATCTTAACAGACAGATCTCCAAGTCTTTGACTCGCGATCTACGCCAATTTAATACAGATCGTATTAAAGAGGCGATTGAGCGTAACAAAGGCTCTTAAGTGTTCGCTAGGGATCTGTCTGTTGGCCAAAGTCAACTGACCAAGCTGAAGACCGAGGATGGCAGAGACATCTCGTCGGGGCCTGAGTTATTATCTGTGTATAATCAAATAAAATAGTCAAATGTTAAATTATAGGGACAATTTGTATGATAGTAATAACACTAATAATAAAGATGTGTTATTGTTTCTTGATAATATTCAATGAAAGGTGTCGGTACTACCATGTAGGTACTAGGTAAAAGATTATAATAAAGTCAACACACAAATATCGGTTCAACTAATTATAATAAAATAATAAAAACTTATTATTTCAGCAGTTTAAATTGGTCATTAATATACACTGAGCTTTGATGCCATTTATTTCCATATCTTCAAATCTTTATATATCATTTTTAGACGATCATTATAAAGTTTTTACAATGTTACATTAATATCTGAATGTCATGTCGCGTCATTTCTTTATAATTTGGCAAACTAATTTATAATTCCACTCTTCACACATCATAAATTCAGTTGTAATTGGACGTAAATTTGCTAACACCACTTCGTTTTCCTGCGGTTGAAACCATTGTGCAAATGCACAATCTCTTCAGCATCATGCGCATTATTAATTTAATAATTTAATTGCCAGTAGAGCGGAGTGCAACTACATCCGTTTCCCGAAGGCGACGCAGCTGCAGCGTTTCGCAATGCGCCTGCGCCTACGTCACGCGATCGGAGCTTTTTGCAACACTGAGCTAAACGTGATTCGGGTTTTCAATGCACAGTAAACAAAAATAATGTTGAAGACACGAATTTGCATTTAATAGCTTATGCAAACTGCTGATGAATTATAATTCCTCTTTTTAATTTGCAGACATTAGCACTCTACTTACTTCCTTCATTATTAATTCAATCAACTCTATTGAGTTTTTACATCCGATGTAGAAACTACCGAAACTAAATAAATACTCGAACTTCGCTATCGAATAATTTTTTCAACAACACCTAATTGGCGTTAGCTGAACGAGTATTGTATCAATAATCACGTCATCAAGAAAACATTGCGGATTGCAATCCATGTCAAGTACAGGCGAATTAGCATTTTAAACAGTAAACGATGCAGGTCGTGTATGTTTTGCACTCGTTTTGGCGTCATCTTGTTGAATGCGCGGGCGCAGCGAGCTCAATTACACACTCGCCTGCGCAGAACGCACGCACCGCTGACAAGCGGAACAAACCGTTTTAGACCATAATAGATGTCTTTATAATAATTACACAACGTTTACCCCTTTTGCAATTATGATACCGGCTAGCCCAGTACATAATTATGCGCGTTCCCTTTTGTAATTACATGACGATTATCATAAATGTGATGAAAAGATTTATCATTTAGTTCCTCTTTGTTGAGAAAATGCTAAAAATTATCATTACAAAGATACGAGTAAAAATGTCTAAAACCGGAAACCCGCAACTTGAACCTGACTGCTGAACAATATAAGCTACTAGCTTTCCGCCCGCGGCTTCGCGCGCGTGGACTGCATTATCTACATATTTTACGGAACCCTATTTTTTCCAAAATAAAATTTAGCCTATGTTACTCGTGGATAATGTAGCTTTCGAATGGTGAAAGAATTTTTAAAAACGGTCCAGTAGTTTTTGAGCCTATTCATTACAACCAACCAAACAAACAAACAAAGTTTTCCTCTTTATAATATTAGTGTAGATTTGAAGAGGCCCGCATGCATCCAAAAATACATAAATTTAAATTGCTTTTCCCTTGTTCCAGGCTGGGTGAGCGATGAAGGGGTGGTTCGACGCGTTCCGCGAGGAAGGCGGGCCGACCCTGTACGCTTACCACAACCGGACGGCAGTCGCGGCGGACGTGCCCGCGCTCGCGCTGCTGCTGGCTGCGCTCACGCTCTACCTCGCCTTCCTCGCCATCTTCCCCGGCATCAGGAAAGAGGTAACGTACTAGATGTAGTACGGAATATGACCTATCCAAGCACTGTCACTCCGCTTACCACGACCGGACGGCAGTCGCGGCGGACGTGCCCGCGCTCGCGCTGCTGCTGGCTGCGCTCACGCTCTACCTCGCCTTCCTCGCCATCTTCCCCGGCATCAGGAAAGAGGTAACGTACTAGATGTAGTACGGAATATGACCTATCCAAGCACTGTCACTCCGCTTACCACGACCGGACGGCAGTCGCGGCGGACGTGCCCGCGCTCGCGCTGCTGCTGGCTGCGCTCACGCTCTACCTCGCCTTCCTCGCCATCTTCCCCGGCATCAGGAAAGAGGTACAGTACCAGACGTAGTACGTTACTACATTGACCTATCCGAGCACTGTCACTCCGCTTACCACGACCGGACGGCAGTCGCGGCGGACGTGCCCGCTTTCGCGCTTCTGCTAGCCGCTGACGCTCTACCTCGCCTTCCTCGCCATCTTCCCCGGCATCAGGAAGAGGTAGTTCTTCTTCTTACTACTACTTCTCAGCCTTTTTCGCCTACGGAGACCTACACCTGAGCCTCCGTCAGTCCATGCTTTTTAAGGTCTTTGGCAAATTCGATTATGCTAACTTGCGGCTTTCTTTGGCGTGTTTTTCACCACGAGCTCCGGTTTTGTAGCAACCTAGCGCAACCTACTTAGTACTGACTCTATGATCACCTCAATCAAAAGGTAGTCGTGGGGGTGCGAGCTCGCGCTCCTGGCCGCGTTTACCTTCGTAGCATAAAACCCAATTTCAAAAATTAATATATTGAGAAGAAGGCCCTAGAACGGTTTTTTCTTGAAATTGAATAATTTGCTTATTTTACATGTAGATCTAATAAACATTTTTGTTTTTCATTTCAGAGATTCTCCACCTTTACAATAGTCACTCTGAGCCTCTTCGTGGGCACTGTAATTTTAGGTAAGTTCATACTTTTAAATTATTAATTTTAGATTAGTTGGTACAAAATAAGGTCGGTTACATTTTATTCCCCAAACAATTCTTTAAATTAAATAAGTAGTTGTTAAAACACGCAATTAATAAAAATACTGTTGTAGCTATAATAAACTGAATCACGCATTCCAAAATCTTTTTTTTATCAACCCATATAACAGTCATGACCAATATCGCGGCGCCATGTTTGCTCGTAGATGCATATCTAATTTAGATTGGAGCTTTTGTTATAGATAGAGGTTAATGCTAGCTGTAAAAGTAGGTTAGATGTTTTGGCAGCTCTTTAACTCTGCATTGATAGGTGGCATGAATAGAAATCACTTATCAGATCTAATAGTCTAAGATTAATCATTATTGAATCTGAATCCAAACTATAGCTAGCTATGCAATTACTATTGCACTTATGCAGTCTGTTTCTACTCTTATTCAGCTCTGCATTATGGCAGTCACATATTGCCCTCAGAAGTGCATTGGGCATCTGCCAACAATCGAACTTTCCTACCACTACAACTTACTATCGACCACTACTCCGTTACAGTACCAATAACCCTTTATAGTCCAGTAGAATTAAACACAAAAATGAATTAAATCGGAAATAATGCCTACTAAAGATTTTAGTGCTTTAATGGCTTCATTAGTTGCCCATAAAGACTCTCCTAGGTTTTCGACTTCGACGGAGTTGTGCTCAAGTGGTGGGGGCCCCCGAAAGGGGCGCTTTTTCGGTTTTCCGGTTATACCGCGTAAAGGACTTATCCTATCGAAAAGTGGTCTTGCTGACGGTTAAGGTGCATTTAATCCTGCATTAAATAAGACCAAATTCATATGTATTGAACTAACCGTTCTCGTGCAAATGTTCGGCAAAGTAGAAAATATGTGTATAATTAATGACCCTCTCCACGTCCAATGGCTCGTTACCCGCAGGCTTCCAAGTACTGAAAAGGAGCGCCTCAACCAGTGTAACCCTTTCAAGGCTTACGAGCTGGATGCGCCTATCCTTGTTCGTCCCAGCCGTTCCTTAACTGCGGTTGCTGCACCTCTTCCTGGCACTCACCTGAATAACTCTGTGTTACCTACTGTGGCTGCCCCTCTTCCTTGTATCTTCCTGCACGACTACATTGCCTAGCCGTATGCCTGGTCTAAGGTTTGACGCCAAAAATCAATAACAACAAGTTCATATTAAAACGCTGAAGAGTTTTTTGTTTATTTGTTTGAACGCGCTAATCTCAAGAATTACTAGTTTGATTTAAATAATTTATGTTTGTGTTGAATAGCTCATAAATTGAGGAAGGCTATGGGATATATACAATCACTCTACGACTAATAGAGGCGAAGCATTAAATAAAAATGTTGCAAGCACGGAAAACAGTATTTAAACTATTTTCACGCGTACGAAGTTGATTTTGTGGCGTCGAACCTTGGACCAGGCATATGGCTAAGCAATGCAGTCGTACAGGAGGGTACAAGGAAGACGGACAGCCACATTAGGTAACACAGAGTCGTTCAGGAGAGTGCCAGGGAGAGGTGTAGCAACCGCAGTTAAGGAACGGCTGGGACGAACAAGGATAAGCGAATCGAACTCGTGAGCCTTTACAGGGATACGCTGGTTAAGGCGACCCTTTATAAGGCTTGGGAGCTTACGGGTGACGAGCTATTGGACGTGGAGAGGGTCATTAATTATACACATATTTTCTACTTTGCCGAACATTTGCACGAGAACGGTTTGTCCAAAACATATGAATTTGGTCTTATTTAATGCAGGATTAAATGCCCTTCAAACGTCAGGAAGACCACTTTTCGATAGGGTAAGTTCTTTACGCAGTATAACCGGTAAACCGAAAAAGCGCCCCTTTCGGGGGCCCCCGCCACTTAAGCACAACTCCGTCGAAGTCGAAAACCTAGGAGAGTCTTAATGGGCAACCAATGAAGCCATTAAAGCAATAAAATCTAATTTCCGATTTAAAATCTAATTCTACTGGCCTATTAGTAGTTTTCTATTCGATTTCCATTTGAGTTCATAGTTCAAAGATTGTTCATTCTTTGGTGACTATTTTCTATAGCCATGCAGCCCAGGCATTCTTCCCAGCCATCCTTTTTACACGACTTAACTCATTAAACGTTTAAGTTAAATGTCAACAATAGTAGACCACATCAAAATTATAAAACATTAAAACTTCTGTCTACCTATTTCATCACTTTAGACTCATATGATTGAGGTAAAGGATAAAAACACGATAAAATCTAATTGCGCTACCAAGGTTTATAGTTTATAGCTCGGTGGCTTCAATGACTGATTGCTTCAAAGTATAAATGATTAGATCCGTGAATAAATACTTATTGGAAACATTTTCATGTTTCGCAAGTCCGGCTGTGACAAATTAAACAATTACCTACTTCGTTATCTCCCAACCATTTGGCCTTTCCCTGGCCATAACTTTCATAAATTACCTTCTTTTGTTTTCGCCTTAGTCCTTGCAATCTGACGGTCTACCATTTGCCTAAATCATTCAGTTAGTTTCATTCGTAGAAGGAAATTATGAGGTTATAATAAGCCAAGCCATAATTTGTCAGCGAAATCAGAATTCTATCGCTACCAGTACACTTATATTTGCAAAACCTTGAAAACTTCACTCCGCGTTCAGTTTGGGACATCAAAAACGTGACGGAATGGGCACAGAGATGTATATTAAAATTATTCCTATTCTCTGTGAATAGGTGTCCACTGAAAGACCTCTACATTATACGATTACGCCTTTTGTCTATAACTTACTCAAAATCCTACTATTTCGCTGGCCACATAGAGACAAAACTAATCAAATAAAATAAATATATTGCTAGCCCACGCCACGGTACATAATCTTCGCGTGCCATCGCGACTTGCAATGTCTTCGTATTTCAATCAATAAAACGCTGTTAATACACCGAAGTACTCGTAATTATACCTTGTAGATACTCAAGCGTAAATTATACTAATTTAAGCGACGAGCCTCTGGCAAAGGCTAATGCGAAAAGGAATAGGGCGTTAGAGCTGTTATAGCAGTAATTTAGACTAAAAGCTGTTGTCAGTCAAAAGTCGTGCCGATGCCGGCGACCGATCGACCTTGCACAGACTGTAATTAGCCGTTTATATGGAATATTTAGCGAGCTAATTACGTATTTGACATGAAAAGCTTAATGGGCACTTAATTGCGAGATGTTTTCTCGGACAAACCTACAGTCTTAATAAAACATTCAGATACCTATTAAAATTGTGGGTTTTATGGTTTTAATGATAGAAACCGAGTAGATATTAGTAAGTTGTAGAGGTAGAGTAATTTGTTTATTTTATATTAATTAATATTTCTGATAGGCTTGAAACTATTAGCAGTAAATAAGCAATAGCAGTAAATAAGCAATTACGTCTTCAAGCAATTTATAGTTGATGAAGTTATTATAGGTAACAAAAAGCAATTAGAGAACTGAAATGTAAAAGGAAGAATTATTTTACGGGGATACAGTTACAGTTGACAACAGGAACTATTCAGTTTCAGAATTACTTAAAAATAAATGACAAAACCACTCTGAATTAATATGTAGAGCATATTGTAGCTGCTTCTGCCTATCTATTGGTTTAAAACATGCCATGTAGATTCATTATTAGTTGTAACAAGACGCAGTAAAATAAGAAGTAAATATGTTTGTTAATAATATAACAGGAGTTTATGTTGTAAATACACGAGTGAAATTTGTCTAATTTTGCCTAGAAGCGTGTTGCGGTCCCGCTGCGGCGGTAATAACCGAGTTAGCACACTTGTATCTTAATCATGCACTATTTCAGATATTACTTACCACATACAAACACGTCTGAGTACTACAAGCAATGTGACGTTTAAATTATATTCCTTTGCATGCATACTTCGTATATCTACCACGAGATCATAGCTTTCACGACAAACAGATATCCCAATAAAGTTTAGCCTATATAAAATTCAGTCGATACACTTTTTGTCGTAGATAACAATAGACATTTTACAATACCCAATTATGATGAATATTCTGTAAAATATTGATCACACTTACGCCTGAACTTCAGAAACAGGCGCGTTTTCATAAATTAATTTGTAGGTTAACTACTTTTGGAAGTCTCACATACATTCAACAAAAAATATAATTGAAGATATTAACAAACAAATCATACCGCGATGTAAAATGAAACAATGCCATCTATGATTTACGTTATTAATTACTTGCCAGTCTATGGACAGTCTTTGTGTCTGATGAAAATAAGTATCAATTGCATCTTCAAAACCTTTTGCAGATCATAAAGACAGAAACAGTAAAGTTGTTTTTTTCTGTAACTGAATTTGCCATTGTCTTCACGTGACCGCCCAAGTGGAGAAATCAACATGGTCGTTGTGCCATTGACCGCGATATTTGCAAGTCAAACACTAGCTTTATATTCGTGACAATTAATTAAGTTCATTCTCAAAACTAGGAGAGATTAATTAGCTGTCACTATCATAATCTCACTTATTGTCAGAGAGGTAGAGCAGGCACAGTTAGCGCATCAATGATAGTTCAAGTTTTTTAAAATCTAATTTTGACCTCAGCACTTTACGGTTAAGGTCAACTTTTACACTGTCGAGCCAAATGGCATTAATAAATATTCATTCTACCTTTTCACGTCCTCAGTCGGGTTAAAAACATTCCCCTAACAGAATTCCTCTTGAGAATTAAAGTACAAAAGATTATTTTGCAATAAATAATGAGCTAATAATATGAAAACACATAATCTTTTATGTAAGACTAGCGATCCGCCTCGACTTCGCACGGGTGCTAAGTTTACATATAAACCTTCCTCTTGAATCACTCTGTCTATTAAAAAAACCGCTTTAAATAAAATGGTCCCCTTGGTCTAGTGGTAAGACCACCTGCTTCGCACGCAGAGGTCCCGGGTTCGATTCCCAGTGGGGGCAGATTTTTCTGTTTGGTTTGGTTGGTGGTAGGGCTTGTTCTAAGTCCGCCTGGCTAGCTACCACCATCTTACTTGGAAGCGAGCTTCTGCCTGATCAACACTTACCAACAGGTGAGATACAGGCCAAGAGCTTCCTCGTCGTGTATAAAAAAAAATACATAGGGACAGACAGCGTAAAGCGACTTTGTTTTATACTATTTAGTGATGTTAAACAATGCGTAATTCTTCAATTGTTTTTTCTAGTGTGCGAGCATGGGTCGTCGTGGCACGTGGCGGGGGCGCGCGTGGCCCGCGCAGCCTACCGAGCATTCTCCTCCGAGCGGCTCGACTGCTGGCTCGCGGTCCACGTGGGGCTCGGACACGTCAATGTCACTCTCACCGGTAAATACTACATTAAAGTACCTGCTAGTTAGTTACTGCAAGTCGCAAAGATTAACAAAGTTTTCCAATGCTGGACAAAAGCCTCCCCCAAGAAGACAGGTCATAACGTACGATTATTCTGTGAAACGCTTAGTATTATATTATCTGTGGTTTAACTGACTTTATCGTACGATAAGAACTGTCAAATGAATACGATTGCTTTACACAATTCCACCTGATCTTTTATAAGCTGTGATTGAGGCAATTTACCATGATTTTACTCTACATATCAAGGGCAACCCAGAGAGCATGCTAGTTTTCAGATAGAGTTCATAATTTGTTTATAGCATCATAAGCAAACTCACACTCTCGTGTGAATTCACAGTTCACAACCTTGAGTTCTGTCGATACTAGATGATATCCGTAATGTACTTCAAAGTCACTTTATTTCCGAAATTAAAACTATGGCAATAATAATTTTCAAGGTTTTTCATATAAATATTTTTTAATTTCCAGCCTTATCATGGGGAAACACGTCGATAGGTGATCCTGGAGTTGACTACAACGAACAGTTCCGATGGGAAGAAGCTGGTGCCATGCAGGAGTGGTACCGCGCCGGCCTGACCCGCGGCCTGCCATACCCTGTGCTGTCCGTCGCAGAACACTTCGCTGTGCAACACGAGGGCTTCGAGTGGGGCGCCAAGTATCGAGCTGCAGGATATACTACCTCGACTCTTCTCTGGTATATTTAAAGAACAAATGCACGTATCATCATTCTCCAATTAACTGGTGCACTTTTATACGAAATTATCGTGGAAATTTATCTGCCTCCAAATACCATTGACTCTGATACCGTAAAATAATGGAATTGGAATGACTTTCAAAGGTTCTATCCACGAGTCCTTCCTAGCAGTAACATCAGAAATGTTTAGTTCTTTTCCAAAGATTTATAAATCAAGTATGTCCGGTGTTTCAGGACAGCATTAGCACTATGGCTACTGATGAACCTACTCCTCGTGGTGGTGCCGCGATACGGTGCGTATGCGATGGCGATGCTCGGAGTGACCCTATGCGCGGCCGCAGGCGGCTACTGGGCGTCGCTCCCTCACGCGCCTCTCACGGTCAGACTCGACGGAGCCATGCTGTTCTTCTCCCTTGGCTGGTGCTTTTGGCTAGTCCTCATTGCAGGTATCTATTACTATACTGAAGTATACGCCACCCTCACAACATTTTTTAGTTTATCTTGCATTGGGACGTTGCAGGTTGCATCTGCGTGGTGGTGGGACTGCTGATAGCAGCGCTGGACTTGGCATGGCCTCACCGATTCTCAACAGTGCTCGAAGTAGATTACGACACGCCGTATGACAGACATGTGCTGATCGTCGACAGTCGGCAAAGAGCACGACCTCAAACACAAAGTTCACTACCGTCTAGGATTCTAAGGTAATCGTCATTGCTTCCAATGTATTTTATAGCCTGACCAGGAACATAAAAACCCTCGCCATGTTGCGGAAAATTAATGGTACTAATTTCTTTTAATGGCAACAGTAACTGAAAACTTCATTGAAATGTCACCTTGCATGTCAGTCTATTGCTGTCAAAGTGTAAACAAACTTTATTATAAATGTGTGCAATTGATTTTCTGAATTAAATTGCTAAAACTTTTTATAGTCGTGAAAGAAAAGTGGTTCACAATGTGTTAAAGTATTTGTCGAAGAGAAATACTAAGGGTTCGGACAATATTTTCATTGAATAATGTTTCCGACAAAGGTTGTCAAATTGACTGACATGTTTATCGCATAGTACAGTCAACTATGAAAATTAGCTGTGGTTTGTTTCAACTACATAATTTAAAGTTTTTTGTCACTTTGTAAGTGTTGAGTTTTATGGAATTGGGAAAGAAGTACCGAGTTTGAAGCGTTCATGAGCAGACATTGTAGTTGAATATTCAAGTTCAGAATTTGATTATTGATGAAGCGCTGGTAGGGCCCAAAAGATAAGGAGACATGTAAAGTGCCCCATAAGGGCTACCTTTTTCTTTTTTTATTATTTTCTATTGACGTTCATAAGTGCCACTTGTGGTCTAAACTGAATAAATATTTTTGATTTTGATTTTTGATTTTGAATAATAAAATCCTACTTGCTCGATTGATGGTTTCATTTAATTTATTTAAACCAGTTTACCTATAATATAATATTTTTTTGTTAATTTATGAAAATATTAAATTAGCCTATAATCCTGAATCCTGATACATAAAGTTAGCCTATTAATTTAATACAGGTACGACTGTACCAAGTGTTGCACTATCAAATGCAATTGACGCGCCTCTATGCCAGGGTTTTTATGTTCCTGGTCAGGCTATAATAGTATTACCACAGAATAATAATAAGTACTACGTACAGAAGTTTTAATTCGCGAAGGTATTTAAAAAAATGTATGCTCAATGTCATTAACAATATGGTGTAATTTAGCCTGTCTCAAGAGTCAAGCACCATTTTGTTGACAAATGTCATTGTTCGGCACTGCGCCGAAGCTATAGGGCTGACTTCGGTAAAATGATGTGACGTGAGGTGCCAAACTGCGGAAAATGGCGGAGGAAATACATGATTTAGCATGAATTATCATTAATAATATTAACTACTTATTTACCTCTCAGTGTCTTGAGGCAACTTATAAAAGTACATTCTGTGTTTTTTTATTATTATTTAGGTACGCAGTTAAATACTGCACAGTATTTAGTACACCATTTTCTTTATTTTCTTCCATCATACACAAGAATACGCGTGCGTGAGTCAATGTTCGCTCGTATGTGAGGCCTTGTCGAATAGTATCCTGTAGGTGGGCCATCGTGCGTGTTTTGTTTTCGATGTAAACTCGCGGAGATGAACAGGCCTGGTATTACACATAATCCATATTTATGAAAATGTTCTTTACTTTCAGGAGGCTATCGTCAAAAACCAAGGATACCGAGGGTCACGTATCTATGTCGGTAGTTAGTGAGAATGAAAGGGGTAGAGACAACCCGGCATTCCAACACGAGCAGAGGAAACCAAACTCGCCGTGGAGGTATCCTTTGTTCAGGCGGCAGATAGACAGGTGAGTTTAGAAAGAGAAATAGAAAACTCTGTAAAATCTAAGATATTTTACATGTTAGATCACGACGTGTCACGACCATCCAAGATATTGCATTTTTTTCCATTTGTTTCTTTTCAGAGCGGATTCAGCTTCAAGTCTAGGATCTAGTATCAACGGACATAGCACCGCCATCAGGATGTCGCCGTTAGCGACCAGCCCTACAGGCTCGTCGCCCGCCATACCGCCTCACAGGTAATGTGACAAGTGGGTCACCCCATAAGAAGTTACAGCACATTCTTGATAGACTTTTGCAAAGAAGGCACCCAAAGAAGCGTCATGATATAGAACTATTTTGCTTATTGATGACCTATGTTCTGTAATTACATAATAATATCCTAGTTAATTAACACTGCACTAGCACTGACTATAATTTTAAGGTTTTCTCTCCACAAAAGCATAACCAAGTAATTGGCACACTCTGTGATATTTGCTTCTCTTTTATCTCGTTTGAATATGTGATTAAAAATAATGATTTATTTACATATTTTATTCTGCAGATTCCGTCCGCAAATACCAGCAGCGGAAAGAGTAAAGGATATGTGGTGATTGAATATGACCGACATGTAGTATTATATTAGTAATTTATCGAACTGCGTAGTGCCACAAGTGATTGATTGTAAACTTAAACCTACTGATCTCCATGAAGGACACTTAAATGTGACTGGTTTATTTGTATTATAAATAGGACAGAAAATAGGCAATGTTTCTGTAGCGTAGTTAGGTAATTTAAAATATTAAAAATGTATAAAATTGTAAATATGTAAATCTTAGTTAGAATTTAAATAATAATACGTTGTAACGAATCCGTCCAGTGTCATAAATTTAAAATTTCTGTAATATTACATAATATATTATTGTCTAAAACTATTTTATATTACCTCGTTTATTAAAAAAAAATACTATGTTTAATTATACTATACTTTCATAACGTCGTAAAATAATAAAATAATTAAATACTAAATCAAGACACAAGTGAATACTTTGTGCCATCTAAATAATTCCTACTTACATAAAACTAGAAATACTTATTTACGCGTCACTTAAAACAAAAGAAAATTGAAATTTAATTGAACTGTTTGAGAAGTACTCACTAAAATTACTATTCATTCGTTATAATCCTGATGACAAACTCGAACACTAAAAAGTCATTTAGAATAATAATTTAGGTTAAGTTATTTATTTTCTAATGTTTCTTGACAATTTGGTTGACCGTACGGCGAATTGTGATATTAAAGAATTGCGTTTGTACCTTTTCGTGTAATTATTTCAACAATGCTATATTTATATGTCATATTAAGATAAGCCTAACATCACAGGTCATTTTCAATGTTGTGAAAATATGTTTGCAACAGTGAATGTGTATTGTACCTAGTATTTTAATGTGAAAATGAGAATATCAACGAGAAATGTGTGCTGTCGTTTGTATTTATTGTGATTGAGGAAAAAATAATACAGATGTTACAAAATACAATGCATTTTATTCCAAAAACCTAATAGGTAAGTATTTTTACAGTCATTAAGTTACAATACTTATCAAAATATTGAGATAAGAGATCAACGCACATTACCTTTAATTTTAGATATTCGCACTACATTTTTAACGTTTTAAATGAACTGTTGAGTATCTGTTTAATTTTCATTACGTTTATTTTATTTGGTACGAAATCATTACAGCAATGTATTTTTATTTAACACACAACGCAAAGAAGCGAAATTAGTGACACATGTAATATAAAAGCAGTTGTTTTAAGTACGACACTAATTTAATAGAAGAACATAAAAGCCAGACGCTTATTTAATAAGAAATCCATTTACCTAAGATTGATCTTTGACTAGATGCTCCAGATTCAGTTGGCAGAGGAACGCGTTCCAATTGACGAAACCGTCCTGGATCATGGTTTCAGCTTCAGCCCATAATTTGCACTGAAAAATATTATCATAACAGTAAAGTTCTGAAAATTTAGAAGCTCTCTTAAAAGATCTATTAGATGTTTTAAAAAGGCAATTTATAACTTAATACTGAGAAGTAAGTCTGCATTGCATTCGATAACAGAACAGACTAGATAAATTTTATGTCCCAAAAGCTATCAGACGTAGCTGCGTAGTGTGCGCAAGCTTTCCACTAGGAGGACCGACGATCTGGTGAAGGTTGCAGGAAATACCTGGTTGCGGGCAGCGCAGGACCGGTCGTTGTAGAAATCCTTAGAGAAAGCCTTTGTCCAGCAGTAGACGTCATTTTGCTGAAACGAACTGTGAATTTAATAATGAGTTTAAATAGTATCATCTGCTAAACTTATCTACCTCCGTGTCCTTTAATGGGGGCGCGTGTCGGACCACCTTCTCGTAGTCAGTTTCGCTCAAGTTGAAGACCGGTCGAGTCTTGAAGTCCAGGAATGACATCAAATCTTCGTACTGCACGTTGCATTTGTCGTCTTTGTGCAATCTGTGAATGTGAAAATGTATCAAGATATGAATTCAAGGCGCGATTCCTATTCATTTTATTTTCACCGTTTGTTTCAAGATGAACATTTATTGGATCTCTCTGCTATAAACGCCATAACACCGCAATAGCGTAGCGACGCCTACCAGATGGTTCCAGGTTCAATTGAATATGATAATTAAAGGCTGAGTTGCACCACCTTATTTTAACCGTGACTATAACGATAACCGGTGTTTTTAGTACGGAGTTTGACAGAATTTTGACGTTTGTTAAAGTTAAAATAAGATGCTATAACCCAGCCTAAGTGGTGAGTGGCCTGGCACGTTTGTGTTCAAATAATCCAAACTCACACTTGTAGCATACAGTCCATCAAGTCAAGATTGATGGGCAGGCGATGTGCGCGTAACAGCTGACGCAGTCTTTCCACCGGCAGCACGCCGGTGCCGGTCTCATCCGCATGCATCAGCCCCTCGCGCAGGCGGTCGCGGTCATCCCAAAGGCCGCGGGTCAGCTCCGTGAACACCAGAGATCTTTAAAAAGATCGCAAATAAATATGGCAAATAAAAAGAATTACATGATTTTTTTTTCTCTTAAAATAAAATGTTACGGATTTATTTACCTTATCATTTCTCGGCGAGGACTTTTCTCTTTTCCAGGATCACCACGGAAGTACCGGATCAAAGTCAGAAACTCATGTTCTGTCATTTTTTCGCACATGATTTCCTTCAGTGCTTGTCTGTGGAAATTTTTTTTTACATAGTGAAAAATCATTCGAAGTACTTATGTGGTAAATGACTTTTTATTATGTTATTTTAATACACTTACTTGAAGCATTTTACAGACATTAGCTCCTTGTTGTGTGGTAAGACCGCTTCCATGTATTTAGCGACAAAATTTTTGTACCCATTATCTTGTGATGCCAGGACGCGCCGAATTTTGTCCATTATAAGTGCTATGTTTGCCATGGGATACTAAACAATAAAAATATGTAATAATTGACTACCCGATTTTAGGATTAAAATATGGACTGTTCAGTCACAATTAAAAAACACGGCAACATTCAGATGGGAAAATAATCCACACGAACCGGATAAAAGCAGAAAAATCAAAAACAAAGATCGATTAATAATGGAAACATAATAGATATACAGGATGGAAACGATAAGTGATCTCACTCGATTATTTCTAAACTATACAAGATATCCAAATACTGATTACTGATCCTAAAAGTGCTTCACGAGCTCTATCCAACGGTACCAATAATAGGTTACAAAATAAACGGGATCTATCTGAAAATTCAATGTTTCCAGCCTCCATACATTTAGTAAAACCACATAATATTAAAAACTATACAAGATATCTAGTTTGTGATGTTTTGATAATATTATAGCAAGTTAAGCCTAAAACCAATGTTTTCCATTAATAATTTTATATTAGAATGCAATTTACGAGTTAATTTTAAGTGTTTATTGTTGCCATATGTTTGTCTCGAAGCGCTGGTAGGGCCCAAAAGATAAGGAGACATGTAAAGTGCCCCATAAGGGCTACCTTTTCTTTTTTTATTATTTTCTATTGACGTTCATAAGTGCCACTTGTGGTCTAAACTGAATAAATATTTTTGATTTTTTGATTTTTTTTTTTTTGATATTAATTAAAATAAAATAAAAAATACTTATAATATTATGTGGCTGGCATAGTGGCATACATTTAGTATGGAGGCTGAAAACATTGAATTTTCAGATAGATCCAGTTAATTCTGTAACCTATTACTGATATCGTTTGAAAGAGCTCGTGAAGCACTTTCAGGATCAGTTATCAGTTTTTCGATATCTTGTATAGTTTTGAAATAATCGAGTGAGATCACTTATCGTTTCCACCCTGTAGAGCATGTACCTGTTCCGCATTGACCTCCAAATAGCGCAACGCATACTCGTCGGCAGCGATGAGCCTGAAGCGGTGCTTGTTGATGACCAGCTCGTTGCCCACCCACATATCCTGGTCTGTGTATGCTGGAGGCTCTTTCGGCACGAAGAAGTTCACGTCTGGCAAGTACATCTTGTCGCGACGGAAAAATTTACCACCCTGTGTAATTATTTCAACATCTTTCAACTTTTTATATGATAACTTTCAAAGTAAAGAAATGTTAAATTATATTTTGAACAACTTTTCCACAACGACGCAGCGTTACATTGTGAAGTCTCGTTCAAAACTTGAACTTTATTAAATTTTAATTTAGCTCAAATAAGTGAACTTGCCTTGAATCCAGAATTCCTTTCACCCAGTTCGAAAACACCGATGGTATCATCACACAGGAAGTATTTTATTATGAAATATCGTCTTGCGTCCACCGGCTCATCGCTTATTAGACGAGCGGCAAAACGAAGAACATGGGAATCGAAACCAACTCTGAAAAATATATTTACTTCAATAAAAGAACGTGCGTGGCGAACGTGCCTAGATGCGGGCGGCGCAGGACCGGTCGTTGTGGAAATCTTTGGGGAAAGCCTTTTTCCGACAGTGGACGTCATTTGGCTGAAACGAACGAAAAGAACGTATTCAAATAAAGATGATGAAGATTACGAATAGCCATACCGATCCTTGTGAAGAAACTTGATGAAGTCCTTATGAGGTGGCTTAGGCTCTACAGTTCTGCAGTTTTCGGCGGAATCATCGTAAGACCCATAGCCGTTCCAGGGAGGTAGCTGCCTATCAGCCACACCCGCGCTCACACATTCTTTCTCGTCATCAGGAATGCTTAATGGAGTAAAGGCATCTAAAACATCAGAAGTTATTTATTGAATAATGATTTTTTTAAATAAGTATCTCTAAAACAATTTAATGCAAGCTTTACCAAAGCCGTAAGTAGTTCTATAGTATTCCTTGGTGTATGGATCACAATCAGTGAGGACGACGTTGCGGCCATACACATTGAGGACTGCTCCAATGCTTAAATCTGCTGGACTATACGAAGCTACTTTTGGACCTCCAGTCATCTCCACGCGGGAAGGTAATTTCTGTAAGAGACAATTTTTGTTAGGATTGTTAATTTCAAAATAGATATATAATGTAGGATAGTGTCATACCTATTACTTATTTACTTACCCGTGGGAGTCTCATTCTCTTCAAAAACATTGGACCAGCTTCCATGCCCGAATTTGGAGGCATTTTCTCTTTTATCTCGATAGTGTCATCTCCGAGGAAGTAGTGTATTTCTAAGTAATGCATTACTCCAAATTCTGAATCACGATCGTCCCAGTAACCATAGAAACTGAGAAATGATAAAATCAGTGTTAGTCCATAAAACATAATTACATTGTTAATAATACAAAATAGTAATATTTATTTTCGATATACCGTAAAACTTGTCTGTCGAAATCTAAAAACTGTCTAAAAGGCCGGTGTTTTGGTGGACCACCTTTGGATGGTGCTCTCTGAAAATTTACATCATGAGTTAGTTCATAATTATGCAAAAAATAACAGTACTTTATCAACTACTTCTACACTATCACTATATTATACTTACTTCTAATGCATCAGGCCAAGGTATAGGATCGGGTACATTGATGCCAAGACGGTTGAGGAATACTCTCGTGAAATTATCACAATTTACAATCTGTAAAGAATAGATTTGCGTCAATGCATAAATTCACAATCAGGTATATTTTGAAACCTGAACGAAGAACAAACATACCTTGAAAACTTTTCCAAAGAATGTGACATCCCGCCCGATGTTAAGATCAAGTACATCATAGTATAAATCATAGCTGTGCGGGAGACGGATTCTTTGTCGGGCAATCATTGTACCTGAATAACATTTGGATATTTTTCAACATCTCTACCTATACATAGAGTTACATTAATATTTAATATGTATAATCTAATAGCAGTAACCTTGTGATAATCCGCTGTTCTCTGTTCGCGGTTCCATAACTTTGATAGTGCCATCTTCCAAAAAGAAGAATATGTTCACTTTGCGCAGAACAGACGCTCCACTTCGCATCTCGTGCAGCGTTTGTTGAAAGAATGCTTGAAAGCGCAAAATCTAAATAGAAAAACATTCGTGAAATATAATAATTATGTATACAGATATTCAATTTTTAGATGAAATAAATCATAATTTCATATCAAAAACCAACCAAGTGCGTCGAACTCAGTACCGAGCGTGGGTTCCGTACAAATTTTGTTGGTATTAAGGTTTTTAAGCACAAATCGGCAAAAAAACACGTTCGTTTTATGGCAGCCCCTAAGTAGGTAATGTTCGACGGAAAATTTTTAATTGTGAATTTTGAAATGAAATTAGTAGAGCACAATATTAATGTTAGTAGGTACGCACATGCTTGTCGTACATGATCCAGGTAGGCAGGTCTGGTGCTTGCTTGCGGCAGTAGAGTGAGGGCACGCGGTTCTCGCCCTCAGTCTTGTCAACCAGCATATTCACCCTATCTATAGATGTAAATACAGGGCGTACGCCAAAACTTTTCTTGCCAATCTGCAAAATTAACAAAGTGATTAATTATATTTTGTAGGGCGTCTATAAAACTGGTTTGTATTGGAGTAAATAATGTACTATGTTCTATTAAACGTTTTGAACAGTATACCCTCAGTACCCTGAGCACGAATAAATATCTTTCTCGTTATGTTGAAGTATATTTTTTTAAATAAATAACCAAACAGCGCTGTTACGATTAATCTAGGGATTACAAGTCATTCGTGCTCAGGGTAAGTATAGAATAGAATACTATGTACGTCTACTAAGTTATAGACAGTCGGGTATTTTATGTAAGGTATTAGCTCAGAATACGGAACAAACCAGAAGGAGTGTTCGATAACATTTCTACGCGGCAACTTGTGTCCAAAATACTTCCCCTCCCGCGCCCCTCTACCCCCTTTAGTGTTACTAGCGCCGTGTGACACCCCCATTTTTGGGGTAAAATTATGTAATTTTTTAAAGAGATGTTAAACAAGTAAAAAATAAGTAAGTGAAATAAGTACACACGGCCACAGTGTTAACTATCCATTTCCGTTTTTGCTCTCGCTCTTATCAAATGGTGATTCTTTGCGATAGAACGAGACGACATGACTGGCCATAGGCATAGATAGTACCTACCTACCTATGAATTTAATTTTTACTCCGAAGTAACTAAGTGTAAGATGATTATTTATTTCTATTAAATAGTGTAATATATGTACTATATTTTATGTAGGTATAATATGTTATTTAAAAGTCAATTACAAAAGTCGAATATAAATTTTAGAATGCCAAGTAAAACAAAAAAGAAACTTAAGGTTCTTTATTATGTAAACATATCGACAACAAAACATTTGTTTACGGCGCAGTAGTGCTTTTAGTTTAACTTTTCTTGGAGTGAAAAACAGAATCCAAATCAAAAACATCACCAATACTTAAATTTGATTGCGAGGCAACTCTGGCTGTGTATCCTGAAAAAAAATCAGAGTAAGTATGTAAGCAATAATTAATTACTTAAAATTATTATTAAATATACAAATATTGCTGCTGCTGATCTGTTGATACCAATGCCTTACTTTTGAATAAATGGGAAAGTATGAAATTCACGATAGTAATTTATTATCTCCTCATTATTAGGGAGTAATATTATAAATTAATTCAATATATTGAAATCAAATCAAAATCAAAAATATTTATTCAGTTTAGACCACAAGTGGCACTTATAATTTAATTAATCAGGTTGTCATGTCATGGATGAAATTACACTAAAAACTAATTAAAACAAAAAGGATGGGGAAAATATTCCATTATTCTGTGGTAACGCTAACAAAATTAACGCGTGAATTTTTTATAAGTAGACAAATGTAATTCAATATAAAAAAGTAGGGTAAAATATTCCGTTGACCTGTGGCAACACTTACAAAATACAACCGTGATTTTTTTTTGAAAATTATTATTTAATTAAAATGAATTGGAAATGTGCTACTTACGGATAAAACATGATCCCATGCACTTTCTTCGTAATTCCAGTAGCATTCTTACATGTTGGAACGGCACAAGACGGCATAATTTAATTATAAAGTGTCAATCTGACGGATATGTAAACAATGCGCGCGCCGGCCATTGACTGATTGCTTTAAAGTCAAAGTAGTGCGATTTGGAGTACTTTATATGAATACACATTTATAGTTCCAAAATACTGGACTGTCCTGTCGATGACATTGACAGTGGGGCGCCACCGTCAATACCGGATCGCTGGTTCAGATTTTTGCCATGTTGGAAACCATATAGTTGAACGATGGTAGCGCCCCCCTGTCATTGAGTTTGGCGGGACAGTTCAGCGTGGGTCATCTATACGCCCGTTGACGGTTTCTGGTTTGTTCCGTATTCTGAGGGTATTAGAAACTTACCAAGGGATTAGACCCGTATCCAGGCAAAAGCGGCAGTCTAGGATTTCGTATTGCCATGATTTAAAAGTAAATTAAATATACGTAACAATAAATAAGTACAAATGAATAATCGAAACGTGTGTCGCCGTGTAGGTACGAGGTAAAATTTATTTATAAACAAAGCGTCGTTACCGTGACAACACGTCATTTTAAGCTTATGGTCATCTTCAACGAGATTTTAACCGTGGGCCATGATCTATGGGTCCAGTGGAAAATTAACGCAATCAAAACAAAAACCTTTTGTTGAGTAGAAAACTCATACAATTAATCACTCAACAAGGTTCTTCTACCAAATAACGGATCAATCAACCTAGGATTCCAAATATGTATACCTACCTACCTATAGTTCCTTTTTAAGGTTTTTATTTTATTGGCGGTCAAGCAATCTGTACATCTTGGCTACATGCCCTAAAAGCAACACAGTTAACTTTGTGCGTTAAAGCCTTATTTTAAAGTACAAGCCCCACCTGTTGTAATCGGGTTTTAAATACATTGAAAATGTAATAAATTCATTTAAGTATTACAACAAAAACAAAACAGTATTTATAATATAATATATAATAGTTTTCATAGATTTATTGTCATTTATGAATTTATTTTTATCATTTGAAAAACTGTTTAGTCATTGATTCCTTTGCTTACTTGAATCTGTCAAATCAACATGTCAAACGTCAAACTAAATTGCAACATTCTTTATTTTAACGTTTCAATAAATATTTTTATTTATAAAAATACATTAAAATATGAAGTATTTCCATCATACTTATGAGGCAGAGATATTACAAAAATCTCAATGAGATCATCTAACTAAAGATGTTCAACTAATTAGGTCGCTAATTATATAAAGAATCTTAAAATGTAATTGACATTTCAATCGAACGTTAAAATAGCATTACGCATTACAGTAAAATTTTGTATGGTGACTGGTGGTGTGAACTAATAATTTGTATTTATTTACAATTTCTTAACTCTTCTTGCTTGAGTCAAAAATATAATATAAATTCCATATTAACATGTTTTAGCGTTTTCTTAAAAAGAGTGGTCAAATAGAACAGTTTTTGAATAAGTTAGGCAATTATTTTACATACTTGATTGTTTTCTCCAAAATGATTGATGTAAAAACAAAGATTAATTCGTTCTTCATCTTTAATTCTTCATTTGGCCCTAAAGAAGGAGAAGTAAGTCCTTTATTCAATACATGTTCCAAAATAATTTATAAGTTCCATAACATTAAGGCTTTACAAATATTGCAGGAAGTAAAAAGAGTATTGTTCTTCCACCCACATGAAATCAGTACAGATGCTCGTAAAATACAAGTGGGTTTGTGCGAAGCTGTTGTAAAATTTATGTCGTAAGTAGTGACATAAGTTGATTAAATTAAAATGTTATTTTTCTGATACAGTTTAGATCACATTCATTAAACTATTAATAAGTTTTTAAAAAATATACCTATTTAACCAATATCTCTGAATTTTCAGCACATTTTCATCTGAGCCATGTGAAGCTCTTCAAACCCAGACCAAAAGGTACATCTTTTACCAACCTGAGAAAGGATTTTGGATGGTTTTGGTAAGATACATTGATTATCAGCTATACAAATAAGTTTAGTAGTGTTTACTTTAAGTGGTTTTTTTTTAACAGGTTGTAAGAATACCATACACTACAAAAGCAGTATCTGCCATTGGAGAGGGTCGAGCAGAATTTGTAAGAAAAATATTTTTGTAAAAACTATTTTAAAATACAAGAATGTTGTTATAAAGATAAAGATTCATGTTAGAAAAGATATGCACTCTCTTTCTTTACAAATCTTTAACTTAAAATTACAAGTTTTGTATGAGTCACAAAAACATTTCCAATTACAGCTGGACCCATCAGTTATGAGTGACTTGCTAGTATCTGCTTACAAAATGTTCAGAATGTTCATGGGACCTTTCAAAGACATTCCTATTGAAGAAATATACTCAACATGTGATGAATTCTTCACACCAGTAAGTACAAAGTTTATTAATAAATCATGTGCATACAGAATCAAAATAACTAATATTACAAAACATCAATGAACATATTCTTCATCTGTTTTTGTTTCATTTCAGTACATCATGTCCAGAAACCTCACAAATGATATATCTGATGTAATTCAAGGGATCAGTTACTTGCCACTGGATAAAAACAGTTTCTTCAAGGTCATGTCTTTCATAGATCTGTTGGAAGTCAATTACCCTGACTTCAAATGTATATCATTTGTTTATAATGACCAACTAATATGGTAAATATCTTTTTGGGTTTATAATTTTTAATGTGGGACTTATCCAATTAATTTAATTACATTATCAAAGTTTTCATCTGGATCTCTTACTTTTTTGAAAATATTCTATCACCTAATACCATTATTAGGTGATAGACTTCCAAATTGGTTCATTAGTTTTGAAATCAATCTTTCCTCTAAGATATTAGTATACATTTAGGTAACTTGATAGTACTATTTGTTATTAACCCTTTAAACTAATGTCCTCATTTTTAATGCTGTTTCTTTTCCCTTATAGGAATGGACTCTCATCTAATGATATGCTCACTTTGTACCAATATTTGGTTCAAACATTACTACCAAAACAAGTAGAAAGAGAGATCCAAGGTGGAGCAATAGCAGCAGCACAAAGACATGGGCGATTCATCAGTCCACCTGAAGGAATTCGCACACAAGATGATTTAAAAAAACTGGTCAAAGTACATTTACTCAAAGAAGATGAAACAGAAACTAAACAATATTATTTGATAATTTACAGAACTCTGAGTGCCACAGTCTGTTTCACTATTGATGGTTGGCTTTTTTTTAGTTTTGTAATTACATTTTACTACTGTTGGAAGGGGTGAATACATTCATCTTTTTTGTTTTCAGTAAATACTGTTTTAGAAATAGAGGCTTTTCGATCATTAGACGCATTCATTGGCCCTCAGTTGTCAACAATAGCATCCACAATCAGCGAGCAATGTGCGATCCACGCTCTACAGACTGCCCAACTGGCTAACACAGAGCATAAGTTTGTTTACTTCAATAGACTGAACCTAGCGTTTAAAACATCGGTAAGTTACTTAATGAACACCAGATGGATGTACACTGCAAAAAAGGTTACAAATGGCCAGCATGATGCAAATAGTGTAATACCGTGGTAATACCTGCCTATTATAGGTTTTGTTTTCACTTTTCACATCTTTTTGTTTTACAGCCTCCAGTAAATAAGTTAATTCCATCAACAACAATAAAACCTGAAGTATTAAGTATAATAGCTGGAATCCATTCAGACAAGATGAGGTAGGGATTCGCTAGTAATTAGGGTCACTTATTAGGCATTAATATTCTTTATAATATAAATTTTAATACTTTTCAGCCTTGGAAACTATGGCGAGGTAATAATCAAAACTCCTGATGAATATTGGATTACCGGGAAATCATCAAATGACAGAGAATTTTATGTGATAATACAAGAAAAGAATGCGAACTTGAAAGAAATTGCAGGTATTTTCTTTATTTTGTTGTCTTTATCTATTATACAGGGTGTTAGGTAAATGGGTATATGAGCCGACACTAGCCCATGTTAACATGGTCATATAAATGGTATGGTGAAGTCAGAAAATTGATATCTTCATTTTAATTATTTTATTTTTCATACAAATCGGATTTTATAAAATTAATTTTGTATGAAAATTAATAAAATTAAAATGATGATATCAAATTTCTGACTTCACCATACCATTTATATGACCATGTTAACATGGGCTAGTGTCGGCTCATATACCCATTTACCTAACACCCTGTAGAAATCGTAACAATTTTTTACAATAACAATATTTTTTTACAGATGAAGTGAAACGTATATGTGAATCACAAATGAAAGGCATTTTCTTTTACCCAATGTAAAAAAGAACCATTGTAAAAATGTATGTAAATAAGTTGGCATTTGCCTAAGGCAATGTTTACAAAACTGTGAATAAAACGAATATATGGTGATCATAACTTTTTATTATTTATCTTTAACACTCATAGATCATATTTTACATAGTATAAAATATTATTTATTTCTTAATTACAATATTTGTTATATAACTTTGTTATTAAACCGTATGCTAATCTTGTGAATGTTTTTTAATATCATCTTTTCTAAAAAGTTTTTTATACAATTGAATACAAAGTGCTCTGTTTTCGTAAATCCAAGCAAGGAGAACAAAAACCAAGCATACTGCACCAATAAATATGTGCGTGATTATAGAATGGTGGGATAATTTGTTTTCGGATAATTTACAGATACATCCAGCAACAAACAGGACTATTAGAAACATTTTTCCAACATAAAGTCCTTCCAGAGGTTTATAATCGGTACCTCTATATTTATTACTAATGAAATGGATACTATGCATTATTCTAGCAAACATATTGATGCAGTTAGATACAATGAAGCCCACAGGTCCAAAAATATATGTCAATCCATATGATAAAAATAAGAAACTAACAGAAAAAAAAACCATCAAATAATTATAACTATTCAACTGAGCACTTGTCATAGTAGCAAATGTATAACATTCTGTCACTCCATTTATAGCTAACAAAACGATTGCCAAGCAATGGCTGCGAAGCAATTGTACTGGCAGTCCACTAGCTACAAAAGCTTCTCCTCCATATAACATCAACAAGGTTCGTGCATAACTTTGTCCAAATATCAACACTATTAAACCTATAGATGTAACAGTCTTACACACTTGAGATAACACTGAACAGGACTCCTGGATTTTGTACTTATCCTGCTTATGTAGTGGTAACTCTCTGCTCACCATTTGGGTGAAGTAGAAATAACTACTATCCTCAATAGGTCTAAATATGAATCGAGCAGCTAGACTACCCAAATTGTTAACTACATCATAAGTAGCCTGTTCACTGAAACTCATTACTGGACTAACTGACATCACATACTTTTCACCTTCTGTCAACAACTGTTTTACAACACCTTGTTTAGCAAAGCTTATAGTAAGAGTACTCAATTTTTTGTTGAATGTAGAATTCACAGTGCCCAAATATTTAGGCAGGAAATCTCTCAATGAAGTAAACTGAAAGTCTTCCATGTTGTCATACAGTCTATGCAAAACAGGTTCAGGCACAAACTTGCTTTTAAGTGCACCTTTGGCATAAAGAGGCTTATTTTTAATGTACCAATAAAAGAAAATATAGTAAGTTATAACTATTGTTGCTATGCTTCCCACTTGTGCTATTGAAAAGGCGATAAGAGCTACAGATCTATCATAAATTATAATTGATAGAAATAATGTTGTTCTTACAAAGATGTGTAATGTGTCCAGAGCAACTTTAAACTTAACAAAACAAAACAACTGTGCTACAAGAGCCATGTTAGCTGAACACAGCTCCAAAACACATGAAAGGGCAACACTCCAGCAACCAAATGTATATTGAAAAGAATATTCAGGGTCTCCAGAAGGAAGTATGTGTAGCCAGATGTAAACAAATAATAAAGATAAAACACAACTGATAGGGACTGATAACCAAATTTGATTTATAATGTGACTCCAACTAAACTCATCTTTTTGGCCTAAACAAGCACGGTTGAATGGTTCCCGACTTAAAAATAGAATAGTACTCTCTAATAACAATAACCGAACATTCATTATACCAAGGACTTCATGGCCTACATTACGTATTACCCATGCATTGATAATAAATGTGACACAACGGAATAAAATTTGGAATACAATGTTGAATGAAGCGTTTTCCAGACTACTCATTAATAAATTTCGTCCCATGTTGTGGTTTTGATTTAACTATCTTCAAACATTCACAGTTGTACCTTCAGTAGTAGATATTGGAATATTTTTCTTCACCACATAAATCTTTTTGTTGGAGAGGCAAACTACAAACCAGTGATCGTCGTATGTTATTGTTATTTTCTTGAATTGCTCATTAGGTGCAAAGGCAGCAGGATCTACCCTGAAAACAAAATGGGCACTAATTAATATCCCAAAAATACTTAGGTAATGCTTAATTAAATAAATCGTGCTGTACAAAAATATTACACACTTGTTAGATAAAGTGATGAGGTCAGTTATAATAGTTGCTACTCGTTCGTCGTTCTCCAACTCTCCGCCTGACTCAAGAACAGCGCCGTCCTCAGCTAACACCAAATAACCAATCTGATCTGGAATTTTGTCCATGATAACTGCAATTTACAGACAAATCAATTAAAACTTAATTTATCGAAAAGTAGCGACGTAAAAGAAAATAAATACCCCGTTCATTCATTCGAAACCACAGATATTTTCTCTATGGATATATGGATGTTCGACACCTTTTTTTTTTTGTTCAATGACGGATGCACAGATGACTGACACACTGATGCCATATCTATAGTTCCAAAATACTGTGGGTCTAGTCAAAATGCCATCGCAAACCGATATGAAGTTTTCACTAATGTCAGTCGCCGCGTCACCAGTAATTCGATTCGATCGAAAAATGGCAGCCAAAATGCACATTGAACCACCAACGACGCGGCGATATAAAAGTTCATTCAAAATCGAAAAAAAGTTAAAAAATGTCTATGACTTTGCGATTGTTTTTACTTTTTTTAGCTTTTTTTTTTTTAATTTGTTTCTTCCTTCTTTCAGCGGGTCTAGTCAAAACGCACTTTAAAATCGCAAACCCATCGCAAACCAGTCGCAAACAAATAAACAAATCGCAAAAGAGGTCGATAACAAAAAAGGCTTAGTCAAACGGCAAAAAATCGAATCGCAAAGCCCTACCTATCGATAATCGAAAGACTGGTTTGAAATTTCCCATACAAAGGCTTAGCCAACATGCATTTAAGACTCAATCAAAATCGAATCGAATCGCAACACCCGCCATTTTCATTGCGATTACTAAAACCCCGGTGATAAGCTTGGATTCGATCGAAAACCAATAGGGTGAGTTGCACCACCTAACTTTAAACGTAACTATGACGTTAACCGGTGATTTTTGTATGGAGTTTGACAGATTTTAGACGTTTGTCAAAGTTAAACTAAGATGGTGCAACCCACCCTAAGGCTGTTTTGACAAATCCGTATCGCGATGTCGTTTTGACAGCTAGTTTGACAGCGAAGCATAGACGTAAACAGAGAGCAGAAAGAAGGAAGAAACTAATTTAAAAAAAAAAGCTAGAAAAAGTAAAAACAATCGCAAAGTCATAGACATTTTTTAACTTTTATTCGATTTTGAATGAACTTTTATATCGCCGCGTCGTTGGTGGTTCAATGTGCATTTTGGCTGCCATTTTCCGATCGAATCGAATCACTGGTGACGCGGCGACTGACATTAGTGAAAACTTCACATTGGTTTGCGATGGCATTTTGACTAGACCCACTGCTCTCTGTTTACGTCTATGCTTCGCCGTCAAACTAACTGTCAAAACGACATCGCGATACGGATTTGTCAAAACAGCCTTAGGGTGGGTTGCACCATCTTAGTTTAACGTTGACAAACGTCTTAAATCTGTCAAACTCCATACAAAAAACACCGGTTAACGTCATAGTTACGGTCAAAGTTAGGTGGTGCAACTCACCCTATTGGTTTTTGATCGAATCGAAGCTTATCACCGGGGTTTTAGTAATCGCAATGAAAATGGCGGGTGTTGCGATTCGATTCGATTTTGATTGAGTCTTAAATGCATGTTGGCTAAGCCTTTGTATGGGAAATTTCAATCCAGTCTTTCGATTATCGATAGGTAGGGCTTTGCGATTCGATTTTTTGCCGTTTGACTAAGCCTTTTTTGTTATCGACCTCTTTTGCGATTTGTTTATTTGTTTGCGACTGGTTTGCGATGGGTTTGCGATTTTAAAGTGCGTTTTGACTAGACCCGCTGGACTGTCCTGTCGATGACATTGACAGTGGGGCGCCACCGTCAATACCGGATCGCTGGTTCAGATTTTTGCCATGTTGGAAACCATATAGTTGAACGATGGTAGCGCCCCCCTGTCATTGAGTTTGGTGGGACAGTTCAGCGTGGGTCATCTATACCAACTTTTTGGTAGATCTACCACTTTTCACTTCAGTCTACCTATCTACCACCCTAGACCTAAAATCTACCTATTTTTTTAATTTTCACATATCACCACAATGTCGCGTCTATAACCCGACAATAATTAACCACCCTGTTCTCTTCTTACTACTTAGTCTGTGGCCCAAACGTGTGAAGCCAAGTTTATAAAAAAGTCTGTGGTAATTATTTATTTCTCTCTCATCTGTGATGATCTGTGTGTCGTTTGGATTTGGATTGTGTGTGTGTGTGTGTTAAGCTTGCTATGTTGCGAAATAGAGTGATTTTAATGAATATTTTCTTTGCTCCTCGAAAACTCCGTTTAGAGGGATTGTTACATACAAAGAGATTTTTATCAAACTATGGCCAGCCTAGTGAAGAACATTTAAAATCTATATAAATAAAAATGAATTGATGTTCGTTAGTCTGATTAAAACTCGAGAACGGCTGGGCCGATTGAGCAGGTTTTAAAATGTTTGTCGTAGTCCAGGGTAGGTCTAAACGGTGAGCAAATACGCGCGCGATATTGTTTTTCTGTGACAGACAAAATTCCACGCGGGCGAAACCGCGGGCGGAAAGCTAGTTATTTAATAAAATATGTACAACTTCAAAAAATAAATATTTTACGAACAGACCATGTATTTTTAATCTTAATTTTTTTTCTAAATTGAGGTGGTAGATCTACCAATTTTGCATTTTACATTCTACCAACTTCTACCAACAATTGGCACATAATCTACCAATTTTCTAAAATTTGGGTTGGCAACACTGGACTGACAGACGATGATTTTCTTTCAGGAAATGGCAAAGGGATATGTAAAATCAGCCAAATCAGAGCCCCGATTACGGTAACTTTTAACGTCTACAATCCAGACACGCTTCATCGACGCTGCGATACGATTGGTCGAAACAGCTGACGTACGCTGTTGAACGACCAATCGTATCGCAGAATCGAGAAGCGTGTCTGGATTGTAAACGTTAAAAGTTACCGTAATCGGGGCTCTGCGTATATAGCAGCGAGAACACAGATATGGATTAGAGAGCGAGAACGATTCTGAAACGTCAAGTGACAAAAATCGGAATAGTAATCGAAAAAATCGTATAAAAATCGAAATCCTGTCTACGATAATATTCGACTATTGATATTTAAAGCGCCCGCGCCATACAAAAAATGTATGACATGTTTATGTTGATTGTGTAGGGCAAAACATGCCCTTTCCCTAGAGTTTCAGATGGTTTCAGTCTGCACTTTTGTTGACCCAAAAGTCCATCCAATACTTTGTAACAACAAAAGCAGGCATGTCTGGACCGCCTCTGGCGCCATCTGCGCTATCTGCTTTACGTGAGAGAACCCCATTGATTCAGATCCGATTTTCTATTAAAAAAAAACAATGTCACTGAAATTAATTGACACAAATTGATTTCGCAATTTTCTGAGAAGAAAATAATCACTAATTAACGTTGTGAGAAAGGAATTTTACTCATCAAATGATATACGTTTTAACAATAAATTGATCACAATCAATAACAGGTAAGAATAACTATTACCCAAATCGTTTTTGTACGTCTCTTGATATCATGGTCTTCTAGTAGTCATATAGATTTATTTTTATATGAATTGCAATATCTCCTTGATAATAATATGAATTCCCTCGATTTTTCTGTATGCTTCAACTCAGTCGGACGGTCGTTATTCGACTGATTCGGCTACCAAATTAAGTAGGTAGGTACCATTGCTTGCATTGTATGGTTGATCGATTGCATTGCATTCGAGCCTACCAATCTGTCACGTATTGCTTAATGTATGTCCATTAATAATATGCCTGATTAAGTGAAAATACTGTAGCAGTTGGCTAACACCAAACAGCCATAATATCATTCACAACTTTATAAGTTTAACTCATAACAACATATGATATTATTATTACCAGTTCAGTAGTGTTCAGTATAAAGTGTAGTTAAGTGTTCTGTGAACATGATGTTGAGACTGTTTTCATTTTTTCTAACAAAAATTTGCAACTTTAACTTGTATATTATTTTACTATATAATAATTAGCTTAATAATTGTTTACTTCTAATACAATTCAATTGGCAGCTTTTACTAACTAATTATGTTAATTTTCAGGTCAATATGTTGAGATTTCGTCCCAAATTGGGAAGTGAGCGTAGCAGCGAGTGGCGCTGCTGTTTTTGTCTTCATGTGCGCACAGGCACAATCTTACTGGGAACATGGCACCTGGTATGATTTTATTATACCCTTGAATTTACACAACTTGATAGTTATAAAAAATGCATGTTTATTTACAGAAAAACAGTTTTTAGAGACTACTTCTTTTTATTTATATTCAATACAATTCCTTATTTTAATCTACATTATACTATACAAATGATTGCACAGGACTTATATGTTATACAATGCCCCTTTTTCCAACAGGCATGCTTCGTGTATTTAAAGGGAGTTTATATCAAGTTAATTTTCTTACAGCTATTGCACCTCATTGCATTAGGCTTCCTAGCAGCCATAGTGCGAGACCCTCGCCTTCTTGAAGAACTTGAGCGTGAGTCATCTCCAGTTGCGGACTGGAGTGATGTTGGGCGACCAAATAACGCATTGCCCACTCCCCTGTCTAACGTGGAACCTCCTCCAAGCTCGTTCCCACAACATGCCAATCAAAATAGGGACCATAGCCTTATTTACCGTAAGTAATTTAGCATTATAGTCATTTATACATTTCAGTAGGCAAACATTTGTGTGTTTATTGTTTGCAATGCTATCCTAACAAGCAAGCATCTGGGTTAAAAACGTATTTCATCAATTAATAATAATATTTTGTAGTTAATAATATTATTATCAAATGGTGTAACTTATTCCAATATCGTTGCTATTATCCTGTTTGTAGGTAGGTTCAATTAATTGAAAAGCTAAATACTTATCCTCATTGAGTTAAAAATGATAAATTAAGTATATTCTGAGAAAATTGCTTCTAACCCAAAAATAGGTTTTTATACTAACTCAGCTTGGCACATAGACATTGCTGAACAATATGTCTTAATACTTGTATGTACAATATTTGTAATGTGTCCAACTGTAGATGATGTGGATGTGGGTGCACTGGTTACAGTGTGTACCCTGGCGATCACGTTGATGCTGATATATGGCGCGGCGCGCGGCAAGCCGGCACACCTTCTGCCGTTCTTCTGCCTACAAATATTCGACTTTGCCATCACTGTGTAAGTACTTGTTCTATAATTAAATCTGGCTATGTTGCTAGGGAAAAAAGGCTCATAAAGCGTGGTAGAATTGAACTACAAGAGGTTCGTTTCAGCTAAATGACGTCCACTGCTGGACAAAGGCTTCTCCCTAGAAAAAAATCTACGTCCAGCAATAGGCAACTAAAAGGCATGATAAATCATGTAAACAAATAAAACCGAAAACCAAACAACTCCATTGATGATAATTTTATGATAAGTATAAGTATCTTTGATTACAAAAGAAAATAATGTTTAGAACAATGAACACATTGGCAGTATCACTTGGCTGCGATTAAAATAATAATTTACTAGCCATAGCCCACGTCTTGGCGAACATGGGTTTCGAAAATATGAAATACATAGCCTTTTTCTATATAAAAACCCATAACTCTTGAAAACAAGCATTTATGTAAATATTTATTTATTCACAAACTACCTACAATTACATAACAAACTAGTTAACACTAAAAATTCACTACAATAACAATAGTAGTTTCGTAATTAGATGCAATTTTGTTTAATTATAAATATCACATTAATTATAATTAATTGTGAATTTTCCCTTTTGTTAGAAGTACATACATACTTAGCATTGCTTGATTATATGCATTATTTTATTTAATTATGTAGCAATTTTTGTACCATATTTATTTTTTACAAAAATATGCCACTCAATCTTATTAGGAATCGATTATATTATCAATTTCTCTAGAGTCTAGTACCTATAATATCATCTTGAAAAAGCAACATTTAGGGTTTTTACTTTTTTAAAATAAAATTACTTAATACTGCTATTATCTTTGTTATCGATATTTCTTAATCCACAATTGATAGCAAATGCATTGTGCTGATGAAGTTAGTATGCTAATGTCACCCTGAGTAAATTTTATTTTATAGCCATTTTTCGTGATTCACGACATACTTACAACGTTCGTCATTATTCGCTTTGATAACAATGTTCATTCCGAGTTGAGTATTGATAACATATTTATAAAACCCATAATAGTTTTACGTTGTAGCATTGTATTGGTAAATCGAGTCGTCATCGATAAGGCTTTCGACTTCAATGAAACCCAACCATTTAAGGTAGAATAGTCCCGGAGGATGGCAGACTGGCTTGGGTCCCCTAATGAATTTAATCTGAGGGGTATAGGAGGAATTCGAATTATATTGACTTGGGTCCTTTGCAAAGCGAGAAACAGATAGTCACCCTTTATAGGCTTTATATCTGGCGAATATTTTGCCACGATAGTTTGAACCTTATTCACTATCATAAAACAATAACCAATAAAATTTTCAGCGTTTTTATAAGTAGAGGGTTAAAAAATTTAAGAATGAATTATGTAGTTATCAGTATTTATTATACAGGGTAGCCCGAAGTCGAAACGACAAGTGATTTCGATATCTTGTATAGTTTAGAAATAATCAAGTGAGATCACCTATCGTTTCCGCCCTGTAGGCCTAGGATGTGCGCCGCAATAAGCGATTATCGCGCTATTTTATCGATTTTGCTTATACATTTTGACGTCAAGAAAAGTTATCACGGCGCGCTTCTCTTCATCATCATCATCTTAGCTCGCCACTCTTGTGGCGGAGTTTTGGGCTGACACTGTGTAGGTTTGTTGTCGACACGAAAAGAAGAAGATCTTAGCCCGGCTGAAGAGGACAAAACTTTATTAGCGTATTAACTTTGATTTTTTTTTCTCGCAGCGTAACGGCGACCGGTTACCTGTGCTACCTGCGTTCGATCCACCGCCTGGTGGCAGAGACGCGGCGCGTGCCGTGGCGCGCTCAGCTGCTTCAGTTGCCGGCGCCCGCGCTAGCGCTCGTCGTCGTCTCCGCGTTCCTGGCCGCTGTGCTGATTAAGGTGAGCTGGCTGTTATACTCTGTGTCTCTTGTTTCATGATTTTACTGTACTCGACCCGTGGTCTTACTATTATAGATTACATACGATTTTGCTCATAAAACCCGGTCGAGTTAACTGTGCAACTAGGGGCCTTGACGTCACACGGTACGAACGGAGCGAACGCGGAAAGATGAGCAGGTGAGTGCGGGGAGAGTCGCATTCCAGCGAGGTGCGCAGTTAATTCATAATTATCACGACTAAAACTGAGCAGGCGCTCTTTCGACACAACTTGCTGCTGTCTTTCCTGAACACTATAAATTATAATCCGGGCCTTTTCAAGGCGAGAGTGAATAGGCACTACAGGGCAGATATGTACCATCCTAGACTGCATCTCACTTAACACTAGGTGCGATTACGGTGAAATACCTGCCTTGTAATGCATAAACACTTTTTTTCGTTAAATTTGTTATTCTATGCCTACTTTTTATACACTTGTTTCATACTGAAAATCGTTTTTCCCCACAGGCGTACTGCATCAACATCGTGTGGCGCTGCTACAAGTACCTGACGATGCGCGCGCACGCGCTGCACAGCCTCACGCCGTTCGTGATCTCTCAAGACGGCGTGGTGACGCCCGCGCCGCTGCCGCACGCCTGTCCCCCGCCCGCGCCCGACTACTCCAGCCTGCTGCCCGCCTACGACGACGCCGTCAAGCAGACGCCGCCGCCGTCCTACCGCGCTGCCACGCTCATGGCCGCCGCCGACCCGGCGCTCGTCACGGTCAGTGACTAACTGTAATGAAACGCCCGCGCCCGACTACTCCAGCCTGCTGCCCGCCTACGACGACGCCGTCAAGCAGACGCCGCCGCCGTCCTACCGCGCTGCCACGCTCATGGCCGCCGCCGACCCGGCGCTCGTCACGGTCAGTGACTAACTGTAATGAAACGCCCGCGCCCGACTACTCCAGCCTGCTGCCCGCCTACGACGACGCACTATGGATCGAAATTCAGATTTATGGACATAGCGATTTTTTTCACAATTTCTATTTGAAAAAAATACCTATCGATAGGTTATGTTATTCTGATGAATAAATGCTGCACAAGTTTTTCTCTAAAACCAATAGTTTGGCTGGAAAAAATATTTTCTATTTTCGTTGTATGGAATGAAACATAAAGTGGTCGATTTCTACTAAGCCTTGACAGATCTTGCTTTGAAACTACTTGAGCCTTGTTCTATGGCTTGTTGACTATAATCCTACACTATCAGCGCGCTCCCAAAGTTGCCCGTTCACAAGTTATGAGGTTCAGAATAATTAAAAAAAAAGTAAGTAAAAGTGACTTTTTTTTGGAATATCTTTAAAGATTTAACGAAAATATAAAGATTCTATACGTTAGTAATGTAAATTAACCTTAAATTACTGATAAAAACACATTTTAATAAAATTAATAGTAATAAAACAAGCGATATTTTTTTCACAATTTCTGTTTAAAAAAAATACCTATCGATAGGGTGTGTTATTCTGATGAATAAATATCATTAAACGTTTTTCTCTAAAACCAATAGTTTGGCTGGAAAAAAATATTTTCCATTTTTGTTGTATGGAATGAAACATAAAGTGGTCGATTTCGACTAAGCCTTGGTAGATTTTGCTTTGAAACTACTTGAGCCTTGTTTTATGGCTTGTTGACTATAATCCCACACTAACAGCGCGCGCACAAAGTCGCCCGTTCAGAAGTTATGAGGTTCCGAAAAATGAAAATTAAAGTAAGTAAAATTGACTTTTCTTTAGAAAAGACGACAAGAGAAAGGTTAATTACGTTACTAAAGTATAGAATTTTCATGTTTTAGTTGAATCTTTAAAGATATACCTAAAAAAAGATACTTTTACTTACTTTTTTATTTTATTTTTGGAACCTCATAACTTCTGAACGGGCAAATTTGGGCGCGTGCTGATAGTGTAGGATTATAGTCAACAAGCCATAAAACAAGGCTCAAGTAGTTTCAAAGCAAAATCTGTCAAGGCTTAGTCGAAATCGACCACTTTATGTTTCATTCCATACAACAAAAATGGAAAATATTTTTTTCCAGCCAAACTATTGGTTTTAGAGAAAAACGTTTAATGATATTTATTCATCAGAATAACACACCCTATCGATAGGTTTTTTTTTTAAACAGAAATTGTGAAAAAAATATCGCTTGTTTTATTACTATTAATTTGATTAAAATGTGTTTTTATCAGTAATTTAAGGTTAATTTACATTACTAACGTATAGAATCTTTATATTTTCGTTAAATCTTTAAAGATATTCCAAAAAAAAGTCACTTTTACTTACTTTTTTTTTAATTTTTTAGAACCTCATAACTTGTGAACGGGCAACTTTGGGCGCGCGCTGATAGTGTAGGATTATAGTCAACAAGCCATAGAACAAGGTTCAAGTAGTTTCAAAGCAGGATCTGTCAAGGCTTAGTAGAAATCGACCACTTTATGTTTCATTCCATA
This sequence comes from Ostrinia nubilalis, assembly GCF_963855985.1. Classification (NCBI taxonomy): domain Eukaryota; kingdom Metazoa; phylum Arthropoda; class Insecta; order Lepidoptera; family Crambidae; genus Ostrinia; species Ostrinia nubilalis. Next base: position 10,553,125 of record NC_087097.1, read on the forward strand.
CAACGAAAATGGAAAATATTTTTTTCCAGCCAAACTGTTGGTTTTAGAGAAAAACTTGTGCAGCATTTATTCATCAGAATAACGTAACCTATCGATAGGTATTTTTTTCAAATAGAAATTGTGAAAAAATTCGCTATGTCCATAAATCTCAATTTCGATCCATAGTGCGACGCCGTCAAGCAGACGCCGCCGCCGTCCTACCGCGCTGCCACGCTTATGGCCGCCGCCGAACCCGCGCTCACCACGGTCAGTGACTAACTGTAATGAAACGCCCGCGCCCGACTACTCCAGCCTGCTGCCCGCCTACGACGACGCCGTCAAGCAGACGCCGCCGCCGTCCTACCGCGCTGCCACGCTCATGGCCGCCGCCGACCCCGCGCTCACCACGGTCAGTGACTAACTGTAATGAAACGCCCGCGCCCGACTACTCCAGCCTGCTGCCCGCCTACGACGACGCCGTCAAGCAGACGCCGCCGCCGTCCTACCGCGCCGCCACGCTCATGGCCGCCGCCGACCCCGCGCTCACCACGGTCAGTGATCAGAGGTTTTTTTTACGTTGGGAAATACTTTGAGCATGCCCACTGGACGATGGGAACGACCAGTGAGTTCTGTGACATCTCTAAAAATCCCCCTCAAACGGGAACCGGTGAGGTGTTTGTCCGAGCCCATTCTTTTGACTGAACAGCGACATGAAGTCGTCCGTATCCCGCTGTAGCAGTCCGAGGACCCTATTTCACCAGAATTTCCTGGTAAACCACTTTTGACTGATTTTTGCAGTCAAAAGTGCTTTTGACAAAAGCCCTTAGTCAAAACCATTTTTGACGGGAAACATCAGTTAAAAGTCGTTTTGAATATGAGTTTTGACTGTAACAGCGATATACAACAAATGACGACACAGCAGACGTCCAATAGGCCTAGGATGCGCGCCGCGATAAGCGTTTATCACCATTTTATCGATTTTACGCGATAAGCCCATACGTTTGTCGTCCTAAATCGTCGATAAGATTTTATCACGGCGCGCATCCTAGCCCGGCAAGAAACAAAAGTCGAAATCATTTTATTGTTGTCACAGCCGGACACCCCGCCGACCGAGCAGCCCCCGCTAGCCGCCGCGCCGCCCACCAACACCGTGGTCATGCTGCCGCAGCACGGCGCGCAGGCCCGCGTCTGAAGCTCGCGGGACACCACCACCTGTACCCACGTGACCTCCCGCCAACGGTCCGGTTCGTATTCCTTTTTCAAATTCAAACCTTTTTTATTGTACAGTCGACAGCATATTAGACTATACAATAGCCGGCAATAAATATTGCACATCGACCTTTGGAAAGAGACAATCGGTTAATTTCGGCTTGTAGAGCGTTATCTCTGTCGCACACTACCTATACGATTGACAAAACATTATTCAATTAAAATATTGTCCGAACCCTTAGTATTTCTCTTCGACAAATACTTTAACATATTGTGAACCACTTTTCTTTCACGACTATAAAAGTTTTTAGCAATTTAATTCACAAAATCAATTGCACACATTTAAAATAAAGTTTGTTTACACTTTGACAAAACGTCATTATGTCAGTCGTTGTTCAAGTGCGACAGTGATAACGCTCTACGAAACCGAAATTAGCCGATTTCTCTTTCTTAAGGTCGATGTACAATATTTATCGCCGGGTATTGTACGTTTATGTAAATCGCACCTATAAAATAAGAACATACATAGGTGGCAGTGTCGATCAGTTTATTCGATTTTACGTTTGTCTTGCATAATCGCACCTATAACAAGAGCATAGGTGCCAGTCTTAATTAGTCTTCTGCCATAGCGTATGATTGCGCGTGTATTCCCTCTGATGTCTTGTACTGAAAATGCTTTTGCTAAAATCTATTCAACCAATACATCTTTGTAATAAAAAGTAGCATTCAATATTTAAATTACAGCAATATCGTTTCTTGCAATGTGTCAATTAGTGTTGATTTACAATTACTCCATGATTAATGCAGGTTAATGTGTGATTGAGTACAGGTTTATGGCCCTTGCTTGTGCCTATATTTTTAATATTAATATAATTATTAATTTTAAAGGGATATTTTCGTTGGGGGCTGATCCAGACTATCTATTTACCTACATTTATTTAAATAAAGTGAAACAAAAATGAAATTTTGGATTTATATTTATCTTCAAATTAATTTACTGGTAATAAAATATAGTTGACATTGCAGTTACTTCATAGTCATTCCCTTCTGGGTCCGCTCCCGACGCCTAGTAGTAAAGGAGCGGTGATGGCACTCCCGCGCTCGCGGCGCTCGGTCCTTTACCTGTTGCAACTGTAGTGCCATTACGTTACGATGTTTCAAAAATTTATTTTCGTATGATACTTAGGTAACCACTAGTTTTATATTCCACTTCTATTTATACTTAATTCTGTTAGAGTTTAAAATACACAGTTATTTTTTGTGTACATTATTGGTTTATTGCCATTTTTTTGTTATTATCATCATCAGAACGCGAGTCAAAATATTGCTTAGGACTAAATTATGTATCGTTTGTTGTAGTTTCTTTGGCATAATAACAACATTCCTTCCTCATTTCTAGGCTAGTATAATGTAACATAAATGTCTATTCATTAATCATTGATGTCTTGAAGTGTCTACTCTATTTACATCTGGTAACATCATATTGCACTTACACAAGCGTTACTTACAAGTATGTAAGTTAAAAACGACCATGATGTCAATTTGTGTGGCATCACACCGTCCATTTTGACGCTATTGGCAATGCACATTCGATGTTCCTACCATAATGTTGTATACGGAAAGCAGGTTTTATTATACTATTGTTTCGCTTTGTTCATAGGCAATTGTAGTATAAAAACTGACATGCTGCAACTTTTCTGACAGATATACCGTGTTTGAATTACTCACAGTTACGTCTACTTCTCAATGTGTAAGATTATCAAAGTATAAATTACCAAGCAATGATGCCTTAGCTCATTGGTATCTTGCAGTGGCTTGAAATCTTTATAGCAGTTGTATGTACGCGCTTATTTAGGAAGTTTTCAAAAGTAATAAATGTCATCTGCATTAAAGGTTTCTAGCACCTGCAACGACTTATTTTAAATGTAAGGGAAAAATAATTAATGTATATTAATATTTGATGTGTGTACCAACTAACGGAACGTAAATTTTAGATGTAGTCTGGTTATTGAGTGTCTAGAAAATTGCTTGAAGTCACTGCTTTGCTCATATAAAATGGTAAGGTCCGTAAGTAGTTTCAAAATGGCCTAAACATGTAACACATAGTAAATCTTCATGTTGAATTATAGTAATTAAACGATATTATTAACATTTATGAAGTCATAATATTATACTGACACGTGTAGGTATTATTGTCGAGAATATAATATCTAAGTATGTAATTCACTATCTTGATTCACATTGGATGGAAACATTATTGGCTAATATAGTTCAATTCGATTATAATAAAAGTATTGTATACATTCTTGCCAAATTTTTAATTAATTCTCGAATAATCTGGATGAAGTACATTTTTATGTGAGAAGCTCGTACTTACTTCGCAATATATTTGTCAACGCAATTTTTCATATCATTTCACTACGGATATTTTCTTATTCATTGCTGTCACTTGTCATAATATTCCATGTTGTTTTAAGTTACAAAATTCTAAATTAGTAATACTACTTAAAAGTTACTGATAATGTAATAAGGGCACTATTCAAATCAGTGTGTAAAAGTACCTACTATATTATTGACTTTATGTAAGATATCCAAATTTAAATAAATCGTATGTCTAAACGTAAAAGTATTTTATTGAAATCCTTTTTCCGTTGATGTTTTACCTACAACTTTGATTCATTTAACTTAAACGCTTTTAGGGTTGATGGGCGACTATGCTGACCACTGACTTACGGAGTTACGAACTTCTACTGCTCCACCACTATCTCTATAGAACCCAACCAACCAATCTATATGAAAACTTATCGTACGTAATGGTAACCGATCATTTAGAATGCATCCCCATTCTAAATGAGGAACGCTAAAGCTAAACGTTAACAGTACATTCACTTCTAGTTGAAGCTGGTAATAGCTGGCTACTGGTAAAATATTATCATGTATAAACTGTATAGTGGCTTCTTTACCTATTTGACTTAGTTGTTTCGTTTTGTTTGTTACTTCAAAACTTTAACAAGAACAGTACATCTTAGTCGCGGTACATAATCTTTGTTTATATAAATTTATAATATAGCACGTTTATCTACATATAAATCTACCGTGCAATTATCTAATGTCCACAAAAAGTTTAAGTAAGTTATATTGTAACAGTAGTTGTAAACCTAATTAAAAAAATACAACAGTGTTAAACTATTCGCTTCAACAATCGCACATAAATCAAAAGTTATCGCTAAATTACGGTAACAGTAATGCAAGAAAAAATTATGGTTGTATTTCACTAGTAAAGACCAGTCAAGATACGAGATTATTGCCTGTATAGTAATATATTCTTCGTTAATGTTCATACGAGTTTCACTGTTAGTGTGACAATGTCAAACTGTAGTTTACGATAACATCGAGAAAAGACCCATGAGTCTGTGTTACAGTTGATTGGAGTTAACAATTAACAAACAGAACATAAAAAATAATTTTGCTATCAATCAATCACAGACGTTCATTCATTTGTAATTTCACCTCCATTAAGTAGGAGCTTTCCTTAATTAGTAATTTTCGTTAAGTTTGTTAATTTGCTTAGTCATTTCATATAATTATCAGGCGGAAATGTTCAAAGTACATACCAATAAAATAGTCTAACTACACACCGAGTGCATTATGTACTTTCACAAGAATATACATAAGGTCCTGTCTCTCAATTACGGAATTCGAACCCGCAATCACTTGATTTGCAGTCCAAATTCATTCACCACACGCATTTAACCATGGTTACAGTCTACACAAAAAATCTAAGCGTAGGTATCCATTCGGTACTGTTTTACTACCTACGCTGACAATATGAATGCTAAGTGCATAGAGTTAAATGGGATTGCAATAAATATGTATGACTCCTAGTTCATCAGGTTTCATAACCGATCCATATCAGACTATCATTTCCAAATGTTATTAGTCAGATATGCGTCGTAGTGTAGGTTATGTAGAGCTGTGGTGCAGTAAAATGACATCACACTTCCAGCGTTGCGTTGCAAAGGTCACGCCGCGGCTTTGTGCGTGATTTACAAACAATCGGTTCGCGCAGGCGCCGGCCGCGGCCGCAGTGCGAGGGTCGCGCGGCCGCCCGCTCCGAGCGCGCGCCGCAGCGTGCATTCTCTATTTATATCGACACTCCCCTACCCACCGCACCTCGCGCATGCGCACCGAACACCTCAGACCGAGGAAAGTGAAAATTGCACATCATGGTATCGCTCGGTGCAGGGCGCCGATCGCGAGTGTCTCGAGCGAGCCGCTGACCGGCAGCGAGGACACCGGCGGCCGAGAGCGGTGCCGCAGGATGGCCGATGCCCACCCGGCGGTCCACTTCGGCACTGCGGCACTTCTGCGTCAATCAACTTCGCGGCCGGCTAGGGGTGCGCGCTCGTGACGGCTCTGGCGTATCGCGTGCCGTCGGCAGCCGGCGCGATGGCGTCCACGATGCAGCTCGAATTCACGCAGGCGATGACCGATTTTAAGACGATGTTCCCGGATATGGATGACGACGTCATCGAGGCGGTGCTCCGCGCCAACCAGGGCGGAGTGGACGCCACGATCGACCAGTTGCTCGCGATGAGCACGGACAACCAGAACGAGCGGCTGCGGCTCGAGATCGAGCGCGTGGAGAGCAGCACGCCGCGCCGCAAGGAGCGCCGGCCCGGAACCAAACCGGCCGAAAACGGAGACGACAACGACACTACTGCACTTGTGTAAGTCGGGAATACCCATCTTTTCCTCCGAGCGATATTGCGCGGATTTTTATTGTTGAACTTCGTAGAGACTTAAATTCATTGTGAAAATGAACATGTAAGTAGCTATTTTAATTGACTATTAATAGTAAACTAGCTAAAGTAAATAACAAAACATGAAATTTCAATAAGAGCCGTGACTTCGTCTCATCAGCTGTGACATTAAACAGTGCTAGTTGCAATGTTGTTGCAATTTAGCTCTAATGGCAATAATATAATATCACTTTATATTATCTGATTATGAAATGAATCAACAGGTTAGCTGCATGACAAGCGAAATATATATCATTCATGCCTACGCAAGGTTTTTGTTATGGTACTTATATCTACCAATTCATACAATGAAACTCGCCAGCGCCATTGTATGCATTACTATCATTGTGTTCAAATATAGTTTGGCAACGCAAGAGTGAATGTCAACTTCGTGTAGATGCATCTATGCATTTAGAAAGAAAGCATGTAGTTCGTGTTAATGTGATATCATCACGGTTAGTTTAAACTCAATCTCTACTTAGTTATGAACTTTAAAGTAAGGTAAAATAATGAACAATCAAAAATGATAAAAGACATCTATGGGCGTTACATTATCTTAGTTAATTTAATATAATAGCAAATATAAATTTAATAGCAAAACAAAAAATAATTACAGAGACATAGATGATGACACGGTTCCTTTGGCTGTGCGACGTAAATGGGTGCCCCGAATGCTGGGGCCTCTACCACCGATGTTCCTACGCATCCCGCCTTGCACGGACGCAAGGATAGACCTCAGCCTAGAGATGGACGACGATCGCATCGCCACCTTCCTGCAGAACGAGGAGTTCATGGCAGAACTGCGGTGGAACCAAGAGTTCATGGCCACCCTCGACAGCGAGCAAGGACAAAAGGGCAAAACTCAAGAGGATGAAGCGGCGTTCAAGGAGCGACTCAAGAATATGGGAAAAAGTAAGTTTATTTACTTACAGTGCTGCTTATGTATTTCATTATTAGTATTGAACGAAGGATCCCCAAAAAAAACTTTATACTCGAGACTAGGATTTCAGCAAATTACAAAGCTACTAACTACGGCAAAAAAACTTTACGCTGCTACGCTGCACGACGTTAACAATAATTACAACGACAAAATATTAATCCTTCGACATGCGTGTGAGCAGACTCAATAGAAAACCAATTGGCACGCACGACAAAAGAAATAAAGCTAAGAATGTAAGACGATATCGACAAAATTTAATGTCAGATGCAATTAATGAGAGACTTCCAAATAAAGATGTTTTACTGAAATTCAGGACATTATCTATCGTGAACTTGTTATCTATAATTTTACTGTTATGTTGCAAATAAGACCAACAGTAGTGGTATAATAATGAGCAATACTGGTAGTGACAACAAAGCTACTGTGTTAGTAGTACTGGTGCTTGGCCATAAAAGCTGAAATTAGTTTTCAACCGACTTCAAAAAAGGAGGAGGTTCTCAATTCGACCCGTATGTTTTTTTTGTCTAAAAAATGGTCAGAAATTGAGCATTTGAGTTGCCGCACATTAGTCCCAAGAAATTCACGAAAAGTCTGCAACTTGTAAAGTCAGCGTCAAATAGTTCTTGACACCCAAAGTAGCCAATAAGTTCGCAACGTCTTTGTTACAACTGGAATAAGGTGGTGCTGGTGTTATCAATTTTTTTCCACTTTGGGTGTAACGAACTATTTGACGCTGACTCTCTCTCTCTCTCTTTGCAGTATCCCGCAAGAAGTTTGCGCAACTTTCGCGGCTGTTCAGTCGCGGAGGGCTGCGGCGTCAGCACACGCCGCGCCCGAGTCCACGCGGGCCGCCCGACAGCCTGCTCCTCCAAGAAGAACACAGCGATGACGAGGACCGACAACGACCTAAGATATAGCCCGCTAATCGCTCGAAGTCGGCCAAACGATAGCGATCAAACGCTGAAATATCTTCATCTTGAATGTGAAAATGTGTGGTTATGTCGAGACTCTTTGAGCGGCTACGGTTTTTATCATTAGCTAAGTGACTTGAGTTTTCTTCCAATTTTCGGTAGCCATACTTTTCAAGTATGGCGAAGTCAAAAGAAGATGCGATGCTGCTCTATTGTTATGTATAACGTGCTTGATAAAGCACAATAAAAATCTGTTTTTGAGTCTGGACAGCTCTAATAAGTGCTGCAATTCTAAAATGAAAAGTTAGGTTTAAAATACAACAAACCAGCAGCAACTACGTCCCAAATAAATCTCTGAAATACCCAGAACGCGCCGGCTTGCGTATTTTTACAAAAACTAAATCGCCCGTAGTAATTTGAACGCAGGCGTTAAGGAGTCGTCAGACTGGTTTTTAATTTGTCGGATGCGAACGAAGGCTAACTTGGAATACTTCAGTGTTCCGATACTTAAGGTAAGTTCTCAGAAAATTACAGTATACGGCCAATTAGTTGAAGCTTCGCCAACAGTTTAGAAGTCGTTACGAAGGCAGATAGGCACAACTTTTCGATATGTTCTGCTCCCTTTGTCGTTAATTGAACGGCCACTCCTCTCGTACGAGTATAGCGCAAGTCAAACAAGTCGATTTTTGTGTCATTTGTATAAGAATCTAAGTACCTATATCTTAAAATTGAATCGTGTGATGAATCCTTGAGGAAGGGCAGAGCCTTAATTGTAGGCTTTACGTAGGAAGGTTTTACAAGGTTTCGGATAAGACTGGGATTGTTAGGTAAGAATGAATACAATTAATTATTGTTGGTATAAAAATCAATTTATGAAATAAAAATTCAATACTTCAAATAAAAAAAAAGATTTTTAAATGTGGATCGGTATCGGTAGATTTCAAAAGAAAGGCTGAAAAATATTTGTATGAAGTATCCACATCGTAGTTAGATAATGTAAATAAGTGTTGTATTAGATGATCCGATAAGTAGTTTGCTTTGTGTTGAGTCTACGAATTTAGTTACCGTTAAGATTCTTGTTAGGTCCCCGCGGTCGCCCGCGCGCAATTTAGAGAATATCGCTATTATCCCTTCGTGTGCCGCACGCTCGTCAGAAGATTACTACTTCCATCATCATTAGATACAATATAACTGCCAATGCAACCATCTACACGCGTATGTTGATTTACATTATTTCTACCAAAATGTTTGGCTATTATTACATTGTTTATCACAAATAATATGGTTACGGTTAAACCAACAACGCTATGTTGGTTGTGAAGATTAATTTGATAAAAATAAAGATGAAAATTCCAAAACGATTTTTGTAACGACTGTAGATTAGACATAGACCTAACTAGCTAGATATTCTCTTTACGTAGACTTTACTAATAGCACTCAGCCCAAAGACATGTAGTTTTGTAATTTTATTTAACCACACACTATTCGAAATAAATTATTGTCAATTTATCTACTTTATAATTTATGCTTAATTACCATTATTCACGTCAAATGAATTATTACCGACACAAATGAATTGTACTAATATTGTTACTTAATTAATTTTAATCTTGACATCTTAACTTTTAAGTTTTATGTAATAGTTACTAATGAAACCTACCTACCTACCAACAAAGCAATAATTGAAACCCAAATACATATATGTGTGATTTTGTAATTAATTATTTAAGCGCCAGAACCCAGAAACATGTTTAAATTATTACCAAGTCATAGGTAGATAGTTAAATACGACTTCCAAACATTTTGTAGAAAATAAAAACAAAACTAAACGTGAAGGCTAAGACATTACCTCAAGACTGTAAATGTCACCCATTAAATCGTTCAAATTCTTTGAAATTACGCTAACAAGATAGAAATATAAACTTGCCTTGAATATGATTCTTAATATTACAATGTCAGAAGTCGTTGCTTCTATGATTTTATGCTCGTTTCAATGCAGATCCACGTGGATAGTACATTAGGTAGCCAGTACACGTACATTCATAACAACCATGTTTGGTAAAATAACGCTTACAGATACAGTGAAAGTACCACAATCGGATTAGAAAATGCATATTATTGCATATGTGCTGATGTTTCTTGTGCGAATATTTAAATAAAGATTATTTATAATAACAATAGTTTTTAGTTATTTCTCCCCTGTCAAAGTTATCTTTTTCCGTTTTGATTGTACTTGTGGCGTGATGTTGTCATACGATTCGGCACTCTAGTCTACGCCACTCTCACGAAGCGTTTTTTGTTTGACAGCATTTTGTTTCAATTAGTGTGTTTAGAACCTTAATCCAATCAACTACCACCTATTAATTTTTAACAGCATTGTAAATACATTCTAAAATACAGTAGGATCTCTTACCTTTTAAAAAGATTAAAATGTGACTTACGTTGCGTCACTGCTATGTGGCTCTACCTTCGCCAATTAGTTTATTTATCAGTCTTATGTTGTTTTAATCAAAAAATTCTTAGAACCTTTAAAATTAACTTCCGTTAGGATTTATGTAGGTTTTGTGATCAATAAGTAGGTACAACAACTATTTATTTCAGATTTTCAGCTTCAACTTTCGTCTTGAGTTAATAACTTTTTGTGTGAAAACTTCTTGTAGCATTTTTCTGTGTACACAGACTGTTATTTAACCAGACATCTGATGAATAGTTAGAAAATACTAATTAATTATGATGTTGAGAAATCATACGCGCTCACAACGAGACTGCTTACATCGAAGAAATTACATTTTATTCATTGTCTGTGCTCTACTTACAGTTTCAGTGCAATCGAACTAATAAAAACTAATACCGACATTACCTTAAAATGACGAACGAATTTCAAAACTGCCAAAACTAGAGCATAATCGAGTATTCTAATCCGCATGCATATTGCATATCCCGCTCATCTTTTACCCAAGTAGGAAAAAAATACTTTTTGAAAATGAATGTAACTTTTTCTTTTATGGTATTAATCGTTGTTTACAAATAGAAAATGCTGCCAGTACGAAATGGTTATCATGCTTGAATGAATGAGGTTACATATAGAGTAATCGGGCGCGGCGCATCCACACGACCATCAAAGAAAACGCTCGTCAATGAGCTCAGCGGAGGGGAACGGGAAAGTAGCTGGACGCTAGAAACACCTTGTGTGTCACAACTCGCACACATTGTCGTGTCAAAATGCAGTAACACATCAACATTCCGCAAATAGTTTTCCGGGCAAGAATTCACCAACACTTTATTCAAAATGTCAACTTTTGCCAACACGCAATTCTTTCGCGTTCTTATTTTGTGAGTCACGAAACGCAATAGCAATTTAAGGAAATTCTCTGAACTAAGTTATTTGAAATTAATTACTATTGAACTGAATTTGTAATGTAGCAAAACACCTTAGAAGATTGCATCGCAGTGCTCTCTCGATGCAGCAGCCAAAGATAATTAATAATGGCATAGTTAGATATTATGCTAGTGTACACACATTCTATCACGAATACTAACACATAACAATAGTAAAGTATCTGTAATATTCTCGAGATGCACATTATAACCACTTGATTTGTGTATTTTTTTTACAACTCCGCCGATTTATAAAAGAAAAGTATTGCAGGAGTGAATGATATTAGTTGTCGAGAAATAGATACATAATAGAGACGAGACGATTCATTTGTGTGACTTACGTTACGTTTGATTTAATACGAGTATGATCTTGGAGACCGTTGACAGTGGAGTGCCCAGTGTGAAAAACAACATGTTATCCTCGTATCGATTTTCCCTGACGTTTTCATCTGCGAGCCGCCCTTCATTCAAGCGAGCGAAGTACCTTCTGAAACACAATCAGGGCTAGGATCAACTGACCAATATCTCCACTTAATTGAAATTGGTGATTAGTTAATCGGTTTCAGTAAAGCTCATAAAGCTTTACTGAAAACTCCAGTAGATGACAATTTCCTTATTTTTTTGTACTTGAGGAATTTCCATTAATAATAAGTGGGTTAAAGTTCTTCTGAATTGAAAAATAAGTAGTGAATGAATAACATAGAGACTTATCATTTCATAATGGTGCGCTATGAGTCTATTAATAAGACAAACCGGCAATTAAGAACACATTTATCCGTTACATCACATATACGCTATGTAAAACTGGAATGATTTGCTTTAATTCATGAAATAACGCGTTACACTATTCCATTACCTCATCTCTGACGCAACTTAGAAGCTTATCAAAACAAGCCCGCAAAGCAGCGAAATTGGAATCGATGCGCGTAGTGGCGGCTCGCGGCGATGCGTCTGCCGAGATGCGCCCGCGCACCGCGCACGTGCAGTCGTCACGCATCGCGGACACCCAGCAATGTGCTCAGTTTGTCCCTAGACTCCGTGCCTCTCGCACGCTCGGAGACCACACACTTTTCCCGCGTTTTGTGACTATGAAAAATATAATTGGTGATATACATGTCTCGCGGCCGGCATAAGTGCGCCCGAACCAGATATATCTGAGGCGGCTCTGAAGTAATTATTTCGTAAGTATCGATTTTTATAGTTAGGGCTTTGACCGTGGCCGGCGCGACCGGCGCCGGGAGCTCTCCTTCGGGCTAAATAAGAGTGGACTCTGCCGAACCTGTTGCTCACCTTGCTCGTTAAGATCGACGAACCCTTGCTGAGATGATCTTCAACGTTTTTTCTCAGTGCGAAATCTTCGTTGGCACATTTTTATTCTTTGTTGGCTAGACTGCTCTTTTTCATCTTCGGGGTAAGATTATCTGAGATCGTTTTTCAAATATCGCGCACACACGAACTAGGCTCCTGCGGCAAAACTCATCATTGACCACCGTAAATCATGCTTGGTTGTATCTAATCAAAAAAGATACGAGGTAACTCGAGATTGCATTGCAAGGCAGGGGTCACAGAGAGCCGTTATCATTACAAATTCATTGGTCAGTGGAAACCAAATTACTTATGGTAACTAGCATATACCAGCTCCGTACTAATAGACTTCGCAGTTTGTTACTGGAGAAGACTATCACGCATAACATCGGGAACCGTTAATGTTCCGAAGATAAAAGTAATTTACATCACATACCAATTTAAAGCATGAATTAAACATTCGAAAATAAATTAAAAGATTTACCTATCTTTTTGTCTATGAAACCCGAAATTTCGCGAGATTCAATTTCAGTTTAAATTCATCACAGCATGTTTAGTCATCATTAAATAGATTGGTACTTTTTAATTGAACTATTCTACATTTTGTTACACATCATGTAGTTACAGTTATTGTAATAGAATAGAGTTACGCGAGCATATCAAACTATTAGCGAAATAGAGTAGTGAAAATTACCCATCAACCATACTGACAAACAAAAATGCTAATATCTAAATCTGAATAAGTTTTTAATTATTTTTGGAGCATAACGAGTGAGATAGAGTATCAAAATAATTATATACAATCATTTTATAGATTTACCAAACCTGTTTTATTAAACTTTTTCAGCGGCCATTTAGAAAAGCTGCAGCAAAAAGGGCCTGAGAACTAAAACTTTCCTGTAGGTTTATTTTTCTGTAAACCATAAACAGCATCCTTTCTGAATTATAATGAGCATTAATGTATTCAAGACAGCGAAGGATGTTGAGCCATTAAGCAGGGAAATAATCGCCGTCGCTGCGCGGCGTATCACAGGTAGCCCGGCTTAGGTTTCATTTACATAAGTCGCCCTTAACCGTTTTGTCTTACAATGCCTAAGAGATTTGAATTCTCCGTTTAGTCATAGTGCCTGTGCAATAGTGGAAATTCGCATCGGGTGTCATCTGCCAGTGAATATCATATGGTCTTATTAGCAGCACCCAAATGAAGGACATGGATTAGTATTAGTCAACAAAAGAATATGCTCACTCATAATATAGATAGGTACATACTTGTAATCATATTACGTATTATAATTTCGAAGTTCGTTTGATAAAAGCTAATCTTATACGAACCGTACGGCTAGCATGAAAAACTTTCGAGTTCAAATCGTATGCGTATTCGAATCGCCATCAAAAGATTTAGTACGAAAACTACAACTGCACCCTTGTGAACGTGTCGTAAAGTGAACTTAGTATGAGAAATGGATGCACGGAACTTATTTTGAGCATCAAAATTGTCACGTTATCGTTTAATTCGAAGGTCGAGTATCGAGTTTTGTCAAATACGCAAACGATTCGAAGACGAAAGTTGTTCATGCTAGAGGTACTGCCCTTCAGATACGGTAATCTTAGATTACATTTCCACCACAATGTTGAGAAATTGAGGATCTACAAACATGTTCAAGGAAAAATCCACATGTAAGATGTTTAACTTTGTTTACTACACCACATTGTGTTATTAAAATAGACTGAAAGACATACAACATACCTAGCAAGTAATATTAAAAAATGCGAACAATACATTATGTATTTGTTTATAAATAATTAAATAAGTAGTATATTAATTTGTATAATTATTATTACAGTCTGTCATGAAAACATTACAAAACGTGACATTGCCTAATCATTAATTATGTACTTAAACCACACTACTAAACAGTAAAACAAAATTAGCGCAAAAAATCAAATGTCAAACATTAATAAATTTATATAAATAAATTAATATTAATATCAAACAACAAAAGTGAAATTAAATATACGCAAAGTTCATTATATTTTTAAATAAATATTCATTATATGTATTTGAAATTAAAATAATTTAATTTTATGTAGGTGTATTACCCTACACATATTTCGTTTCAATATAAGTTACATTTAACAAATTACGTCACGTAACACCAGTGTGTTAGAGTCGACCTAAGAGTCAGTACTCTTAGGTCGCTCTTATTTCTAGCTTTTCTGAGTATGCCTACCTACATGTGAGTACTCATCGTCAGAAACTAAATCAAAAGTGTACAACCATCTTCGACGTTCTAGATGCAATTGGTCTTTAGAAATATCTACTTCAGGTCCGTACCTACAGAGAATCCATGGTAATTAAAATAACGTGTCTTTTCTAGATAGCATAATCGAATATAGGGAGCAAAAAATAATTACGAAATTATACGAAGTGGCCGCCCAACCACTGACAACGTTCTCATTAAAAGCCCTTTGTATGGATATAGCTTCCAGCTGAGCAAGAGAAAAATAAAAGTTTGTGAAACTTAATGAATTTACTTTTTATCGGCAAACGTGCATTGATTACGTCGCGTCGTTTCCATTCCATATAAAAATCCAATTGAGATAAAAAATACTTTACATTTCTGAATTATAACTGTTTTAATTAAAAGCGAAACACAAGTAAACTATAATATTAAAACGAAATAAATAACTGTAAAGAATTACATAATTGGTAATGTTACTAACTTTAAAAATTGCTTCCACACACCTCATACAAAAGACATCAACGCGCATTTTTTTGCTCATCTCATTCTTTTTTATGAGTTTTGTATCGATTTTTAATTGCCTCGATGAGTTTTACCGTGAATTGTTCTGTATCTATAGAATATATCATTTTTTAACCTATAAAAAGATATTAGGTCTTATTTAGTTTTATAAGTTTTTGTGATTCACATAGCCAATATGAATTTGTGATGATGCTCTAAGAGGCGATGAGATAATACTCGTAGCTGAGTCAAAAAGTAGATTGGTAAAAGATAAATAATAAAGAGGCCGTTGTCCTGCAAATCATTATGATTGTTTCAGTAGATGTGATGAAGAATTATTATGCCGTGCAGGTAACTCCAATTTCTTTCTTGACATCCTGCTAATGGGTACTGATTATTCAAATATAAGTAATCGATGTAATTAAGGATGTAAATCTGCACCAACGTGTAATTTTTATGCATATCTTATGTACTAGAATTTTTTAATATTTAAATAACAGCAAACCTGAAGTAAATGAGCGACCGCGGTTATTAATTTACCGTTAGATACCATACTCGTATGTTAAAAATCTGTCAAGATAAAATATTCAGTCTGGACTCTGGAAGTTCCGTGTCCCGTGCGTGATCATATGCAAGGGACGGGTTTTACACGCTTCGAGTACCACACAACAGAAAGCTTAACTAATGTAGCTTTAGTACTGGTAATACTTAAATCGTGTGGTGAGATTTATAAAGAGTACGCTTTTTAAGGCTTTATAGAGCATATCCGAAAAAGGTTTTTGTTACATCTACCATTCACATCGAATCACATCAACCTGTTACAAATTATTCCATCAAAGACGTTTTAAACCACATACCTACCAATGCGAAGAGCGCCACTTTCTGGCTGCCTTGTTGTATTATTGTATCTAAGATATCTAGTTACAAGCTATTAGTGACTGAAAGCTCAAAATCGAGACTTTTCTTTAAACGTTATCAACACAAAATCTGTCACATTGTTTCTTTCAGCAGCTACTCTATCTGATGTGCAACAGAGCAGAGCAGCCTATTTTTTGTTATATTTAATATCAACCTCATTTACATACACTCGAGTGATATTGAGAAAATAATGCAAAAACACAAATTACAAATAATGTCTTCAAACGCCCAGTAACCTAAATAGGAAAACAGTGATCCCGCCCATGAATCGATAATCTTGACAACTGAAAATATTGTGCAGGCGCCGCGCAAACGTTGATAAATTGTGTTTGTGTATGCCAACTGGAAAGCGCGACGCGTTTGCTATTTGTTTTTATGTAAAATCTTGTATAATGCAGTCACCATTTTCACACATGTTTATTTAAATAAATATCCTTATCTTTACCATAAAAAAGTCATAAAATAATTAAGTAAACAACGGTAACAAACAAATGCTCTACATTTCAGAGCTAACGGAATATTTAAAGAGAAAAAGATGCGGATCTTTTTTTCATTTTGTTTTGTTTGTAAGTCATATTATAAGTAAATACAGTGTTATTGTTTTATATCCTGAAATAAATGTAGAGAATGTTATAAAGCTACATTTAAGTAACTACCTATCAAAAAACTATTTCAAATCATTTCCATCTACAACATATAAATGCCTTCAATATTCTCCGAGTCTGTAAAATCGCCATCAGATGCAAACCAACGACAATGCAATCTGAAATGGTGCATTTGCCGCAATAGCCTGCCAATAAATCAAGAGTTTTACGACGCGGCGCGGGCGCAGCAGGCGCCCCTCGCGGACGCGTGCGTCTGTCCGTAATAACAAAAATAACACCTTCCCCGTAAATCATTGTAATTTAAAGCAAATT
Organism: Ostrinia nubilalis; assembly: GCF_963855985.1. Taxonomy (NCBI): domain Eukaryota; kingdom Metazoa; phylum Arthropoda; class Insecta; order Lepidoptera; family Crambidae; genus Ostrinia; species Ostrinia nubilalis. The sequence continues at coordinate 10,570,228 of NC_087097.1, forward strand.
ACCACTCCAGCAATGACTGAAATTTAAACGGAATAATAAAATTGAAAACAATACAAATATTTAAACATGGATGATGTATTGCCAATAAATATTTAATACGGTGTCGCGGATTTGCAATAGTTATGAATTAGTTCAACTGCCGTTATCCAGTTTGAGGTTCGTTTATTTCAACAATGTTGGAAGTGGTCGGGTGATTAAATCCATAAAATGCTTTTAGCCTCCAGCAGTTCTAAGAACTTCCGAGTAAAAACGATGAATATTAACTTACGCAAACATTTTACACGCGAATCGTAAAATAACTTTTTTGAGAGATATTGAGATCGTTAATAAATTGGTTGAAATGTGTATTGTTATTGTACAATACACATTTTTTGGTGAAACATGAATCTGACCGTAACATTGCATTTAGTTCGCTTCTTTTGTTTATGTACAGCGTATTAATTATTTATAATACTTACTATAGGCATCATTATTACTATGAAACTTTATCCATCCTGGAATAATTTATTAAAAAATACAAAATGCTCATATTTCTTGCCCATATACTTTTATTATGGGAAACACCCAAACAATAAAGCGTATGGACTAATTTGAGAAATATACAACTTTCAAAATGGCTGTTAAAGTTACTAATATTGCTAATTACTATATATGTTTGTTTGTTTTCATGCCTTTGCAGCCTTTAATTAACACACTAAGTACCTAGCCTACCTATATTTAGTTCTAATGAGTTATTTCCTTGCGTGTTTGTCTTGTTGGCTGTGCAAATAAATAAATCAAATTAAAATTAATCTTTTAGTTTCAAGTTCAATTTTTATATATGACTATCTTTCTTTCATCAATCTGAATAATTAAATCACTACGTAGGTATGTACAGCATGTAGTATTGACGCAGCCAACAGTGAAAGAGATCAAATACTTTCGTATGTCTGCTTAGAAATTAGTATAGTAATAAAACGCACACTGAAAGACTCAGACACCATATCGAGCTATATTTATGAATAGATAGCAATCTATGTAAATAAAAATTGTTAAAACTTTACAACATATTTTTAGTTTTCCAAGATTTATTTCAGCAGAGCAACTCGTTTCTACTCTAGGTGCATGCCTTGAAAAGTTTAGTTTAACTGCGTGTAGAAATGCGGCATCGCTCTATTCCTAAATATCGTGTAAAAACTGATCATGATACCTATGTAATTAGCGAACGTAACAATGTCACGATTCGCGTAAATTAACAAATACTCGCCAGCACTTGAAAGATTTAGAGTACCAACCCGTGTAATGGATTCAAAGGCAAGATAATCCATTGCCTGATTATAATAATGTAATTAAATAACAGATCGGTTATTATAATAATAGAATGGATTCACCATTGATGAATAGTGTTAAACACATAACGACTACAAAGACTACTACCTACAGACTAAGACCTACTTGAAAGTTAACTCCTAAAGTATCATAATGTCAATGTATTGTTTTGATATAAAAACAATAAGTGAAACAATTCTACGCGGGCATGCCTCGTCTGCCGCCACATTCACGGTCTGTTTCGTAACCACTGGATAAGTGTATCTTTATGCATAGATTCGAGTAGAAGAACCTTTGTGAATAGCATTTCTAGAGGTCATCACACTCACTCAATTAGCATCTATAAATGTATTTACTTATGATTTCTTCTCCTGCATTTTCTGTAGCATCTCATGTTTTAAAGACAAGTCTTACTGCCAACGCAACTCATAAGTTCTTATTGTGATAATTATTTTTAATCACACATAATCGCAAACTAAGCGCAAATTGATTCCAAGCTGTCACGAACCTCGGACGGTGAGCAATAGAAAAGAGTTCAATTAAATTGGTGAACAAAACTTTCACTACAACATTTTCAATTTCAATGGCATGTATCGTGTTGGCTTTATTAAAAGTAAGTAAATATGAACTACCTACTCAAAATGCTATCATTATTATCCTGTGGCCACTACCAAGAAATATCATATCTTCGGTGGTTATACCAGAACATTAACACAGAGCGAGCCCGCATAAATTTGATTATGTATGTAGGCAAGTAGTCCGCTGCTCAGTAACTTAGAATAAGTTTAATAATAAGACAGACATGGCGCAAGACGTTGTAGGCAGTGCTATAAAATGTTATAATGGAAACAATGAGAACATTGTAGAGCCTTATGCGGGCAATATTTGTTGCTTGTTTCAATTGCATAATTGTTGTTTTCGGTTCGATAACTCCATTTCGTACTGTTTGTAAGGCACCGGCGAGTGACCGCCCCCAGCAGATTGGTTGGACTTGGAACAGTCGCGTGAAACCGACCACCTGATAGTGAAGGCGCGTTAAATAATTGTTTGCGACGTAGGAATGTGACGTGGCACCGCGCCCGGCTGATGCAGACGAGCGAGGCTCGCAATCAGTTCAGCCGAGTTTCTCCTGGAGTATTCGTGCTGTTACTTTTACGCGCGCGGCCGCACACGAACAACGCTCTGTTTCCCTAAGTCACAATAATAATTGTCTATGATACGCTGTTAGAGGAAAACTTTGACTTTCCATTCGTCTTTGTCACCTTTGAGAGTGCATTTGTCGCCGCACACTATTATGTCTCATGAGTTTAAAACATTAACGTTATTCTTATGCATTATGCGCGCCGCTTTCCTCGGAATCACCGTCAAAGAGTGCGCACGATCTGATCGCGGCCGCGGTGCCTTCTACAGCACCTGAATTTCAATAAGGGCGCTTATTAGCTGCACCGCCAGAGCGCCAGGGATTCTGTCTCCTTTGTTTGACGCTCATTGTTATATTTTTGGTATCACACTAACGTTACGTACTAGTACGTGTGTATAATTATTTTCTGTCATTGTTACCTACATAATATACAGTGTGAGTCACGTTAAAGTGTACATATGAAAATAGATTAAACTAGACCTATTTTTATCGACAAAAAAGAGGTCAAATTTTTTTTGAGATTTTTTTTTAATTTTTTATAGAATTTTTTTTCTTCCAATTACTTATTGTAAAAAAAACGTAATAACTTTTAAACTAAGCGGTATATCCTGATAAAATAAAAACAGTAATAATGCTAAATAACAGGCAATACTAAAAAAACACATAAAATACACAAAAAATGCCAACAAATAATAAAAAATGGTACTTTTTGAAAAAAATCTGCTTTTAAATTCGTGTTTTTTTTGTTATTTGATAAATTTCTCCAAAAAAATGCCCCTATAACAGGTAGTTTTTATTACTTTGTATTATTCTCTATCGTATTACCTTCGTAAAACCAAAAATCGCATGTCTCTATCCCTATCACAACATTTGCTATGATCGTTTGAACAAAGGCCTGCCACAACATTATTCTCCGCTACAGGTAGAGACAATTAAAATTTTAACTAAAATGCTTATTTTATTTCGAAATCTTTTGTTTTTATTTGAAATCTAACTTGTCTTTATCAAAATTACAAATCTAGAGCCATTTTCAGTTTCGTTGTTAACGAAGCTTTGAATGGCGCGCCCGGAGAGGCTTAGTTCAAACGATCATTGCAAACGTTGTGATAGGGATAGAGACATGCAATTTTTGGTTTAACGAAGGTAATACGATAGAGAATAATACAAAGTAATAAAAACCACCGGTTATAGGGGCATTTTTTAGAGAAATTTATCAAATAACCAAAAAAACACGAATTTAAAAGCAGATTTTTTTTAAAAAAAGTATCATTTTTTATTATTTGTTGGCCTTTTTTGTGTATTTTATGTATTTTTTTACTATAGCCTGTTATTTAGCATTATTATTGTTTTTATTTTATCCGGATATACCGCTTAGTTTAAAAGTTATTACGTTTTCTTTACAATAAGTAATTGGGAGAAAAAAAAATCTATAAAAAATTAAAAAAAATCTCAAAAAAAAAATTACCTCTTTTTTGTCGATAAAAATAGGTCTAGTTTCATCTATTTTCATATGTACACTTTAACGTGACTCACACTGTATATACCAATAGTTACAGTTTTGTAACCGTCTAAGCAGTTTATGTAATCTGATTTACTGGAGTATGTTGTTCACAAAATTATAATATGCTTATTATTATTCACATCAAGACATTACAGATAATTATATGTAATTGACTTTAATTACTCTAATAAAATTGGTTGTTGTAGCAGTTGTAGTAACTGTTTTAAATAATTGAAGGAAAAATTTATAAATTTTATTAATGTATTTTATTATTATTATGTATAAATGCATTAAAAACATATTTAGTAGTATTCTTATTACTTTTCAGGAGGTTTTTATTATCTTGAGTAAGTAGCCGACTGCTTACTCAGGATAATAAAGCTCCAAAGCTTGTCTAAATCTGTTGTTACATGGAAGTTACGCCTTTATAATAAATTACTGCTTAAAGTCATAAATATCCTAGGTGCATGTACCAAATAGTTAAAATAGGTTTCTGGGCTAAATATCGAATTACCCAGAGTCTAGAGTCACCCACGACAGTTTCCTTCACTCCGATCGAGCAACAACTTACAAAAGACTTCACATAAATCTAATCTCGCTGTACATGGCTGCGCTCGCTTTGATTTGAACCCACGACCTAACAATTGAGACAAACTTTACCGACCAGGTACGCGGTCACGTTTCAGCGAGAGCAGGCTTATAAAATTCAAATGCATCATTATTTTAAATCTATCGCAATGACAGAAGAATACACGTTTTACAAGGAGGAGTAAAGGACGATGGCGAATGCGCTGTCTCTATGTTAGGCTATATTGTGGAAATTACGAAGTCTAATAGACAGCCAACGACCCGAATATGGTAGCTAAAGTAGCAATAGCACCAAACCACTAATATTTTCTCATCAACTGAAAGGATCATTTTTAGGGCATCATATTTCAGACATTTACGATACACATAGATTACTAATAAGCATATTAATATAGTTACGGTGTTACTTTTATTTGCTCGAATTAGTTAATATGTAACGAGAATACCTAAGTATATTATGTAGATGACGAGCACATTTAAAGAGAAGAAGCTTCACCATAACTTGAGGTTTGTTTTTCAACATTACCATTTGGCAAACAAGTTAGTGCTGCGCGGTTCGAATCATCGAAACGCAAACAAACGCGAGATTAAAGGGGAGCCGTAGCCGATCAGCAACAGGCGCGGGCGCAACGAGATTTGGGAAACGATCCGAGATAGCATTACCATGTACCGTTGCAGATCGTTGCCTGCGAGATTGTCGGATCGCCCGTGGTGCTCAAGTCCACACCGTTACTTTAGCACCAAATCTGCCTACAATACGTTCTTTGCAGTACTGTGATTCGGATAATAAGTTTAAAGTCACGATCCGGTTCCGTGAACCTGTCTACGTAATCTCGCCGCTGAATTAGAGGCTCCCTTATACGGAGCAGATGCATATTTATATTGGAGCTATCGCTGTAGATATCGCCAAGACAGATTGCACCCCGCGGTGATTTATTTTGTTATGATGTGGGTGCGATAGGAGCTTATTCAGCCTGAGTGCTTTACTTGGACGTTAATGCTTTCAGTTACAGCACGCGGAAGGCAGCGAGCCGGGCACTATTTGTTTATAAACACAAAACAAACTGATGTTAGATAAGTTGTTCTTGTTCTGAAAAGGCACGCGAATTCTAACCATTTTGCCATTGCTTTTGCTTATGCATCTCGTTTCTTTGTTTTGTAGAGAAAGGTAATAGCCATTCATTGAAGGAATTTTAATTGTGATTTAAACTACCTGTCATAATAACAATAAATTAATTAGGTACATAGAATTTTTTCTCATACCTACTAATATTTGAACTTTCTTCGTTTACTTATTAAGTAACGCTGTCAATTTAATAAATGTCTTGGAAGCGTTTTCTCTACAAGGCAAAAACTTAGGAACATAGCCTACTCGTATATCTATTGCAATTGCAAGAAAGTGAATAATGATGTTACAAAAAGTGCTACAAACTCGAGAGAAATATCTCCACATGCGAGCATCTATAAAAAAGGCATTTACAGGAATTTTACTGATACCTACTGACCTTCTTGTGTTTAAAAGAAAACCGAAAAAAATCTGGATATTTGTATGTAATCAGTTCCCAATTCTATTATTATAAAGTCTGTTCGCCGAGAGTTGATAAAAAAAATTAAATATCAGAGGTTCTAAACTCATTATAAATTGCGGCCCGCTAATTATTTTTGTCGATATAATGAAAAAGTTGGTAGATTATCATTATTATCTCTTTTAAATTTACGGGAATTATTCCGGTTAGGGCATACGTGGGGATACGGATCAAACACGTGGCGTCCATGTGTTGGATAAAAAGTATTTCATTATTATCAAGTGGCTTATAGTGTATCCCAATGTTGGGCATACAAACGACGTCCGCCATACAGAATGCGATAATTAAGCGACAGCCGCTATTGCAAGACATTTCATAATATTTATCAACTCTCGGCGAACAGACTTTAGGTATAGCAGGCTTTAATCAATCGCATTGTCCAAAAACATTATATCTCTATGCTTGGGCAGGTTGACCCATTGCGTGCGTCCAACGATAGAGCTTTTTCAGATGTCTATGGCGGCTCATGCAGTCTTACACCAAGGTTGTTAATAAAACCTTGATTGAGGACGTAAAGTTTTCTCGAGTTAATCGCGGAGCGATCCCAAAGTAAATAGTTCTATGACCGGTTCGTATAATATGAAACGTGACCCTGTCATTGTCGCTATATCGAGTGTCTCCGCGCAGGTAACTCACGCGTCCCGGGCGAGACGGGTACGGATTATACGTTCGTTGCCCGGGGCCCGTCCCGTGACACCGACACCTAGTGTAGCCTAACACCCCGTGCTAAAATCGGGACTCAGTTTAAGGGCATTTAGTTCTGAAACAGGGACACATAAATATAATCACAATCACGCTCTATCTAATTTCTAATAGGTACATACAAACTGTAAATTCAACGCAAACTGAAAAACTTTTGATAATTCCAAACTAAATGTACTACAGGACTAACTACGTAAATTCTACGAAGCTCTACTAAAATATTTGCAATCGTAGTTATACTTAATTAAAATTTTCCAAAGTTGCAACATGTTAACGTTCCAGACAGGGTGAAAAAAAACTTAGGAACGCCTCTAAACCCCCGAAATAGGGACATAATATTTTGCGCAAATCGGGACAGGGCAACACTACCGACACCCGAGCCGCCCGTCGCATTTAATAAACACTACATATCTATTTTAGCCTGCGGGAATCTCGTTATCTCGGTATGCAACGATGCAATGTGGCATGCGCCCACGAGACTAACTACGACAGTTTTATTTGATCAGTGAACGCACTACTGAGTCTACTGACTACTGAATACGATTGCTCTTGAAATTACTTTTTCAGTTTAAATATCAACATTCAGTAGAAAAAGATGAACTTGATGGAATAGCAAATCCAAATGCCTTCTTCGGTAGGAAGGAACGTTTAGTAGTGTAATACCAATTACCTAATACTAATTTATAATATTAGAAGGGTTAAATACAAACTATTATGGGCACTAAAAATAAGGTCCATATCATTCACTGATCGACATCACTTTTGCAAACTCTAGTGGGCAGAGCATGCCTCAGGCCTGTCCGTTCCTACGTCGATTTCTCGATTATTTTATCCTCAGAAACGTACCTAAATAAAACAACAAAGAATACCAAATCGGTTAACTTAGGATGCCTAGAAGGTGCAAGGTAAACGCCAAACCGGTTTGACTGGGGAATTCTTTGTTTCCAAGTCGAGACGTCGCGAGTCTCAGCCCAACCCGAAGCTAAAATTTCGCATTCTTGACGCGAATTGTTTTTTCTTTTTCAGAGCCAGGCAATCGGGCGCTGATGTGTCTGCGAGGCCCGGGCAGCTGAGGGCCCGCGCGGCCTGATGGCGGCGGTAGCGGCGCGCGCGCTGCTCGCGGTGGCCGCCCTGGCCGCTGCCACCGCCCACGCGGCGCGCTTCGGCGACCGCCTCGCACCGCGCGTGCCCGCCGCGTACGCGCCGCGCAACGCCCCGTCAGTACACCACTACGCCGAGTCCGAGTACGACGAGACGTACGAACAGGATTATGAAGACCAAAACTTGGCCGTCGAGGAAGACGAAGCGTTACCCGAAACGGAGCCCCCTCCGCGCCGCCCGGCCCGCACCGAGGCCCACCGCCTCGAGATGAGCACCGAGTACTACCTGATACCGGAGCGCACGTCTTCCACCCCGCCGCCGCCGGCGCCCTCGCGGCCCTCGACGTCGTCCCAGCCCCCGCAGCAATCTAATACGACTTTCATTACAGTGGCCCCGCCCACGCCCGGGACTCTTCGACAAGAATCATGGGCTGTGCCGATTTTGGCACTCGCTTGTGTGACGATGGCTACACTCGGAGGATTCGAGGCTTTCATCGTTTGGGGTGCAAGACGGAAAGCTCCGAGCCATCGTCATTTACTCCTGGGCCAATGTCTCCTATTCGGACTGTTCACGTGCGCCGCCACTGCCGCATTATTCGCTACGACCCCGACGGTGTTCACATGCGGAGCCGTAAGATTCGGGACGGGCGTATCTTACGTGATCGTTTTCGCATCGCTTCTCGTCAAATGTGTTTTTCTCCTGAGTTTAAACGGGGGAGTCTACCTCCCCGCGGCATACCAGGGTCTTCTTCTATTTTTCGCCGTCATGATTCAAGTGGCTATAGGCGCACAATGGCTCGGAGGCTCCCCACCGAGAGTTCTGATAGGCGGAGGTCGATGCGACGCCGCCCTGTCGGACTTGCTGCTGTCCCTGTGTTACGCCGCGTTCCTGATCGCGGTGGTGTGCGGGGTGGCGCTGCGCTCGCGCGGCATCCGCGACAACTACCGCGAGGCGACGCACATCGCGGGCGCGGGCGGCGCCACGGCCGCCGTGTGGGTGTGCTGGGTGGCGGCGGCGCTGGGCGCGCCCGAGCGGCACCGCGACGCGTGCGTGGCGGCCGGGCTGCTGGCCACGTGCGCCGTGGTGTTCGCGCTCATGTTCGCGCCCAAGGGCCGGCGGCTGGCGGCGCTGGGCCGCGAGGGCCGCTGGGACGCGGACCGCGACGAGGGACTCAGTTCGCTGGGCGCCGGCGGCTCGGGCTACTCGCCGTCGTTCTTCCACTTCAAGCCGGTGAAGTACGGCATGGTGACGGCCGCGGCGCCCGCGCCGGCCCCGCCGCCCGCGCTAGACCGCAAGGAGCCGCCCGCTCAGCCAGCCGGTTAGTTAAGTATCTAAAATGCGCTAATAGTGAGAACTAGCGCTTCCAGCACCTCGATTTAATAACAGTTCTGTTCGCAGATCCGTATAGAGCGATGTTCGCGAGCTCACCGCACCTGCACTCACGCCCTCTTTGCTCTCCGCCGCACTACACTCTGCACCCTCTAATGCACTACTACAACTATCCACCTTTTCAGTACCTGCTGCCACCAGGTAAATATATATTGGCAAAGCCAAATGCACCAATAGTTTGATTAATATCCTTCCCTCAGTGTTAATGTACCTAATTACTACTCGTAACTTTATCTGAACAAATAACAGTACTATGTTTCCTCAATGTAAATAATCCGATTGAAGAGTAAGTGTGGTGCATACTCATGGGCAATGCGTGCGCAGGCGTGCTGGTGCGGCCGGAGGAGGGCAGCGTGTACGCGAGCGCGGAGCCCACCTTCAGCAGCAACCCCAACGTGTACTTCCAGCGCACGGAGCCGCTGCACGTCGGCATGATGTACTGAGCCCCTGACAAACCAGCGTTCCACAGCGAACAGTGGGATTTGGCAGCGCACACGGCGCCACCGCTCACGTCACAAGCGGCTAGCGCCTGCGACTACGACGAACGCGTCGCGTCAATTTTATTGTGTGAAACGGACAAATTTAGAGACAAGACATTACGCTGTATCGAAAATATAATTGTTCCCTGCTGCCGCATAAAGTCAATTACGCAAACTAATCGTCTTAGTATAATAAATTACTTTTGTATTTCTTGAATATCTACTTTCTAGTCATTGTCGATGTTTTATTATGATTTGAAAAGTGGTATGTGTCTTGCGAAATTAACTAGTGCACCATAAAAATATTTTTATTGTCTTAAGTAATAAATAATACTTTATACAGCAGCAGATGAATTTTTTTACAGAAAAGTGAAATGAATTGAAAGCTGTGTGTGATTAAACATTAAACTGAACCCACCCTAAACATTTGAACAGCTATGAGGATTACGACCTTGATCTAGATGTAAGATAAGGACCATAATAATTGTAAGTTTAAAAATTCTTACTGCAAGATTGTAAATAAAACTAAAGACTGTTGTGAAATATTGTTTTATTTATTAAATTATGTTATAAAATTAGTCTAACAACAAATTATATCGAATGTTCTCTTATTACGAAGCATAACAGACTTCATAAACACATGCACACACCACTCAGTCACTTGGCAGGCTTCACTTGGTGCCGGTGGACAGCAGCGCCAGGAGTCCCGAGGCAGCCGTCAGGGAGATAATGTAGTTTCTGTATTATCATATTCATTAAGGAAATTATTTCAGCTGTAAAGTAAATACATAATTATTAAATTTGAACTAGTTTAAATTCATGCAATTAAAATTACGTAAAAGTATTTTATTTATAAGGATTGATTACTTCCTTTCTTCTTCAAATTCTTCTTAATGAAGTAATAAAACATTTTGATATGAACAGCTGTAAGTTACACTGTTGCCAAATAAAGCAACTACAATTATTTCATTACTGGTAATTACTAATTAGCTGTAATGAAGTTGTCATTACTATTTGGACAAAATTCGAAATATAGTTACAAGTTGAAAGTTGTTTATTGATAACATCAACAGTTGAGTTTGGACACTTTCACCTCTTGATGAGTATTTTTTGAAAAGGATACACAGTGGGTGTGAATGAGCGCAGAAGGTAGAAGCTGCTAAGGATCACGATCGTCAGGAACAGAGCGTTGTTGTAGAAGATGGAGTATGTGGTGGCCTCGTAGTCAGCCACTTCATTCTTCTTCCACAAAATCCTGAAAATAAAATTCATAAAATATTAACTACAGTTGAAAGTACAAACAGTTATTTATTTATGGATAGGGATAGTGAATGGGCACACAAGTAACTATTACAGTTCCAAAAAAATTTGATTGATTTGATAATGTGATAAATGATATTACAATGCCATTCCTGTAGGAATAGGGAGGAATAAAGCATAAGATTTCTAAGTACTTTAAATTGTTTTGTATAATAATACAAGGTTCATTCAGTCAATATAGTTCTAACATGATGTAAGTTTCTACCAATGTCAATTTTAAACTTTCCAATTCCATTACATTTATAACTCTTACTTTGAAAGGATTTTATCATATCTACTAAGAAATGAATTAGAAGCCATTACACACCTTTCGTCTTTCTCTTTCCTGCTCATCTTCTTGTCGTCGGCGAGTTTCCTGGACATCTCGCGCGCTACGGCGTCCTCTCTCCTCACTGCGACGCGGTGCTTCAGCTGGAACTTGGTGTTGCGGTACGCGAGAGCCAACAACCAGGTGCTAACTGTCGTCACGAGCGCAAACCACGCTAGGGACGAGCTCATCTCCAAGGCATGCACCCGCCAGAACAACCCTGAAGAGATAAACCAAAGAACAGTTACCTAATGCAATAACACAAAATCATGTATTAAACATCGTTTTAAACGTCACAACATATCACTTTCTGGGCTTATGAGGACTGTTTGCAGTACTTACATATGGGAATAGAGGAAACGATGAAAGCATTTCCATAGAAAAGTGCCGAAGACTTAGTTGAAACGTTTCTGCTGAAATCCTGTAGCAGCAACTCCTCCTCCTTTGTAAAAGCCTTGTTCGCTTTGCCAGACATTCTCTTATTTAGACTTAACAGGTATGTAGTCAGATAAACTTATCACGGACACTGAGACCAAGATAGAACGAGCAAAATTGTTCCGCTGGCAAAGTAAAAGCAAAACGTCAAATGACATGTAAGCAACGTGTCAAAAATTGGCTAAAATGTTGCCAGAATAAAATATATTCCATACTTTATTCGCTACAGCAAAAAAGTACGGTTCATATTTTACCGATCGATCGTATTACCGGTTTTTAAATAATGGCGAAAAGTAGTTATTCAAATCTGTATTTCAAAAGTCATAGACAATTAAAAAAAGCAAATGTCAAATTTGAAATTTCAAAAAATCGTTTTGTTTTGAAATTGCGCTTGCTTGATTTTTGGTGTTTTAGTTTATTTGAACAATAAACAAATACAGAATTAAACCTTGATTATAAGTTTAGATGGTTACTCCATCATGAGTCACTTTGAATTTGCCATACCTTTACAAAAGGATGAATTGTTGGAATCTCATGCTGGGCAGTATCATGTTGAAGATGTAGTTCAACCAAGGGTTCTACTATCCAAACTGCAAGGTAACCATTTGAATAACATTCATTACATATAAACCTTCAACTACAACAGTTTCACTAACTTGATTGTGTCCAAATATTCCAGATGCTGCCAGAGCATATAACACCGAGGGTGTGGAGTATATTCTGGAGCATTTTGATACATACTTCTCCATAATTGTTCATGGAAATAAACTTGAATGGAACGTTATAAATAAAGGTATATAGAAATAATTATGAATAAACCATTACATTTACAAGAATCCATTACTAATCAATCATTATAATTTTAAAGGGTTTGATCACATTGTGAGAGCCGCCAAGAATCTCTGTAACCACCTGGAACTTATATTTCAAGATCAAGAAATTGATCCAGAAGTCCGTGTGAAGAATCTCAATATTGTCAAAATGATTATGTATCTATTCAGTCAGATAATGAAAACCAAAGATATAAAGTTAGCAGCAGATGTAAGTAATCTGAACTTAAGACTGGTCTTGAGATCTTGAAAGTTATTTCTAATTCTAATCTAACTGGCAGGGCACAATAAATAACTTATTTTTAAATTCCAGAACTCTACAAAACTCACACTAGGGAAGAAAGGTAAGAAAGCTACTGATGATGAGGAATTCTGTGGTTGTACTGAATCTGACAAGCAAGCTGCACTGGTGACACTGCACTTGGTACTTCAGCAACCCCTGTCACGACTCTGGGATCCCCCTCTAGCTGAAGACAATTTTGTTTCGTAAGTATTGAAGTCACATCAAGTTATGTAAGTGCAGTGGCGGATTAAGAGTATCCGAGGCCTTAAGCACAGAGCCTGTGTAGGCCCTCTATTGCTTAAATGGAAATGGAAGGAATGGAATGGAAGGTAGAAAGTATAAAATGAAAGTTCATCAAAATAGGAAGTGTAGTAGGTAAAATTTAAAACTCAAAACATTATTTTGCTTGCCTTAATCAGAGCAAACTCCGAGATTACATCGTCGAAATTTATCTGACGAAGTATGTCTGCCTCAATACACATTAATGCTAAAGAATTAAGCTTGTCTGGACGGATTTTTGTTCTTTGCGGGTTTTTTAACCTTTTTAGTTTTGAGAAGGATCGTTCAGCAGAGCAGTTAGTAATCATTAAGCTGTGAAAGATTCTAAACGCAACCACAATGATAGTCTTACACTAGCACACTTCTTTTGTTTCTCTTCTTTTTTCACATCGCATGTTTATTTTAATATATACATTTATAAATATATACACATATAAATACACAATTATTATCCTATCACAACATTTGCTATGATCGTTTGAACAAAGGCCTGCCACAACATTATTCTCCGCTACAGGTAGAGACAATTTTAATTTTAACTAAAATACTTATTTTACTTCGAAATCTTTTGTTTTTATTTGAAATCTAACTTGTCTTTATCAAAATTACAAATCTAGAGCCATTTTCAGTTTCGTTGTTAACGAAGCGTTGAATGGCGCGCCCGGAGAGGCTTAGTTCAAACGATCATTGCAAACGTTGTGATAGGGATAGAGACATGCGATTTTTGGTTTTACGAAGGTAATACGATAGAAAATAATACAAAGTAATAAAAACCATCGGTTATAGGGGCATTTTTGAGAAATTTATCAAATAACCAAAAAAACACGAATTTAAAAGCAGATTTTTTTCAAAAAGTATCATTTTTTATTATTTGTTGGCCTTTTTTGTGTATTTTATGTATTTTTTTAGTATTGCCTGTTATTTAGCATTATTACTGTTTTTATTTTATCAGGATATACCTCTTAGTTTAAAAGTTATTACGTTTTCTTTACAATAAGTAATTGGAAGTAAAAAAAAAATCTATAAAAAAATTTAAAAAAATCTCAAAAAATTTTTGACCTATTTTTTGTCGATAAAAGTAGGTCTAGTTTCATCTATTTTCATATGTACACTTTAACGTGACTCACACTGTATTTATATTTAAACGGCCTTGTTGATATGCAGTTTAGGTTAGCGTCCGTGACTTCCACTCGGCATGGGGCTCACTGAAAACCAGCGTCGTGGCCTTCCCCACCGTGGGCCACGGCATATGCTGAGTGGAGTCCCATTGCGATGGGCATCGCTGTTGCGACAGGATAGCACTGCTCAGTTCACTTTTTATTTCCTTGTAATATTTACGTGCCATTTCTGTCTTTTTTTCTGTATACATTCTCTGTCATGTATAAGGTCTCAAGTTTAGCGGGCAGCGGGGCGGGAGCGGCGGCGGCGCGGGAGCGGCAGGATCTTATGCGTAAAATCAAATAGACCGGTTCTCGAAAACAGCGGCGCGGGAGCGGGCAACGAGCGGGCAGCGCACTCCTTCTTTTGCCCTCAATAAATCGAGCGTTAGGAATAAATTTGAATCGAAATAAAATTGTCGCCGTTGTTCAGACATTTCGTTTGCGAATAAAAACAAATATCTCGACAACACAACCCCGAACACAACACTTCGCCGCTAAAGCGCCGCGCGAGCTGCCCGCTTGTTTCGAGAACGGGTCTGCGTTGCCCGCCCCGCTCCCGCTCCGCTGCCCGCTAAACTCGAGGCTGAGGCCTAAATGATGTTCATCGTAATAAATGTTTCTTTCTTTCTTTCTTTTTTTATATTATATATTTGGGAAAACGCACTTTACTTTATCTACACTAATATTATAAAGAGGAAAACTTTGTTTGTTTGGTTGTAATGAATAGGCTCAAAAACTACTGGACCGTTTTTAAAAATTCTTTCACCATTTGAAAGCTACATTACTCACGAGTAACATAGGCTAGATCTCGATAAAATGTAGGTATGAAATGAAACGCCAGCAGAGGATGGAGGCCCCTGGAGAACAGGGGCCCCAAGCACGTGCTTGTAGTGCTTATACGTTAATCCGCCACTGTGTAAGTGAGTTACAAATTATGTTACAGAATTTCCTTTTGACTTACTAATAATTTCATTTCAGCATGGTGGCTGAACCCTGTTACAAAGCACTAGAAGAGCAAATAATAAAGAACAAAGCTATAAGAGAAACAGTATTCCAAGTACTTGGTGTTTTGATCAAGAAATACAACCATGGTACCTCATGCCTTATAAAATTGGCTCAGGTATGTATCAGTAATCATCAGTATGAATGAAAAGTTTAAGATTTCATCCAAAATGAAAAGATATTTGTTATATTTTATTTTAGGTTCTACAAATGATGGAGCATGCAGTGCTACCTATATGTGCTGGAGTAGTTCAACTCCACAAAGAATTTGGCCTTGGTACCTTTGGACCACAAATGGTGAATATCCTGTAATAATAAACCCTTCTTAAAATATCTTTACAATCTTTACCATTATTAAACATTATTATTTATTGACTTAGGTCCGAGAAATAGCAGAAGCTTTAGCATCCTCAGGAGATGAAAATGCTGGGGCTGGCACAGAGCAGGGAGCTGCAAGGAACTGTGGTACCTTTCTGGTGGAACTTACAAAGGAGCTACCTAAGGAAATGACCGGAGCTATTGCCACCATACAACCTTATTTAGAAAGTGATGAGGTCAGTTTTATTCCTAGTCAACATTAATTTTATTGAATTATTAGATCATCATTTCAGTAAGTCAGTAAGTGTAGTAAAAGAATTCCTATTACCACAGGTGGAGTATTGCATGTGCATCCTACACTTGCATTGAGTATTGAAGTGCCCCAACCCAAGATCCTAATCAATCCCCTCCCCCTCGCGAAGTCCGCCGTGGGACCCCCCTGAAAAATAACCCTAGATACGCCAAGGGCCCCATGCACAGAATTTGCCATGGGCCTCGGATGGTATAGATACGCCACTGGTGTCGCGGTACATGCGACGGCGCTTAGAAAACCCGTAGCTTTTAACGCTCGCACGGGCGCCCAAACGCGTCTCAGTATCGAAACATAGTATGAGCAGTGCATGCGTGTGACAAGTTTCTATAAGCGAAATGGTGGGCTAGCGCACGCTGTGTGCATTAATACATGCGCAAGTTTTAGTGTAGGCCCTTTAGACGTAGTTTGTTTCATCATCATCAGTTTTTATTCACTCTAAGCCTGTTGTGTATGTTCCAGTCGTACACGCTGCGCATCAGTGTACTCGGCATGATGTGCGAGGCTCTGAGCGTGGAGCTTCGCGGCGAGGGACTGGCGGACGAGCTGCGCGCGCAGCGGGACGACTTCCTCGACGACCTCTACGAGCATATGCACGACCTGTCCGCCTACGTGCGCCACAAGGTACTGCACTTGTGGCACGTAGATTTTGTACAGCGCCATCTAGTATTAAATTATTTTTTTAAAGATTATTAGCAATTTGTATTGCCCAAATTACTAATAGTCCCATTAGCCCCTCGTGGTAAGCTAAATAGGCTTGTGTTCCGAGTGGGCTCACCACAATAGTCGAGAGCGGTGGGATTCGAACCCGCGTTCCTCGGATCTCGAGTCGGCCACTCCGACCTCTTCACCGTTCGGCTATCGTGGCTATAAATTGAGCGGAATAGTGATACTACCTACTGTAACAAGTCACCATTTCACCTATGATTTACTATAAAGATTTTTGTATTTGTACATAAGTGAAGCTTGTACTAGGGTCGAACAAGAGCTTAAATTTTCGTCGTTCGTTTTTATGTAAAAGACGTCCACTGCTATTTCCACATTGATCAATCCTCGCATCCAATCCACGGACCCGTGAGCTCTGGCATAGTATCTGGTTCGCAATCCACTAGGCAAGGCGGCCTTAAATGAGTGGCATTTTGTTTATACATATTATGTCTTTGACAGACACCTCAATCATGAAATAATAAATAAACAGTGCCAACCATAAACAGGTTCTCCAATTCTGGTCGAGGCTGCAGAGAGAAAACTGTGTCCCGGTGACCAGGCAACGCACAGTGCTGGAGCGCGCTATCGGCCGCCTGCGGGACAAGGCAGCACTTGTCAGGAAAGCTGCCATTCAACTGCTAAAGGTAAAGATGGAGTTGCATTGGTAAAATAAAGCTCAGTACACTGAAAAACTTTTTTTTTAACCATTAATCAGTTAAAGAAACCCTCAGCTGTGTTTTTTATGTGGCTTAATAACTGCATGTAATTATTTCACAATATTTTTATTTTTATGGATTTTAGGTGTTCCTTGAATCGAATCCATTTTCCGCGCAACTAAAGCTAGAGCTGCTCGAAGAACAATTGGCAACTGAACAAAAAATACTGGATGACTTACATAAGAAACTGAATCCTGGGCCGGACCCAGCGTTAGTAAAGAAATGGGAGAAAATAGAAAAAGATGTTGTTGACTCAATCAATAAAAATATGGATATACTGACACAAGACGAACCAGAACTTTCGCAGGCGTCTTTAGATAATTTGTATGAAGCAATCAGAAGGCATTTGCGGGAGAAAGACTATTTCAAGGCATATTTGATTGTGAAGCACACTGAAAGGCAATATCCAGATGCCAGACTCTTGAGATGCGATATGGAAAAAAGTGACCAGGTAATATTATTTTTACACAAAATATGTGATATTTTTTGTACGTACAACTAACCTTAATAAGCGCATGTTTTCAGGTCGAATATTTTGTTGGATTACTCAAAAATATCTTCATAATACCAGATAGGAGGCAATCAATATCCCTTACACAGCAATGTGAGAACGAACTCGCTTTATTTAAGCGATTTGAAGAGAAAGAGAGCATAGTGGCATTTTTGCAAGAATCTGTCCACTTTAGTCGAATGGTCTCAGAGGCTGTGCCTCTAATCAATTCCTTGTTGATGTCGAAGCAAGCCGGTGACGTCAGCGAGGCCATAGACTTCTTTACGACCGCGCATCACTTCAATATTGAGTCGGCAAAAGTGGGCGTTGCCAATATGTTACTGCTTGTGTGGTCACCTGATCAGGTAAGCCTACACTTTAATGCTACATAAAAAAAACAAGAAGTATCCATAATTTGTTACCAGCACTCAAATACTTTTATTTATTGGCATTTCAAAACAATTACTTACATTATTACAAAAAGACATCAGGAAAGCTCAAATATTATGCACCTTTAAATATCGCAGATAATTAGATCTTGACTGAAATACATGATCATTACTAGGATAAGCGAGAAGCAGTCGAACGTGCGTACCGCGAGATGTACCTCGAGAGCGAACACAAGGCGGAGCGAGCGCGAGCATTCGCCATCGCCAAGAAGCTGGTCGCGCTCGCCGAGCACGTCGACCGCGGCAGCGCGCTGGCGCTCGATCACCTTGTGGGCCAGTGGGTAGAGCGGGGAGACATCACGCCCGCCATTATACAGGTAACTGGTGATTTATTTATTTTTTATTTTTCTTTATTCAGAAAACCACAGCTCTTTATAATAATAATACAAACAGGTATTTTTGTTCTTACAGCCAATAATGGATTCTATACAGGGTGTTAGGTAAATGGGTATATGAGCCGACACTAGCCCATGTTAACATGGTCATATAAATGGTATGGTGAAGTCAGAAAATTGATATCTTCATTTTAATTATTTAATTTTCATACAAATCGGATTTTATAAAATTTATTTTGTATGAAAATTAAAAAAATTAAAATGATGATATCAAATTTCTGACTTCACCATACCATTTATATGACCATGTTAACATGGGCTAGTGTCGGCTCATATACCCATTTACCTAACATCCTGTATATGATGTGATGTAGCTATAATGAGCGCCATGAGAAAAGAAAGAAAGTTTCACTTTCCTGTACGACGATGCTGCGATGTTTTATTTGAGCTTCATTTCAAGCTAAATGTTTGGTTTTGCATCCGTAACTTCGTTCGTTTCAGTCCAATGATGTCCACTGGTGGAACAAGTCCTTCCCCAAGGATTTCCACAATTTTAACGACCGGCCCGCATCCAGGTACTTCTCGCGACATTCACCAGATCTTCTTCCGGCCAGTGGTCGCCACTCGGAGATCCCTAACTTATGTATCTTTTATTTAAAGCCACCATTAATGGAGATCAAAGAGGCCATACATACCTTTTCATATTTGATTAAAAGCCGCATCCACCTATTTTTGTGAAGCTCGAATTTTACAAAACAATGTGAAAATGTGTGAAAAACTGTGTTGATAACCCTGTATACATTTTTGCGGTAACTTTTTAGGTGTTTTGGGAAATGTTTCTGAAGAAGATTGACGGGACAACCGACATGGACAGCTACGCCGCGCTATCGATCCTCGTGATGATAGCCAAGGCGAAGCCGTCCGTCGCACTCGCCAACCTCGAAGTGATACAGTCCCACGGTCTCACTGCCGACTACAATTCGCGCAACTTGAGCGCACAATTACTTCTGTCTCTAGCAAAGAAGAATCAGCGATACCCCGCCGATCACTCCATGTTCACATCCATATTTGACAGCCTATTAGAAACATTTTCGAAGCTGAACAAATTCGTCGCTTTCGCCGCCAACACCATCGACCTAATCTACGCTGTCTGTGACACCCCTGAAACAATATGCGCCAAGATACTCGCCGAAATGTACAAGAGGATAGAGGAGAATATGGTGAAAGATGCAGAAAACGAGGAGGAAGCTACTTTCCCCACAGAGCTGGTTACGCGTTTCGTGTTTGTTTTGGGACACGTCGCGTTGCAGCAACTGATTTATCTTGATATCAATGTGTATAGTGAACTTCGCAGGCGTAATCAGGTATGTTATTTTAATAAAGTAAATCATTAATCTCGTTGTACCTATTTGAAACAACTCTAATAGATCTTTAAACACAGGTTCGTGAAGAGCGCAAAGTGGAAGAAAAACGTAAAAAGAAAACTGGGGCGGCATTTGCGACTCCGGCTCGGCGCGGAAGGATCGACGACTTGCGGCGACAAACGCTCATGAACGTTAGCAACGCCAGCGCTTCTTCTCGCGGTCAACGGACTAACAGTGTCGCATCAAACAAAGGACCTTCGGTGAGTTTCACTGTGTATTCCATTCCATCATTTTCAAGCTCATTCTAAAATCTTAAGAGTTGTCTAGAATTTGTACATCTTTCTTTAGCTTTCATCACAAAGCGGCGTGACGACGACGCAACCCTGGCGCTATGACGTGTACTAATTTATTTTGAAGATAGCGCCGTTGCGCTAATAATACATAAAGTATACTTTGGTATAGGGGGTCGGGTCGGTGTAAACGCCGCTACCACGCCACCAATGCGAAATCCACGTCACGTCGTCGTCCGGTCACCGTTGCGTTGCCGTCCCACCCGTCCGCTGTATAGCGAGAATATCATGTAGGAAACTCATATTTGTAGAATTGTATTACTTCTTCATGATGCGGAACTTGTATTTATTTCAAAGGCCAACACAACAATGACAGAAGAAGAGACCGGCCTAGAAGGCGCAGTAGCGGACGACGCCGACGCGGAGTACGTGCGCGGTGTGTGCGAGCGAGACATCGTGGGTACAGGCACGGCATTGGCAAGATACGCGCCGCTGCTCCGCTGGTTGCTGGCCAACCCGGCGCGGTGTCCGCCCGCGCTGCAGGCCGCAGCTGCGCTCACGTATACCAGGTAAGTGGGAATATAGTTCCCACCTTATCCCCTTGTCTTAAGGTCCAAAAACAACTAAAAATGAGAATTTGCTACGAGTATAGTACTTCTCCTTCCTTCTCTTCGCGTCTCAGGACATCCACGAAAAGATTGGGGGTGATCTTATTCTACTTTGGTAGAACCACATGGCTAACGGCGGCGTTCGCGTCTACTTACTGTAGTATAAACAAAATGTATGAGTATGTAACCTACAGAGGTGAGGTTCGTGCCTCGTTGGTATCATGATTTGATAAACTTAGTTTCCTCGAATTTTTTTTATCATATCACTGCTGTTTTTCCAAATAAAATAAGGTTTAAGGTTTAAAAAAATAATAAGTAAAATTAAAACAAACACTGTTTGCTCAGGTTCATGCTGGTCTCGAGCTCAATGTGTGAAGAAGGATTGCAGCTGATGGTGACCGTGCTGAAACGGTCCAAGAATGTTTCGCTCAGAACCAACCTCACCATTGCCTTTGCCGATCTCACCCTGCGTTTCCCCAATCTTACTCAACCTTGGACGCACCACATTTATCACATGTGAGTAATTTAAACTTTGTCTGGATGTTTCTGTTGGTCCGGTAAATATTCAGTCCTGTAAGACTAGGATGCGCGCCGCGATAAGCGTTATCACGCCATTTTATCGATATTGCTCATACATTTTGACTTCGATAAAGTATATCACGGCGCGCATCCTAGCCCGGCTGCTATAATATCATCAACATTCATTCTTCCTCAGTTTGAGCGACGAAGAATTAGAAGTCCGCCAATGCGCAGTAAAGATGCTCTCTTTCCTGGTTCTCCACGAAATGGTCCGTGTGAAAGGTCAGATCGCAGACATGGCGCTCTGCTGCGCAGACAAAGACCCTCGAGTGGCCAGCATGACGAAGCTGTTCTTCAAGCAACTGTCGCAAAAGGGCAACGCCCTGTATAACGTCATGCCCGATATCATATCGAGGTTGAGCGATCCCGAGCTGAACGTGCCTGAAGAACAATATAGGGTTATTATGAAGTAAGTTTCCTTTTTGTTATAGTCAATCTGGGTAAGATAAAAAAGGTGGCTTAACCTTTTTTATCTTGAATTATTATTGTTATATTGGGTTTTCAAATAAGGATTTAATTATAGTATGTGCCTAATATGTACAAACTCTAAACATTAACTATTTTTGCAGATACATTACATCCCTAATCCAAAAAGATCGTCAAATGGAAGCACTAGTCGAAAAACTGTGTCAGAGATTCAAGCTATCCACCGAAGAGCGGCAGTGGCGCGACCTCGCCTACTGCCTGTCTTTGTTCAGCTACAATGAGCGGTCGTTACGCAAGCTCATCGAGAACTTGGACTGTTATAAAGACAAGCTGCACTGCTCGGGAGTCATGGACTCTTTTACTGCGCTCATGAACAACACTTCCAAGATGGCTCGGAATGAAATCAAGGTAGGTAACGATTTGAAAAGGCATCGTATGTTTGATAACGAACTTTTTGTGTTCCATTACATTTCTATTACATGTAGTTCAGCTTTTAATTTATGACCATAGAGGGGTTCTAATTAATATTTTTTTATAGAAACTGGCATATCCTCCTGCATGGGAATATGCCTAGGAGGTGACTCTTTGAACTGCAAATAATAATAAATAATGTATCATCAATATACTACTACACTCCTTATCAAATAGCACTTTGCTTATAACTACATTCTTTGAAGGCATTGGTGCTATTCATATTGCTAATGACTCTCTTGTTTTCCGAAAGACCTTAGTGACGGAGCTAGGCGACAAGATAGAGGAGTGTTTCGCCGTCCGCGACGGGGAAGACGCGGAGGGCGGCGGCAGCGGGGACGCGCGGGTGGGCGCGGAGGGCGCGCGGCCGCCGCCCACGCCGCGCCGCCGCCCCGCGCCACGCCGCAACCGGCGCCGGTCGGACTCCAGTCCTGATGAGGTATGTCGGCGATTGCTTAGAGCTCTTACACACGAGCAGCACATTGACGACAGCAAAAGCGACAGCAGTCGCCGTCACTTGTCGGCAGCTAGCCGTCGACGTGCCCGCAGCAAGCTGTCGATACGTCGACGTCTGCCGTCGACGTGTCGACAGCTTGCTGCGACGACCGTGTCGGCGTACGTCTTTGTACAGGAGCCAGTTGAAAATGAATTTCACTGAAGAAACACTGTTGTTGCTTTTACTCCGTCGTCGTCGACGAAAGAGAAAGAACCGGTCATTGTGGGTTTAAGAAATGTTATTGAATAGAGAACGAGACTACACACACCGAAGCCCATGCTCTATTTTGTAATGTTTTATTATGGTAGCCTTCTAAATTCGAGTTCCATATTATTTCATTGTTTTTGACAGCACTAATTTTTTAGCAATTCCGAATCTGTTCGGAACTCATTAGGTGTGCGTGTAAGCTCCTGGACTACTGACAGTTGACCTTCAAAATGGCGGAGGCGGCTAGCTGTCGCCACCTGTCGGCGGCAGCCGCGAACGCGTCGACAGCACGTCGGCAGCATGTCGACAGCTAGCCGTCGCCTTCTGACGTCGACTGCAGTTACATGCGTCGACAGCAAATTGCTGTTCGTGTGTAAGAACCCTTACCTTATGCAACTGTGTTGTACTCGAAATCAATGCCTGTACCATTTCACATAGGGCTTACTATCTGTTGCGTAGGCCAATGTAGCAATGTCGCGAAAGTCGAAGCCTATGCGCAGACCATCGATTTTTCGCCGTCCGATAGTTTAGTCGGGCAGTTGATCAGCATGGGCATGTATGGGAGTGCGCACACTACGCCGATTCGATTTGGCCGATTCTTTATACAATTTAAAATCGGGCACAACTATCGGCCAACTAAAAATCAACGATGTGCGCCTACTCTAACAACTTGAGCAACGGTGTAGTACTCGAAATCAATGCCGGTGCATTTCACATTAGGCTTCTATCCTCCCGTACCGCTCCCAAACCTCGGGCACTGAGTGAGTTAAGTGCTTGACCTATAGCAACACTATGATTATGCGTTTGTCTATGAGTCATGGAATACAATAAGATGATTGTATCTAATATTTTTTACAGAATGAACCTCCTAACAACATCGGCACACCGCAGTCCGTAAGGAAATCAAGTCGCAAAGTGACAAGAGCAAAGAAAGTTGTTTCAAATGATTCTGATGAATCGGGTATGTTTTTCAGTTATTGTAAGTCTTAAAAATGTTAATAATTTTATTACTACACACATACTAAATGAATGTCTTGTGATGCTTGCAGATGATGACGACGTTCAAGAAAAAGACGATGATGAAGTATTTAAAAAACCGCCAGCCAGAAAAACTACGCGCAGAAGAAAGTAGGTTATAAATGTAAAAAATGCGTTACAGAACAAAGTTATGGAATACATACTTTTAAGAATACTACACTGTTTCTGATGTTTTGAAAAAACCTTTGATTCATTCCATCAATGAGGACAACGGGAATACAGGTAATCGATTTCCTCAACTTACCATCAACTCGTGGCTAAACACAAATTGCGTGAGCCGTATAATTTAGATTAAAAAGTTACTGCTGTCAGCTGTCACTAGTGTGACAAAAAAACCTTGAAAAAAAGGCATGGCCAATCAGTATTGACTCGATGTTATAATTCGATACAAATTATCGACTAGAAAAATCGTTTATATAAAAAAGTCTAAATCTAATACCGTATTTTGGAATGTTTTAAGTTACACTGGACGGCACATAATTAGAAGCAATCAGCAAAATGAAACGCTTTTAATAGCATGCCAACTAAACTTACAAACAACGCTCTCTTGACTTCAGATTGGCAACCGACAAAGTCAGTTAATCGATTAAAATCAGAATCGATTGTGCGGTGCCTCAACAACACTTTCCTTCCAATCAAAATAAATGAGTGTGGAGGGTATTTTTACAAATCAAAATAAATATCAATGAAGCGAAATTTTCTGTGTATTGCATTGTTAAACGTTTTTAACAATAACTGTGCCATGATGTCTACGCATATTAACAGTCGCAGTAGAATTTATCCACGTTCCTCAGTAGAGAGATTTTCAGTACCTGATGATAAAGTAAGTTGGTCTACCGAGTACGAAGCGTACCGACCGGTGAATTACACCTCTCCAGATATACAGGGAAGGCCATGGGCTGACCCTGAAATTGGTAAGTCTCTTGACTAGTTCTAGTATTAATAAAATTTTATTTGTTTGATTTTATTTAAGATTTTGTTATCATATTTTAGGACCCAATTTTAAACCCCTTTGGAATAAACTGGATGGTAATGTTGACAGATCAAGCCATATGGGTGAATACAAAATTGTTGATGGGTATCCACAAAACCCGATTGGAAGAACTGGCATAGTAGGCCGAGGTGTGCTTGGACGATGGGGCCCCAACCATGCCGCAGACCCCATTGTAACAAGATGGAAGAGGATGGCCAGTGGGGATATAGAAACTGATTCATCTAATAAGTAAGTGAAATGAATAAAGTGTATCCATGTGCCTATGAATTCCTATACAGAGTGTTTGGTAAATGGGTATATGAGCCGACACTAGCACATGTTAACATGGGCATATAAATGGTATGGTGAAGTCAGAAATTTGATATCATCGTTTTAATTTTTTTAATTATCATACAAAATAAATTTTATAAAATCCGATTTGTATGAAAATTAAAATAATTAAAATGAAGCTATCAATTTTCTGACTTCACCATACCATTTATATGCCCATGTTAACATGGATTAGTGTCGGCTCATATACCTAACACCCTGTAGAAAGGGAAAATAATGTTTTTTCAAATACTTCAGGCCAATTCTGCAGTTTGTTGCAATCCGAAGACGTGATTCAGGAGAGTGGGCTTTACCTGGTGGCATGGTCGATCCAGGAGAAAAGGTGGCTACTGCTGCTCTCAGAGAATTTCAAGAAGAGGCTTTGAACTCCTTTGCCATGACCAATGGTAAATTTTACTAATAAATTGATATTCTGTATATGTATAACAGAGTTTACAATACTTTAATATTCTCTTCTATGATAAGTTTTTTACGAATGGTTACTTTGTTTCAGATGAAAAAAGTGCAGTGCTCCAAAGGTTCAATACATTTTTTAGTCAAGCAGATGAAGTATATAAGGGTTATGTTGATGACTGGAGGAACACAGACAACGCATGGATGGAAACCGTTGCCTTTAACTTTCATGATGAACCTGGAACTACTGTAGGGATGTTGAAACTGCATGCCGGAGATGATGCTGTGGGGGTCCGCTGGGTGGACATCATACCGGATCTCCAGTTGTATGCAAGCCACGGCAGCATTATAAGGGAAGTGTACAAAAGACATATTTCTAAACCAGCTACAAATAAACATGTGAGATCTTTATAATTGTTTTCTTACACTTTGATCCTATTCGCCAAAAGAACCTTATGCCTAATTAGTGCTTCTTCATTTGTAAGGTAAAAGAAACAAACGATTGTAAGCAATTAAACACACTTTTATTTCTTTTCGCTTTGAAATCTATCATCAAGATTATAAAAGCACATGACACCACATAAGATATTAATTGCAACATGATTTTTACAATATAAAGAAGTAAAAATAGGTTCAAAGCTTTCAAGCCACATTATATTGCACCCTAGAATGAAATTAAAATCTTCCCCTGAAGAATCTACACAAAAAAATAAGTTCAGCAGATAAATGCATATACCTATAAATAAAATAAATGAAAAATAACATAACTTACTATTTGATGCTAATCAAGGTACTCTTCACCCATTCATACCCAAATAAAAAATAGGTAATCATATCTACAAAACAATCACATTACAAATGGCAGCCCTGTATAAATATATGAGCTGTGACAGCCCTATTATTAGTTCTACTACATGCTTTATCACTAGTTTGAGAGATTTTTTTAGTTACAAATCTATAAATTAAGTTCTATCGCCAATAAAATTCAAGTATACATTATACAAACAACTTCTTACATATTTTAGAAAGTGACTAGTTTGAACACTTCAGTTCAAAGTAGGTTATGATTTTATAGAAACATCTATAGTGTAAAAACTCTTGTTAATTCTGAAGAAAACTAAAATATGAATCTTCCAACCGGCTGATTGTTTTCCCAGTTTAAAATGCGGCTTCATTATAAATTTCCTTTTTATCGGAAGTAAATGCTAACTTAAATAAAATAAACAAAAAAATTAAAGCAACTACTTATTGATTTCTTATCCTAATAAAAAACTATTCTAATTTAAAATATTGACTAAACATGATCAACATTATCCACATAATAATATATTCTACTCTATTACACTAATAACTACAACAGATATAGATAATATTCAAGACAGTTTTAAACAGAATTATCAAATGCCATATGTGCATCACAAATGCACCTGTTATTTTTATGGTCCCAAATGCTGCACAATATGTTACCGATATTGTAACGTGTGATACATCCATCTGTTCACTGGGAAAGATCATGCAGGTTTTATTTGGGAATTCTCTTATTCCCATGTCCCCTTATTATCATGTCCCATTGCCCTAATAGGAGTGGGACGCAGTCGCATGCTATGAGGCCATTTCGGCCGCAGCCGGAGCCAGCGCGTTGTACGCGCGGTAGCACTTCACGTCGTTCATCAACCGCTGGATGTTCTGCGTGAATGTTGGCAGATCCTGCAACGAAGACGAAAACTTAGCAAATCGTTAACTTTACAACGTAAATGAACAAGCCTTTGGGATTGAATGATTGTTCACATTCTTACAACATCCAAATACTCTTTTCCTTGTTTTAGACCCAAATTATAATTATCTTTCTGCAAATTACCCTCGATACGCATCCTCGCACATCTCTGGTGGAAACGCAGCCTAATCCTCGAGAGATTCACGAGCGAGTAGAGTGACGTTCGCGCGCGTATTCTTCACTCATTCATTGTAAAAAAAATATTCGCTATGGAAAGAGTGACACAGTAGCTTCTTGTAGCAATTAGCCTATCGTATCGACAACCTTCGGCACAGTGCCGATTACTGACATATTATATGAACGAGACGGTGCTCGACCCTGAGACAAGCAAAATTACACCATATCGTTGACGAAATTGAGTAGACATTATTTTAAATACCTTCGCGAAGAAAACTTTCTATACGTAGTACATTATTATTACTCTGTGGTAGTACCGTGTCGGGCGGGAAGTCGTGGAGCGCGCGCGCGTGGTCTGGATGCAGGCCGGGCACGGCGCGCAGGAAGTGCGGCAGGAAGGCGGCGCGGAAGGCGGCGAAGTCCACGCCCGCCATGCTGTGCAGCGCGCCCAGCGCCTCGTCGCGGAGCAGCGCGCGCGCGCCGCCTTCGGCTAGCGATGCTAGGAGCACTGAGATGAACTCGCTCAGGAATTCAGTGCGGAATATCATCTGTGAAACAGACGTATTTGATGGGTGACTTTTCATGTACCTATTTTGGTCAGATCTAGACAAGACAAAGAAAACTATCATAGATGCTGTCATTAGATTTTTGAATCGATACCGAAGATGTTGAAAAAATAAAAAACGCGAAAGGCCCAGAACACATGGTGAAACGCAACTGCAACGAAACCCTTTTGAAATTATTGATTTGAAACCAGTTTCAACCATTTTCCACACACGCTGCAACCACAATCATTTCGGTTTTCTTTGAGAACAGACGTCTGCAAAATGAGTTCTTCGAAAGCGAGAGTAGCTTGATAGTGTGGTATTATACAAGCAAGGATACTTTTCCACTTCTAACACAAATGTAATGTTTTTTTGTTCGTCAGCCATTTTGTACAAAAGAAGCCAAATCCGATGAATGAAACGCAACGCGAGTTTCCTGCACGACGGTTTCAATTCGACTGATTTGCAACGCGTTTCAAACTGGTCGCGTCATGTGTGGTCTCAACAGACGCTATGGCAGAAACTTAGATGCAACTCAAAAGTAACTAGAAGTTGCAGTTTCGTTGCAGTTGCGTTTCACCGTGTGTTCTGGGCCTTTCGCGTTTTTTATTTTTTCAACATCTTCGGTATCGATTCAAAAATCATTACTCATTCAATGCCGAAATTCAAGATGATGAAGGCAGATCATTTCGGTCAGTGTTGAACAAAATCAAAATAAAGTAGTTGCCTTCAACGGTCAATCTACCTACATGTCCTACATACACTTTATTAAGCTTGAAAAGACGAAATTTGATCACTATGCCTTGATAAGTAAGATGACCTTTCACTATTTGGAGGCAAAACTGTAGAACTTAGCTTGGTTGCTGTGGTGGGAAAGAGGTGAGATGAGTCTCACTTTATACCTTGTGATAGAGCTTCCACTTGGTGTTGAGCGCGTCGAGCGTGGCGAGCGCGATACGCAGCAGCTCGATATCGGGCTGCATTAGAGCACGTCCAAGCGCTGCTAGCGCTTCACGCAGCTCGCCCATACGTCGCGCGCTCTCCTCGCCCTCGCACTTTGGCGTGAAGAAGTATCGCCAGCGGTGGATTAGAACGCTGGGAAGCAGAAAAATAATGTTTTCAAATGTGGGAAACGCTCACTGCCAATTTTGATGAGTTTTGGATAGCTGAATGGATCCAGCATGCAGTGCTGGATCCAGCGATGCGGATCCGCAAACATATAAATTTCTATTGCTTAGTTTCGAATTGCCGCCATTTTCAAAACGGCGCGGTGACGTTGCCGTTCTGTTGTAGTATGCGTTGAACGGCGCCTCTCCGAAGTTACTGGTACGTTTTTGTGCTTGAAAAATCCAAAAAAGTATGAAGAAGCAGTAAAAAAATCTGTCTATTTTCCTTTGCCAAAAAAGAATGTGATGCGGCAGGAGATGAAAACTTTGTTAAAACGTGTAAATAAACAAAATATTGCAGAGCCGGTGCAAGAAGATGAAGACATCATGGAGTTAGAAGAGAATGGTCTAAGTGATGACGCAAAACTCCTGTGAAATGACTTTAGAGCAAGAGCTTGAGATGCAACTTAAAAGAAAGTCTCAAATGTGATTCTGACCTGGCCAGCAGACGGTGCGCGACGCGCGCCATGTCGGGCGCGGGATAGAATGAAATCTGATCGGTTACCCAAAACAATTTTCCGCTCCACCTTGGTGGAAACCGAGCCTTTCGCAGTGACTGTCTAGTCTCAATCTCGGTGCGTTCTCACCTGGCCAGCAGGCAGTGCGCGGCGCGTGCGATGTCGGGCGCGGGATAGAATGAAATCTGATTGGTGATCCAAAACATTTCTCCGCTCTGCCTTGGGTGAAAACCGGGCCTTACGCAGTGATTGGTCTAGTCTCAAAATGTTCCCTCCGCACGCCGCCGCCTGCGCGCCCGGTGTGTGCTCACCTGGCCAGCAGGCGGTGCGCGGCGCGCGCGAGGTCGGGCGCGTCGTCGCGCGCGCGCGGCAGGGCGTGGTGGTGCAGCAGCGCGAGCACGGCGCGCACCTGCACGCCGCCGCCTGCGCGCCCGGTGTGTGCTCACCTGGCCAGCAGGCGGTGCGCGGCGCGCGCGAAGTCGGGCGCGTCGTCGCGCGCGCGCGGCAGGGCGTGGTGGTGCAGCAGCGCGAGCACGGCGCGCACCTGCACGCCGCCGCCTGCGCGCCCGGTGTGTGCTCACCTGGCCAGCAGGCGGTGCGCGGCGCGCGCGAAGTCGGGCGCGTCGTCGCGCGCGCGCGGCAGGGCGTGGTGGTGCAGCAGCGCGAGCACGGCGCGCACCTGCACGCCGCCGCCTGCGCGCCCGGTGTGTGCTCACCTGGCCAGCAGGCGGTGCGCGGCGCGCGCGAGGTCGGGCGCGTCGTCGCGCGCGCGCGGCAGGGCGTGGTGGTGCAGCAGCGCGAGCACGGCGCGCACCTTGACGCCGCCGCCGCCCGCCTCCACGCCCAGCCGCACGCACTCCACCAGCCGCTCCAGGCTGCCGTCGCCGCCGCCCCTGCGATGCAACCAAGATTGTAACTAAAGTCCGGTCGCGCTCGCACACTCACTGCGGCCGCCCGTCGCATAGTCGCGACAACAATATAATTACGCGCGAGCGATAAGGATGGGTAGCTTTGGTTCATTGGACTACCTGCTCGGCGACCGGACTTTACGTCATCATCATTTTGAATGACGGCAGTCCACTACTGAATGAAAGCCACTCCATGAAACGCCACAAAGCAGGATCCATTGCATTAAGACCGCTTTCACATTGGGGCGTCAGAAACGCGCCAGCAGCGCGACAGCGGAATTTTTAGAATGTGAAGGCAGGCATCTGCTGTCATGTAGTATTATAATCGGCAGCGCGGTTATTCGCGCTGCTAAAGCCTTCGCCTAAATGTGAAAGCACTCTTATCCTCTAGCTGCTGCCGGCTATCTTCTTTAGGTCGCCGGTCCACGCTGCAGATGGGCGTTTCTAAACCAATAAAAGCCCTAAACATATTGCGCGGGCCTGCTCTGATGGATATGGATGTCGAGTCTTTCGTCATCGTAGTGCGCACTCGCTAAAATAATATTTTGTATATCTGAAAGTGTTGTGAATGCTTATACTAAAACGTTTGTTTTTATTTGTATAGAGAACAATAGTGTCTAGACAAACCTAAAGAGGATTTAGGACGCTATTTGGATCAAATATGTAATTGCTCAATAATCTATATATATAAAAATGAAACCCGTTTTCCGTTGTCACGACATAACATGAAAACGGCTTGACCGATTTGGCTGATTTTTTTTTTGTAGTTTTCTAATACTCTGTACAAGGTTTTTACGGAAAAAAATATAAAGAAAATCTCTACGCTAAGGCGGTACGAAGTTCGCCGGGTCAGCTAGTGTATAATAATAATGTATAATAAATAAATATATGAGATACCGGTCTCAAAAACTCAATGCATCCCACGAATTATTCTAACGAGAAAATTATTTTATTTGTATTTTAAGCCAAATTCAATTATGTAAGCGAATGTGTTAGTCAATACGATACCACCCTAAGGGCTAAAACCAATGGCAAAATGACTGACCTCTGCGCGACCTCAAGGAACACGTCAATGGCGGTAAAAGCGAAGTTGCCCAGCTGAGGCAGCAGCGCCGTGAACAGCGCGAGGAAGAACTCCGTGATCTCCGTGTCCGCCGCCGCGCACGCCGGCTCGCACAGCATGCGGAGAGACGTCTCCGCCGCGCCCTGCATGCTCTCCGCTATCACCTATTAAAGTAAACACGATCTATAGGAGAGCGATATTGACAAGAGGAAACTAAAATCTAGCAACGTAAAAACAATCTACCTAGTTCTGAACCAGGCTAAGAACAGCTAAGTACCCCCCGCCCCTGCAACCCTTGCCCAAATTCTAAAATTCAACCGTCACCTACCTTCTTGGAGTTTTTATTTGCGTTGGCAAAGGAATGTAGGAGCGTAGTCAGCGGCGGCAGGGCCACTGCGGGCCCGGCATGCGTAAGCGCCGCCGTCCACGCGCCAAGCAACGCTCGCGCCGCCTCCCCGCCACCCCCGTTTAAAATTCAACCGTTACCTACCTTCTTAGAGTTGGTATTCGCGTTAGCAAAGGAGTGCAGGAGCGTAGTCAACGGCGGCAGGGCCACAGCGGGCTCGGCATGCGTCAACGCCGCCGTCCACGCGCCAAGCAGCGCCCGCGTCGCCTCTTGACCCCCCAACCCATTTAAAATTCTACCGTTACGTACCTTCTTAGAGTTGGTATTCGCGTTGGCAAAGGAATGCAGGAGCGTAGTCAACGGCGGCAGGGCCACAGCGGGCCCGGCATGATTCAGCGCCGCTGTCCACGCGCCAAGCAGCGCCCGCGCCGCCTCCCCTCCCGGCCCCGCGGCCCCCGCGGTCGCCGCCGGCCCGGTCGCTGGCCCTGCCCGTGCTAGTAGTAAGCAGAGGAGAGCCTCGCGGACTACGCTCGCAGTCTACAAAGTAAAGTCGCAATGAAAAACTGTGTATAAAACAAAACGAGTGTATAGTTTGCACACTGGGATGGAAGATTATACAGGGTGTTAGGTAAATGGGTATATGAGCCGACACTAGCCCATGTTAACATATGCATATAAATGGTATGGTGAAGTCAGAAAATTGATATCATAATTTTAATTATTTTAATTTTCATACAAATCTGATTTTATAAATTTTATTTTGTATGAACATTTAAAAAGTTAAAATGATGATATCAAATTTCTGACTTCACCATACCATTTATAAGCTTAAGTTAACATGGGTTAGTGTCGGCTCATATACCCATTTTTTACCTAACATCCTGTATAATGAAAGAATCTAATGACGTTATATAAAATGACTGCATTTTGTCGTACGCAGTCATTGGAACTTCCAAGATTTTTTATGTGCTATGACAGAATCATATGAGTACCTAACTAACCACACACTAAAGGCATAAATAGATAAAAAGTACATACCTTCGGTTCCAAGTAGTGAAGAGAACGTTGTGCGTGGTTGTACAGATCTCCGACTAAAGTAACTGGATCACTTGTGACCTTCACGTTTTTGGACAAACTAAGTAAAAGGTGTGCCGCAGCGTGGCAAAGTAAAGGTGGTTCCTGTAAAATTAAAATATATTGTTAGATTTTATCATTTATTAGTTATAATTCAAGGTTCTATATTTTTAAGCTTACCGGTATTTCGTGCGGCATTAGGAAAGGAACAGCGGATGCGAAAAGTCCCTCCATGGTTTGCGTGCTAATGCCGCAATCGCTCGCGTAGCAACACCACGCTCCCATACACGCAAACATTTCAGCATGCCTGTGTGAAAAAACAATGACTAAATATTTAACTAATAATTAAATATGGCATAAAAAAATGTTAGAGGTTATCATAAAAATCTTCCTATCGAAATCACAAAAGCGAAAACACTAATATAATAGGTTTCAAAGCGTATGCTATATGGACTACGGTACATAAAGATAAAACGATGAGAACTTATGAAATTGAATAAAGCCTGGTCCGTGAACACTCGCACACTCACTGCGGGCACGCGTCGCACAGTCGCGACAGCAATATAATTACGCGCGAGCGATAAGGATGGGTAGCATGAGGTCATTGGACAAAATTCTACGTGTTCACGGACCAGGCTTTAGGTGATTTTTTTAACAAAGTAAAACCAGCTGCCGAGTGCCGGAATCTATACCAGACCTACTAACAGTAGCCCTGGCTGTGTATAAGCGTGCAGGTGCATACTACTTACACTTGGACATGCGCGTGAGCCAGTGAAGGCGCAAGCGGCGCGCGGTGCGGGCGCGTTAGTGCGGCTCCACCAAGCGCGGCGCAAGCACGCTCCACTAACGCCGCGCCCGCTGCTGTATGACCGCTCTCTGGCTCTGAAACATTATAGCTTGATGAACTAGACATAGTTTGCGGCAATAGGAACACACAAGTCTGAAACCTCGTGAGACGCTGTCATTATCAGCTGGAATAGAATGCGCGCAACGATAAAATTCTATAGTGGTATTATATCGTTGACAATAGTGGTGACTATTGTTAACTGGGCGGGCGGGGCTGAGATGTAGCAACTCGGTGGAGTTTCTTGCACTGCTAGTACTGCTACGTCTCAACGCTGGCTCACAATATTGTCACAAAGCAGTGGTAAAGATGAGACTAGTAAAAGTGCTCTTTAAAACACTAAAATATAATTATTTTTATATTTTTCTATGAAAATCGATGAAATGCCTCTATTAGATCATCTTAGCCCTGTAAGGGTCATGCTACACTGGCGGACTACAAGCGTTTTCAAAGCGGAGCGGACACGAAGAAGTGTGGCAGCTCACTAAGAAGTAAAATTAACATACCCGTGAGCAACGCGGGCGCCAGCCGGCCCAACACTCTCGTCAGCGTGGCCAGGTCAAGTAATGCCGCGAGGAACCGCTCCGCATCAGGCGTGGCCGCCGCCCCGCCGCCGCCGGCGCGCGTCGCCGCCCGCCCGTGCACGCCCACTAGGCACTGCCATCGCTCCAACTATTCAAATATAAAAAAAAACTTAAGGAAGCCTGTACTACCAGGCCTGTTCATCTCCGCGAGTTTACATCGAAAACAAAACATGCACGATGGCCCACCTACAGGACACTATTCGACAAGGCCTCACATACGAGCGAACATTGACTCACGCACGCGTATTCTTGGGTATGATGGAAGAAAATAAAGAAAATGGTGTACTAAATACTGTGCAGTATTTAACTGCCTAAATAATAATAAAAACACAGAATGTACTTTTTTATGTTGCCTCAAGACACTGAGAGGTAAATAAGTAGTTAATATTATTCATGATAATTCATGCTAAATCATGTATTTCCTCCGCCATTTTCCGCAGTTTGGCACCTCACGTCACATCATTTTACCGAAGTCAGCCCTTAGCTTCGGCGCAGTGCCGATCACTGACGTTTGTCAACAAAATGGTGCTTGACTCTTGAGACAGGCTAAATTACACCATATTGTTAATGACATCCCACCAAAAACATTCTGTAAAAAACTAGCCAAGTCTCGATGGAGCTGCTTGTTTATCTCTAAAAAGTAATGAAATCTAGACAAAGTCGTGCCAAGTCTATGGTTCCTTACTGCGATTTCTTTATTATTATAGTTAATGTTGTGTGACTTGGCCGTTGAAGGGTGACAAAACCAGGTGCTCCATGACACCATTGCACCAATCTGTCGCGTATTTATAATACTTATGTATGATTATCTTAACAAAGATTGTTCAACGGCCAAGTCACACAACATTAACTATAATAATAAAGAAATCGCAGTAAGGAACCATAGACTTGGCACGACTTTGTCTAGATTTCATTACTTTTTAGAGATAAACAAGCAGCTCCATCGAGACTTGGCTAGTTTTTTACAGAATGTTTTTGGTGGGATTTCACTTCTTTTTGTAGAACGTGGCAAAATTATTTAACGTCGTCGTTTTATCGACATTTTTTTACAATATTAAACACAAATAAACTCAACGACCTTTAAAATGGACAACGAATCAGAATTGTTTTAATAACATAACCTTAGCGAACCTTACAATATAATAAACGAAATCAACGAAATGCAAATTACACAACATTCAACTTAATCGAGGACTTTCTCTAGAAAGGAAAAAAATCTGGACACCGCTTGCTAGTGCTAGCGCCATCTAGCGGTGAGCGATACAGGCGAACACCACGGTGCCGGAGTAGTATTGATTAATTATGAATGTGGTGTTACTCCAGATCTTCGATTTTCCTATTTTTTATAGTTTTCCCTTTATGTGGCCATTAAACCTTAACTCTGTACCAAATTTCAGCTCTCTGAGTTTATGGGAAGTACTAGTTCTATTTTGATGATCATCAGTGAGTGAGTGAGTGAGTGTCGTAAATGCGAAACTTTGCTTTCGCTTAACTTCGGAACTAAATGACCTACAGACTTGAAATTTTGAATTTTAAGTATGTGATTATAGCTTACTAGATGACGAAAATTTCTGTGTTCTGGTCTTATCCAGAGGTTCTCAAATGGGGGCCTGAAAATGCGGCGAAATGGTTCCAGTAAAGGATGGTACGGCAGTGTCTGCTTCGCGCTCGACTTGGCGGGGGCACTGCCGTGCCCCCAGATTGAGCATTTTTTTTTAAATACCTTCGCGAAGTAAAACTTCTGTACGTAGTACTTATATTCTGTGGTACTACCGCGTATCAATAGATACGGTGCGCTCCAAACCCGGATAAACCAAGCCTTTCGTCTGTGAGGTGGCTGAATTTAGCCATTAACAGACACCCTATTTGAGTTATCAATGGCCATCAAAACAGGTTATCATTATTTAAGTTTGTTAACTCTTAAGAGTCATTTTTGCTGGCGTTGCACAGTAAGCTAACTGTCTTCGTCGGTTAGGACTTTAGAAACACTGAGCGAAGGTTAAGTTTTTTTTAATGTTAGTTAGATAATCACTTGTCAAGGCCCCATCTGCCCAAAAAACGTTTAATACCAACCAAACCAAAACGTTTAGTACCATTTTTCCCCTTTTTTAGATGATTCAAGCAAGGCCCGTCTAAGACACGCTACTCCACAGTCCACTGGTAGTAGAAATTGTTTGTGATTATAACTTGCGTCCACATACCACGTTTGTGAAAACATCCAACGGTGCCAATTCAGCCACCCTCGCGATGCACTCAATGCAATGTTTCAGGAATGTTTGCCACTCAGTCTCACCCTGTAAAACGAAATGATTTCATAACCTTAACATTTATGTAAACTAAGTTTTTATTAGTTATAATGTCTTGTTGCGAAACTTACATCATCATCACAAATTTCATTATCTAGATGTTGAAGCTGCGCCTTGTTATGTTGGAACTGTATTTTGTTAAGTACGCGATCAACTAAGGCCTGCAGCGCTTCCCAGTACCTGCAAAGAAATATAAAATTACAAATCAAAAGTAATTGAGCAATGGAAGTTAAAAACGTACATAAAGGCTTTGAAACTTACTTGGCAGTATCTTCAGGCTTCAATATGTCAATAAATTGGATCCATATATCTAGGCAATTTAAAAAAATAGCACATGTTGGCACCTAAAAGAAAATATTTGTTATATTATTTGTAGCAAAGTTATAAAACATTATTTTTTTAAATTAATATAATACCTGGAATGTGTATTGGAATAGATATGACAGAAATTCTATAGCATTGAACTCTGGTTCTGCCTCAAGTCTCTTGAAATGCAATGATACGAACAACTTTAGGAACTCTGCTAATTTGTTGAGATAGCTGAAAGAAAACGAATATAATATTAGAAGTGCACACACTGCAAATTATTATGAGCTTAGGTTATCGAACTATTAAAAGAAAAGGTATTAACTGTGGTGCATGTGTAATTCCGCCTCTGCGGGGTTACTCCGAAACGCTGCTTACGTAGTTACGGGTCTATTTGTCACAGCGCTCATCTCTCTCACAACAATCGAAACTTCAGATAACGTTTTTCGGAGTATCCCCGCTGTAGTCGTGTTAACTTGTGTTAGCAAACAGTGGCTGAGTTATCGGTATCGAGTCTTTCAATTTTATTATTTTCGTGATTGGTTTAAAACAGCTCTGGCATACTCGTATTTATCACTAACAATAGTTTTCCAGAATTTTGAACTTAATCGATACAAAATAAGGTTTATAACAAAGCCCACTCAGCACCCAGCCGGCGCTAAGGGCGACCGGGTTGTAGTGCTTGTACTTGTACGAGTTAACTGCACACCTCGCTGAATGCGACTCTCTCTCGCATCTCCCCGCGTTCGCGCCGTTTGTAACAGAGCGTCAATGTGACGTCACGGCCGCTAGCTAGTTAACTGCGCATTCTGGTTATATAGAACAGGGTTTCCCAATTTTTTTTTGCCAAGGAACCCTAATTGATTATACTTTTCCTAGCGGAACCCCCGTACTACTCCGCCCGCACGCCCTGCCCCTCCCTTGTGCATAAACAAGTCGGTGCGAGCGAACAACGTCGGTCACAAAACGTGGGATAATATTTTTTACGGAACCCTTGCGGCCTTTCCACGGAACCCCAGGGTTCCGCGGACCACCATTCGGGAACCGCTGATATAGAATAGTGATTAAGCGACTCACTCATGGTGCAAGTGCGCGGCGTGCGCAGGGTGGTGCGTCAGATGCCGCAGCAGGCGCAGCGCGGCGTGGTGCAGGCGCAGCGCCGTGGCGGCCGACGACGGCGGCGCGTACCGCCGGTACAGCAGCTCGCACACGCCGCCCAGCCCGCCTAGCGCCGCCTCCATGCTCTAAAACAAAAGGGGATCAAGGAAAACTATAACGGTTAAGATACGTCAGTTAGTTTAAGAGTTTAATAGTCATTTAACTCATATATTATAAAATTTCTTAACCATTAAAAATTCCTCAGAAGAAAATATGAAGAGTGACATTAGATCAAGTAATTGCTTGCTTCTGAAATATATTGTGGTAATGACGGACAACTACGGAAACCTAGACTGCGCGTGGCACGACACGCACTTGGCCAATTTTTATTTCTTTAACCACAGACACAACGAGAGGCGTTATGCCGCCCAGCGCTGATTCCATGCTCTGCAACTAAGGTTGCCAGATGGCCGGGATATCTGGGATTGTCCCGGAATTTTGCGTCTTGTCCCGTGTCCAGTAATTTTATTAGACCTTATTGTCCCGGATTTCCGAAATATAATCTTTTGAAAATAAAAGAAAACAATTTTATCTGTTGTTTTGGTAGAATTGTCCCGGATTTGATAAGTTTCTATGTGGCAACCCACAGGGGAGCGAAGGTAGGGCAACAACAATCCCCTGGTAACCGCTTTGGGTACGCCAATGGTAGTTTGTTACATAAACTTGGTAATAAATTACCTGTGATTGTGTTGCTATGCTTCCCCAATAAAACACAGTGGTAACGAGAGAAGGTGGAACATGGGAAGATAATGGCAGCCATGAAAATAAATGCTGAAGGGTTGCGAGACATTTTACAACTATCTCCATATTCAGTGCCCTGAAATAAAAACAATCAATTAATGAACATTCCTCTAAGGAAAAGCTAGCGATTTCATGTTTTATTAAAAAATACACATACTTGTCGACATTATGGACGTCATGTGCATTTGCTAATAAGTCAGGTAGCGCCGAAGTCTGTGGAATACCGCTCGTCGGCGACGGCGGAGGATTCGATTGTCCTTCTTTCTGGGCATTTTTTTCCAGAATTCCTAGAAAACAAAAGAAAACTAATAAAAATATGTCGTTTTCAAATTCTTTTATCCACATAATAATATTAGTCAAGGCGCTAGCTGCTTTGCTTGTGTCTGCTGCATAGAAATGTCTCTTCTCTTAACAGCCAGCAGGTGTCCCGCGCGGCCCCCGGCTCCTGTCCCTGTGAGCGACTCGTCCCGCCGCAGCGGGACACGTACCACTGAGCGCGGCGAGCATCTGCGGCATGCCCTTGAGCATGAGCCGCTCCAGCTGCGTGCGGCGCGCCGACGGCAGCAGCACGCCCGTGTCCCGCGCGGCCCCGGCTCCTGTCCCTGTGAGCGACTCGTCCCGCCGCAGCGGGACACGTACCACTGAGCGCGGCGAGCATCTGCGGCATGCCCTTGAGCATGAGCCGCTCCAGCTGCGTGCGGCGCGCCGACGGCAGCAGCACGCCCGTGTCCCGCGCGGCCCCGGCTCCTGTCCCTGTGAGCGACTCGTCCCGCCGCAGCGGGACACGTACCACTGAGCGCGGCGAGCATCTGCGGCATGCCCTTGAGCATGAGCCGCTCCAGCTGCGTGCGGCGCGCCGACGGCAGCAGCACGCCCGTGTCCCGCGCGGCCCCGGCTCCTGTCCCTGTGAGCGACTCGTCCCGCCGCAGCGGGACACGTACCACTGAGCGCGGCGAGCATCTGCGGCATGCCCTTGAGCATGAGCCGCTCCAGCTGCGTGCGGCGCGCCGACGGCAGCAGCACGCCCGTGTCCCGCGCGGCCCCGGCTCCTGTCCCTGTGAGCGACTCGTCCCGCCGCAGCGGGACACGTACCACTGAGCGCGGCGAGCATCTGCGGCATGCCCTTGAGCATGAGCCGCTCCAGCTGCGTGCGGCGCGCCGACGGCAGCAGCACGCCCGTGTCCCGCGCGGCCCCGGCTCCTGTCCCTGTGAGCGACTCGTCCCGCCGCAGCGGGACACGTACCACTGAGCGCGGCGAGCATCTGCGGCATGCCCTTGAGCATGAGCCGCTCCAGCTGCGTGCGGCGCGCCGACGGCAGCAGCACGCCCGTGTCCCGCGCGGCCCCCAGCTCCTCACTGGCCGCCTGTGCTAGTATAAGTCCCAGCAGACAGCGGTGTCCGTCACATTTTATCAACTGAATAAAAAAATAAAAATTTGATATTTGTAAAATACAAGAAATGAAACTTTAACTGTCCTTATGCTTATTCAAATTCTTTATTTGCTTATAAATAGGGTAAAGACATAGGTGGTGGATGGTTTTTTATAAAAGTGCAGTCCTATTTAGCCAATGTCAGTTAATTTAATAGTTATATTGAAACTAATTTTCCTAAGAACTTTAATTAATTTAATTTTGAATCAGATGAAATATTGTGAATAAGCAACATAGTTAAAAGTACTGCATACACATAAGTCATTAGATTTCTTTCACTACAAGTGGATTAACTTTGTGCAATATACAATAAAATTTATTAAAATGTCTGCCTAATTAAATGTACCTCAACAATGTTAGTGAAGAAATCAGGATACAGATGAGGCCAATCATAGCGTGCAATAGACACCATCAAAGCTGCAAGTTTATTTCTGATAAAATACAGCATTACTTCATGTTTTGAAATTAATTCATTCCATAGTGTCAATCTTATTTCTGTTTTTTCCATGTCAGAGAGACTTATCCAAAGCTTATTAATGATGTTCTGAAATAAATATTATAGTGTATTAACTTAGAAGATGTGTATGCTATGCCATAAGCATCATGCTTTCTTAAAAACATACCTCCAATGTTGTAAGAGAAAACATTAGAACATATTGGTTTTGAGACTTTTGGAGAAAGAGTAAACAATGCTTCCACGAGTCTTGACGGTTAGAGAAATTCTCCAGAATATTTTCAATTTCTCTTTTTCTGAAATTATTAGTTGTCGGCGCAAAAAACTCAGACAGCAACATCTCCAAGGAGGCCAATGCCTCTTGTATTTCCATTTCAGTCTGTAAATATTTTAGATATAACAATTAAATACACTACATCTAGAGATGTTAGATTTTAATACAATTATTTTATTTTTTAAATAAAATGTTATCAGCTGTTCAGACACTTACCATTTCGAATTTGTATTTATTAGATTTTTACTCAAGTATCATACATCACAGTTCTAACACTTTCTAATGCAATAAATTACTAATTTCCGAGACTTTACATGTTGTTATTTTTCCTGTAAATAAAAGACCAGCTAATGGGAAAATTAAAATTTCAATTTCCAATGCATCCAATATAGCCATTCAAGATAAATATGACAGTGATGACAGCATTGACAGCATGGCTGACCATTGACACCTTTTTTTTAAATTTAATTATTAGCTTCGGATTATTTCTGTCAGCCAGCCTGCACGTAAGTAATACGATGATTCGATGTTATTCGAGTACATTACAAAATTCGGGTTTGTTCCAAAGCCGTGTAAACCCCTGTCCAAGGCTGTAAAGCCTCTATATAAAAAAAAGTTAACCGTCAAAAACTCTTTTATGCTCTTTGGTCAAAAATGTCAACGAAATTTTCGGCGTTTTCGCGCGCGGCTGTCTCTTCTGTTTACTATCTATTCATTTTAATTAATTCGTGATTATTAGGATACACTACATTGTTTTTACTTCATAGTTTACTAAAAAAGCCAAAGGGTCAGTATTCACGCCAAATTTTCTGGAATAAATGTATACGAAATGTGCTACTAGACTAATGCACTGCAATGCAACTGTGCTCTCCCAATCTTTAACTGGCGTCCTATCCTATAAATTGTTTTTAATAGTCTTTCACATCCTTATTGTCTACGAGACATCTACGCACAGAAGATGGGTAACGCTAGTACAAGTGCAGTAATTATAAAATAATAGCAATAACGATACTTGTTTTGCAGAAGACACCTCGGTCTCATAATATTATCTATCCTTAGAACATGACCACCTTGACGAATTACCTATCTTGCAACCGATTCTATAAAAAACAATATTTTACCAGTGTGAAGTGTTATAAGTTAAAACATCTTGTTTGTTGCAATAAAAAATTGGATCACCCATTGAACAATAATTATTTGGCTTTATAGGGCTAATAATATGACTGATGACAAACCTATAAGTTGGTGTGAAGATGTTGATGAAAATGACAGCACTGAAGTTCGAAAAGCTACCAAAGAAAAAATTAAAGAAGATAGAGATAATTCCAGCAGTAGAAAAAGAGTGAAATACAACAGCAAAAGTGAATCAGATGATGGCAAAACAAAGTAACTATACTATAATCTTTAACTTATAAAGGAACATTGTGTTAATGACTATTTTTATTTGCTCATAATGGTTCAATTGAATTTAAGTTTATCAACTATTATTTACTTTATCCAAGAAAATACAATAATTTCTAACCTATATGTTGTTTC
Source organism: Ostrinia nubilalis (assembly GCF_963855985.1). NCBI lineage: Eukaryota > Metazoa > Arthropoda > Insecta > Lepidoptera > Crambidae > Ostrinia > Ostrinia nubilalis. The sequence goes on from NC_087097.1 coordinate 10,613,245, forward strand.
CAGCCGACCTCCAAGAAAACCTTTAGAGTTGGAAACTGACCCAGATATTCTTCAAAGAAGACAGAAGCAAATTGATTATGGTAAAAATACTGTTGGATACCACAATTACACAGAGCAAGTGCCTATGTAAGTATTAGAAACATGACTAAATTATTCAAGATTAACTTTTTCCTTTCATTGGTTATAAAATTATAATATTGTTAACAAAGTTATATTTTATTGGTACCTTTCCATTTTAGAAACCAGCGTACAAAGGAGCATCCAAAAACACCAGATAAATACACAAAATATAGTCGAAGATCATGGGATACTCTGATCAAAATGTGGAGGAAAAAACTGCATGAATACGACACAACAAAAGTGCCTGATGGTGGAGAATCAGACTGAGAGGATTAGTATTATTATACATACAATAATATTTACTTGTACTTAGTTGTATTCTTTGCTATTGTAATAATTATAATGTATAGATAGATGATTTGGACAATTAATACAAAAACATTTTAAGTAACCAGTTTGTATATCATCATGACTCCTCTGGGATTTTGCAGAAGGCATCCCTAAAATCCATCTTGCCTTCTCATAAAATATTCAACACCCTTTAATAAAATCAACAGGATTATAAAAAATAGTCCTTTTCTGATTTTTAATGATTTTATTGTTTTAATGATTTTATTGAATACCGTAGATGGCTTATAATGATATAATTTTTAATTTAATGGAAGCTCAATCCTATTAAGAATATCTCGAGCTTGTTTCAAAACTGGATTTGGTTTGTTATCAACTGCCAAGCTTTGCAGTTTCTCCATGTATTCCTCAATATTTGCTTCAGTTGCTCCAGGAGGTCCTCCTGCAATGTAATAAATTACAGTAAAAAAAAAAATACATTTGTCTGACTGTATTCTTTGATTAAAAATATCTAATTTTATGCAAAACAGTATTTCGTCCATTTACGACGACAGTGTGACATCTTCAATGAGATTATCATAGGACATGTCAGGCTGTCTTCGCAAGAGGATGATTTATTAATGGAAATTCATAATTTAAAATATCATTTTCAAATACATACCTGGAATGGCCAATGTTTCCAAGGCTTGTACTAGAGCAGCAACCAGGGCTCGCTTGTGAGCCAGCAACGCCGCCGTCCTCTCAGCCGCGGCAGCTGTTTCGGCCCTGAGCCGGGAGGTGGCGCCGCTTACTTCTTCAGCATGGCGTTGCAGTATGGCATTCTAGTAATGGAAATAGTAGTGTCACTTCTGCAAATTTTGGCGCACAGAACAAGTTGTATGTGATTCAAATCAAATTCGCGTTGGCAGTCAACCACGTGACATGAAAGAAAAATAAATCTGGAATCCTATGGATTCCCACAATAAATCATCCACTGCAGTATGTGTTGTACTTGATTTGAGAGTTGCATGCAGACAAAATTTACCTGTTGCTCATAATCTGAATTGGCTTTTCTCAACTGTCTCAGTTCTGTTTCTCTCAGCTTATTGTGTTGAAGAAATTGGTCTGTGAATATAGGTATTTCAGTGTCTCCTCCACTAGTGTGCTCTTCCCCCTGTTAAAAAAACAGCTTTTAAAATATCTAGAAAATATTACATTATTGTGCCCTCAGAATGTAACAGCAATATGTAAATCTAAGAGAACTCGTAAGAAAATTCAAGGAAGATGTCTATGTATTTTCTTGATCTTTAATCTTACGGAGGCAGGTGTAATGCACGGTCTGGGCCGGGGCGGGGTCTGTTGCCGAGAAGCAGCGACCGGAGCCGCCGCAGGTGCACTGCCGCCGTTAACAGGGGCAGGGGCTTGCTCAGCTGGAGGCGCAGTAACAACTACAACAGATAATTAATAAAAAAAATAATACATCTCCCAAGGGCAGGTTAGGGTATTAGACAGCAGAGAACAACAACTGGTGAAAGTCACACAAAATAATGCCTAATAACTTACCATATACAGTGAAATCTGGTTAAGTGAGACATCAAGGGACCTGCAATGTCGTTTCACTTATAGAGGTATTCCACTTACCCAGTGTCTCAGATATACAGGTATAAATAAATATCTGTCTCATTTACAGAGGGTTCCATTAATAGAGGTGAGAATACAGGTTATTTCAGTTATACAGGTGCGATCATTAAATTCGGCACAAACTTCTTCGCGTGTCTTCCCACTTTCATAAACGGATATTAACTTCAGTTTTTCACGTAATGATAACGATTGTAGCTTTCGTTTTGACATTTTTCAAATTTTAATAAACAGCTGTATGATAGTAAAGCGAAACTAAAACTGAAGGTAATTGAAGCTCAAAATTTGTACTTACGTACTTGGAATTACGTGTGGAATTTGTGGGTAGAATAAGAATGAGTAAACAAACAATGTTATCTCAGTTACAGAGGTTTATGCGTATAAAATTTACTCGCTGTCTCAGTTATAGAGGTAACTATGATGATAAATCGAAAGAACAAATCCCAGATATAGAGGCTTACCTCGTCCCACTAACAGAGGTAATTCAGTGCCAAAGTGTTGGGACCTCAGCATGAGTTCCAGTTATGGAGGTTTCTCACTTATCCAGGTCTCACTTAACCAAGTTTTACTGTACATAAAGTAGTGAGTTCTGATTCTCAAATAAATACATATTATCAAGTTCAAAGCTAGATAAGATGTTTAGACAATAAATATTTGATTACTCACCAGGTTTAGGAGTAGACTGTTCTGATGCAGTATTTTGTTTCATTTTTTTTGTTGGACCGCCACCTCCCTTTTGTTCTATTTGTTGTTTTCTAAATTCTTTATAGGCATCTGTCTTTTTATATGCAGCCCATTCTTTGAAGTACCTAATAACATTACAAAAAAAACTATTCATCATCATCATCATTTTAGCCATAGGATGTCCACTGCTGAAAATAGGCCTCCCCTAATGCTTTCCACGTTGATCGATTGGTAGCGGCCTGTGTCCAGCGCGTCCCTGCTACCTTTACGATGTCATCAAAAAAACTTAGTAGTGATAAAAATTCCTTTCATTCTAATAAGTGTAATTCTATATTTAAAAAAAGGAAGTAGATGTGCTGACCTCTTGAAAAGTGATTCAAATTAAATATGAATATGAACACCAAAAATAATATTTGATTTTGACAAAGGCATTGATTCGATAATAGTTTTATTGAAACAGGAGGAGGAGAATAATAACCTTTCCTTGTCCTGATCAGCTGCATCTAAGTATTGCTTTTTTTCTTCTGCAGCAAGTTTACTCCACTCGCTGGCTAGCTGTCTGGTCAGCTCGGCAAAACCTAAGTCTGGTTGCTCAGCACGGAGTTGATCGCGACGCTCATTGAGGAATCTCACGTAACCTTGAATACGATCACAACTATCATATAGTATCAGACAAATCAAAACAACACTAGGAGAATAATAGTTAACTACACACCTGTAAGTGGCTGTCTTGGTCCATTTATATCACGCGGAATTTTAGGCTTTCGTTTCTTAGGTTTCTTCGGAGATGGTTTTGCATTATCTTTAACGCCAGCGCCTGTTGCCGGAGCAACTGTATCGCTACCATTTGCCGAGGATGCTGGTAATAAGGTGGAAGGATCTAAGATAACAATTTTAATAGGTTCTTCGCTATTAGAGGGTTGTTCAATCTGCATAATAGGTTCAGGCTGAGATTCAGATTCCATGATCAAAACAATAGTTTACACATATAATATAAAAACACCGAGGAGGAACCTCAAACACCAAACACGAAGATCGATATTTTGATCTGTCAATGTCACAAGGATCCATCAACAAAGAAACGTCAAGTGTCAAAGGGTATATTTACTTCTGGCAATACCATACCATCAATGACGTGCGGCGTATCTTATTGTTCGGTACGATTAAGATACGATTATATTTAAAAATCTCGTTCTGTCTGTCGTTTAGCGCTCACCAGTTGGCGCCACTATAGCTAGCAGTTTCGACAGAAGCGCTACCTGGTGAGCGCTGAAGTGGTAAGTAGCGACTAACGACACCTAGACAACACCTAGACCAATCATAAAAGCGACAAACCGTAGACCGGTATAGTTCCAAAATACTGAACTGTCCTATGCATGACATTGACAGTGGGGCGCCACCGTCAATACCGGATCGCTGGTTCCGATTTTTGCTATGTTGGAAACCATAATATTTTATAGTTCCAAAATACTGGACTGTCCTGTCGATGACATTGACAGTGGGGCGCCACCGTCAATACCGGATCGCTGGTTCAGATTTTTGCCATGTTGGAAACCATATAGTCGAACGATGGTAGCGCCCCCCTGTCATTGAGTTTGGTGGGACAGTTCAGCGTGGGTCATCTATATAGTTGAACGATGGTAGCGCCCCCCTGTCATTGAGTTTGGTGGGACAGTTCAGCTTGGGTCATCTATAACAAGTCTATTTTATTCTCGGTCTGAGGTGCCAAGAGAAACTCACAGCTCACAGGATAGCGCCACACTCATGTCAATCACTTGTAGTGCCAACTATAACTTATATCGATAGCCCTTCTTGGCCCAGTGCGAGCGACTCAGTTAATAAAGGTGCTATGTAAAAATTTAATTATCGGATCGCTGGTTCAGATTTTTGCCATGTTGGAAACCATATAGTCGAACGATGGTAGCGCCCCCCTGTCATTGAGTTTGGTGGGACAGTTCAGCGTGGGTCATCTATATAGTTGAACGATGGTAGCGCCCCCCTGTCATTGAGTTTGGTGGGACAGTTCAGCTTGGGTCATCTATAACAAGTCTATTTTATTCTCGGTCTGAGGTGCCAAGAGAAACTCACAGCTCACAGGATAGCGCCACACTCATGTCAATCACTTGTAGTGCCAACTATAACTTATATCGATAGCCCTTCTTGGCCCAGTGCGAGCGACTCAGTTAATAAAGGTGCTATGTAAAAATTTAATTATACTGTAACATGTATGAATAAATAAAATATGATTAATTATTTCCAATTATTCTTTATATATTGAACTATTTGATGGATTCCTTCTTTGCCGGCGTTGCCACTTATGTACTCCATTTCAAATAGAACAGCATTCTCCTTTTTAAAGATTTTCAAAAATGCTTGCAAAATTGGTTCTTGAATTGAAGTGTCTTTCCCGTTTTCACATAACAGCAATAGTGATTTACTTTGTTTATTGTTATTTTCATTAACTTTATCATCACTATTTGCATTTTCCTTTTGTGTTTCAGTTGGTTCACTGTGTGATGCTTCATTTGAGCTACATAATCTCATCTTTTTGGATTCTTGTTCTTGTTGTTTTTGAAGTCTTCTTTTACGCCTTTGATGAGACCACGTGTTATTGAAAGCTGTCATTTGCATGCACACACTTTTACCTCTCTTGCTAAGTAATTTGTGTTTTATCTGGAGTCCTGTTAAAATTTCCATAATTTTTTCAGTGCATGTGTCTACATCATAAGGTCTGCTTGGCAGTTCCGTTAGTTGATAGGCTATTGGTTTACTTTTTTTCCTGATTTTATCTTTGGATGGAACTAAAAGAGAAAATAGACCATAAATAGCCATAAATTCACAGTTTTACTAATCTATACTAATAAGATTATAAAGAGGTAAAGTTTGTGTGTTTGTATATTTGTTAAATTGTAAGGGGTAATCTACTGAACCGACTTTCAAAATTCTTTCACCAATAGAAAGTCACATTATTGCTGAGTGTCATAGGTTAATAAAAAATCGAAAAATTCCACGCGGGCGATGCCGCGGGCGGAAAGCTATTTTTGTATAATTATGTAACCCACTGTGCAAAATTTCAAAGTTGGCGACATATTTTTCAAAAGGACAAAGCTGCTGTCCAAGGATATTAATTAATAGAAATCGGTTATCAAAATTAAAAGGCATAAACAAATGCTACTTTGAGTTTCATAAAATGTTGTGACAAAAAGACATACCCAATTTCTCAATATCATATTCCTGGTAAGTCCAAGCCAAGCCCCAACGGGTGACACGTCCTTGGCAAAACTCTGTATGTGTGTACTTGATACCTTCACTTGTAAGATCATGTAATAGCTCTTTTAAATTATATTTGTGGCCAATCATAGTTGTAAAAAACCTGGAATAAAAAACACATTATTTCAAAAAGGACACATATTTTTACTGGTTAAATAACAACTGTAAGGACAACTTTGCCATAGTTATTAAATTTTTAGCGTTAAGAGTCGCATCTCAAACTAATTTGAAAATTATAAATAACTTGAAAAGTAAAGTCTAAGTAGCTCAGTTGGAAGAGCAGTCGCCCGGCAAGCGGAAGGTCGTGGGTTCAATTCCCGCCTTAGGCAGTTCGATATTTTCAAGTTATTTATAATTTTCAAACTTTGCCATACTTCGCGGATCACGCGGATCTACCGCAAAACAAGTTATTATATTTTTAGCAAAGCAAGTTAATAATGTTGATATAAGTGACAAATCATCTTGTTTTTAGCGGAAATCCGCGACGGCATTTCCGTCAAGTGTGACAAAGGCTTTAGACTTACAATATTCTGTCCTTATAGATTTTACTCTCTTCAATTAATTTTCTGCAAAATTCGAGCTCTCCACCTTCTGTGACTAGTTCTTGAGGAGATCCTGTGAACCCATTCTTTGGTGGTTGTCTGAAAGTTTATAAACAAAAGGACATGGTTAAATATCAATGTCATTAAACATTTGTTTATTAGTAATAACTAGTTTTACTAGTAGCCATAAAAAAGTAACTCTTTAATACCTGCTTGGGTTACGTGATTCACACAATTCTTGGATACTACTATAAAATGGTGGGTTACACATGCAGAAGTCGAATCTTTGGTCCGTTTCAATGTCTAATAAATACTGAACCACACTAGATGTAGTGTTCTTGCTCACTGGAACCATGTAAAAAATATTAAACATAAATTAATTATACAATTAAATTGTGATTATTGTGTATTGTAATTTTTGAGCTTTGGATTAATATCTAAGCATAAAAAAAAATATACTAGCCATATTTTATTCAATTGTTTAGCAACATGTTTCTTATTGAATAAGTAAAAGTAGAATATATTCATATTATCATACATTTTATGAAATTGGAGAGGTTATTTTTGTCAATGTTCTCTTGTGCTTTTTTAAAACTCTCTGCATCTGTTTCTGTACCAATCATATTCCATTTGTTCTTAGTAGCTGCCAACACGGGATAAATGGCACAAGCCCCAGTACCTGCAATGCACAATAGTTGTAAATTAATAAAGTATTAGGAATACTTACATAAGAACTTGACAAATCACAGAAAGAAAGATGTTCATGAATACTCATCACAATGTTTGAATTAACTTTAATTTACAATTTAAAAAGTTTTACAATGTTAATGTTATATATTTTTTAATTTGGCGACAGCATAATTTGATATACTTACTTTAAGATATACCAAAATTGTTTTGGTGCAAGTTTAATAAAAGTTACTATATGTAGAAATACATACCTATATCGATACCCCACACATTTTCTTTTTTTCCAATAGCAAGTAGTAAGTCTTCAATCCAAAGGATATAATTAAGTCTCAAAGGAAGTGTGGGTACTAACCTATCTTCAGGTATTTCTATATCAAGACCAAAGTCACTTTTTAACAAACATTTTGTTAAGATTCTTAAACTGTGTGGATCTTTAAAGTCTATGGTTACTTTCCCTGTAATATCCTGAAATGGGCATTTATTATAATTACTACTATACTCTTGAGATGCTACAGTTAAATAAATTAACAGGTTATAGTCATCCTATAATCATAATTTTGGCCAAAGGACTTCCACTGCTGGATAAAGGCCATAATAATAGGTCTTAAATTCAGTGAAAACAATAAAAATTGTTCATTTCAATAGATAAAGAAGTCTGCCTGCCTGCAGCAATCATGGGAGATGTGGGAGATCTACATGGTGATCAATCATATTTTATGTGTTTGCTTCATATCCTAGATGTTAATTGTATATCCCAATGATTGTACCAAAAGTATTATGTATAATTATATTAGCGCATAGTAAAAAATTAAGTTACTTACCATTTTAGAAATACTTGAAAATGCAGGAAACCTTTTTGCTAGGTCAGCGAAATCAGGAGGAGTTTTATAAATATTACGCGGGTGCATGTAATTGTTTAGTGCCATCGCAAATTCTATCTGTAGATCTCGAAATACCCTTCCTTTTATTTTTAGCAATATTTGTGTATTTTCCTCGATTTTCCGAAACCGAAAAGAAAAGCACTGTGATGGTGAAGAGCAAGACTGACATTGACATCTTTTTTTTTAATTCTATATCTTGTCACTCTTGATACTCGTAAGAGAATCGATTTAAATCGTATCGAAATCGACATACAAATTTAAAAAAAACATTGAACGAACTAGACCATAGAGAACCAGACGAGCATAGTTGAACGAATGAAGTTTGTGATTATGCTTGAGTCTATGGTTATTCGTTCATTGTCATTCGCTTTCGCTCTCTCATTCATTTTCAATCTCATTCAATCTCATTCTTTCTTTGCTTGCGTGCTGTGGTAGCGTACCTAAATTTTGGTCGAAAAAAATACCAGAAGGAAATTTGTAACCAGTATACCTCGGTGATCATTACAAAGAAGAAAAACCTTTTAAGTTTCCAACATGGTTGATAGAATTGATATGGCTCTGGACGACATCATAAAAGCCAGTAAAAAAGGCCGAGGTGGTGGTGGTGGTGGAGCTGGACGCAAGTTCGATAATAATCGAAGACCTGGCCGAGGAGCAGGAGGTTTTCGCAATGGCCGTACAGGCGGCGTCTTGCGAGGAAGGAATCGCGGCGGTATTACCAAGCCTACTAATTACACAAGGGTAAATCTAATAATAAAATGATTGATAATACGATTGCAAATGGCGGACAAACGTGGTGAATGACGCATTACACTGTTGCAAGTGCCAAACTCGACCAACTTAAATGCACATGGGATTTTTCTGCTCTAGCAAATGTTGCTGCTTTTGAGCGGCAGCTTGTTCTGGCCCAAACTCATTTTGACCGTATCATTATCGCTGGTCCGCACTTTGTGTACATAATTCAGTAAATAAATGAAAATGGTGAATTGCCTTCCCATTGTTCGTCTTGGTAAACTTCTGGTTCGTTGGGTACAAGTCTATGGAGCAACTGCCGCACTTTAGCAATTTATTGGGACTTGAGCAGTAAGCAGTAAAACTTAACACATTTTGTTTCGTGGAGATTGCTGATAATGAAGAAAGAAATGTGATATAGCAGAGTCTAGTTGGAGGTGTTTACTTCAGAACAACAAGCAGAAAGACCATGACTATACATGGCCATCGTTTTCGTTTTCGTGAAAGTGATCAAAGACCCAAGCATTGTGTTTAAAATGTAATAACAGTGCTGTGCAAAGTGCAAATGAACCATGGACTTATTACAAAATGTTATGAACAATGTTATTGAAATTTTATGTTATAAATTTATTCTTTGATTTGTTATAATTTCTTTGTTTGTAATGTGACATACGACCAGTATTTGCCAAGCATTTTGAGTTTTACACTCAAAACAGGCTGGTAGTGGCCTGCCGGTAAGCTCTATCAAGAACGACCTATTTCAGGGTGATGTTAACAGCACTTGGAAACATGACATGTTCAACGAATTTGCTGACAGGAAGATTCAGAGAGGAGGATCAATATCTACAGGACCGACTAAACTACTGGTCTCTAATTTGGATTTTGGAGTTTCAGACTCTGATATACAAGAGCTGTTTTCAGAATTTGGAATTCTAAAGAGTGCAGCCGTACATTATGACAGATCCGGTAGATCTTTAGGTATGTTCATTGTTCATTCAAGACAATTAAGCTGTTTCTTTCCAAACAATACCAAACTGTAAAAGATATTAAACAGTGTTATTTTATTTTTCAGGCACTGCTGATGTGGTGTTTGATAGAAGAGCAGATGCACTTAAAGCTATGAAACAATATAATGGAGTACCATTAGATGGACGTGCAATGAACATACAACTAGCAACATCAGAAATAAGTTCTCTAAGAAGTCAAGATAGAGGAGGTCGTCTTGGAAACCCTAATATTCCTAATAGAAGAAATTCAAACAGGAGTAAGTATCAAAATATTATGCAACAGTTAAAGTTTACAACAATTTATTTGGCATGTTAATAACACACTACAAAAAATGCCACACCTGATGTATTAGTGGCATTTTTTATTTATAACATAGTAGATAGTAAATAGGTAATTAAAAGTTGGCCAACATTGTAAGGAACTAATATCCTGTCATATTGCTATGGGTGATTAATATAATTTGTTCTGTTGTTGTTTCTAATAATAATTACCTAATTAGGTCTTTACCTTATGAAATAGCTGTTTTGTATTCAAAGGAAAAATGGTATTCAAATTAACATGAAGTTTTATATGGTGATGTAAGTGCTTAAAATAAAATTATATTTTATTGAACAAAATATGAAATTTCTGATGTGTAGACTTGTTACGTTTTATCTTCAAAGTTGGTAATAACAGAGTATTGAATTGATTTTTCTATTCCAACAGACAATGTCCCCAACAAAAGCCAAAGCGGAGGCGGCGGCGGCGGCGCCCGAGGCCGCGGAGGAGCGCGAGGCCGCGGCGCGGGCCGGGGCCGGCGCCCGGTGCCCACCGCCGAGCAGCTGGACGCCGAATTAGACGCCTATGTGAAAGAAATTAAATAACGCCTGCCCAGTTTATCAGTGAACAGACTTTTGAAGTACATGAATAGTAACCTAAGATTTAAACTTACGATTTTCGTATTGTGACATGGATTTAATAAACTAAACAAGTTTCTCATGTAGAACTAAAGATAGTATGACGACATCAATGTAATTGTGGTTCAGTGCTGTCATGGATGGAGATATTTTTAAATAAAGTGATTTGATTCAATGGTTGATTTTTATTTATTTCATCTTCGATAGGAGCGCGTGCTCGTTATTGAGACGCGACTTGGGTAGCAATACCCTATCTATAATATGCAGTTAGTTGTTGGCAACGCACTTGGAGTAGTAATGAGGTTCATAGAGGATTAACTAATCACTGTACTGTAGCTGTCCAGACCTAGAAACGGGCGAAGAGAGGATGCTGTTCAATCAACTAGGATATATTTATCTAGTCTCAGTTATGCTGGGATAGAGGATGTCTCGTTCACGCTTTATACAGGGTGTTAGGTAAATGGGTACGAGCCGACACTAGCCCATGTTAACACATGGTCATATAAATGGTAAGGTGAAGTCAGAAATTTAATATCATTTTAATTTTCATACAAAATAGCTTATTCCACTTTTCCCCGCCAATTGTTGCTTATAATGGGGAATAATTAACTAAAAAGTTCATTAATCCCCATTACTTTATAAAAACTACTATACAGGGTGGAAACGTTAAGTGATCTCACTCGATTATTTCTAAACTATACAAGATATTGAAAAACTGGTTACTGATCCTGAAAGTGCTTCATGAGCTCTTTCAAACGGTACCAATGATACATTACAGAATAAACTGGATCTATCTGAAAATTCAATGTTTCCAGCTTCCATACTAAATGTATGCCAGACACACAATATTAGAAGTGTGTTTTTTTTTATTGAATAATAAACTCGTAAATTGTATTCTTCTTTAAAATTATTCATGGAAAACATTCGTTTTAGGCTTTACTTGCTATAATTTTGTCAAGAGATGAGTGTCATGACTGTGGTAGTACTAAATGTATGGAAGACGGGAACATTGAATTTTTTGATAGATCCCGTTTATTCTGTAACCTAATATTGATACCATTGGATAGAGCTTGTGAAGCACTTTTAGAATCAGTAATTAGTTTTACGATATCATGTGTAGTTTTTAAAATAATGTGACTTTACCAAATGTATGGAAGCTGGAAACATTGAATTTTCGGATAGATTCAGTTTATTCAGAAACCTATTATTAATACCATTTGATAGAGCTTATGAAGCACTTTCATGATCAGTAACTAGTTTTTTGATATCTTGTATAGTTTAGAAATAATCGAGTGAGATTACTTATCGTTTCCACCCTGTGTCCGTCCCGGGAGTCAAACTATCTCTATGCTACATTTCATCAAAATCGGTTCAGTTTTAGGCGTGAAAGCGACACAGACAGTCACTTTCGCATTTATTTATAATATTATAGTATGTTATGAAAGGATAGTGCTAGCCAAAATAAAGAGAATAGATAACATTAATATGTTTATTTAAAACAAATTTAAAAAAGTTATCTCTTAGCATTAAAGGCGATAAAATCCTCGAAGGCTGCTTTAGACAAGCCATTGTGCACTTGATCTTCAAGAATGGCCGCGCCAGCATTGCCCCACACCCACTGCAAGCGTGTCGTGAAGGCGGTCACCATGTCCACGCGAGCGTCATCGGTAATGTAGTATTCACTTCGCCTGTGTTTTATATTGTAGTAATATTTACATCCAGTCGTTTTTGAAATCTGTGACACCCATGGTTCTGAAACAAATTATTGCCAACTTAATAAAACAAGGCTTTATATGCAGTCCAATGTTGTGAATCTTACTATTATAATATCTGCAGACAGCAGGCATTCATCATTTCTCAAATATTTACAACTAGACCAAACATAATACAGGGACAAACCTTTTATTTCTTTCATGAATAGAAGAGATCCCACTTCATAAAACATTTCAGCTCCATCAATTCTATTTGGAGTATTTATGGTAACTGCTCTTTTTATTCTTTTCATGGCGCGATATTCTAATTTGTTCATAGCATTTGTAAACATTTCCAAATTGAACAGTCTTTTGCACCTTATGGGAAGAGCCTGGGATCCGTAGAAAGGCTTGTTCAGGGCTGTGCAGAACAAGTTACATTGGTTGATCCTGTAGAAATAAATTCTAGTTGTAAACATAGTTCGACATGTTTGTAAAGAAGTGAAAAACTTGATACAAATATACAAACCTTTCTGTTAAAGGCAAATTCGATATGTCCACTCCGCCGAGCATCAAAGCATCAACAATATGTAATGCTTTGCTATATATTTGGGTATTGCCTTCTCCTCGGTATTCTTTCAATATCTAAACGCAATATAAGTAAAAGTTAACATACATTTTATAAAAAAAAACTTGATGATAAGATTGACTAGGTTGACTAGAAGATAAAGTCACATAGCATTAAGTTCGCTTTACTTACTTCAGCGTATATTAACGTTTTTGCCGGAAGAGTCAACTGCAAGTCAACGACGATTTTCCAAACACTGCCTTCTAGTTGGTGCACATGTTTACCTCCGCAGCCTGAAAACAATTTATTAGTCTGTAATAGAAACTATAAGCAAAGAAGTACTATACAGGGTGGAAACGATAAGTGATCTCACTCGATTATTTCTAAACTATACAAGATATCAAAAAACTAGTTACTGATCCTGAAAGTGCTTCATGAGCTCTATCAAACGGTTCCAACAATAGGTTAAAGAATAAACTGGATCTATCCGAAAATTCAATGTTTCCAGCTTCCATACATTTGGTACAACCTCATAATTTTAAAAACTACAAAAGATATCGTAAAACTGGTTACTGATCCTAAAAGTGCTTCACGAGCTCTATGCAATGGTATCAATATTAAGTTACAGAATAAACTGGATCAATCTAAAAATTCAATGTTTCCATCTTCCATACATTTAGTACTATCACAAATATGGTACTTATCTCTTGATAATATTATAGCAAATTTTATAGCAAGTAAAGCCTAAAACTGATGTGTTCCATAAATATTTTTAAATAAGAATGCAATTTACGAGTTTATTTAAAGTTTTAAAAAAATTACACTTCTAATTTTGAGTGGTTGGCATACATTTAGTATGGAAGCTGGAAACATTGAATTTTCGGATAGATCCCGTTTATTCTGTAACTTGTTATTGGTACCGTTTGAAAGAGCTCGTGAAGCACTTTCAGGATCAGTAACCAGTATTTCGATATCTTCTATAGTTTAGAAATAATCGAGTGAGATCACTTATCGTTTCCACCCTGTATACAGCAAAAGGGGCAGATTACATGAAAAAAGCAAGAAAGTTTCGTAAGTTAATGTGTTTGAAGATCTCCGAAAACAATGATATAATGTCGAAAGAATGATGCTTATTTTCAACAGAGAGCTGTAAGTTTTTTCATTTATCTGGAGCTCTTCCTATTTAGGACAAAGCTAGACTTTGGAACAAAATAGGGGTTCCAATTTATAATTAATCTGACCTAATGATTGATGGAAACGCCGCTTTATCGCGTTCTGATTGCTTTATTTTTAACCGACTTCAAAAAAGGAGAAGGTTATATGATATGTTCGACTGTATGTATTTTTTTTTGTTAACCATACTTTACCTATAAATATTTTTAAATCAGGACTGTTTTCTTTTGCACTACTCAAAAACATAAAATGCCAGTCATACACTTGTTTGAGTGTTTCTAAGTCTGAGGGCTTTTTGATGTAAAGTGGTTGTTTGTTCAGTATTGTCGTCTTGAATCCGTGATGACTGCTGAACTGGGGTGGCTTCTTTTCCAATAAAGATAATATACTTTTCAATGTATCGTCTGGTCCATGGCGTTCAGGCTGCGTCCTTACCTTGTCTGGGAGCTGAAAGAAAATTGTGTATCTACTTATAACTGTACAATAAATCTCCTTATTTTTTTGAGTATAAAAACGTACAAAAAACTTACTTGCCACAACTTCAAACATTGCTCTCTCATACTAGCCTGGCTAGTTTCTTTTAGATTTTTGTCCTTGCTGAATGCTGCTATTTTGAGCAAATTTTTTATTTGTTGTTCACCTAATCTGGAAGTATAATTTAATGTGTCACGATGGGTATCTATCTGGTTTATTTTATCATTTACATTAAATTCACTACTTACACACAGTTGCTTTTGTATATGTATTCAAAGAATTTTGTGTCCTCTTGCATGACACTTAGGGGGACAAGCTCAGTTACATCGTCTTCATTATCCAGTCCATCATATAAAAGAGAGTTGACGTTGTAAAGATGTCGCTCCGCCGACTCGGTGCCTAATCTTTTCCATTTGCAAATAAGATATCTCTCAGAGTTTGCTGGCCTTGAAGTAACAGGTTTGTGAAGACATACTGAAAGACATAATCAAATTATTTTATTGTGAAATTAGTAATTATTTATTTTACTTAAAATCTTTTTTTGTTACCTTGATCAAAACATCTGTACATAATGTAAATAAGACCCACGCTGAACATAGTGAAAACATCAAATAATTTCACAACAAAATGACCCCCTGTCCTCACAAGCATTAATGCTGCTAAGCACTGACATAAATAAAGCTGTTTTGAAAGTATTTCCTGAATATTTTCTTGTCCCTCCACTGAAAAGCCCTGTAATCAATAAAAACACATCAATAATGTAGGTTTTTCTACAGTTTATTATAATACATGATGAAATAACATTTTGGAACACTTACACCATCAGCCATAAGAAAATGTACACCTTTGTCATTGGTTTGTTTTAATACATAATCTTTCAATGATGTTAAATTTTCTGGATCAAATATGTTTCCATCATTTTTAATGCCATAATATGCATCAAAAGTTTCTGGTGTTCCAGCATAGAAGTCGGACAGCTTGAAATCACAAGGTCCTTTTAAAGTAAATCCAAAACCTAAATTATGAAAAAAATATAAGTAAGATTCAGAAGTACAAATTTAATTTCAACAGACTCATTTAGCCACACAATAGATTTTCAGTTAATTTAATATTTGAGAGAATTATAATTTTCACCAACCTTTAGATTTCCATCCTTTTCTGTATAAAACATATTCAGAGAAACCCCCTGGTCCAGCACAAACATCCGCAAAATACAGTATATCTTTCTTATCTATAGCATTAGATCCATCAGGATTCTTCGGCTTTGTAAACATAAAATCGAAAACTGCGTCAATGTTCGCCATTTTCACAGCAGCCCGGTTCAAAAATATGACAGAACCAATAGTTTCATATGGATTACTTCGAAAACGCGCATGTCTTAAATCTTCATCATACAATGTATCAAAAATAGTCTGAAAAAGATTACATCAATATAAAGTACAAGTTAATATTTTCTTTAGCAGTGCCAAAGCCAAATAGTCTTCAAACTGTAAAACATGGCTATAAAAAAATTAAAATAATAACATTTTTTATTGCTTCTATAAATCTCACCTTGGAATCTAAGATTCCCTTTAGTATATGTGGCTCTACAAAGAGAGTTTCATCATCTATAGTTAATTTTTTTGGTCCCTTTTGAAGCCATTCCTCTAGTTGATCACCTAATAATGGGTCATCTGGTGGAGATGGTATCCATACCTAAAATAAAATATGATAAATCCAATAAAATTTTGATTTTATGATCACACCATAATCACACAAAAAAGCATGTTGTAATTACCGGTTCCTCTTTTGCCTCTGGTTTCAAATCATCTGGAGACCATTTAAAGTCTGCAGGAACCTCACCAAGTACAGATGGTTTCAGACCCAATCCTCTACGGCCTTTTTGAGTTGAAGCCTCAACAGGTTCTATACGTCCATGTTCAAATTTACCTAAACCTTTTCCGGGTTTATAACCCATACTACTCATCATGCGTTTTGATTTCTCTGAGTAATCCATACTAAAAGCACCATCCATTTCATTTCCTTTAGTGGGGTCTCTATTATAAAATGTACTTTCATTATCTTGGAAGCTCGGTCTCATGGAAGTTTCTCCTTGATCATTGTCATCAAATCCTGGCCGATAGTCATCATAGTGATCATTTGGGGAAGAACAATTTTCACTAAGACTGCTTCGGTTTACTCTTGCACTGCCTTGTGGACTTTGTTCTGCATAATTAGGTTTATGGCCAGTATTTTGACCTTCTGTATATTCTCCAGTTGGTGTTTCTGCAGCAGAGTCATCATCAGACTCTGGTATACCTGAAAAACAAAACACATCATGAAAGTTTGGTAGCTACGCAAGCTAGATGAGGTAATTTAATTCCTATAAATATTGAAAAAAACTGACAAGGCTGAATAACAATAATACCTGAGCCTTGTGATGTTGTGGATGAAGCTCCAAATGTATCTGCTCGCAAGCGTTTAGCAGGGACTGGAACAAAGTCTTCACCACTGGAATCTTCATCTCCAGATGGATCTAAAGAAATTACAAAATTAATATGAATCTAATTTGTGTCTAACTATACATCTATGAAACTTATTTAATATTAATAAATATTTCAACTATATTATAAACAAATCATTTTTGTCCCCTTTAAATTACAAAAGTATTTTGCCATACAATGTTATGTTCTTGTACTTGTACATACATATTACATTAAACATATTAGTACTTAACATCCAGACCCATATAATTAATTATAATAAATATTTTTATTTCTCTTTACAAAATACAGAAAGTTACAGTTTAAACAGGTTATTATAACAATTTTAGAGGATCAAAATTAAGTATTTCCTAGAGACTGGTCCTAGTACAGACATACTAGGATACCCTGTGTTATACAGCACAGCTTCATATAACTTTAACATAGTTGTGAGGCCTTGAGACCTACTGCAGATAGAACACAGAAAAAATTTACCTTCATATCAATATCAACATTTTTTTCACTGGGAGTGGAGTTTTAACTAAATCGCTTGGCACTATGACAAAGCAAGCAGCCCATAAATTACTGTACATTATTAAGATGCGACAGTTTTTAGCATTATGTGCTAATACATAAGTAAAATGCTTCTTGCTTATTTGTTTTGTTAGCATTATGAGTACTGTTAATATTTTCAGGAATGTACGTGCAATAATATTCCTATTTATAGCCCGCGCAAAGGCCGGGGAGTGTCGCTAGAAAACACTTATCAGTCTTGCAAAGATGCAGATAATTTAAAAATTAAAGTAATGATTTTTCATGATAACAAGTGGATATTGATAACTGAAAGCTATTATTCCATTAACCAAGGGTTTGTTTTAAAATACACGATGAAAAGTACCTCATTGAAATTTTAAACAGTTGATCTTAACATACCTGATAGATTCATGTTTATTAGCTTTATTCGTACAGTTTTTTCGTCAAGTGTTGATTACTTTTCAACAAATTAACTACAAAATACACACTTTTCACCGAAATACAATCGTATTCGCAATGGTACTATTTATTTTTTGTGACATTGACAGAAAGAAGAGAACTATAGTTCCAAAATACTGAACTGTCCTATGCATGACATTGACAGTGGGGCGCCACCGTCTATACCGGATCGCTGGTTCCGATTTTTGCCATGTTGGAAACCTTAAAGTTGAACGATGGTAGCGCCCCTCTGTCATCGAGTTTGGTGGGACAGTTCAGCGTGGGTCATCTATACCACAGAGAACTACTCAAAAACTGTCATTCGGTCGATTGGATTTGGACGTACCCGGGAAATACAGGCCATAGAGCTTTTTGAAATCCGTTTTCACTTTTCAGGGGAAATCTCCCAACATAAAGAAATCAGAAGAAAAAAGGTTACGAGCTCGCACATAACACATATTGCATTAAATTTGTTTGTTCTGCCCACATCCATATCTGTGGTTCTGCCCTATTTGGGCCACTGATGTTGCCCAAAGAGCATGATGTTGCCCTTTGTTTCAGCATTTTTTTGTGTTGTATCACGTGCCTTTTGAACGCTCCGAAAATTAAATCCTTTTATAAATCCTTCACTTTTACACTTCAAAGTACCTATTTATATTTTTATTTGAGTAGTATAATCTTAAGTAGAATTTTAGTTTAATTCTCGGTAGAATCATTCTTTTTGTTTGAATAATTTATAAAAAAAAACAGCTGTATAATGAATGAATGAACTATTGGCTAAAAAGAAGAACCATATCCTTAAAAAATGTAAAAAAATAAAAAACATCAAGCTGTCAAAAGTGACAGTTATTTGTTATGACATTTCATTCATGCGTGTTTGCTGTTCGGTTCGTTCGCGGTTTTTATTATTTTTATTATAATACTGTGATTTCTTCCTGATTTTATTAATTTATTTTTACGGCTGTATCACAGACTGTGAAAACATGACTCTAGGAGTAGGTGACGCCAGTAAAAATCTCCCATGGTTAGTGGTTTACAAAATTTTTTAGTTCCATGGCACATGAAAAATTAGCATAGATATTTATTTATTTACGCGTTCTTATCTAATTACAGGGTAGAAAAGTATCGTCCGTCCAAGCTCGAAGACTTAGTGTCCCATGATGATATTATTAAAACGAGTAAGTTGCTTACTATATTGCTTAATACTGCTTTGTAACAATGTTACCAAAACTTGAATTCACCTATTTTATTATTTGTTTCAGTAAACCAATTCATGAAAGAAAACCAATTGCCTCACTTATTGTTTTATGGACCACCAGGAACTGGCAAAACATCAACTATTTTAGCGTGTGCTAGGCAGATGTATACACCTCAACAATTTAATTCAATGGTAGGTATGTTCTTTCTAAAGTTTTTCCACAGTGCACATGTAATATTTTTTAAAATTTTAAAGCATTTATAGTAAATTATTATTATTCAGGTCCTAGAACTTAATGCATCTGATGATCGGGGCATTGGTATAGTACGAGGGCAAATTCTTAGTTTTGCATCAACCAGAACAATATTTAAAGCTGGACCAAAGTTAATCATTTTGGATGAAGCTGATGCAATGACAAATGATGCTCAAAATGCCCTTAGAAGAAGTAAGTAAATGCTACAGAAATAATTTTCAATGTTTATGTTGAGTGAATTAATGCATTCAATCAACAGTTTTTTATTTTATTTACTACCTTGATTCTTTTATTATTTTAATTTTTTTACAAGTTAATTAATTAATATTTTGTTACATTTTTTGTTATTTACACTCCCATACAAAAAATTTAGTGAGGAGGCAATGTAAACATTGTAATGTAAAATATAAACATTGCTTTCTGGCATTGTTAATGTTAGAACAGTAACAGTAAAATTCAGTAAATAAGGTGATAGTTTGTGACACTTTAGTTTGTTCAAGACTAGAGTTGCCAAGTAAGGTGATTCACAAACTACTCATTGTATCAAAGTATGTTGCTAATAGCAACCTTAGTGAAAACAAATGATTGGATGTCTTTTTAAAAATATTATTTGGTAACTAAACTTCTCAAAGTAGATGCAAGTAAAAAATAATCTAAAATAAAAAGTTATTTGAATTATTGGTATATCAGTTATTAAATTTTGTTAAATGAATAATTTAAGTGTACCATATAAATTAAAATTATGTCAGACACCGAGGATGAGGATGTTCCAAATAGAACTGTTAAAATTACAGTTGTTGGTGAACCTTCAACTGGGAAGGTAAGTACCCAATTAATTTTATTTTTTATGGTTCATTACTCATATTCAAAGGTTTGTAAAGCTTTTCTATTAGAAGCATAGAAGTTTACAAGTTATCATCGTTACTATGTTAAATGATGTGTTAAGTCTTAGAAAGGACTCATGTGGTCACCTTGGTATGCTCTGTTTCAGATCCTTCTAGATGCAATAGATTTTATTTCAAAATCACCTTTACAGCTGTAGACTTTGTGGCCAAGATCTGAGTTTGAGCTACAGCTAAGTTTTGTGTGCAATGATGATTAATAATTTTTTGAGTAACTGGCCTGACTGGACTTTTACTGGTTTTAAATTCATTGTAGAGGTTTTTTTTAAAATTACGATCAATCTGGCCACTTATACTTTTTTTTTAAATCATTGTAAATATTTTTTATTTTTAAATTGCCAATCATCATTACCATGAAGGCCTCCATTGTAGACAAGTCTGTGCACGCGGTACTTGGGCGGCGCCGGGGCGGGCGCGGGCGGCACGCAGGGCGCCGAGGTGATGGCGGGGCAGTGCCTCGGGCTGCGGCCGCCGGTGCCGCTGCAGCTGTGCGATGTGGCCGGCAACGCGATCACTACTTGCATGCTGGATAATTATTTGTACTCTTCAGATGTAAGTATTACCTGTGCAGCTGTGGTATTTCTTAAAACTCCACTATAGCTTGACCACAAGAGCTATGCCTCTTTTCTTAATAACTTAGCAGTGATTTGCGGTTTGTAGAAAGCGCGCTTCGCTCTGTAATTTAGCCGTAAATGTCGGCAAAGATAAAATCTGTTACTGATTTACCAGGAGCGGCATAGCGCTTGTAAGTTGTTGGTGACTAAGCAATTTAATGTTGTTTTTCAGGTGGTGATATTTGTTTATGATTTAACGAACCTCCAGAGTTTCGAAAAGCTAAGCTTGTGGATAACAACAGTTAAAGATATATTTAATTCTGAAATCAAAAAACCTCTGATGGCACTTTTTGGGAATAAGTCTGATCTAGAACATCAAAGGGCTGTGAGGCTGTCCTGTGTGCAGAAGTTAGCTTCAGAGTATCTATTGGAAAATTTCAAGGGTTCTGCTAGAACTGGAGAAATGGTGAGTCTAAAAACTAACACACATCATCTACCCTTTCTTGTGATGCAGTAGCAATAATAGTCTATTATACAGGGTGGAAACGTTAAGTGATCTCACTCGATTATTTCTAAACTATACAAGATACCGAAAAGCTGATTACTGATTCTGAAAGTACTTCACAAGCTCTTTGAAACGGTACCAATAATAGGTTACAGAATAAACTGGATCTATCCGAAAATTCAATGTTTCCAGCTTCCATACATTTAATAAAACCACATAATATTAAAAACTATACAAGTTATTCAAAAACTGGTTACAGATCCTGAAAGTGCTTCACGAGCTCTATCCAACGGTACCAATAATAGGTTACAAAATAAACTGGATCCATTTGAAAATTCAATGTTTCCAACTTCCATACATTTAGTACAGCCACAGTCATGGCACTCATGTCTTGTTAATATTATAGCAAGTAAAGCCTAAAACCAATGTTTTCCAAGAATAATTTTAAATAAGAATGCAATTTACGAGTTCATTTTAAGTGTTTATTATTTAACTAGCTTTCCGCCCGCGGCTTCGCCCGCGTGGAATTTTGTCTGTCACAGAAAAACTTTATCGCGCGCGTCCCTGTTTCAAAAACCGGGATAAAAACTATCCTATGTTCTTTCCCGGGACTCAAACTATCTCTATGCCAAATTTCATCAAAATCGGTTGCGAGGTTTAAGCGGGAAAGCGTAACAGACAGACAGACAGACAGACAGACAGACAGACAGACAGAGTTACTTTCGCATTTATAATATTAGTTGGGATAAAAAAAATATAGGTCTATTATTGTTTGGCTGGCATACATTTAGTATGGAGGCTGAAAACATTAAATTTTCGGATAGATCCAGTTAATTCTGTAACCTAGTATTGGTACCGTTGGAAAGATCTTGTGAAGCACTTTCAGGATTAGTAACCAGTTTTTTGATATCTTGTATAGTTTAGAAATAACCGAATGAGATCACTTATCGTTTCCACCCTGTATACTTCTCACTGAATAACATGTTTTAATTATTTGCTAACACAAATCATACGGATACTATAGTGTTATGGGCGTATAACTGAACATGCTCTCAGAATGTTCGTTCGTTCGTTCGTTTCAGCCAAATGACGTCCACTGCTGGACAAAGGCCTCCCCCAAGGTTTTCCACAATGAACGGTCCTGCGCTGCCCGCATCCAGACTCTTCCCGCGACCTTTACCAGATCGTCGGTCCACCTAGTAGGAGGCCTGCCCACGCTACGTCTTCCAGCCCGTGGTCGCCACTCGAGAACTTTCCTGCCCCAACGGCCATCGTCTCTACGAGCTATGTGCCCCGCCCACACTGCCACTTGATTTTAGCAATTCTGCGAGCTATGTCGGTTACTTTGGTTCTTCTGCGGATCTCCTCATTTCTGATTCGATCACGCAGGGAAACTCCGAGCATAGCCCGCTCCATCGCCCTTTGGGTGACCTTGAGCCTTCTTATGAGGCCCATAGTAAGCGACCACGTAAAAACTCAGTAAAACTCATTTATTTCTGTAAGTAGGCTTTAAAAAAGCACTTTTACGCTCAGATCCGTATACCATCACTGGCAACACACACCTGTCACAAATCTAGTGTCTCAGAATGTAGTTTATTATAATCTCTTGCAATTAATACCCGCCGTTTGGTCATCGACAGATGCTCGGGCCATGAGCGGATGCCATGATAGGAAGAACCCGGATTAACTCACTGCCGATTGGTCTGAATAGTCCTTACCCTCTATTCCAGGTGAACAGTGCCTTCACAAGGCTGGTAGCGCGCGTAATGGGGGTAAACGTAGCGCGTGCATTAGCCCGGCCGCCCGCCGAGACCAACGGGGCCTCGCCGCGCCCGCTGGTAGAGGAACAAACGCACAACCTCATCATGACGAGGAAGGCCATGCGGAGAGCGCAGCGGAGATCCTCCTCGTCTATATGTTCCATTGTTTAAGTTTTAATAAAGCACTGATATTAATACGTTATTGGTTTTTATTCCCTAACCCTAATGATTTTCAGATTCCTTCTAATCAATTGTTAATTGTTACCAACATTAGGTGTTTTATGTGCCTATGTTATCCATCGAGTCGTTCTCGAATTATGAATCTGCTATGAATGTTTTAATCTTATAGACCAAGGCAAATGATGGTGATTTATTTACACAAATTGTTCCTCTTTTGTTTCTGTTGGTTAATTTGCAAGAAACGTACCAGGTTCTTTTCCTCTTATTATATGGTCAATGGATGGAATTAACAAATAACGATCACGCTTGCAATTTGTTTTGCAGAAGATCTACACTGTAATAATTTGTTTCTTGTTTTTTTTTCCAGTCATAGAAAAGTACACGGACAACGTGCGTTTTTGCATCATATGCAACTACCTGGGCAAGATAATCCCGGCGCTGCAGTCGCGATGCACGCGGTTCCGCTTCGCGCCGCTGCAGCAGAGCCAGATCGTGCCGCGCTTGAAAGAAATCGCCGCGGCTGAGGGGTAAGCTAAGAATTTTCGCTAAAAATCTCATCGATGGTCATAACATGGCAGTCGTGCCGTCACATCGTCGCTCTGGTATAGATCGTTTCATCTACAAAGACGCGCCGCACCATTCTTCCGCTAATGTTTGGGTGTTATCGGTGCACTCACACTACAATAATGACGCTCGGATTGCTCTGATCAAACTCCGCGCAGGCCGCGCTTCCCTCGACCAAAATACTGATAATACAATTTAAATTAATATAATTTTTAATATAGAATTTTGGTTAGATTATCATTTCTCTTGTAGAAATTGTTTAATCTACTAGTATTTTAAAATGTTCTCGCCTTTGCTCGCTATACTTGCTTAAATCCGTGGTGGTGGGGGCCCGGTGACCTGTAACACAGATATTCATTTACCTAGCTCAGGCTCCAGTCTCACACACTCATTAATGAGTTTTCTTTAATGTATTGTATCCTGTATTTTTGTGTGAGAAATAAATCATTATTATTATTATGTTTGTACGCTTTGGAACTCACGGGTCAAAAGTGGCCCGGTCCTTTATAAGGCTTGCGTGGGGATACAGATCCAACACGTAGAGGCCGTTTTAAGCGCAAAATAAACGACAAAAGTGAAAGTGGTGCACATGCTGGAAATCGCGCGTCTTCGTGGATAGAGTAGTAGATGGTTTCATCTATATCGACGGGACGAACGCGGGGAGATGTGCGGGTAAGTGGGAGGGAGAGTCTCATTCTAGCGAGGTGTGCAGTTTACTCAATCGGGCTGTAAAATAGGGTGCTTCAAATTAAAGGCGTGAAGAAGTGCTACAGTGACACCACTAAGGCGCGCTTGCCGCTCCACTACTAGTTTTCATACAATTTCTAGATGCGCAGTCGCACTACCGTGACAAACGACAAGCATACCTCTACTGTATTTCGTTCGTTACAGCCGAAAGACGTACACTGCTGGACAAAGGCCTCGCCCAAGGATTTCCACAAAGACCGGTCCTGCGCCGCTCGCATCCAGGCACCTCCAGCGACCTTCACCAGATCGTCGGTCCACCTAGTGGGAGGCCTGCCCACGCTACGTCTTCCGGCTCGTGGTCGCCACTTGAGAACTTTCCTGCCCCAGCGGCCATCAGCTCTACGAGCTATGTGCCCCGCCCACTGCCACTTGATTTTAGCGATTCTACTGTATTATTTAATATGCAATTTGTCATGCAGGGTGGTAATGTCCGAGGATGGAGTGCAAGCTCTACTAGCCTTATCTGGGGGTGACATGCGCAAGGTGCTTAACACTCTCCAAAGCACATGGCTCGCGCACCGCTCGGTAACAGAAGACCACGTGTACACGTGCGTGGGCCACCCGCTGCGGTCGGACATCAACCGCCTGCTCAACTGGCTTCTCAATGAGAACGACTTCGCGGCTTGCTTCAAAAGTATCCTTTGATTGACTAACACCCGTATTCACCAACGAAACGAAGCAGCAAATCAAATGCACAGCGTTAAATAGAGCTCTTTGATTGGTTCGTGTGTCACATTGTGCGTCCACGCGCACTGTGAGACCTCATAGTAATGTTTGTAATTACGTAATTAACCGTCACATTAGATAGTTGACACCATCAACCAAATTCTAAGGCACAAATTCTTAAAAAGAACACACAATTCTAGCCCTGAAACCAAATTAGTTTTCAATTAACCGAGAAATGAGATTGTAATGAATCAATTGACTTTAAATTAACCTCATTGTTTGTTTGATTAGTAACATAATCCTACACGTGTACGAGGGCATACTAATCTATGTTTATTTATTCATATGATTTCCTTGACCAATTGAACAGACATTCAAGATGTCAAGATTGCAAAAGGACTGGCGCTCAGTGACATACTGACCGAGATCCACACAGTAGTACAAAGACGTAAGTATTAATCTTCTTCTATAGTTTAGTTACACCATTTCACTTAAAACATAAGGTGTGAATGCAGTCAAATACCCTCCAACCCCCAAAACTCGAAGAATAGCTGACGGATTTGAATGATCTCAGAGTTGTTGATTCTTAAAATCAGAATAAACATGAAAATATTGGAAAAATAAAAAAATGCGCTATCGGACAAGACCCCTTACATGAAGACGGCATTTACTAAACTCTCGTTTAGCTCTACGCCTGCATCTTATTTAATTAAGTACAGGTGGATAGAAGCCAGCTTGGCTTATTCCACTATTCCCCGTTGACAATCCCCGTCAACGCCAATTGGAGCTTATAATGGGGAATAATGAACTAAAAAGTTCATTAATCCCCGGGATATTAGGATTTTATTTTGAACGTAATGGGGATTAATGAATTTTTTAGTTCATTATTCCCCATTATAAGTTCCAATTTAACGTTAACGGGGAATAGTGAACAAAAAGTTCACTTATCCCCGTTGACGGGGATTGTCAACGGGGAATAGTGGAATAGCCGCCAGGCTTCACTCGGAATCCTCAATCACAAGTCAAACAGAAAATGTTGCCCCCGCTGAGAATCGAACCCGTGGCCTCTAAAACTGAACTGAAATATAAATTTCCAGTGAAGCTCCCCCCCGAAGTGCTGATCAGCCTGCTGATCAAGATGGCGGACGCGGAGGCGCGCCTGGCCAGCGGCTGCAGCGAGCGCGCCGAGCTCGCCGCGCTCATCGCCGCCTTCCAGGAGGCGCGCGACCACGTCCAAATGCAGCCCCAGGCGTAACCTCGGCAGCAACGTGAGTCGATAAACAAATGACTAACCACATCACTCGTACATGTAGTGTTGTCACATCTGCAAAGTGGTCGTCTTTAAGTGATTACTAATAGAAACAGTCTTCTTTATGTGCTCGATCATACAAAACGGACATCTTAAAGTGCTGGATCATATTAAACGGTACCTCTTTGAGTGCTTGGTCATACAAAACGGACTTCTATGTGCTTGGCCATACAAAAAAGGTAATTTTTAAGTGCTTGGTTATACAAAACGAACATCTTGAAATGCTCAGTTACACAAAACAGAAATCTATCAGCGGCCTTCAGCCTAACTGAAACTGGTATGAAAGGATTAGTATGGTAATCAGGGGCCTTCTTGGAAACACGAATGTTCTATTTTTCGAATACACAATGTAGTTCTAACCTAATTTATGTAAATGTACTTTATGCTCTATTTTGCCAATCATTTCGAATGTTAGTGAGGTTACAATTATCATCAGTTTAAAGAATGAATCGTGTTATCTAAATTGGTCGTTCAATATACACTATAAATAAGATGATAAAATAAGCTTTCATATTACACTGCATATTATATTGTAATGTTTCGTGGTATAAGTAGTTTTTTGTGCTGGTCAACATGTAATTTATTATTTACTTCTAAAGCATTCAAGTAAACTGTCCGTTTGAGACTAAGTTATAATACTTTTTGTAATTAGTGGTAATATTGTTACAATAAATATCTTACTTTTTATATTGCATATTTTTATTCACTCATATCATCGATTATAACACATTGCTATAGTATCAGGTAACTGAAGCAAATCACTTATTCTAATTTAGTGTGTTTGTTTCCAAATTAGCTGGTGCTGTTTACTGAAATTTTACCTGAAGTTATAAGTCGACATCGTTCCTGTTAATATATGAATTATACTTATTGTAGGCCTTTTCCCAGAAGTCAAACCTCTTTTTAAAAGGTCCTTGCGTCACTCTTTTTGGACAGTCGTCAATCACAAGGTGACGTCCATGTTTTCCAGACTCAGGCCAAATTACTTTCCCGCCATATCCTTTTGGGGATGGATTACTGCAACAACAATTAAGTTAAATTATTTCTTTAATTAAATCAATAAATACTATACGAAAAAGAAGTGTAGTAGACACTTACCCGTACTTAATGAAATTCGTTAAAAATGTCACCATATTATGTAGTGTTCTTAAACTTCTAGCATCTGCAGTTTTTAGTATTGGCGCAGTGATGTTAGTCACGAATAAGTACCCTAAATCATCTGCATGTACAGTGCCAGGAAAATCTATGCCGTAGGTTAGTTTACCCCAATTTAAATCCCCATCGAAATCAAAAACGTAGTAATATAAGGGTGCGCTATCATGCCTCTTTTTATGGATTCTTATCCAGGAGTCAACAGTGCGAGCATATTGGGTATCTGTAACTAGGTTAAAAAGTTTTGTGAGTGTCCAGTTGGATAAGTCTTTACTGCCAAAATATAACTCGCTCATAGAATCCACCAAGTCTTTGTACTCGTCCGAGTCCTCAGGATACTCTATGTCAGGTGGTATACAGAGAGGGACTTTACTCTTCAAGTCGTCGGTTGACAGTTTGTGAAGACTAGGCCACATGTAAGCTCCTTCAAGTGCATTCATACCTACATATATTGGTACATTTTGTGGTATTCCCATTTTTACTATATCTAATGGACTTTTTGTGATAAAAGCGTGGTCCGATTCTTTTTCCACGTTCGGCACAAACGGACCAAATGGCCTCATTGGGTTACGGTTATTTTTGTAAATATTTTCTTGGGCATCGACTATATCGAACGCATCAGCGCTTGTAAGATTTTTTAAAATATCTTCAATATTACTGTGATTTGAGATTCCTAGTTGTTCAGCGAGAGCAAGAGCATTCGCTTTTGGATCTTTTGCTAAAAATCTAAAATTCGTGGCGCTTCCACTGCTTAACATAGCGCGGTCAAAGAGTCCCGTGGACTTTTCTGTCAACAATAGGTAATGGACCATAGCTGAGCCTGAACTCTGGCCTCCGATAGTTATTGTGCTTCCACCAAATCTCCGTATATTATCTTTAATCCATTTCAAAGCTAATAATGCGTCTTTTAAACCGGCGTTTCCAGCTGCATTTTCTGTGTCGAGTGATAGATATCCTAATGCTCCCAACCTGAAACACATTTAAAAATAATTAAACATTACAAATAGCGAAATGATTGTACCTATAGTCTTAAACTAAGTCTATTAAAAAATCGATAATGAGTTTTGCTAAATAATGCAAAATGCTGTCTGAAATTGCGCTGTTTTATTTAAGTTTCATTATTTTATCGTTAGAAGTACGAAAATCAACACTACTTGAACAAAATTTTGAATTAATATAGTAGGTACACCTCCAATAAAAATACTTGATCAAACAAAAAGTATTGATTCTACTGCTTAAATATCTATCTTCATAAGTAGAATAAAACAAATATGTAAGTACCTGAAATTAATCGTTGCCAAAATAACGTCTCTTTTTATGTAAAAATCTGGTCCGTAAAATATATTAATATCTCCGGCGTTACTTTTAAAGCCTCCTCCATGAATGAATACGAATACAGGTAAAGATTCCTGCGTTCTGTTTACCGGGACCATAATATTAATGGATAAACAATCTTCGCTCATTTGATCTCTTGTGTACTTTCCTTCTGGTTGCGGACACACCGGGCCTTGCTCTGTTGCATTAAACACATTAGTCCATGGTTGTTTGGGAATGGGGGGCTGTGGAACAAAAAAAAATGCGAAAAATGTATTCATTATTGTTGTTACTTATGAATTAAATGCACATGAATGCTAACATTTGGTGAAAGTCATGATTTGATAAGATTTTAAAATAATTCTACATCAACACCTGAGCAAAGAAAAATATGTAACTCGAAAACATTCCACATTTCCAAGAACTTCTAAATAAGACTACAATTTCTACTTAGATGAAGTTATCATGTTTTTTTTCTCGATTGTTATGGTAATCGTCGTGATATTTTTTTTTGTTTTGCAGAAAGTATTTACATTTGTGAATAACCCACATGTGAGGGTTTAGGTATGTGACATCTATCAGAAAAATAACAAACCTTAAAACGTAATTCTCCTTCTGGGCTTTCTGCATATGGTATTCCCAAGTAGGCGTAGTACGAAACTTGTTCTCCTTCCACGAGCGTCCCCCGCACGGGGCCTGTGGTCGTGACGACCACGGAACACTCTGCTGCCGTCAGTATCACACTGACTGTTATTGCGAAGCGCAACATCTTTACTGAAACGTACTATTCACGTCTCATTATCTTTTATACTGATCCTACCACAATATTCAAGCAGGCGGCTTGGCAATTTGGCGTTTACACTTACAGTACCAATATTGATATCATTGATATTATCAGTCCGCTTGCTGTTAGTGACGACACATTATCAGTTTGTATTTGCCATTTTATAACGATATCAATGAATTGTAGCTTTCAAAGCTACGATAGTAAAAATATATTTTATTAATTTACTAGCGATCGACCCGGCTTCGCACGGTGTAATGTATTTATTACATGTAATAAACCCTCCTCTTGAATCAGTCTATAATATTGCTAAAAACTTCATTAAAATCCGTTGCGTAATTTAAGATCTAAGCATACCGACAGCGAGAGCGACTTTGTTTGGTACATGTAAAGACAAGCTGTAAAATGGCTGTATAATAATTTCGGTATTGGTCACAACTCTAGTGTCAAAATTAGTGAGCCGCTGACGTCTGACAGGTGCTCTCCAAGGCTCCCGCGATCCCACTATAAATAAGATGGCATTATAAGAGTTAACTTTCATACTATACTGATAAAACAGATTTTTAGATTGTTTAATAATGTTTGTTATGCTGGTCAACATGTAATTTATTATTTACTAGCGGCCGCCCGCGACTTCGTACGCGTGGATCCCATTTTACCCCCTTCATCTATCTTACGCGGTTTAGATTTTTTCATACAAATGTTTTTTCCCGCTAACTCCCGTTCCCGTAGGAATTTTGCAATATCCTGTTATAACTAAGCTTTAAGTTTACTAAGGTACCTGCTTGCCAAATTTCAAGCGTCTAACTTAAGCGGTTTAGATTTTTCATACAAAAGGATTTTCCCGCTAATGCCCGTTCCCGTGGGAATTCCTAAGTATCCTATAACCTGCCCAGGAGTATGAAGAATAATTGTACGAAGTTTCGTTAAAATCCGTCTAGTAGTTTTTGTTTCTATAAGGAACATACAGACAGACAGACAGACAGACAGACAGACAGACAAAAATTTTACTGATTGCATTTTTGGCATCAGTATCGATCACTAATCACCCCCTGATAGTTATTTTGAAAATATATTTCATGTACAGAATTGACCTCTCTACAGATTTATTATAAGTATACAGGGTGTAAAAAAACCTATCACGAAGACTGAAACTACGCCTTCTGTACACCCAACCAAGTAATATTACAAAATATTATTGGTGGGAAATATTTTTTATTTTTATGATTAAAAAAAATACAATATTCCGCAGCCCGCAATGTACAGCGCGCCACGCAACGCAATGACCGTGCCTATGTGTGTGTAAGTGTATTGGAGCGTACGCGCTTTCCCGCCACTACCTACCGCGACCGCAGAAGTATTTTGTACACAAAATTACCAGATTATTCACTTCCTACATTTAAAAAACACATTCCTTTAGCATTTGTTTAGGTTTAGAACTAAGTACTTACCGACTGATTAGTCGGCGAAGGGGATTCCCTTCGACGTCGTCTGGAATCGGCCGCTCCAACCGGACAAGTTGTGGCTCGAACTGACGGCCTTCCACGTGCAAGCAAACGCGTGCCAGGTAAATCGTGTTTTGATGCGCGCTCCAGTATTCCTTCACGTACAGACCGGTATTTAAGTTCCTCAAATCCGACACAATACACGCCTAGACGAGGCCACAACGAGGCGGACGGAGGCACAATCGGCTGATTGTCCAACAGACGTTGTACAGCCAGAACAATAATACGTGCATCAGTACGGTGGTGCGCTGTAGGATGTTCAGCCCGATACCTACAGCCTGCAGGGCTTCAGATGCGTTTCCACGTGCCCTCCCATAACAGTAAACCATGTTTACGTACTCACGAGCACTGTACGTATGGTTAGGCATCTTTTTAACACACATTCACTATTACCACACTCACTATCACACGTTCACACACTAACTATCCGCACGAGAAAACAATCAAAAGTCGCAAGCGCATTCGACGGCCGAAGAAACCGAACTGGCCGTGCGAGCAACGCGTGGCGCGAGCGGCCCCTCGCAACAAAGGTACTGCCCCGCGCGGCGAGACTGACTGACCAATAACAGTCAAGCAATACGTCTATTGAATGTGTCGTCGTGAATCGGTAGCGCTTTGTTATTACTCTTCATTTTCAACTACAAATTTACGTAATTTTTAACTTAACAAAAATGTAATTTCATCACTTTAGTACAGGCAAGTCTATCAACGAATGAGATTGTAAAAGCGGCGGCAAAAATACTTTGATTAATCTTTGTTAACTAAAGATCCGTCCTAGCATACTTAATAATAATTAATGCTTTAAGCAAGCTTCCAAAATACTCAAATTTGAATGAATTGTAGATGCGCAATCGTTATTAATAAAACAATAAGAATATCAATACATTTTGATAGTTATTCCGTGTAATAAAGTTACGTTCATTTAAAATAATCACGAACAAGACGATGAATCTTTTTATGTTGAAGAATGGAAGTAATTGGTATGAAAGAAGTGCTAGAAGATATGAAATTTTGTTTAGTTTCTAAAATCAATCGAGTTTAAAAATAAAATCTTATCTTTTAATCTCCCATCGAAAGTGAAGGAGCAAGAGTTTGCCAGTGTGTTATTTCTAGGCGTTCAGATTGCAGTAATAAGTAAGTTAAGTTTTATTTTATTAATTACTATCGTAAAGACGTAAAATTTATTAAGTTAGAGAGCTAGAAATAATGAACCTGTGTGTAAGAGCATTTGTCATTTGTTTACAGTACTTTTTAATGATACAAGTTTATCACATCTGCTTACTGCCTGTGATTAACGATTAAAATTACGTTTATTTAGAATCACGTGCATAACCATTATTTATTTCAAGTAAATTATGAAGAAAGGAAGTAATGAGTATGGAAGGAAGACTGAAAAAAGAGACCTTTTTATTTAGTTGCTGAAATCAATTAAGTTTAAAGAACACACAATCATCACTCCTATCGAAAGTGAATGCCTTAATCAACGATAGGAGTAACATTGCCAGGTGTTTACTCTAGGCGTTTAGAGCGGTGTGGTGTAAGCAATAATTTGAGTTTTACTTTATGAATTTTATTACTATCGTAAAGACTTAAGTTATTGAAGTAGAGAGTTATTAATGTAAAGAATGACAGGCCTCATTCAAAAGATCATTATTCATCTGTTTACGGTACTTTTTAATGATACCTACTTACGCTTATCACACTTGCGTAGCTAATAAGACCTGTGATACTACATTGTGATAGAATAACGGTTATGCGTAAAAGCACGGTTTAGTTAACAACCTAGGTTCTGTAAGATTATTTAATTTGCGGAAAGAAACAAATTCGTGTAAAGGGTTTTTATTAATTAAAATGTAATTTATTATTTTTTAGAATGAAAACTAAACTGGTAAGGTGATATTAAGGTGTAAGTAACTAATTTAGGTACTCATTTCATTTTTACAAACTAGGTAGATTTGGATTAAGCTCAGTTCAGTTGGTCCAGTCGTAGTCGTTGAACTCACAGTAGAGTTGAATGACTCATGGGCGAGCGCGGGTTGCGGTTCGGGGCGTGGGGGCAGCGCTTGAGCGTGTGTGCGCGCGCTGCTATCCATTTCTTATTGTAAAGACAAAAGCCTTATTGTGACGAAAATACTCAAAATTTTAATAAGGTTTCTTAGAAAAAAAAATTTTAAACAACGAATTGAAATTGATAATGTAAAAATCTTGAAAAAAATATTCTGACTTTGACCTTCAATATCTCCTAAACCACAAGTTTCCCAGGTATGGTCCCAAAGAAAAAAATGATCCCCATGATGTGGAGAATAAGTAGTCTTCGGCTTCGGGATAGGTTTTTTTACACCCGTTAGATAAAGAATTTTTATTCAAGTAAGCTTTTTATAATAGTTTAATACTTGTAGTAATTAGTGGTAATAATGTTACAAAAGAAATGGCTTGCTATATTATTGCATATTTTATCTTTATTCATTCATATCATCAATTTTATTATAACACATTACTATAGTATCAGGTAACTGAGGCAAATAAATGCAGTATTTTAATGACTTAGGGCTGATTTTTCAATCGTCAGATATCTTTTAAGTGAAGAATAACTTCGTCATTTTGACATATTTCCCATACTAAAACTGTCAATATGCCAAACTTATTCTTCAGTTAAAAGTTATCCGACCATTGAAAAATCAGCCCTTATTCTAATTTGCTGACGCTGTTTAGTATTTTCTAAACTGTTTGTTCGACATTGTTCTTGTTAATATATTTGTTATATTTATTGTACACATTCTCCCAGAAGTCAAACCTCTCTTTAAAGGGACCATTCATGACCCTTTTTGGACAGTCATCAATCACAAGGTGACGACCATGTTTTCCAGACTCAGGCCAAAACACTTTGCCGCCATATCCTTTTGGAGATGGATCACTGAAACAATTAATAAATTAAATTATTTCTTTTATTAAATCAATAAATCTTACGGCGAAGTAGACACTTACCCGTACTTAATGAAATGCGTTAAGAATGTCACCATATTATGCAGTGTTTTTAAACTTCTAGCATCTGCAGTCTTCAGTATTGGCGCAGTGATGTTAGTCACGAAGAAGTACCCTAAATCATCTGCATGTACAGTGCCAGGAAAGTCTATGTCGAAAGTTAGTTTACCCCAATTTAAATCCCCATCGAAATCAAAAACGTAGTAATATAACGGTGCGCTGTTATGCCTCTTTTTATGGATTCTTATCCAGGAGTCAACAGTGCGAGCATATTGGGTATCTGTAACTAGGTTAAACAGTTTTGTAAGTGTCCAGTTGGATAAGTCTTTACTGCCAAAATATAACTCGCTCATAGAATCCACCAAGTCTTTGTACTCGTCCGAGTCATCAGGATACTCTATGTCAGGTGGTATACAGAGAGGGACTTTACTCTTCAAGTCG
The DNA here is from genome assembly GCF_963855985.1 of Ostrinia nubilalis. Lineage (NCBI taxonomy): Eukaryota > Metazoa > Arthropoda > Insecta > Lepidoptera > Crambidae > Ostrinia > Ostrinia nubilalis. The sequence goes on from NC_087097.1 coordinate 10,648,129, forward strand.
TCGGTTGACAGTTTGTGAAGACTAGGCCACATGTAAGCTCCTTCAAGTGCATTCATACCCGCATATATTGGTACATTTTGTGGTATTCCCATTTTTACTATATCCAATGGACGCTTTGTTATAAAAGCGTGGTCTGATTCTTTTTCCACGTTCGGCACAAACGGACTAAATGGCCTCATTGGGTTTCGATTATTTTTGTAAATATTTTCTTGGGCATCAACAATATCGAATGCATCAGCGATTGTAAGATTTTTTAAAATATCTTCAATATTACTGTGATTTGAGATTCCTAGTTGTTCAGCGAGAGCAAGAGCATTCGCTTTTGGATCTTTTGCTAAAAATCTAAAATTCGTGGCGCTTCCACTGCTTAACATAGCGCGGTCAAAGAGTCCCGTGGACTTTTCTGTCAACAATAGGTAGTGGACCATAGCTGAGCCTGAACTCTGGCCTCCGATAGTTATTGTGCTTCCACCAAATCTCCGTATATTATCTTTAATCCATTTCAAAGCTAATAATGCGTCTTTTAAACCGGCGTTTCCAGCTGCATTTTCTGTGTCGAGTGATAGATATCCTAATGCTCCTAACCTGAAACACAATAAAATTAAAATAAGCATTTTTTCCACATTACAAACAACATATTAATAATTTCAGCTAAACACTAATGACTCGATATGTACCGTCTTTGCTAAATTATGCATATTTTTATGTAAAATTAAGCTTTGTTTATTTTTTATTATTTTATCGAAATTGTTAGAAGTACGTTACGTTACGTACGTATCGAAATTGTTGTAAATCGACACTTCCTAAACAAAAATTTAAATTATACTTTAGGTACACCTACACAACAAAACAACTAGATAACTGATCATATCGGCGTCTTCAATAAAAGTACAGAATGTCCCAAAATTAGCAGGTCCCTCTAAGACCGGAGTAGTCTACTAAGGGTGAATTCGACCAAACAAGAGTAGGTAAATATTAATCTCAGAATAAATCGTCAGTTATTCGTCATTTTGACATATTTCCCATACTGAAACTGTCAATGTGCCAATTATACCAGGAGTTATTCTCGGATAAAAGTTTGGTCGAATCGGGCCTAAGTCCATTGTATTAAAACTCATCAAACTTTTCTATGAACCAATAATAACTAAAACAGGTCATTGTAAATTGTGTAACTATAATCTCGGAATAAAAGAAATACCTGTAATTAATCGTTGCGAAAATAATGTCTCGTTGTATGTAAAAATTGGGTCCGTAAAACATGTCGATATCTCCGGCATTAGATTTGAAACCCCCTCCATGAATGAACACGAAGACAGGCAGAGCTTGCCGCGTTCTGTTCACCGGTACCATAATGTTAAGGGATAAACAGTCTTCGCTCATTTGATCTCTTGTGTACTTTTTTCCTTCTGACTGCGGGCACACCGGGCCTTCCTCTGTTGCATTGAAAATATGAGTCCATGGTTTTTTGGGAATAGGGGGCTGTGGAGCAAAAATAAATATTTGCGGAAAATCCATTATTTTTATTAAGTTTTAAGTACATATTTCATAGAGATCTGTCGAATATATTGCCACTATAATTTGACTTATTTACCTACTTAAGATTTAAAACAATAAAAAGATTAACAGTGAGATCTTAAATCAGTTTACAACATTAAAAAAAATCTCGAACACTTGTTAAATTAAAAAAAAATATTGTTAAATCACTAGCGAGTCTGCCGAAATTTCAAAGTGACCTATTTACATTCCCCGAACTAGTCATAACATCAAAAAACCAGAACTACTTACACCATGCTTTGTAACAAACCTTAAAACGTAATTCTCCTTCTGGGCTTTCTGCATATGGTATTCCCAAGTAGGCGTAGTACGAAACTTGTTCTCCTTCCACGAGCGTCCCCCGCACGGGGCCTGTGGTCGTGACGACCACGGAACACTCCGCTGCCGTCAGTATTACACTGACTGTTATTGCGAAGCGCAACATCTTTACTGAAACGCATTAATCACCACTCGAACCTTTTATACTGGGCTTACCACAGTTTTCAAGTAGGCGCCTTAATTGGCAATAGTAGTGATGTATAAACCCGTGCCTGGGCGAGACGTGGGCTCTCTGAGTCACGCCTTGAGCCCTCATAGGAGCTTGAGTCTTAATAAAATGAAAGTGAGCCTTCAATAAAATACAAAATTAGAATTCAATAAGATGAATGTCTTATGTCATAAAGATCACCGTAGATGCTTAAACTATCGTGCTTTAACTCCTTTCCTCATGAGCAGCTCACCACAACTAGATCACAGAAAAAAGACCAGTGCGCTGAATAAAACTCGAGCTCTGAAAGACTCCCAAGTCGTAAAGCTTCATACAAACGAGGCGACCCTTAAAAAAGACACCAAGTTCTAAACAAAAGGACTCTGAGGCCTCGAGCATCTTCGAGCCTTGTACCTGTACATCACTACTTGGCAATTTCGCGTCTAATACAGTACTAATATTGATATCATTATTATCAGTCCACTTGCTGTTAGTGACACATTATCAGTTTGTATTATAACGAAACAAGAAATCCTTTAATACTATAATCGAATCTGATCTCTTAAGCCCGGTTTTTGAGTTGAGAATTACAGCTTGAGCCTGGTCATCTTCTACTCAAGGATGAATTTGGTATGAAAAGTTCATACTTAATTAGATAATGGACACGCTAAACCAAAAATCTTAATTCAGAAACTGGACCGGTGCAGCGGTGTGAAACTGTTCTTACTTAGCCGGCCTTTTTGTTCGTTTTCTCGGCTTCGTTCGTTCGTTCTTTATTTAATCGAAATATAGTAAAACAGCGCAAAACCAATGACTTCTTAGCGCACGACAGTGTTTCTAGATAATTTTATTCCATAGCCTAAAGCATGGTAAAGGTCACGCGTCTTTATTTTTACAGGTGGAATAGTATTGACGTACAATTCAAAAGTGGAAGGTGTGCTGTTATTGTAGTGTTTTGTGTGGAACAAATCTTATGCTAATTTATATTTGTTTGCAAGTTTGTAACCAATATTTTTTGCAATACAAATTACTAACATTAAAAAAAAAAAATACTTCAGCATTCGAATCTCCCATCGAAACTAAGAAATTGCAACAGATAGTTATTATGTGTGCAAATACACTCAACATCAAATAAACCGCACCTTCCGCGACGCGAACTTTAAAGATTTTCTTCTGACACAATCATGGTACCCCAACAATATTGGTGTTGTTTGAAAGCCCAATAAATATCCTCAAAGAAAAATACATTTCATTTCTAAATAAATGATTAACATATACCATAAATGTGACTTGAAAATAGACCTCACTTTGGGCTCACCTCTGGGATCAATTAGAATAATGTTTATGGTTATAAAACCAAATAAAGATCTCACGTGTCCTCTTTAACAGATGGATAGCGATTAATCCCAACTTAACAGTTTTAAAGTTATAAAAAATTGCTATAGCGTAACTACCTATTTTTTGAAGAAGTGACTCTGGATCCTTGTAAAGACACATTTTTGGGGTAAAAACCTTTCCTTTAATGAAATGAACTTTAGAACTAGGCTTTCAAATGGTACCAATGTTGGTGGGAAGTGGGGATGCATACGTTTGATAAGTGCTTGTCGCGGGAGGTGCGATTTATTTGATGCCGAATTAAATTATACGTCTCAGCCCTACGCTCAATGCTTAAAATTATTACTAATGAACATAAAAAAGGCATAGACTTTCATAAACAATTTTTTATTTCTTATTAATTAAAATAAATAATATAGCTCTAAATCTATAAATCTATTTACAATGTTTACAGCGCGAAGGAAAAAAAGTCCTTTCGAGATCTCATATTTTTGGCATTGCCATGAAAACAGCTGTATATTTGCATGCCAGTATTTAATTGTAATATACGTGTTTTACGCTAATCTAATCGGTAGGGTCATTACATTATGCCTCAAAGAGAGCTTCATCTTTTTTTTATCTCACTCTTTTAAAAGAACTAAGTATGTACTCGTACGCTTCGGTTCCTACATATTCATCTTAGTCAAACGAGACATATTATTATGTGCAGTCATTGTCTTCGCACACGTGTGCAAAAATAACAATATGTGGTGCACGACTGTCTGATAATAGCGATGCAATACGATTTATTGATACATTTAGAAAACAGTATGGTTCTTTCGTCAAATGGACGAGTACAAGCCAAGCGGGTAGGTAATATAGAGAAAGTTTTTAAAAATGAAAACCGCTGTCGAGATTTACAAGTCGTGCGTCATAAATAGAGAGTTATCCAAAGATATTCGATACGAAGCTGTTAAAAGAGTTGGTGAGTGATGCGAAGATGCCGGAGCCGGCGGGCGCGGGCGGCGGGCGCGGCGGCAGCGACACCGGCCGGTAGTAGGGCCCGCCGTCGATACGCTGCAAATGCATAAACATCCCAATTAATTACATACATAAGTAGTTTATACTTTATTGCACATAACAGATACCTACATAAAAGAAATACTAAGAAGACGTGATCTAAGTTATATTTCTAAGCAATAAAACGGTCTGGCCGTAATAAATACACTCACGTGTTTGACTATTTACTCTTTTGAAGTGTTTTTGTCTGAACATCTGTCGCACGCAGGCAATTTTTTTAGAAAAATACTCGATGTGTGGATTTCAAATGTTACAATACAAAAGAAAACATTATTTTAATATGAAAGTGGTAAAAGTGGATGGAAAAGTACCTAATTTAAGAGAGCATGCAATAAAATATTTAATTTAATTATGAAGTGTAAAAACCAAGCGTAAAACGATGTGCCCTAGCAAGGACACAATGAGTAAATAGGTATACATTTTTATTATGTAAAATGTTCATGTCTAGCGCAATATGCCTGTAGTTGATGCTCAAATTCTGCGAAATACTACGCATTAAGATTGTGAAAATTAGAATTGCACATTGAGCAATTCTAGAAAACGCATACTCTCATGTACAGATTTACATTAACTTACCATCACCTCATTACATATTTACACATGCTCTTATAATTATTAAGTTAATGATAAAAAATATTTAAATTGTACGTACCTCATGGTCCGCTAACTATCACTCTGTTTGGGGTACGTTGATGAAAAGATGAAAATAAGTTATTTGCTATTTATTATTTCAGAAGATCCTATCCTAAACAACGTGTTCTGAACATGACTACAAAAATAGGTTTTATGAGTTTGTACTTATTCGGGACATTGATCACAGATTTCCCAACACCAAGTGGTTATTTGTACATTTAAGCGAAGCATTAACGAATACATGACTAATAACGTTAGCTCAATAATTTATTGTCGGAACAATGCTATTAACGGATTCTATTAAAGTGTAACAATGAATGTACGGTTTAATCTTCGGGGAAAGCGAAACCGGTGGAGCGGTTGGTGGTGGTGGTGACAGCAGCGACGGTGGTGGCGCGCGCGGCGCCGCGGCCCGGCTTGCGCTGCGGCTTGCTCGCCTCGAAGCCCTACGGACCCACACCACACAACTGAACCATGACCACACCACCCTTATAACATGCTAGTGCTATAGCGTGCATGTGCAGACGCCAGCTCATCAGACTATGTAGTATTCTACATTTGAATACTAAAGTGCATCAATTCAACTAGTGTTTAGACTGATGTGCTGACGTCCGTACATGTTGGCTTGTATTTTATATTTATAGAAACAGATAAGGTTTTCAATTCGGCATTTCATCCTTACCACAAGACATACTTTCAATCATATAAAGAATTGTATCTTTAGGTCTTTACCTAAAGATTTGGCGCCTTTGCGCCAACGTGAGTTTAGCCATCTACACGTGCTCGATTTATTTAACATAACAACTAACGAACAATCTTGTGAAAAAGATAAAAACACGATTTTGAAACAACAGCAACAACCTTGGTAAATAAGAAAAAGCAAAGGTAATTAATCCTTTCCATGTTTAATAATAGAGATTAAAATAAAATAACAAATAAGCTACTTAAATTAAACAAATATTCTACTTCTTATATGGTTACTTATATCAAAGGCCACTAGACACCTACGATCACAGTAGGTAAGTAAATGCCTTTTTGTTAGTTATTTAAAATTGCTAGAGATAGAATAATTTAACGTTATGAAGTCATTTCATTAAATTAGCTGTCCTCGGTCTGATAAACATATTTTTTGTGACTATTTACTATTGAACCATGAATCTTATTCAGTTATACATAAATCCAATTAATTCCAATTACTATAAAATTAATGCTACGCTATGGTTCCCTTAAATCCGCTATATTTACAGGTAGTTTACAGAGTTACATTAGGTATTTTGAGCTATATACATACAAGATTCTGAGTATAACATTAGTGACAAAGTTGCTTATTATGTGACCTACCTTCGCGGAATGTAAGGTAACGTTCAGGAGCGTGGGGTGGCTGTCCACCACGATGAACTCCACCTCCTGCGGCAGGTAGCCGTCGGCTGCAACCTGGAAAATAATGTTTAGAGTTTAGTTAAATGCGCGATTATGACGACAAGAAATTATTCTAAACATTACATAAAATCAAATCATTTATTTAATACATAGGCCCTTTCCATGGCGCTTATACGTGTACATTGGTCATGGTATATGGGCTGGTGTTGAGAAGAAGTCATTATTAAATCGCCGTACTTGGTTGTGTGGTAGGCGACGCCGCGGCCCTTGACGCGGATGCACGCACGCTCTATAAAGCTCAACCACATACGATAGAACCAAAATAGTCACTCACATCGAGCCGGTAGGTGCCAGGCAGCAGTATCCTCCAGAACTCGCCGTACTTGGTGGTGTGGTAGGCGACGTCGCGGCCCTTGACGCGGATGGACGCGCTCCACACGGCTTAACCAAACAAGATAGAACCAAAATAGTCACTCACATCGAGCCGGTAGGTGCCAGGCAGCAGTATCCTCCAGAACTCGCCTTACTTGGTGGTGTGGTAGGCGACGTCGCGGCCCTTGACGCGGATGGACGCGCTCCACACGGCTTAACCAAACAAGATAGAACCAAAATAGTCATTCACATCGAGCCGGTAGGTCCCGGGCAGCAGTATCCTCCAGAACTCGCCGTACTTGGTGGTGTGGTAGGCGACGTCGCGGCCCTTGACGCGGATGGACGCGCGCTCCACACAGCTTAACCAAATAAGATCAAGATAGAACCAAAATAGTCACTCACATCGAGCCGGTAGGTGCCAGGCAGCAGTATACTCCAGAACTCGCCGTACTTGGTGGTGTGGTAGGCGACGTCGCGGCCCTTGACGCGGATGGACGCGCTCCACACGGCTTAACCAAACAAGATAGAACCAAAATAGTCACTCACATCGAGCCGGTAGGTCCCGGGCAGCAGTATCCTCCAGAACTCGCCGTACTTGGTGGTGTGGTAGGCGACGTCGCGGCCCTTGATGCGGATGGACGCGCGCTCCACCGGGTTGCCGCTCTCGTCCGTCACAAAGCCGTGCGCGCCGCGGTGAGCCTCCGCCAGGAACTTGATCAGCGACTGTGGACACATTCATATTTATCAGATTAGTTGCTCGTGGAAGTAGGTATGTGATCATTCCGGACAAGCAAAAATTCTCGGTTCTAGGTGCGTCCCCTGAAAAGATCGATTGTCTTAGCTTTATAGACTTTAGACTATATCTTTTTGTTTTATTGAATTTAATACCTACATACAATAAAATATTTAATACATTGTTATTTGTTGTAAATCCTTTTATTTGATTATCTCCAAAACATTATTAAGTACTTGATGTTGATCTACTTTCTGCTGCTGATAAGTTACTTATTTACTATCTATCTTTTAGCGATAATGTAGTCTACCAACATCACGTGAAAAACTAATCTTTGTCAAACTCTAAACCAAACCAGTCGTGTTGTTAAAAGATGTATTTCTGCTTCGCAGTGTGTTTAGTATTAGCAAGTGTTGCGAGCTGTTTTGCTGATAATGAATACCGAGTAGCTGTCGCATATCTTAGAACTGAAAATGTGACTGGTAAAATATTGTTTACCGAAACGGACGAAGGGTTAAAGGTCTCTGGCGCTATAGTAGGCCTCGAGGAAGGTCACTATGGATTTCACGTCCACGAATTGGGAGACGTAGATACTTGTCTTACGACCGGTGCTCACTTCAATCCGGACAACATTCAACACGGAGGGAGAGACGACGAAGTGCGACACGTCGGTGATTTGGGAAACGTGATATTTGCTGGGGCCGAGATTCCCGTGAGCAACTTCCAATTTGTCGATGGCACGATTTCGCTCCGTGGGCGGAACAACATTCTTGGGCGAGGGCTGGTGTTGCACGAGCAAGAAGACGACCTGGGGCGCGGCGACCACCCGGACTCGCTGACCACGGGCAACGCCGGCGCCAGGGTCGCCTGCGCCGTCATCGGTATGCACGCGCCCGTTGATGCTTGGCACTATAACTCATCTTTCAACATTGGACCCTCAGTGTCTTTGATTGCATCTATACTTATGTTATCGTTTATTTTAAATAAGTAATAGGTAATCTCAATAATGATTTTTTGTTTCAATTGCTTTATTTCATTTCGGTTTCTGTCATCTAAAAACTATTGCGCAAACATTTGGATAGCAAGATACTTAAGATTATGTATCGCGTCTTTCTTTAATCTTTATTGATAATGCTAGGCAGTTTTTGAGTTAGTTGTAATACTTACGTTTATGGATAGTTTTTTTGTGTTTATAAAAAAACGATAAGCATGAGTAGGTACGTTTATTTCAACTAAACTCATTGTCGCGGGCGAAATTTTATTCACGTGGCGATGTAAATGTAATGAATCACCGTTAAAAATCAATCAAATCAAAAAACGTGAACAAACAAAGGAGTGAAATATTTACCTAGATAATTATCTCTTATGATTAAATTAATTCGTTATCATTAGGCGTAGGGTAAACCACCCAATTATTGGCACTTTAAGCAGCTACTTCACAAAACCGGTAAAATTTGCATGTAAAAATATGTTTTATCAAAGAAAAAAACATTTATATTGGTCTTTTAATCTTTGCACAATATTATAAAGTACTTATCATTAATAAATTAAATCATTTATTCAATATAGTGTACCTTTTAAAAAAATACCTCAAAATACCAGTTCCTGGCATAGCCAAACCTTTTATTGGCAGTGATAATTACCTATTATTGGCACTGTTCTCGCAAGACTGAAAAATAGCTGCTAGGTCTTATGTAGGAGGTTTTAAAGAGATTCATGATAGAAATAAACAAAATAAAATCCTTTGTTATAAGAAAAGTAACATTTATTTGTATTGGAACATACCATATCAGTTCCAACGCTTACTATATTTAAATATGGTTTTAAACTTTACATAAACACTTTTATCAAATCTTCTTTTCTCTTCGGAAATACTTTTTTGCTACTGATTTTTATTTTATCCCGTCAACAAAAAGCTGTTCTTCCTCGTCAGTTAAAATTGTGAACGGACCGGGCTTAGAGCGATGATCAGGATGTTTCAATCTAAATTGTATAGTAGACCGTGGTACCACTTTCAAAGGCTTATTCCACTAATCCCGGGGATTAGTGAACTTTTTATTCATTAATCCCCGCTAACACCAATGGAGCTTATAATGGGGATTAATGAACTTTTTAGTTTATTTTATTTTTCTTTATTCAGAAAACTACGTTAAAAAATAAAATCCTAATGTAAGAATCATGTACCTTCTATTTATTATTGGATAAGAACTCACTTATTGTTTATTTTTATAATCAAAATAAATTAAATTTAAGCCTGATTACAAAGCTATTAATTTATACCATTTTTATCTTGTTACATCTTGGCCCAAATTTGTATGTAATCGTTTCCATCTTCTTTTAAATGATGAATGGGGAATAACGATTCAATATCCATAGTGCTTTTGGTTAATCAGTTAAGTGTTAATTTTTTCAAAGTATTGTAATCAGTCTTAAATTTAATTTCATTTGATATTAAATAAGTGAGTTCTTATCCAGTAATAAATAGAAGGTACCTGATTCTTGCATGAGTATTTTATTCTTAACGTACTGGGGATTAATTAACTTTTTAGTTCTTATTAATCCCCATCATAAACTCCATTAGCGTTAACGGGGATTAATGAACAAAAAGTTCACTAATCCCCGTTGACGGGGATTATCAACGGGGATTAGTGGAATAAGACTTTGAAAGGCTTTGAAAGTGGCTGAAAAGATAATATTTTTTATTGGCACCTTTTTAACCAATGTTTGACACCCGTGCTAATAAATGGATTTTATATAATTGGCAGTGGGCCAACATTTGGATTGGTGTATCCAAAACGTTAAAAAATATTTTAAATGCAATTTAAACTCAATTTTGAGACAAACAAGGTATAATTTTTAATAAACTCAAATTATTTTAAATACCCTTTTATTGGCATGTGTGCCAATAAAATGGATAAACAGATTTTACGCATACCAAATGTTGGCACACCACAAATAATTAAAAGTTGGCGGTTAAATTATAGAATAATGTTTTAAAAAGGCAGTTAATATATTCAATAATAAGACAAAATGATTATGTATAGGGACAACAAAATAGATTTGCATTTTTTTAAAAGATTATGATAGCTCTTACCTTAGTAAAAAACGAATATTTCGATTGTTTTTTTCGCACAAGTCCCGGTTTGTCAAACAAATGGTTGATGCGCCGCGATGTTTGAAAAAATAAAAAACGTGTGTAGCCAGTTGAGTAATAAATGATATTACTGTACAATTTCTACTAAAAAATATAAGGTTTGGTTATAAAAAACCTTAATTTTCTTAAAAAACTGGAGCATGCCAATAAATTGGTAGAGTGCCAATGATTGGGTGGTTTACCCTATATACTATTATTTCATTAAAATTCCACTGTACTAGGATTTTAGCTTGTAAGAAAATTTAATTTTTTGCCAAAAAAGCTGTACCTATGTATTTAAAAAGTTGCGATTGCGACTCGTAATTACTTTATTTTTAATTTCTAGAATCTAGTGTATTGATTACCTATTTTTTCCTTTCTCACTCGTATCGAAACGATTGTTAAAATGTACAATTTAAGCTGATTGAGAGACGCTACTAATACGGACCTCTCTGTTGTCGAGCCAGTACTTGTGAAGCTCATGGGCTGGCGGGTACTTGCAGCAGGAGATCTCCAGCGTGATCTCCATGCAGCCGTGCCACAGGTAGTTGTAGTCCTGCATGCCTCCTGCCGAAAGAAAGTCGAATTCATTTAGTACTACTGGTACTGTATACCTAATACTACATGTTGTAGAGTCCCTTGGTTTTTAGAAATAATCAAACAAAACTAGTAAATTAGAAACTGTTGGTTTACAGCTGGCTGCTGCGAAATATTTTTCGAATTTGGTTTGATGACGGTATCTAACCCGTAAGGAAAGAAATGCCTAGGTATTCACTCTTGGCTAGTGTCTTGTGGACTCGGAAGGTCATACAGCAACGTTAGCCTCAAAACCTGCAGTATCAGTTGGATTCCCGCAGACTACAGACTTTTAGTCGGCCTATTGGGCCCGATTCTAATTTGTATGATGAATCGGCCGATACCAATGTGCGCACTTTCATACATGTTCATTGTCCATACTGATTAATAGCCCGACCCAACTTTCGGCTCACAAAAAGTCGATGGTCTGCGCTTAGGCTTAGCCAACAGTCCAATTCGAAATTTCCAAAAACTTATTAAAAGGTGAAGTAGGGTCTCTTTCTAATAGAGTACTTTCACAAACCTGTTAGAGGGTACCAAGCGGCGCCATTGGTGATCCCGTTCTCGAAGCGCGGCGAGCCGGACTTGCAGGAGACGCCGCGCGCCATCTTGGAATACCCTCTTTGGTAGAGAATCTTTCCCAGCCTATTTGAACACTTTCACAAACCTGTCAGAGGGTACCAAGCGGCGCCATTGGTGATCCCGTTCTCGAAGCGCGGCGAGCCGGACTTGCAGGAGACGCCGCGCGCCATCTTGGAACACCCTCTTTGGTAGAGTATCTTTCCCAGCCTATTAGAACACTTTCACAAACCTGTCAGAGGGTACCAAGCGGCGCCATTGGTGATCCCGTTCTCGAAGCGCGGCGAGCCGGACTTGCAGGAGACGCCGCGCGCCATCTTGGAACACCCTCTTTGGTAGAGTATCTTTCCCAGCCTATTAGAACACTTTCACAGACCTGTCAGAGGGTACCAAGCGGCGCCATTGGTGATGCCGTTCTCGAAGCGCGGCGAGCCGGACTTGCAGGAGACGCCGCGCGCCATCTTAGAACACTCTCTATCCCAGTTAATAAGAACAGTTTCACAAACCTGTCAGAGGGTACCAGGCGGCGCCATTAGTGATCCCGTTCTCGAAGCGCGGCGAGCCGGACTTGCAGGAGACGCCGCGCGCCATCTTCGAACACCCTCTTTAGGTAGAGTCTCTTTCCCAGCCTATTAGAACACTTTCACAAACCTGTCAGAGGGTACCAGGCGGCGCCATTAGTGATCCCGTTCTCGAAGCGCGGCGAGCCGGACTTGCAAGAGACGCCGCGCGCCATCTTGGAACACCCTCTTTGGTAGAGTATCTTTCACAGCCTATTAGAACACTTTCACAAACCTGTGAGAGGGTACCAAGCGGCGCCATTGGTGATGCCGTTCTCGAAGCGCGGCGAGCCAGACTTGCAAGAGACGCCGCGCGCCATCTTGGAACACCCTCTTTGGTAGAGTATCTTTCCCAGCCTATTAGAACACTTTCACAAACCTGTGAGAGGGTACCAAGCGGCGCCATTGGTGATGCCGTTCTCGAAGCGCGGCGAGCCGGACTTGCAGGAGACGCCGCGCGCCATCTTGGCGTGGTTGCGCGAGTACACCAGCGCCAGGTGCCGCAACACGTCGTCGTCGGGCGCGATGGACGGCGAGTGCGCGTAGCTTTGGAACACTGCGTTTAGGGGATATGCACGGGAAAACGATACACGTTAATTTGTATTCTAGAAAACATGAAAATAAGCATCAGAGTATTTTACTATAATTATCTTTTATTAAACCGGAGTTCGTTTTAGGCAGCCTTCGGGAGTGGACGTGCGCAACACGTGCGCTCCAGACGGTCCGACCCTAAAAAGGCACTTACAAAGCTCTATGGCGTTTGACGCCGACGCGACGGTGAAACCCAAATGTTCTAACAGTGACAATTACCCGAAATCATAGTCGCGATTAACTATTAACATAGTCAGATGTGTAAAAATTAGTGGTATTTTTGAGTGAGAAATACTGTAGGTGAGAAAAAAGCTTCGAGTACACACCAGCAGCACAGCGCCTAAGCTAAAAGCCTAGAAAACTAATCCGACGAAACCCGGTGAGATCTTTCCTTATCTTTCTTTCTTTATAAATATTTGGTGTCAATTATCTTGCCAAAAGCACCAAAGCAAACGCATAATTATGATCTAGTATTTTCATTTAAAAATATGTAACATAGATCGCAGTTTGTCAAATGAATAGCTCTAACTTTTGGTCCATAAACTTTACTTTTTTATTAATAATTTTGATACATACAGATTCTACATGTACTCTACATGTCTATATGTATTCTACTTCTTACATGTCATTATAGTAAGTATAAATAATAATTGATAACAAAGAAAGATCCCTACAAAACTTTCACCAAACACATTCTATAAAAGACATCTATTGCACAAAATTTCAAAGCGGGTACCAAGAAAGGTCAACATCTGGTCGCCATAAAAAGTTTCCAAAAGCAATAAATATTTAACTTCACTATTGCACTACCATTAGTAGATGGGCACTTTATACACATTTGCCACGAAATACACAAAAAAAAAATATTTGAAACAACAGAGATCCTTTGCTTTGCAAAAAACTAATAGTCACATCTGCATGTCGTAAACCATTCAAAAGTACAACTCATACAAAAAAAGAGGTGGCCCGACTAACATTTTGTTGAAAGCAGGTTAAAAACAAAAGACTTGACAATACAAAATACAATTAACACCGTAGTCATAATTCACTAACCCTCTAGTTATAAGCCCCTTTTTACAGCTAAAAAATGAAGGCATACACTTTAAAACTACCTGGCGATGGAAAATATCGACTTGGAGAAAGAGCTTACCAAATCAATGAACCTATGTATCCCAGACTTGATCAAAAAGCGGCCAGACAAGATCTTGTACATTTTAACGAGAGAAATATACCTAGTGGATGAAACAAGTGAATCACCAATCAAAGAGCAGACCAGGTACCTGGAAAATCATCTAAGAAATCTTGAGCCTTAAAGAATCAGAATTTACTGCCATATTTACACATGCGTAGATAAATACTATCAGATAGAACATCAGCTTACCGGAATCGGAAAATTGAAAGAGTAATCGAACATACTACAGTTTTAAGAGACTTAAATGCGCTGATAAGTTTAGGAATTTTGCAAAGGGTCTTCATCATAAACAGAAGAGAGATACTCCGCCTAAAAAACTAATTTAATAGCAAGAAAACTCAAAAACTGGAACCAAAACCATGCCATTGACCAATTAATAACGAAATCCTATAGGAACCACAAAATATTCAAATCGATTGGAGAAACTACGTATTCCAATAAGAAACTTCAGATCGCAAGCAATTTAACCTACAGTGTACACACAGCTCAACAAGCTCTGCTGCAACCTTGTCGGAAAACGGATTTCAACCAGAAAATTTGAAACTAATTAGATTTTTTTCAATGAGAATACATACTTTCACCAAGAGCATAAAAACCTAATCCAACGAGGCAGTTAGCATTGTCTTTTGCCTCGAGAGGACAATATCATGGATATCTTGAAGACATCGAAAAAAAATTTAAGTACTAAAAGAAATTAAAAATATCCACCGAAAAAAAATCCATGAAACAGTGAAGAAATAAAAACCTAATTGAAACGATAGAAGAAACCCAATGTATTAATCACCCTGCATAAAGATCATTGAACTAAAAAGAAATCATATTAGATTACACCAAGGCGAACCGTTTAATGTTAGGAAAATATGAACGCGCTCCTAAAAATGCCGTTTTTAGTGACCCGCCGTCCGCTTACCGCATCAAGCACAATCCAAGAAACGAAAGAGAGAAGACTAAATTAACCCACTATAAAATTAATTATATAAGAAAATCAGCACAAGAAACACTAGATTATGGAAAAAATATGTCAAAAGACAGCGAAAAAGACGACAAAAACCCAGAACCGCATATATCGACGGAATAGTCAAAAGTGCAAACAAATCAAATAATCGAAGAGAGAAGATTTATTTAGCCCAAGACAAAAAACAATAATAAGAAATATTCGACTCAGGGAAAACAGACAACAAAGAAGACGACAAAAACCCAAAACCACAGTTATCGCCGTAGCAATTATTTAAAAAAAACCCAAAAGAGTCAAGTTTTTCAGAGGTTGTGGATAAATGGAACTAAAATTTAAACATCTACTATCCAAGAAATAGAAAAGAGTGAACTCAATTATGACACAAATAAATTAAGCATAAGAAATATCTGACCCGGAACATGTAAATAAAGAAGACGTCAAAAACTCAGTAGGTATCTACCTAACACAGACCTCAGGAGAAAAATGAAGATAGCCTAGCAGCAGTACAAGAACCAAGACATCTCACCAAAGGCCAGACCGCCCGTCTCATCACAGAAACGCTTAGTCCTACCAACGATATGAAGAAAAGTAGCATACAATTGGAAAAACAATGAAGCAAGTCTTGTAGCAGTAGAACTAAGAAAAACCAAGCCGCCTTACCAAAAGCCAGACCGCCCATCGCATTGCATCAACGCTCAGTCCGATCACCGATATCAAGAAAAGAAGCATAAAATCGGAAGAACAATGAAGCTAGTCTTGTAGCAGTACAAGAACTAAGAATAACCAAGCCGTCTCATTAAAAGCCAGATTAAGCTAAAGAAAAGAAATACAAGAAATATTTTACCTGGAGGAATTATAGGCAGAAAATAAGACGATACAATCGGGACAACAATGAAGCTAGTCCAGCAGTAGTACGAGAACAAAGAATAAACAAGCCACCTCCCACACCAAAGGCTAGACCGCCCATCTCATCGCACCACGCGTTTAGTCCTTCCAACGACACTAAGAAAATAAATAAATAAATAAATAAATCTTTGGACAATTTCACACAGCGCCAGCTAAGAAGTAGAAGAAATAATTAACCTGGAAGATACAAAGACGACAAAAACTTAGTACCGCAGACATCAAGAGAACAACGAGGCTAGTCTAGCAGCAGTATATGAACCAAGAACAACCAAAGCCATCTCATCAAAGGCCAGACCGCCCATCTCATCGCATCAACGCTCAGTCCTATCAACGTTAACCCATCTTTACCTATTTTCCTAGACCAGGCTCAGGATGCATATCTACTTGGTTGTGGTCGACCGGTTGCGGTTTAAAAGACGCAGCGGCTAGTCGGCCGTCCTCTCCCATCCCAGAGCGTGTCTTTCCTTAAAATCGTGCCCCCTGGTATACCGGTTTGACCGGGACAGGCCTCGTCCTGGCTGGGTCGGCACTATCGTATCGTATCGTATCGTATAATTATCTTTTATTAAACCGACATTTGATAACGACTAAGTTCAAAACTATATTTTAATAGATGAATTAACTAAAACTCTGACGTATGTGTTCATTTACTAGGAAGACGCTGACTCCTGAAATAAAGTTTACCTTCACAGTTTAGGAGCCAGGTCTGAAACACTATTACTGGTGAACTACAGTGAATTTACATCGAGAGCTTTTGGTTTAATTATGGGGAACAACCAAGATACATTAGTCGCTATTCGAAAATTGTATACGTCACCCGAGCATAATACTGAGGATCTGCATAATCCTGGTGCAGCGTAAATAAAAACAACATTATTAGAAAACAATCGTGCAGCATTATGATGTCAGAAATGAATGTTTATGTATAGCGAGGCAATAGGCAAGTGAAAACACATTAATACTGCCGTATAATGTGGGTCACCTAATGGTTGACAATCATCATCGCCATACATCGGAAAATTAGAGAGGTTACCAATGCGGTGCCTTTAGGCATTAATTAGCTATAGTTAGTTAACCAAGATTGTAAGTACTACAATGTGACCTACTAGCATTGGGCGTGTTGTCGAAGGGGTAGGAGGCGACGAGCGCGCCACCGTGCAGGGAGCCTGACACCACGAACTGGATCTTGCTGATCCACTCCTTCACGGCCTCGGTCTCCGGCTGCGGCTGCTTCGTGTTCGCCTTGAAGTAGTCCGGAAAGTTGCGGTTCAGGTCGTAGCGACGGGCGTTGTGCCTGAAGCATTTGAAGACTTGTCATAAAAAGCTATGTTCATATTGTGATGATGATTGACCTGCCGTGTATGGTATCATACTGTCCCTCTTTGGAGATGGCGTAACCGTCCGGGTATTGATAAATTATAAAAACAAGACATGTTAAAAAGTTTAAGTAAACAAACTAATGTGCGAGCCCGTGATTCTTCAGCAGAAGAAGAATCACTGTTTTTCCACTTAAAAATATTAAACGATAAATAAATAATATGAGAACTCAATCCAATGCAGTAGGTACATTTAAACATCCCCAATGCACGTCATCCTTCTTCATCCTCACTCCATCTTGCTGAAGGTGAAACAGTTGCATATTTGACGATAAATGTATGTAAGTACATAATGAAAGGTGATTATGGTAAAATTTTATTATCTAAGTAATGGTTGACTGTTCATGAAAAAACACATGCACGTCAGTACTTATTTGTACGAAAACACGTGCACGTGACCGAAATTCCGTGCTTCATTGATAAACCTAATTAACTTTTGATGTAATCGTCTTTTATCTGACTTAATCGCAGTGTAATATTATTGCGTACCTACGACAATATTTATCATCAGTCTTATTCACGTCTAAATACCCATTTGCAAATTAACCGATAGGTACTAATTTTCGTGATTGCGTATTCAAAGTTTTTAATTATAATTTAATACGACTTACATATTGAGTAAGGTTACACATATTCATTATTATAGATTATAGCTTTCATTTCATTATGTTAGTTTAAACTATTACAGCTATTGCACCGTAATTCAATAGGACGAAATAAAAACGTGGGCGCTACGAGTAAGTACACTATTAACTAGAGATTGATGGGAAATAAGTTGGCCGTTACAAATGGTGTGGGAATATCTAAAGCTATTTCATAATACATTTCAAATGTTTAATGTCCCTACTTATCGAATAATGAGCGTGAATGTGACGAAATTATATTTGCGTTCCGGTATGCGGCTTCATTTTAGTGTAAATTAGGTAACAGGATATTTTCCTATTGTTGTGATGATTGCCCACCTGCCGTGTATGGTGTCACACTGTCCCTCTTTGGAGATGGCGTAACCGTCCGGGTTCATGGAGGGCATCAGGTGGATCCTGGTGTTGTCCAACAACCATTTCACGTACGCGTCGGTGTCGTAAGATGTTACTAGGTGCTGAAAAACAACGTAGTATGCGTCAGGAAGTCTCATAAATTAGGAGTTATTGGGTATACTAATAAAGTGGAATAGGTAGAGCCACCCTAAATGATGTGTCATGACCCGGTGACTAATTCAAGGAAAAGACATGTCCAAATTAAATTAAGGATATTAAGTTTATGAAACCCAATTTGATGAACGGAAAAGTACGGTCTTAAATATAAGACTACTTAGGTAGTCAAGTTTGATTCACTCTTCGTGGTGACGTATCTACTTGAGTAAGATTGATATCGTATGTCTTGGGGCATTAGGACTTTCTTTAGAAGAAAGTATTAGTATCAGAATCTTTAGAAGAAAGTATTTTTGGAACCTGAATCAGATGGAGCAGCAACTCTCTGCCCACAGCCTCGTTGCCGTGGATATTGGCCACGTACTTGACGTCGGGCTTGCCGATCATATGCTCGTATGGAGACGCGGAGACCACCATCACCCACAGGTCGCGACCTGCGGAGAAAATAATGTACCTATTCACGGAAAATTCCTGTGTCTCTTTCCACGTTTTTAGACCTTTGGCATTCGACTCTACTTTAAAACACAACGTAGCTTTAGTTAGATTTTGACTCTATTTACTTTTACCTAATACCCAGGT
Organism: Ostrinia nubilalis; assembly: GCF_963855985.1. NCBI lineage: Eukaryota > Metazoa > Arthropoda > Insecta > Lepidoptera > Crambidae > Ostrinia > Ostrinia nubilalis. The sequence continues at coordinate 10,667,259 of NC_087097.1, forward strand.
GGGTACCTGTGGCTTATATCCTAGCTAATAAGGATATAAGGATTTCCTTAAATATTTAGGATTTACATTACATTAAAAAAGTTAATTACGTTAGTTAATACTTATTCAAGTACCTACCTATATCTACGCTTTTGCTAGTGTTTATCTATAGGTACGTTTAGTATTTATTCTTCGTGATGAAGTGAATGAGGACATGTTTGTTTTGCCGTGAATACTGATCAGATGTCGAAACCTGTTAGGAACAACTTGACTTGGCAAGATTTGCTAATGCAATAATTGCAATGGAATTTAAATCAAATCGCGGTTAATATCCTGGCTTCTGAGTCAACCGATAAAAATAATGGCATCGTCACATCGCCTTTTCCTGCTGCTCGCTGCAGTTTATTAATGGTCAGATTTAGTGACACCAATAGAATAAATAGTAGTTATTTTAATCTCAAATAGACCTCCGAATAGTAAGGCATAAGAACCTTTTCTTTACCGATATACCTACATTTTCAATTTATATTCGTTTCTCTCAAAGTTCGGAATAGAGTACAACGTAAAACGTTTCTATTATTATTAAGGTTAATTAACGTTATTTTGTTAAAGTTAAAACAAAACATCGCCTGAAGTTAGGTAAGCGAATCCGGGTACCTCGATCAAAGGAACGACAATTAGGTTGGCTGCCAGCCAAATCGATGGACGCTCAAATTACCTTGTACAGATTTCCCAATGGAGTAGAGAGCCGTGAGCGCGGGGTACTTGGCGGACACCGCGCGCAGGTAGCGCGTCAGCTGGTCGTGGTCATGGTACCTGAACTCCAGGTCCAGGCCGTTGTCACGAGGCTCTGCTTCTCCCAAGTTCGTTGATAACTCTTCAGCTAGAGATGAATTGAATTAGGTTCAGAAATCCCACTTTTAACACTCCTATTGCGGTAACTAATATCGATTAGCAAGGGCGGTCCAGGATACATGCTTGAGAATTTTGAACAAAGTATTAAAGGGGAACGATAACAAATTTACTAGCAGATACTCACTTGTTAAAGTACTTTCCAAATACGACTGAGCAAAACATGGTCCCAAAGTGTACAATAAAATAAGAATTTTGGTTACACCAGTTGTTGATACCGCGGACATCATCTGGAATACAAACAATACGAATGAGTCACTATAAATCCTGACACAAGTTTACCTCATACTTATTTTATTTATACTTAATGAATAAATACGCCTATTGATTACGGGGCTGCCCGTGCACGTATTTATGTTAGGTTAAATAATAATGCTTATAAAATATTATTATACTTAATGAAAATAATGTAGTAAGGCTATTTATGAAAGATAAGCTTCCCCTTTATGATATTTTGATGTATGTTGGGACTATTACAAAATTACCTACTTTTGTGGTAATTCCATGTTTATAAACGATACTTTCAGAAATATACTTAGGTCTTATCAGGTGGGTATATTATATGACGTAACTCTACCTACATTTTTTTACTTAGCTAACTAGTACCTACTTATGTTTCCATTTTTAATATTTCCCAAGAAAGGTACCTACTTATTTAAGGCTTTGTCCGCTCCAGGAGCACGAGCAATACGAGCATCTATATTTTAAGATAAATGGAAACAATCTTGGCTCGTAGTTCCAATGCTGACCAAATGGATTGGGGAGGAAAATACACAAAATAACGGATACATTTCAATGTCAATTTCTCTTGTAATTCTGCGTAAAAAAGTGAGTAAACAATATTTTATGCAAGTAGGTAACAGTACGCATTCTTACTTGGGGCCGCAATGACTCAAGTTTTTGTTGTACGCTTCACTTTCGTTATTCACATTCGTAACATGCCGCCAGGGCTTTCTTTTTAATGTCATCAGCGTAGAGTTTAGGTGGAAGCGGCGGACGCTCCAGTTGCGCCCGCGCAACCGGTCGCGCACCAAAGGTCATTGGGTCAGTGGACCGCACCATCACGGTGCATCGCACTCTATAATACGATGAAATTACCTGATCGTTACAGTATAACGATTTTGTGTGTCAGCCTTGAAACCGATATGGGAACTTATCGAAAAAATACTTCCCCGATTGAATGTAATTAAATAGATGCGCCTCTTGGAAGACGATAAAGTAACTGGAGTAAGATAACACTTGGCACTCTTGCCGCATGTAGTAGAGTCGTATTATGCACGCACTTGAAAGCTCGACCAAGACCAATCCCAGTTAGTAATATTCCAATACTTCCTAATTAAATTAAACGAATTTATGAAAACAATATTTTTAAGACCCATTTCCAGGGATTATACCTGTGATTAAGTATCACAGATGGACCGAGAAGGATGTGATCATGAAAGAGCAATTAAAAATCTAATACTCTGCACGTCTTCAACACGAAGGTTACTATGGCCTTTACCTAATTGATCAGTTAATAAGCAAACTACTATGCGCACGGTCACACGATGTCCACATGACAATATTAAGCCCCTAAAGAAGACTATAAACGACTAAGAATAAAATTTTATGCATGCTTGCATATAGAATGTTATTGTTTCTGAAGCGCCACCTAAATAGTGTCACTTTGTTATATGCCTACACAGCAAATATTTACGTCGTTAAAACTGTTGTTTATTTATATCACGTTTCGGCGATAGAGTTCAGATAGAAAGAAAATACTGTGATTCATATTTTTAATGAGATACATTAACTGAAATCAATAATGAGGAGACTCAATCAATACATTCAATTTAACCAAGTGAAACTATTGTGTCATGTAACAACTTACTTATTTTTAGAAACAGTTCTTTGTACTGATCCAGAGTTTTGATTTAGTTAACTGGTTATTGAGCGTCTTGGCATGAGCGGTTCTCGTGTGAACTCAAGTTGGCAACGGTTTTAAGCTTTCCTTCCGGTGTTTGGCTTTGGCATATTGACCCTATTAGCCCAGTCCCGCTAAACGGCGTCAACTTTCGTTTTCAAAGCGAGATGGATATTTTACGGAATATGTAAAGCGCGCGCAGTGATACCAATTAGCGCTCGCTCGCGCCAAGAGATGTAGCGACGTATCGTGCTCCCCCTAGAACGACTTCAACGCGCTACTGATTCCACAACATTCAGCACATTCTTGGACTAACGATCTAGTGTTGGATACGCAGACTAACTCGATAATCATATAGAAATTGTTGAGTTAATTAAATTATTCTCACAACAGAATACCTATTATGACACTAAAATATCTCAGATTATTATGGTTTTTGCCTACGTTGTGGCTTAATCATTATTTCTACTATATTTCCTTACTAACTACGTCATCTTATGGTTCACTTTCATTAGAACTATTTGTTATTTTGTTAATGCACTTGACCACTTTTTACAAGCAGTAATCTTTCGAATCGGCAATACTGCACGCTCCGTGAAAGTTGGTAACGAGTGTGATTTGAATAAACGAGTATGCGATATCTTCGTAAGAACTTGCCGACCGATTGATCGGCTAATGTGAAGGTTTAATGAAAATATTTAATTAAAATATTCCAATAGCAAGGCGACAAAAACTTAATACATAACATCAAAGTAAGTATTACGTACTAATTATTATTCTGTGGTATTACTTAATTAAAAAATGGTAAATAAATAAATGAGCAGCAGTATTTATTAAGTGGGGCGTTATTGATATAACTTAAACAGCTCTACAATTAATATTTTAGGCTTGCTATTAAATATAATGACATACTAAGTGAAGTCTTAACCGTTCCATAATCTTACAAATATTTACTACCGCATTTAGTTAAACAAACAATGTAAATGTCAGAGTGGCTCACCTTGACCGCGAAGTAGTCGCCGTGTTATGTGGATCCAAAACTTTTCGATATCATTTATGAGCACGATTGGTCGCAGAGTCGGGAGCAGCGGCGGGACGCGGTCCTAGCGGGAGCGCGGGCTGCAGCCAACTGGCAGCCGCCGCGGCTTCGGCCACGCCGGCATCTGCGTCATACAACTCGCCGCACGACCGGAAAGTGCTTTCTCTCACTAACATTCTTCTAAAATTAACTCTACACCCCAGCAATAAGGTTCACTAAACAAAACTCACCTTAGAAAATTCCGCGAAAAGTCATTATCCACCTTAGCCCGCAAACTCCACGACCGCTTTTCAGAAAACGCAAGCTCAGGGTCCCGCGTCGTGACGTCGTCTTCCCGCCTTGTCTCATCTGGTGTACTTTTCCCGCGTATAGAATTTCTTTCTTGACTGCCGATATTCAATATTATCGTATCCATCTAGTGTAAACAGAGAAAACTCAAGTGAAACTTAATAACGATAATAACAAAGTTAGCGTAGGACTATTACTCAAGTACTGTAACTTCATTACAGCTTCCTGCTTAGGTTAGAGTTACAATTTCACTTAAATAAAAATGAAAATTATTTACCAACAGGCAAAGAAGAAATGAAAATCGTGTTAATGGAAAATTACGGATAGAGAATAATACATATAACTTAGTTATAAAAAAATAATTTTAGGAACGTAACTAGAATAAACAAAGGAATAATTGTTGGTACTTAACTCACTTCCGGTCTATTAAGTAAGTTTACGCAAGTCTTAAGGATTAAATCCAGTAGATTCTGGCCAGTTTGCCTTCACTTAGACCAGTTAGTCCGTAATGATTAGGCTAGCCAAGCCCTACATTTAATAGTGGAAACCTGGCAGAATGAGTACAAATAGTCAGGCGACTTAGATAGATCTAGAGAGTAGTGCCCTCATTTTCTAAAAGAACTAAGTACTATAATAACAACCGCGACATGACCATAAGAAATATTTCATTGATTTTATTAACATAATTAATAAATAAATTGAGATAGGGTACCTAGTTGAAAATATAAATCGTATCCAAGTTTTTCAATTAAAGTTTTCCTTACATAAAGTTTCTATCTTGTGTGTCCAAAAAGCACGCCCAGAAGAAAATAACGAAGGTTCTGGGGTCCTTTAAATCCCGCGCTTTGTTCTGGAATTAGCTTAGTTTTATCTTAACTACATTTATATTGAGTTCAAGACGAAGAAAGTTCTTTCCCAAAGATAAATCTCTGCTTTTTAAACCTCCTGTGAGACCACGGGCAAAGATAACATTTACTATTTAGATATAGCAATTAGGAGTTTCTATTTTATTGATGAACATTAATTTTACGATTTAACCAAGAGGGTTTGAACATTGAAGCACTGTATATCTCGAAATAAAACTAATATGACTTTTAAAAAATTCGTATAACCAAAAGCTACTACACTACGTTAAATAGGTTATTTTGTGATTCTATCTAATAATACTTAACTGATAGTTATTCCCAGAATTGTCTTTAGAATTTATAATTATTTTTAAAATTGTATAATAAAAAAAAATCATTATTTTTCGCGTTTCATACAATACATTAACACAAAGTAATTTTTCTAAGGGCCAGAGTTTTTATGAATCTTAATAATAACAACCCTGTCGTAGTCTCGTAGTAAAACAAAAGCGCCTACGGGTAACATCGTAGTGTCGTAGCAGTCTCATCGTTTTGTGCTAAAAATAATGAAGATTTTTTCTGATAACACTTAGCGTAGCAGTCATAACTTTTCGTAGTCACGTAGCAAAACTTCATGGATTTTGCAAGGTTGGATTTTTTGGTATTTATTAATAGGAAGTTTTGCTAAGTTCTCGGATTTGTTTTAAATTAATGTAGTGATTTAAAAGAATAAATAAATATTTATTAAAAAAGGTTTTAATAAATATGTTGTAGGGACTATTTGACATCTATTTATTTATTTATTCCTCCCTGAGCACTCGATATATTTTATTACGAAATTCAGAGAGCATACGGTGCGAAACAATATAACTACTAGTTTAGTGCAATGCCACGAGATGGCGTTACAAGTGCGTGTGAGGCAATTTGGATAGAGCTAAACATAGGAGCTAAAGCATTATTATTTTTTAAATTAATCATATTTTTTATAGATTTAGATGAAATGGCTCAGCGGCAACCAGAACGGGGATTCGGAATGGACAAAGACTCTTTGAGCGCAATGTAAGTATTTGTTACGTGTGCAAATCCCGATTGCGGCAATAATAAATTACCAAATAGGGTCTGGATGTAATGGGAAACGATTACACAACTTTTTAACTTAGAAGATATTTTGTGGAGTATACAGAATATTTTTGTGTGGGCGTATAAAAATATTCTATGCAGTCGCAGCGATGCGACCTTCTCTTGGTTCGGTCATGGACATTCAGAAGCTCAAGGCCGCGGGAAAACGGTAGCAACAGCAGAGAAAGGTGTGGCTCTGAATTCTTATAATCTAGGGATGTAATATAAAATTTATTGTTCTATTAATTAGTTTTGAATCACTTCGTTCCCAAAAATATTTATTACTATTTTTTGTTGTTATTATATGTAATTTTGTTTTGCGTATACCTACTGCTAAAATTAATTATACCTATTTGTCCACAATCTCCATCAAGATGAATGGACTTATAACATACACAAGAAATCCTCGAAGTCTAACCATCGACATCGTGGGAAAATCTCGTCAGATTTATATCGTTCATATTTTATTTTATTTCTGTCGAGTAATATGACCGTCAGGAACAACCCTGAAGGGAGCTCACTGCTCATGTAATCAGTGAAACCGCTGATTTCTCAAGAGTCTTTATTTTTAGTTTTCCACTTTATGAGGTTTCCGTTACATTTGAATCCCTAGATACCTACAAATTTGACCAAAATAGAAGATATTTAAGAAAATCTTGACATAAGGCATCGATGGTAGCATTAGAAAGATTTATTTTTGAGCAGTTCTTATTTAGGTTTTCAGGCATAGTCCCGAAATTACACCCCTTGGGTAATTGTTATTAGATTAGAGCAGTAATTTAATAAATAAATGTCTACCTATTGTCTACTGCATTATTGATGAATTTTGAGCTACAAATATCCAATACTCATTTCTCAGGCACGAGAAAAGATTAGACAAGGTTTAGGTAGGCGTTTTAGGACGAGAACTAAAATTACATTTAATGAGTTTCTAGAGACAAGGCAAAGAGACCACCATTCGTGTAAAAAATTCGGACATCTTTCTTCTATTCTTTAGAAGTAACGTCCTAGATGGACTTGATAAGACTGTGTTTTATATTGCTGTAACAAGAACTCTGGACAAATAAAGTTAAAAATGGCCGAAGCACAAGCCGGGATGCGATTTTCTTTGTATTCCATATTTGTATTTTCCCGCGACGACCTTGAATAACTGGAGCGCGTATTCCACACCATGGCTCCATTTAGATTTAGGGCACAGAAACATTGAATATGCTGTGGTAACAGTTTGGCCGAGGGTTATGGTGCCGCGGACGCAGGCGCGCGCGGCGGCGGTATCGACCCGCGCGCCGGGAGGGTCGCCGGGCCGGGCAGGCCTCGGGGGCGGAGGGGCGGCCTGAGGGCGCGCGCTCGGCCCGGGAACCCTCACATTACGTAACGCAACACGCACAGCACGGCGCACAAACAATGTGATTTATTTATCTCTTCTTTTTCTACTGTTTTTGATTATACAAATTTTAGGATTAGCATCGTGATATTATTTTAGGTGTCGCGCGACTTTTTTTTGCTCACGTTTTAGATGTGTAGTGTAGAAGATAATGTCGGCAACTTTCCACAGCTACAGTGATATTTTAGTGAAACGTTTTTAACTAAATTTGTATTGCGCATTGAATTTGAATAACATCATGGACACAGTGACAAGGTGAAGAAGAGAACTCAGTGAAACGAACATTTAGATTTATTTATCAAACATCGGCTACTCGCTGTGTAATAATCGATCGATCGGTTTAGTAATTTTAACTCTACAATCATTCTTAAGCCCGGGTTAAGATTATAATGTTACTTTTGGCAAGATGAAATTAGAAAACACCGAAAATCATAAAACAATATGAAAATTTGATAAAAATTTTCAAATCTATTTAAGAAATCTTGCAACGCTACGAGTTTTACACGCTACGAAAATGACGATGGGTGAGTTTCTTTTCCTATTAACAGTTACCTACTTTAGCTCGTAAGAAAGCAGACATAAATCACTAATTGCTTAGCTGCATACGTAGCTACATTTAAAATGGTTATTTCATACATATGTTTCGGTCTGTTTGTTTACTTTTATTCATATGAACAATTTGATCGGTCTACTTCTGAATGAATAACATGACGTTTCTTATTTCTTAGCAAACGCCGAATGTGCATTTTTACTTCGTATTTGTTATTAAATCTTATGTTAAATTAATGTTATGTTCATAATGAGGTATGTATGAGTACAGACTAGAGATGAAACGGATATCCGGCAACTATCCGGTAGGCCGGATATCCGGCCTAAATTTACTATCCGGCCGGATACCGGATATTAACTCACTATCCGGCCGGATACCGGATATTAAAAAACTACGACAATATCCTATTAATATAATGAAATACATTAGTCTTTGAGGTAAACATCAATAAAATGGCATAAAATAATGACGGCTTTTATTTAAAGTCCAAAAAGTTACAGAAAGCCATATTAAGGCCTTTAAAAAAACTATTTTTTTTTCTGGGCTATTCACTCTAATGACGAATACATAAATAGTAATTATCTGTTAAGTCGAAATATTGCCAAATAAAATAGGCGATCTTTTTTCACTTTGATCACTGATGGTCTGATGTCATGATGCAGTTCAGTCAGATTATGCAGCAAGTAAACTAATTTAATTTTCGCTATTCAATCACACACTCACGAAAGGCAACCGAAATCGCCCGAATTGATCTGCCCCACTAGACAAGTGGCAAAATCTGACATTCTATTCAGACTGATTCGATTTTCGAAAAGTGTGACTAGTCTAGTCTACTAATAGACCCACTGATCGCGTTCGGAGCACCTGTGCGGGGCGCTAAACTCGTCACGACATGCAACGAGACAATGGGCCAACTATCCGGCCGCCGGATATCCGGCTATCCGGCCTAGCAGCTGGCCGGATATCCGGTATCCGGTATCCGGCCAAACAACTATCCGTTTCATCTCTAGTACAGACCTTTATTTTCTACCATATCATTTATAATACATGTTATCAGTAGTAGTGGATAAGGACTTTCGGAGGCACTTAAGCTTACAGGTTAGTAGACCCGCCCACTTTTGCTTAGAAGATAGAAAAAGAAACTAAGTAAGTGAGATCGGTGTGATTGCGGTCAAATATCTGTCTGCCTTTGTTCTGCATTTTTAATTAATTTTAACTACCAATGTCTGTATAGCTATAGCACAGTAAGTGCAGTTTTCCTCGAAGCGAAGGTCGTGAGATCGATTCCCACCAAGCAGTTGTAAATCACGTTCTCTACATGGACAATGGACATAATAGTAGATTTATTGGGTTTCATATTACAATAATGTAACTTTTAGAAGACTTTCTATGTACTTCAACTGGCGTGGGTGTTTAGTGTAGCGTGCCATCACAGAGTATTTATCAATGACATACCTAGCTCTAGCTACCGGCTGAGACAATATGCTGATGGCAGGTTCGGGGAACACTGTACTAAATTGCGTCACCGGATGAGTCTCCGCTGAGCTCGCAGCATCTCTCAATTGAGCAAGCAACTATGATCCAACCATTGTTCATAACAAAAGTCTAGAAATGCAACACATCAGTTACAGCACATTATTTATCGTAGCTTTATTTATAATTTTCCTTTAATATCTCGGTTTTCCGTAGCGATAATATTATGTTATGGTCCTATTAAATTTTAATCGATATAACTTTTGTGTAGTAATTAAATTAGCATTTAATAAAAAAAGACGACGTTGAAGTCTTTTATATGGAAGATATAATATTAATACGAAAATAATTAGAAAAACCATAAAATTAATGCATTTAACTTACTATAGATACTCATAAGCCTCACTTAATTAACAAGGGCCATTGTATACCACAAGTGCTTGGTGAGTTTTAAATCAAAGAATTACATCAGTTACAAATATTGAATTTCATAATTATCATGAAGGACATTTCCCTTATTAAATTAAGTGATAAAGCGCAGTTAATTGGTGACGCATATCAAACCTTTACCGGTGTGGATGGAGTTAGCCGCGGCGCGGGCGCAGTTGGCTCGCGCGCTCGGTGCCGGAAGAGCGCGCGACGCACGCGCTACTCCTGCGCGCCACTATCACGCGAGCGCTCACGTACTTCCACCGCCCAAAAACGAACATCAAACAATCCTATAAGTGCTTCTAGTACCTATTTTCCTGCCATCATTCCCCAGTCACAATAGATATTCGATAACGAGTAACGTTCCCGCGTTTTTATCGAATGTCGTAACAGCTTCAAAATTACCGCGGTTACACAATCCCCTCTTCGGAATGCAAGAACTGCATCAAACTTCCCACGATCGCTCCAAAGGTATAATGGAGAAGAGCAACTCCTACGCAATGTTAGATGTGAACCTTAAGGACAAGGAGAAAATGAATGACCAGCCTGAAAAAGTTGAAGATGAAAACAAAAAGAACAAGTCCCCTTTCATGACTGTCATTAAAATTCGTAAGTTTGGTAAAGGCTCTAATGATTACACGCACCAATCACTTTATATACTGTCAATTAAAAGTATTGAACATTATACGAGTACATTAATTATTTCTAGCAACAATAAATCATGATTGTTATGATGCATAATATAAATTTTCCAAGAAAATGAACCAATATTGTTTTTGTAACTGCAGCAAGGTGCTCAATTACAGAATTTTCTTTCTCAGAAAATGGGTTCTCACAAATGGCGTGTTATGTAATAATAACCCGTTTTTGTACGTTAAATCAATACAAACGGTGAGCCGGTTGCGGTTCATAATGAAATAGTAATTTATCGATGTGTCCTTGTAGCTTGAATAATTTGATATCGAGTATCAACCATGATTTTCGCAAACTGCCAATATTTGTTTGAAATTATTAACTTTTTTACATTTTTCGTAGAGTTTTGGATAAGCACTTCTGTTATAACATTACACTTGATCCTATTATGTTTATAACGTTGTCTTCTTAATCTGCCTACGAAATCAAGTACAAATATCTAGCTGTTAATTAGTTTTCTAAACCCGCACTAGTTTTCAGCCATATCAGGAATTTCTTGGTTATAAAATAATTATTTTATCTTGTTACCTGATAAAAAATGGTTATTTCATAAGCTAATGAACTGCGCTACTACTACTATACAGGGTGTCCCGTAATGTAACGTCAAGCCGGAACTGGGTGTTGAGGCAAGTTATGCTGGTTATCAGAAAAATATAAAAAAAAATCTATGTGGCATTTTGTCAAAATAATAGGCATTTAAAAAAAATCAAAAAATTCTACTCCCGGTGACGGTCTTTTTACTCGTGTTGCCACAAATCTTCACTTTTTCCAAATTTTTTTTTTGTTATGTAACCCTGAATAATGCTTCTCTAAATTGTTATCAAAATTACAAAACCAGCTGCTCCAGATTGGATGAAAAAAATACATTATTCCCAAAAAAAATTTCAAAATAAAAATTTTGCCTAGTTTAAACTGACTGTACTGAAAAAAAAATTGTACTACGCGAGTGTGGCAAGTGACGTCATAATTTGGCGCATTTAGTAAGGATTCCAAAATGGTATAAACACTTTGTAAAATCTTGGTGTAATTGTCGACAATTTTTGTTTATTGGAAATAATCCCGTTTTTAACTTTATCTACCTTGGTTAAAAATATTATTCTAATGTGCCCAAAATTCAAGTTTCTGGCTTAAGTGAGGTGGAGAAGCCATTTTAAAAGGTATGAGCGGGACGGAGAGAGCCATCTTACTTAGCAACAGGGATGTTATGGATATCCGTAACCGTAACCGAAACTATCGGATATCCGAAATAAAAAAATATCCATAACTGTAACCGAAACTGATTCAAAAGTTACGGATAGTTTCGGATAAAGGCGGAGTCTAAGGGTACAATTCGAAACTGCAAAACTCTATGAAATCTGCAGTATAGTACACGCCGCAGCTGCAATGCCGCGCTGCCGATTTCATAGTTTTGCAGTTTGCGGTTGCAGTTTGCGGTCTGCGGCCCGTCTTGGAATTGTACCTTAAATCTTAATATTTGTTACCAACTTGTCTGGCATTCGCTGGCACCATCTAATATGCCAGCCTGTTTTACCTTTATCATACATAGGTGTCGTCTTAGTTGGTACATAAAGTAGCTATGTGGGTCACACTCACGCAGCATCTTGCTATTTGTATTATACCTACATTTTTGAAATTCTAATAATTCCGTAACCGAAATTATCCGAAACTTTCGGATAATCTGAAATGATTTCATATCCGTGACCGTAACCGAAACCGGTATAATATATTATTATTCTTATATCCGTAACCGTATCCATAACCGAAACTTCATATCCTTATTATCCTTATTATCCCTGTTACCAGTTACCAAGTACAAGTGCAGGCAGAGCAGGTAGTAAAGGCGCGCGCGCACGGGTGACTTTTGTCACAATATGTCAACTACTAATTACTGTCATAATGACAAAAGTTTCTGTGACTGACTGTACGGTAGTCAGTCACAGAAACTTGAATTTTGGGCACATTAGAATAATAATTTTTAACCAAGGTAGATAAAGTTAAAAACGGGACTATTTCCAAAAAACCAAAAATTGTCGACAATAACAGCAAAAATTTACCAAGTGTTATACCATTTTGGAATCCTTACTAAATGCGCCAAATTATGACGTCACTTGCCACACTCGCGTAGTACATTTTTTTTTCAGTACAGTCAGTTTAAACTAGGCAAAATTTTTATTTTGAAATTTTTTTTGGGAATAATGTATTTTTTTCATCCAAGCTGGAGCAGCTGGTTTTGTAATTTTGATAACAATTTAGAGAAGCATTATTCAGGGTTACATAACAAAAAAAAAATTTGGAAAAAGTGAAGATTTGTGGCAACACGAGTAAAAGGACCGTCACCTGGAGTAGAATTTTTAGATTTTTTTTAAATGCCTATTATTTTGAAAATATGCCACATAGATTTTTTTTTATATTTTTCTGATAACCAGCACAACTTGCCTCAACACCCAGTTTCGGCTTGACGTTACATTACGGGACACCCTGTATGTTACATACACAAATTACGGATTATTGTTTCCTTTTGTTCCCCATTAATATTATGAAACCAGCTATTGCGCGAAACGCCTTGAAATTATATTATGTTAGGTAGATACATGCTATCTAATTGTATTGAATCGGGAAGTCTTTAATCAATAATCCTCTTCACACGAAGTAGAAAACTATCTCAATCACAATAGATATTTTCTTTAAACAGTCAATAAAAACAATGGTGTTTGATTTTTGTAAGCACGCAGTATGTTTCTTTGTAACAAAGATATTATCCACATGACAAGCTATTGTTTACACTCGTGAGAAGAGCCTAGATCACAACAGCTTGCGTATTAAAGAGCCGATACATTTTTTACAAAATACTCTCTGCATAGGTAGGAGATCATACATTTTCCCAAGCAGCATTCTTAAAGTGATAATAGCTTATCTATTTACGTGAGACATAATTATTTTGAAATCAGTTTTTTTCCTTGAATGAAGCGATTATTAGGAAAATTAAATAAGTAATAATTGGGACAATATCCTTAGGGAAAATCCTTATCTTTTTTCCTTTTCGGCGAAAATCTTTTAGGGTTTGATTAGACAGCTTGAAAAGACCAAACATTGATAAATGTAAACGACATGGAATTTGAAGAAATCGATTTCAATTCAGCTGAATTAACCTTCTCGTGGTAATGTTTTATTTGTACTAAAAAGAATTTTTTTGGTGTTCTATACGCATGAAGCCCCCTTAATTTTTGCTAGTATCTGAGTTACTAAACTTAAGAGCCATTTTACATTTTCGTGCGAATTTCTAAGATTTTGGAAGCATGAATTACTATCTTAAGCAACACCCAGATATTATTTAATAACTGCGAAAGATAGGTCAATCCTTGGTGTTGACCATTAATGAAACGGATTTACTAAAACTCTTTTGCTTAATTCACAGTGCCCCATCTCCCACAACCATTTTACGGAAAAATTGCCGCAGACTCATTTTCAAAGTCCTGTATCTATTATTTATGCTCATATAATAAGCTTAAAAATATATAGTAATCATCGGACATATATTCTTGTAGTCCATTAATGAAATAGATTCTTGAATTTCATTACCATTATTGAGTAAAATCTAAAAATAATTTGGCAAATTTGAAGATTAACGTCACATTTTGATCGTGGTTTTTGGTTTAAAAACACAGCAATAACTGCAATAAAAGTATCCCAAAATAAAGAATATTCATTGTAGAATTGATTTCTACAGTTATTGTTTAAATATTAGTAACCACTTTGTCAAAATATTGATGTGAATATCAGTATAAATTACAATGCGCAAGCCGACATCGATTAGTATGGCGCGAGCGCCCGTCATGGCAGGACCTGTGTCATTTTTCCCGCCGTGACGTTTACGTGCGTTCGTGTCGTGAAGCGGTGATTTGTACGGCGACCAAATACATTTGATACTATGCCGAGAGGCTGTTTCGAGTCGGCCGGCCGAGCAGAAATTGAAATGATGAATTTTAATTTCTTTGACGGATCTGGGTGTAACTATGTATAATATGTAGGTACCATGTATTTAATTTAATAAATAAATTATAAAAAAGTATATCCATTATGCTAGCACCCTTAACACAAGCATATTGGTTGCCTACTTTTGGACTAGATGGCGCTGTGAAATTGTCCAAAGATTTGTTTATTTATTTATCCGCTTTGAGTTTTGTTTCGTGAAGAAGAAAAAGAAGCGTTTTGTTTCGAGAAAGCTTTGTTGTTAAATCTATACTAATAAAAGAGGAAAGATTTAATTGTTTGTTTGTTTGTTTGTTTGTTTGGAGGCAATAGGCTCCGAAAAAAAATTCTTTCACGATTTAGAATCCTAATTTTTTTCTATGTAGGCTATAAAATATTTTCAAAAACTTTAGTCCAAAATCTTTGATAAAATTCGACGTTTAATAAATAAATTAGAAAGAAAGAAAGAAAGAAACATTTATTGCCTGGACATCACAAAAGACAAATGAGGTAAAATGAAAAAAAAAGCAAATAAGACAGAGGTGACATAAAACATACAATGAATGAGCAAGTAAACTAAGCAGTGCCACCCTGTCGCACAGCGATGCCCATCGCAATGGGACCCCACTCAGCATATGCCGTGGCCCCCGGTGAGGGAAGCCACGACGCTGGTTTTCAGTGTGCCCCATGCCGAGTGAGAGTCACGGACACTAACCTATACTGCATAAAATATACATACATAAATAATAATAATAGTGCGCGTATAAATTTTAAGTGTAAATACAGACGTAGTAGAAAATAATATTATACGATATAGACGAAGTAGAAAAGATGTGATAAGATATTTATAAATAAAAAGATAATATTTAAAAAACAAAACTGTGTGTGTGTACATAATAATAATAATAAATTGTAATGTATTAATGTGCGTTTGTGTATACTGTGATTGTGTGTGTCTCGACGTCCGCAAAACAGTCTCGATCGATCGAATCATTCTGCGTGGTTGTGGCTATTCATAGCATCAGTTAAATCAGTTTGGCCCATAATCTTGAGCGCTTTAGTCGCATCGCATACCCACAATACAAAAATAATGAATAAACAAAATAAAATACATCAGTGTCAGATCAAATTAATTATATAAATTTCATCTACGCATATGAACGACTACGAGTATAAATTAGATAACATATTATTAATACTTTTTTTTTCAGTACGATTTTAGTACTTGTTTTTCAGAAATTCTACGATTTAACTAAACTTCTAAAGTGTTTATATTTTATGCATAATTTATTAACTTCTAAAATATACATAATTATATCCTATTGATAGATGACGTGCTTCGTATTTTATTAAAATTATTACCTGACTAGGTTAAAAAGGTGTGGAATGTTATTTTGGAGATAACTTGGTTCCATAGAAATATAGAGAGATGCTAAGTAATGCGCTGAGTTCGAAACTCAGTGTCGTATTAGAAATTCACACACACAAAGAAATCAAATTATGTGCTCATTATCCACTGCGGTATCAGTATTCAACGTTCGAATAATCTTTAGTACTATGCAAGCAATATAAACTGTTTACATAATGACGTCGCTACTGTCATCATTGCTTTCACAAGCAATATGTTCCAATTTGTCCCTTGTCACATTTCCCTTTAGTTTCTGTGATCTGTGCTTGTTTCTGAGTTGATATCAATGAAATATTCCTTAGTACTTTTGATTTAAATTATTTTTTTTATTTTGACACGTGTTTGAAAAATCAAGGTCAGATTACAATAAAATAACAAGTGAAAACGTAACATTGCATTGCAACTCGCAATTTCGCAATATTGATGAGGGAGAATCTATTGGAAAGTCTGTATTCATTCCTAGGATTCCCCTAACACCATCAAATTCAAGAGAATTCAAGAGAGTGCAGTTTCCCATCTCATGCTTAGGGACCACGGTTTAAAACAGTGTGGTTGCATAGAGCTTGCAACGGGCAACCGCGTGCGCAGCTGCTCATACAAATTTTCGATACAAAAGCAAGTGTTGGCGCCCTCACGAGTTTTAGAGGAGTTCCATATGGTAGCGGGAGTAGACTTAAAGGAAATCTATGCTTCTCCGACGACCAGTTGTATGTGGAATACTTCAGAGTATGCGCACACAATAGCCTGGTGATTTTATCACCTGAAGGAAAAACAAAAAAACATTGTTTACAAATAAATCTGCGGCAGGTGTAGTGTTTTAATTTTGTTTTAGAAAGATCTCATAATTTTGTAAGTATTCAAATATTTAAACATAATAATTTGTAGATTTTATATCAAAAAATATTATAATCATTTAACAAAATTAATTTTCTTAGAATATTTTAATTCTATTAGAACCATTTTCCACTTCATCGCAGAAGAAGTCGCGGGCAAAAAGCTAGTATGAAATATGTAGTATTGCCCGCGGCTTCACCCGCTTGAAATTTAGTTTGTCACAGATCGTCATAAATTATAGCCTATACATTGTTATTCTGGTCGACGCCAGGGATGGATGAGCGTCGCTGTCGCTGGCGACAGGGTCTTCTGGTTCAGGGTTCATGGCGTAGATCTCAGGCAAAATGAAATCCACTACACACAGAACTAATAATAATAATTACACACAGCACTAGAGTCGTATCGGAACTGAGTGAACCAAAGATCTTGCGATAGGAACGTCCGACCCGAGTGATAGTTGAACACAGACTGCCTAGTACTGCTGTACTGTACTGTACTGTAAAGTCAGACATCCACACAAACTTCCGTATTTATAATATTAGTAAGACTAGTAAGAAGTAAGATAGTAAGATGAATTATTTTAGTTATTTGTTTACTTATAATAATATTTATTTATTTATTTCTTAGCTCTGTCTGATAATGGATCTGGAGGAGATGCAATGGCCACCTCCGTAACAAAACAATAGAACCCTATGGAGTTTGGGCTTGTGTGATTCGCCTTGACGAATATTTCGTATCCAGGGTCCGATGATGGAGCTGTAAGGGGGCAGATTTTTTTTTCACTATGTGACTGTCTTTATTTTGTACTTAATATATATTTTACATATTATTATTATACCTATTCGTGTTTCATTATTCGTATCCAGGGTCCGATGATGGAGCTGTAAGGGGGCAGATTTTTTTTTCACTATGTGACTGTCTTTATTTTGTACTTAATATATATTTTACATATTATACCTATTCGTGTTTCATTATGAATCGAAATATAAAAGACTTAATAAACTCTATTAAAAATTTAAATTAATTTATCAAGTTTGAATACCTCATTCTACCTTAAAATTTATAACTTAAATCAAGTCTTAATACGGTCACGGCTCAAGATTTTTTTGTCCATTTCAGCGTTCTTTTTACTCTTTTGACGTTGCGTTGACAGCTTTTACCTAAATTCGCGCGGAATATTTTTGTGAAATGGCTCTTAACGTCAATTTGCGCGGAAAAGTTATTTCGAGAGCATGTAGGCATGACATCCAACAATTAGTGATTTCGATCGGCACAGTTGACAACACCAAATTGTGTTCAATGTGGTCAAGTAATGAGCACGTCCGCGCTTCCGCTAGTCGTCCTCAATGTTGTGCGCACGCGCCGCGTCCCTGGGCGCGCGTCGGGGGAACCTGTCGTGTTCCACTCCGCTGCGTGCCTTGCAATGCCCTGCTTCCTTTAGATAAATAGTCTGGTGGACACTTCTTCGCAGCGAATAAGGAGTGCCTACATAGGAGTGTCTAGCCTGTTCCTACTAGAAGCAACATTGAAATCGCACACATGCCCATTTCTACTCTCAATAACAATTATAAGCTCTATAGATCTTGTCATTTTTGTTGATTCTTATTTTGGAGTCAAATATCAAAAGAAACGGTTAATTACGGATGTACGAGTACGTGGAAAACCTTAAACTAAAGTTTTTCCAAGTTTTCCTCACAAGGTCATTCATTTTTGGTCTCGATTTGAAACGCACGTCACGAACATAATAAGTACACACTTCTTTATTTATTTCACATATTTTATACAAAACATAGTTTCTATGTTATTAGCGACCATTGTTGTCAATGATTTATTGTTGTGAACTACCGTAAAAACTCATGCAATCGCTCATTATAAAAATAAAAGCCACTCTAATCTGCTTTTTAAGTAGGCACAATTAGGGGCGCTTCTATAGCTGGAAACATTGAAGAAAAGTTAATGACTTTAGAGCTATTATACGATTAAGTATCTACTCAAGCAAAACGAAATGAATAGGTACTTACACGGGAAATGAGCTTGGCATTTTTCGTCACGCAATACTTTAACTTCACTCAATTTTTAATGTTACTTGAAAAGAAGTTGATGATCAATTTCGATGGTTTCCTTTCGTTGATTAATTATAGTTTCTTTTTAAGTTATGTGGCGTCAATAGAATATTTATTTATTTATTTGTAATAGGTATACAAACAGTTTACAGTCTAGGCTTCATCGTAAAGAAAAAGTGTTAATTACATACTGGACCGTAAGCTAAAATTACTATAAGTCACTAGTTATGTAAAATTTCACAGAACGGGATCGCGGGGAGCGCGACTACATCGGGTTCGCGACTCTACCGGAGCAAGTTCACAGAAAGTCCGTGAAAAGGGGGTTCGACTTCACTTTGATGGTGGTGGGCGAGTGCGGGCTCGGCAAGTCCACGCTCATCAACAGCCTCTTCCTGGGGGACCTTTACAAAAACCGCAAAATACCTGATGCACAAGGTAAGCATAACTACTAAACTTTGAAACGATTTTGAACCACCTTACAAGGAAATTGTCCACAGCTTTTTGATCGAAAAAAAAAACATTTTTATGTTCCAAAAGTAGCTCGTCGTAAGACAAAAGCAATCAAGTTCAAAATACACCTGGTCTCCACTTAATAAACGTTGCCAGTAGTGAACTTTAACCTTAAAACCATTTGCAGATAGAATAGAAAAAACAACCACAATAGAAAAGAAAACAATGGAAATCGAGGAACGCGGAGTGAAATTAAGGCTAACTATAGTGGATACGCCCGGCTTCGGCGACGCCATCAACTGCGAGGACTCGTGGCGGGTGTGCTCGGCGTACATCGACGAGCAGTTCCGCCAGTACTTCACGGATGAAAGCGGCCTGAACCGACGGCACATGCAGGACAACCGTGTGCATTGCTGTCTCTACTTTGTGCCCCCATGGGCTCACAGGTAACTATTCAAAAGTAGACTTCATAAAATTACACAGACGTTTATCCTGCCAACTCCAACAAGTTTCCCTAATTTTTGTAGAGACAAAGAACATAATTCAAGGTGTGACGCGTTAACCATATAAATTATCTCATTAGTCATCACCTCCACACAAAACGACATAGTTATCAAGTAGTTACTGCTTATTGAGCTATCTGTTTTTAAAGTACAGAGATAACTGAGGACGACTACAGTACTACTTTCCAGTAAAAATGAAAATGACCCATCCCTATATTCTCGAAACTCTACCAAGCGCGATTGTTTAAAAACCAAAAGACTGTCAATACACTCTACATTGTGTGTAGTGAAGCAAATGACTTGAAACCACGACAATAGCCTTACCCTTTCATTTGCTCGGTCCATTAAACGCTTTCTCTTTTCTCTACCCAAGGACAGAAGTTGAAGGTACTTGTTTACATAAACGAGTTCCTAGCTTAGTACCTACTTTATATAGCTTTCAAGATGCCGAGCATTCGTTGAAAAGAGAAATTAATTGACTTAATGCTCAGTTAATATTAATAAATTTTATTGCTTGCACAAATCTTATAGCTACGATATCTATTGAACGTGTTCAAGAAGTGTTATATTAGGTTAACTAGGGTCGGGGCTGCAGCGATAGCCAATATCATCTAATGTTGTGAAACAAATGTCTGATGAAATAGAAGCCACGTGAGCTCAGAACATTAAATTTGTTATAAAGAACGATAGCGTAAACAAACAGTGCTATGATGGCTCCCCCTTTGGTCGTAAATTCTCAGCCCACATCTAACCTAATTTAATAATTTAACCTAATTTCTCAACTCTGTATTGACGTAATTCTGTGGATCACATTACGTATGATAAATGAGTAGGTAAGTACGTAGGACGTAGGTGCTGTATGAACTCATTCTACCACTTATAAAGATAGTTAAGACATGTCAAACATGAGCAGGACTAGGAAGACTGAAAACCAGTCTTGATTGGATTTTGGATATAGTCATTTTCTCTTTGAACAATGTAAAGTTAGGATTAATAAAACATTTTTTTTCAATAATTGCGAAACTAATAAATAACCAGCCTCATACTAGACAAAGCCTAACCTGTGACTGTGACGGATCATTAAATACGATAACCATTGATTGTTGTACATACTCGTAAGTATAGATAAACTACGAGTAATCACTAAATCCTCTATCATAATAATAAATAAATAAAATGTTTATTGCCAGTAATAACAATGCAAGCATTCATTATATCAACAATAAAAAATGCAATTAATTCCAATAACACGCGAATGGTAATGAAATCACTTGAAATTACAATAACACAAGCTAAATTTCACGCGGACAAAGTCGTGGGCAAAAGCAAGTAATAAAAAAATAAACATTCTTGGACGTTATTACCATGTTATCATTACCTACATTGCGCCAGTCCCAAACAAAATTTATATGTTTTTGCACACATTTTTTTGTATTGTGCGGATAGAACCCATCGGGTGCCCTCTCAGACGCATAACATTTTTCATCATAATTTAGTTTGGCATAACAGTATTTGCATAAAGTTTTTTCGCATAAACTTTGATATGCATAGTTTTCTAAATGCATAATGGTTTCTTAGGCATAATAATAACTTTCTCTAATTTTCAATACCATAATTTAAATAATCATAAATGTAAAGAACATAATTTTTATATACATAAAGTTTGTTTTTAATAAAATACTATAAACATAATTTAATTATTTATAACATTTAAAGTCATAAATATTGTCTATAAGAGCAACCAACATTGAAGAGTAAATAATTATGTATTTGTGATGTTGCGAACGATCCTCCTTCCTTCCACCTTTATACTCTTTCGGCCTATAGATTTGCAAAACCTAAATTCTCTGTATCATTGTCATTTTTGTTCTTAATTTTTGACCTGTCTCTTAGAAAACTTAAGCTCGTGAAAATACATTCTGTTTGATCTCGAATCCCTCTTATCTATTATAACGCACATATTATACAGTCCACATTTCTTTTACAATATTAAGCTTGCCTGTGTAGTGTATGTAGGTAGTTTAAGATAACTAGTTGTCAGTTAAAAAGTGTAAGACCCGAAATGTAACGCCAGTCTAAAATAAACCGTGCACACAATAGACGTGTTTCCTTTCTCTCGTATACTTCAGTGGCGACGAGGATTTTAAATATTAATAATTATTATCGGTGTCGGTGCAAGATTTTGTTCTGTCGGAATGGCGTCAATCGGCAAAATCGGCGAATTTAAAGTCGACGGTGGTAATTGGACTTTGTACGTGGAGCGGTTAGAGATGTATTTAGAGGTCAACAAGGTCGACAAAACCATGTGGAGGCCAACGTTAATTGCGGTCATGGGGGACGAAACCTATGAGCTCCTGAGTAATCTAACCAGCCCAGAAAAACCGGCTCAGAAAACATATGAAGAAATAGTGAAATTATTGCGTGAACATTTACAACCGAAACCATCTGTCATGGCGGAAAGATATCGCTTTAGACAAAGGAGGCAAAAAGATGAAGAATCCGTTGCGCAGTACGTATCAGAACTGAAGAAGTTATCAAGATTTTGCGATTTTTCGGCCAGCCTAGAGGACAATTTACGAGATCAGTTCGTATGTGGATTACGCAGTGACATTATTCGACAACGCCTGTTCGCGGAGGACGATTTAAAATACCAAGGAGCGGTAAAATTGGCATCGGCATTAGAAGCGGCGGAGAGAGACGCAGCCGTGGTGGAATTTGGGAATAAGGCGGCAGGGATGTCAACGGCGGCCGAGGTGCACGCGATGAGGTCATTCTCGCGTGGGCGCGGCGGGAAAGCGGGGTGGCGCGCACCGCCACCGGCAGCGCCGGCGCACGGGGGCCCGTCGGACACGTGGCGCGGAGCGGGGTGGCGCGCGCAACCACCGGGGCCGGCGGCACGCGGAGGCCCGTCGGATGCGGCGTGCGGCGCATGCGGCGGACAAGACCATCGCCACGAAAATTGCCGTTACAAGGAATTCATCTGCAGTAGATGTCGGCGTCGCGGGCATTTGCGGCGGGTGTGCCCGGAGCGGGGTAGCCAGGGCGACTTCAAGCGAGGGATGCATCACGTAACGGAATTCACCGAGGACTCTGCCGGTGAGGACGCCGCGGATGAGCGGCTGACGCAAGCAGAAGAGGAATTATTCCAGCTGAACTTGAACGGATATAAACCGGTGAGCCTGTCTTTACTTATTGATGGACACAATATAGTGATGGAAGTCGATACGGGATCAGCCATATCGTGTATAAGTGAAATTACATACCATAAATATTTCAAGATTAATCCTATAGAACCATGTAAAACCATACTCAAGTTCTACGATGGCAGTAAGATTAAACCGTTAGGTACTATCAAACCGCAAGTTAAATATAATAATGTTTGTAAAAGATTAGAATTATTTGTAATAAAAGGAGGGACGACGTCCCTATTAGGGCGATATTGGCTTAGCGAATTAATATTAATTATTAATTATTAATGTGCCATGGAGATGGAACAAAGAACAAGAAATATCATTTTTACATATTAAGTCAATTTTAAGCAGTGCTGAAGTTTTAACTCATTATGACCCGGAACAGCCTTTATATTTAACATGCGATGCAAGCGCCCGCGGCATAGGCGGCGTGCTGACGCAGCGGTCTGCGAGCACAGCTGATGGCGGGGCGGGGGGCGCGGGCGCGGGGCGGGAGCGGCCCGTTATCTATGTGTCCCGCGCGCTCACTGACGCAGAGAAAAATTATTCGCAAATAGATCGCGAGGCGCTTGCGATTGTGTTTTGTTTAGGAAAGTTGCATCAGTATTTATACGGTAGACGATTTGTTTTACGAACCGATCACAAACCCTTGGTCAGTATATTCGGCCCTAAAAATGGCATACCGCAAATGGCGGCAAGCCGGTTACAGCGTTGGGCGATTAAATTAGCGGCTTATACATACGACATAGAATTTGTTAGCTCTAAAGACAATGGAGCAGATGGCCTGTCTCGGCTCCCCGTTTCATTAAAATTACCCAATACGAGCGATTGCTTGGAATTACCTGAACAAACTTATTTACATTTTGCGCAAAATGAGATGTTACTAGATTATAATGAGTTGAAAAAACAAACGCAGCGCGATGCTATGTTAGGTCGGGTACTCAGTTACATAAGAGACGGCTGGCCTAGTAATTCCGAGATTAAAAACTTACAACCATATTTTAATCGCAGAAATGAGATTTATGAGGAATTAGGTTGTATAATGTGGGGTCACAGGGTAGTCATACCTGAAAATTGTAGGAGTAAAGTATTATTACAATTACACGAATCCCACATGGGAATAGTAAAAACAAAAGCGACAGCTCGAAGTTACGTCTGGTGGCCGGGGATCGACGAGGCGGTGGAGGCGCTGTGCCGTGCGTGCCCGGCGTGCGCGGCGGAGGCGGACGCGCCGCCGCGCCACGCGCCCAGCCCCTGGCCCTGGCCCGCCGCTCCGTGGTCGCGGTTGCACGTAGACTTTTTGGGACCTATTTTTAATAAAACCTACCTAGTAATTATAGATGCTAAAACCAAATGGCTAGAAGTGTTCCAGGTACCGAGCACTGCGGCTACGAGTACTATTCATAAACTTTCGGAGTTATTCGCGCGATGGGGACTTCCCAAGCAGTTAGTTTCGGACAATGGGCCCCCTTTTACAAGCAAAGAATTTTCAGAATTTTTGCGAGGTTGTGGTATCGCTCATTTTTTTACTGCCCCCTATCACCCGGCTTCGAACGGTGCGGCCGAGAATGCGGTTCGCACGATTAAAAAAGTTATTAAGAAGGCGATAAGACTAAATCTCGACGTTCACTTATTTTTGAATACTTTCTTATTACACTACCGTAACACGGAACACTGCACCACAGGAGAAAGTCCTGCGGCGCTCATGTTAGGTAGGCGACTCCGGACCAAATTAGATATCCTAAGACCTAACGTCGAGAACAGAGTCAGTATAGTGCAGGCGCGTCAGGCAGAGAGTAGGGGACAGCCAGGAGATAATCGAGAATTGCACGCGGGGGAGGAAGTATGGTATAGGAACTATCAAGGAACGACGCGATGGTTACCAGGGGAGGTATCGCAGAAAATAGGAGGTACCGACTATAAGGTACTAGATGGGTTAGGGAGAGAGAACCATAGACATATTGATCAGCTCAAACGTAGGTCAAGGAGTTCACTCATTTGTCCTAACTCACCCCTGTCAGATAAACAGGATGAGAACAGGCTATCTATCCCCAGTACCACTATGAATGAAGCCGGTCCAGAGGAGACGCGCCCGCCAAGCCAAGAACCAGCGGGAACCACCAGCACCACCCAACCGCCCAGCAACGAGCGCGAGCCGAGCGCCGGCGGCGCCGCGTCCGCGCCCAGCCCGCCTGCGCCCGAGCCGCCCCAGTCCCGACCGATACGACAGTGTAGGCTCAACCCTCCAAAATATAAATTGTAGTTTTTATTGTTTGTATACTTATCATTATTATTAAGGTAACTTATGCGTACGTACGTACATAGAAATGTAGTTATAAATTTAGTTCGTAAAAAAAAAATGTTAATTAACGATAAATAAGGGTGAAGGATTGTAGTGTATGTAGGTAGTTTAAGATAACTAGTTGTCAGTTAAAAAGTGTAAGACCCGAAATGTAACGCCAGTCTAAAATAAACCGTGCACACAATAGACGTGTTTCCTTTCTCTCGTATACTTCAGCCTGGTCTGAAATTATGTTGATCCCGACTGGCCGTGGTCTCTTCCACGTGGTACTAGTCTGCCCTATACTAGAGTGTAATTTAAAAGCCGGAGGCGCGGAGGGAGTGCCGTCCTCGCTCGCTGTAACATATATCCGGCAGCCGTGCGAGCTGGAGCGGCTGAGCGGCGGAAGCGAGCATGGCATGCCGGGTATATGTTACGCCAGAGCGGAAGGACCGCACTTCCCGCAGCGCCGGAGATAAGGCAATCCTAATACTTGCTTGCATACTTGCTTGCATGCATGCTTCCTTGCTGCTTGCTTGCATGCTTGCTTGCTGCTTGCTTGCATGCTTGCTGTTTTATTGCATGCTTGCTGCTTGCTTGCATGCTTGTTTGCATGCTTGCATGCTTGTTTGCATGCTTGCTTGTCTATTTATATTTGCTAACTTATATTTTATATGTATAACATTTTTATATTTCATATTTGTTAAAATTATGGTATTTTGTATATTATGAATGGTAATATTTATGGCATTGGTTTAGATGCCAATAAATGTTATGCCTAGAAATCGTTATTAAAAAAACAAGAATACAGAAAAAATATATACTAAAATATTATTATATTAAAAGTGGTTATGGAAAAAAAAATATGCCTTATGATTTATTCTGTATTAACGTTATGCGAAATGATGAGTATGCCAAAAAATTTTATGCACTCTTAAATTATGACAATATTTTTTATGCAACCGAATATGGACCCGAACCCATCTTACATAGCTTTTTGGATGGTGAAATAGGTTCGGTAGATCATAACAAATTCATATTGTGTTCAATTCATATTGATAGGCTGGTAACAATATTTCAGCCTATTTATTTTCCCGCCTGCCATAATTGATCAATAAAATCTCGATGAGCTCAAGGAATTTTTATGCAGCTATTTCTGTCAAATGTGATTTAGGTTAATTATGGTATGCAAGACGAGGAGTTCTATTGAAAGTAAAGTTGCTCTCTAGAATCAATGCAGATTGTACTACCAGCGATCGTTAACTTTATGAACTGACATTAAATAAAAATTGCTAATAAAAATATCTAGCTGAAGACAACTATGCAAAAGGAAAAGTATCAATGTTATTTAATTACTTGCCAGTATTTTTTTCACGCCATGATTTTCTTGAAACAGCCTACGTCAAGTTGACCTCGAGATGATGAGGCGACTCCACCGGAAGGTCAACATTGTTGTGGTCATTGCGAAAGCGGACTCCCTCACCGCTGCAGAGGTCAAGCGGCTCAAGACTAGAATACTGAATGACCTAGAAGAACATCAAATACAGGTTAATTCCTTCTTCCTTCAGTCTTTTTTTTTGTTTTTGAAAACTAGCAAGCACTCACGTAACTTACTTAATCGGTGTGATTTCTTCGAGCAGGTTTACCAATTCCCAGAATGCGACAGTGACGAAGACGAAGAGTTCAAACAACAGGATCGGGAGTTGAAGGCGGCGGCTCCGTTTGCGGTGGTCGCTGCCGACACAGTGTTGGAAGTGGGCGGCAAGCGAGTGCGTGGCCGGCAGTACCCCTGGGGTATAGTTGACGGTAAGTTCTTTAGCTAGAATGAAAGAAATTGAAGCTAGCAAAGATAGCGCTGAAGGCGGACGAAGTAAAGTCAGATAAAAAAAGAACTACAAACGAACCATAAGCTAAAAAGTTAACATAATTAAGTACTCTCGACGTTATGTTTCGCGTAGCTACTAGCTACGATCTATTTTGAACTCTACGAGAAAGTTAGATGCTTTATTTCTCATTATGAAAAGACAATTTCTTTGAAATATACAAAACAGTTTGATAATACAGTAACTTGCTACGTTTAATTTTATTACATTCCTCTTTAACAGTGGAAAACCCCAGACATTCAGACTTCACGAAGCTGCGCACGATGCTGATTTCCACCCACATGCAGGACCTGAAGGACGTCACGCAAGACGTGCACTACGAGAACTTCCGCGCGCAGTGCATCTCACAGATATCACAGCACGCCATGCGAGAGCGAGGGTATGCATTACTTCAAATTAATCATTAATTAACTGAAAAGTCTCAAAAAACTTTTCAACTAATATATTTTGCTTTTTTACAGCAAATTGAAGAGAGACTCAATGGGCAACAATAACGAGGTGGTCATTACAGACACTGATCGCCTACTTCTGCAGAAAGATGAAGAGGTATGTAGTAGAGATGAAACGGATATCCGGTAACTATCCGGTAGGCCGGATATCCGGCCTAAATTTACTATCCGGCCGGATACTGGATAGTAATTCACTATCCGGCCGGATACCGGATATTAAAAAACTACGACAATTTCCTATAAATGAAATACGTTCATCTTTGAGGTAAATATCAATAAAATGGCTTACAATAATGACGGATTTTATTTAAAGTCCAAAAAGTTACAAAAAAGCCATATTATGGCCTTTCAAAACTAATTTCTTTTTCTGGACTATTCACTCTAATGACGAATACATAAACAGTAAATATCTGTTAATATCGAAATATTGCCAAATAAAATAGGCGATTTTTTTTCACTGATGCTGTTGGTCTGATGAAATGATGCAACTAATTTAATTTTCTCTATTTAATTACACACTCACGATTGCAACCGAAATTGAATTGATCTGCCCACTAGACAAGTGACAAAATCGCCCAAATTGATCTGCCCCCTAGACACAGAATAATAATAAGTACTACGTACAGAAGTTTTACTTCGCGAAGGTATTTAAAAAAATGTATGCTCAATGTCATTAACAATATGGTGTAATTTAGCTTGTCTCAAGAGTCAAGCAAGTTTGTCAGAAGTTTTGTTGACAAACGTCAGTGATCGGTACTGCGCCGAAGCTATAGGGCTGACTTCGGTAAAATGATGTGACGTGAGGTGCCAATCTGCAGAAAATGGCGGAGGAAATACATGATTTAGCATGAATTATCATGAATAATATTAACTACTTATTTACCTCTCAGTGTCTTCAGGCAACTTAAAAAAGTACATTCTGTGTTTTTATTATTATTTAGGCAGTTAAATACTGCACAGTATTTAGTACACCATTTTCTTTATTTTTTTCCATCATACGCAAGAATACGCGTGCGTGAGTCAATGTTCGCTCGTATGTGAGGCCTTGTCGAATAGTACTCTTGTAGGGGGCAATCGTGCGTGTTTTGTTTTCGATGTAAACTCGCGGAGATGAACAGGCCTGCCCTAGACAAGTAGCAAAATCTGACATTCCATTCGGACGGATTCGATTTTCGAAAAGTGTGACTAGTCTAGTCTACTAATAGACCCACTGATCGCGTTCGAAGCACCTGTGCGGCGCTATACTCGTCACGACATGCAACGAGACAATGGGCCAACTATCCGGCCGCCGGATATCCGGCTATCCGGCCTAGCAGCTGGCCGGATATCCGGTATCCGGTATCCGGCCAAACAACTATCCGTTTCATCTCTAGTATGTAGCTTCAGCTATGTTTCAACATCAATAATCACCACCAAATCAAATCGAATTTTTGATCGTTTTATTAATGATCAACCATTTTGGTCATTGCCAGTTTCGTAACGACATTAAACGCACCTAAGTTTGTTTGAAAGAATGAAAGTTTTAAAGTGAAAATGTATTTCCTTTCAGATTCGACGCATGCAGGACATGTTGACTCAAATGCAAGAGAAACTCAAAGCTTCCGATAAAAAACACGACAGTATTATAGATGTATAGAATATTGACTGCATTGTATAGCGTAGCGTTACACAAATTACAATTACTCACTTTAGTATAATGAACAAAACATAAAAACCTCTTTGGAAAAATTTGATGAATTTAGATTTTTGATACTTTACGTTATATTTATTTGTTACAGAATATTATACATAACTAGTGATAAATATATTATGATGTTAGTATGTCTCCTCGCCCTTTAGAATAAAGTTTTTTTTATTAAACCAGACAATATAAAATGAAGTTTGCAAAGCCTTTACACAGAATATGTATTTATTTTTTTCACTTTGAGCCACAAAAAAAATCATACCAGATGAAAAGAAATAAAAATAAGTTATTACCAAGATACGCACTGAAATCAAAATCGTTCTTAGAAGCATTTGATAAAAGAGTAGGTTTGCTTGCACGGTGTGTAAACGTTAAGTTACGTGTCACGAAGACAAATTTTTAAAGTGTGAAAGCTTTCGTCCTTTGAAAAAAGGCTTTTATCCAGCAGTGGAATAGGCCTTTCTCGGTTATTTCCAACCACTGCCAAGTGCCGTGCACATTCGTATCTCGTTGCTGCGTTAGCTATCAGTTTTCACCATAATCTGCGGTTTTCTAAGACGAAAAATCACTTTTCGTTTACACACTGTACAGTTTATTAACGTTGAATGAAAAAGTAGGTAAAATTTTCTATTATAGGTAACGTTATGGCCATTGGAGTCAAATTACTTATAGTATTTGATTTGAAATTGCATCACTGATTTTCTTTATTTTGTGTGTAAAGTAGCAGAACAAAAACTTGCAGGTGAAAACAACACAGTCATGAAATACTTAGTAGTTGTAGCCATTAAAAATGATGCAGTTTCAAATCACCCATTTCTACTTTAAACAAAATCTTTCTAACTGCTAAGAAGAACGGTCATCTGTGACCCAGGCCCGACAGAAACGAGACATGCCTCATTTTTTTTGTCATGTCTTAATTAGTTAAATTATATATTTTTTATATTCGAAATCTATGTATAACACCAAAATATTACCCTTTGTTTTTGTTCAGGCGTTATACAAAAACTAATACAAAATGCCTATTTATCACCAAAATTGGTAAATGTATGTACCTAAATGTCTATTACAGCTACTATGGAATGTATCTAGGTGACCTGGAGATACAGCCGGATTATACAGGGTGGAAACGAGAAGTTACAAAATCCGAAAATTCAATGTTACCAGCTTCCATAATCTGTAACCTATTATTGGTACCATTTGAAAGAGCTCGTGAAGCACTTTCAGAATCAGTAACTAGATTTTCGATATCTTGTATAGTTTAGAAATAATCGAGTGAGATCACATATCGTTCTATATGTATAACCACCCTGTATAATCCGGCTGTATCTCCAGGTCACCTAGATACATTCCATAGCAGCTGTAATAGACATTTAGGTACATACATTTACCAATTTTGGTGATAAATAGGCATTTTGTATTAGTTTTTGTATAACGCCTGAACAAAAACAATTGGTAATATTTTGGTGTTATACATAGATTTCGAATATAAAAAATATATAATTTAACTAATTAAGACATGACAAAAAAACTGAGGTATGTCTCGTTTCTGTCGGGTCTGGGTTTTTTTTTGTATGGGGCGTGACCGTTCTTCTTTCTTTTAATATTTTTTATGGGATTTAGATCTGTTTTAGCACTTGCAATCCTACCTATGTATTCATTAGGTACATATTTCAGGTCGTATCCTTTAATTCGCAAAAACTTGAACAGAGAAAATTTAACTTAAATTGTCTGCTGAAAATTATACAGATTTTCAATCTTGTATTTCTCACTGAAACTTGTATTATGTACCCAATGGAAGTTAAAAAAATACGTCAATGTTGTACTCGCGCAAGAAGGCGAGTTACTTATTATACAGAAACCAAAAACACCACACACAAGCAATTTACCAAAGTTTCCACTAACTAAAATAACATATTATTATACAATTTGTATCGATATATTGTAATTTACAGTAAATTGATACTTGACTTAATATATTTAAGGCGTTTTATTGATATTTTATTACACCCCAACCCTTTAAATGTAAAACAAGATTAACTTTTTTTAAGTGCATAGATCTCAAAATCCGAAGCTGCAACGTAAGTATACGAGTAGATAAGTCACGATAGCCTAATGGTGAAGGGGTGCGACTGGCCGACTCGTGAGGAAAGCGGGTTCGATCCCCGGCGCTGCTCGACTATTGTGGTCACCACCACTCGTAACAAGGGTTTATTTAGCTTACCACAAGAAGTTTACGGGATTATTAGTAAATTGTATTCATAAAATCCCGTAAGTACTATTCTGTACTATCAACAAAGTTGACCCATGACCACGTTGAAGACATACTTATTTCTTCGCTGTGCTGCGGGCGGGACTGAGTATGGTCATTTCGCGCAATCTCGAAACGATTAGTACCTCCTAATTGAAACGATTCAAAAGCTTCTGAACATTATCCAGAGAGTAATTCGTTCGTTGATCAATAGAACATTAATGAGTATCGCACCTCTACTAATCCGGAACTCCGGAAGTCCGGTTGTTCTGGGTTCAATAATCAATTCCCAAGTGGGACACACAAATTTAAAATTGGTTGTTTAAGACGATGTAAGGTTGAAATGCATCTGTCTAATAGTAGACTATTAGACTGAGATCAGTTTTTCGATACACTACGCTGATTTTTACAGGGTTTCACGATTCCTACGCGAAGCGATTCCATGAGCTACCAAATAGATGCTTACGTTGACCGACACGTTAACTATTTGTCAATAGTTCAAAAAGAATTTACAACTCATTTGTTTAAATAGGAATATTTGTTAGTAAAACAAGTGCCTACCTCAAATTTAGGAAAATTTCAATTTAAATCTTATCTAAAAACCATCCCTATTTCCCTTGGCTTGGTCATCGCATCACACGTGACTGGCCGATTTCTCTAATTTTTTTGTTGTGTTTGTCATTGTCAAGAGAAGGTTTGTATAAAAATAAAGAAAGTTGCTCGAAAAATATTAACTTTTCATAAGACAGGACAACATATGTCGGGACAGCTAGTTAAGTATAAATAAACTATTACTTACTTTAGTTAGGGAAAGTAATCCCCAAATTTAGCAAATGACCTTTAAAGGCGAATTTTCTATGAGTGGTTCAGTTCCAGTCTCCTTGTTTTTCCAATTATCTTTTGACTATGTAAATATTACATAGGCTGTAATGATTATTTACAACGAGTTAAAATTTAATACAATGATTACATCAAGAACATCCAGTTCAGGGGAGAATTTTTTTTACTGGATAATCAGTACTTCCTAATAAACTTACTAGCTTTTGCTCGCGGCTTCACCCGCGTGAAATTTAGTCTGTCACAGATCCTCATAAATTATAGCCTTTACGTTATTCTGGGTTATAAACAATAATACTGTAGTTTCATAAAAAAAAAAGTAGTTTTTGCGTGAAAGTAACAAACACCCAGACATCCAAACTTTCGCATTTACAATATAAGTAAGATAGTAAGATAAGTAAAACCTACAATACTTGGAAATGGTAAGCTATAATGCCCAATGCCCATATTATCCTATTCTATCCTACTAATGTGAGGATGAATGGATGTTTGTCAGTCTTTCATGCAAAAACTACTGAACAGAATTTGATGAAACTCTAGCGTTTTGTTTATACTTCAAAATACATGGATTTTATAATGTTTATAATGAATATAGGAAAAAGCTACAGTACACTAAGAAATATTATTATAAATTCTCATGGATATTATGTATCATTATTAGTTTACTGATCTACAAATTATTATAGGATTCTAAGAAAATTAAAGTGAAATAATACCTTTCTTTCTATTCTTATGTCTAGATTAACTGTAAAAAATATAGTGTCGGTGTTGAAGGATCTAGGCTTGTGGTGAATAAATTTATTTATTCATTAATTCATCATAGACAAAGAGGTATAAATGATGCACAATATTTAAAACTTAAGTGTAGCCTCAATTTATAAATAATAATTTGAAGGACACTGTTAAATATACTTTATTTCTGTTTTATTACTAATTTATATTTTAACAGTTAACCAAGTGAATTGTAAAATTTACTAATAATACAGAAACAAAGTTTGTGCACATTAGTTTTATATAAACTAAATTGTGACTATCTTTTTTGATCTCCTAGATCTTCAATACTGTCTTCATCGATCTGAAAAATAGAAAGTTTTATTTTAATAAATGAAAATATTAAGTTTTGTTTTTTTCAATAATTTGTATGCTGCAAAACTTACATTACTACTACAAGTACTACATAAAAATATTAGGTAACATAATAATATACTTACTTCAGGCCATTTTTCAGGTATAATATCAAATAGATCATCTTTCACATCTCCCTGAATAACAATCTCATCATCACCAGTGACTGACGACCCACATGCAAATTTTGTGCCAAAAAACTTAGCAGCCACTTTTAAATCAATGTCTGAAAAAAAGAACAATAAAATTAGTAAGTTTAGTAATGGCAGTAGAATAACAATTATTTTTATTATCATAAATAATATGTATAAAAGTTATTAGATTTACATACCAAAGGTACTCAATCCAGAGACAACAGTGACAGATTTTTTCTTGCCGCGGGGAGCCCGTGAGACCTGCACTAATTTGGGAACATCTTCTTTTTTCTTTGATTTCAACATGCCTTTTCCACCTCTCTTTTGGCGTTTTTTTTCCTCTTCGCCGCCGGCATTTTCTTCTTCATCTATAATCATTAAGAAACGTATTAATAGCAGTAATAGTTTTGAAGGATTCTTTTCATTATAACCTAAAACATCGGATACGTGAATACATTTATGAACATGGAAATTTATGTACGCATACCTATTTTCACCTTCTCAAATTCTGTCGGAAGATGTTTTTCAAGCCACTGTTTGCATTTATCATACTCAGGATAATATTCGCAATATTCAATCGGCATAGAACAATTGCCACAATACTGCACTCTTACAGGATATGTTACTCCTTCCCGTGGGCCCATTGATAGATCTCTATCAGCCATTGTTAATAGTATTAATTTTAATAATTTGCACTAAAATACATTGGTGATTGAGAAAATTTTTAGAAAAACTGGAGAAGAAAAATTTATTTTCACTCCTCTTCTGAATGACGTAAATGACGTTTTAAAATGTCATGAAAGTCACCGTGCGTTTCGTTTCACGCGTTGGTTTCATACCTCCATGTTTCACGCTAAGGAACTTAGAGCAAAGATAAATAAGTTAGCGTCAACCTTAATTATAATATTTTCAGCACTGCTGGCAAGCATGCTATAACCGAGTAATAATTATGGAGAAGGCTTTATATAAATCCCCCTCTTCATACTTTTTGACCATAAACGTATAGATGCTTTCTTTACACATCCCAGAGCCCCGATTACGGTAACTTTTAACGTCTACAATCCAGACACGCTTCATCGATTCTGCGATACGATTGGTCAAATCAAAACAGCTGACGTACGCTGTTGAACGACCAATCATATCGCAGAATCGAGAAGCGTGTCTGGATTGTAGACGTTAAAAATTACCGTAATCGGGGCTCTGATTTTCTAATAGATTTATTTTGTTAAAACATAATATTAGGCTGAGTTAAAACATAAGGCTGAGCCCCGATTACGGTAACTTTTAACGTTTCCAATCCAGACGCGTTTCTGATTCTGCAATACGATTGGTCAAAACAGCTGACGTACGCTGTTGAACGACCAATCGTATCGCAGAATCGAGAAGCGTGTCTGGATTGTAGACGTTAAAAGTTACCGTAATCGGGGCTCGGGGCTCAGAGCCCCGATTACGGTAACTTTTATAACGTCTACAATCCAGACCAGTGGGTAGACACTTCTCATACAAAAACTAGTCTCTATATGTAGCAATTGATATACAACCTTATCCCTTAAGCAATAAAGTGCATTTTGGATTGATTTCACTATAGCAGGGGAACCCGCGGATCAATACCACCATACTAAAAATAATTGTTAGTGTCCTTATGTTGGTAGTATTGTTAGTTTGACAAATGAAAAAAAATGTCTGTCAGTCAATTGAGTTTGAGTTTTTAACCGGCGAATTGATTCGTGTGAAGTTATTTTCTCAGATTTGGTGCAATATTACTGTAAATAAACTTTTCTGTCGTTTACGTTGAGTTGATTAAGTTCCTCCGTATCGGGCGTGATAAAGTTTGCTGTTCAGTGTTATGTTTTTTGTGAGATAGAGACTCTTTTAAATAAGCTGTGTTTCAACTTCTACAGAAGTTTAAACTCTTATTTACTTTTCTGTTTAATGGGTATGTTATCTACTTACTTGAAATATTACATCTATTACAAATCTATTTTTCATTAAAAACAACCCTATGTGATGAAAATGTAAATGTACTTTCAAAACTGGTAAATGCATGAACCAGGGCATTGACACTGGTTGGAGAGAAATTATAGGCTTTGTTTAATTAATACCTATTTCATTTTAGGCTTCTACTGATAATGGAGAGTAGAAACAACAAGAAGTGCGTTATTTGTAATAAGAGGCGAAGTCGTGGTGGATCACCCTTACTTTTGAGTAGGTTTCCTCTGGATTCTGACCGGTGAGTTTCTAATAACACTCATTTATTACAAGATAATTTTACTGATTGTGTAAACTTAAAGGCTGGGATTAATATTTTTAATCATACAGTAAATAACCATAACCAATTTTTAATTTCAGTATTTTGTTTCGTACTCTGCAAATGAATTGCATAACAATACTAAAAGAAATTAGTTGATGAATAAATTTCAGTTTGTTATTCTTTTTCTTTTCTAATAGGTATTTCTTATTTCAGTTGTCGAATGTGGGTTAAAAATGCTTGCTTAGAAGACTTAGCATATGTACCTATTGAAAAGTTACACCAACTGAAGTTTGTTTGTGGTGGGCACTTCACTCCTGAATCCTTCAATGCCAAAAGAACTCGGCTGAAGAACTCAGCTATTCCAACACTGGAATTGAGCAATCCCATCTTGCCAGATGAAGTTTTGACAGAGTTTCCTCTTCATGTAAAAGACTCCAATAAAGAAAACCTCAAGACAGGTATGATGATGACTTCAATTATTTTTTTTTTATTTAATTTACTATCTATCAATTTTTCTTTAGATGTCTTAATTAATTTTCTTTGGTTTCCAAAACAAACCAACCGAATGCAATTTAACAAGGTTCTTTCTTTGTAACCACAAACATGTGTTGTATGCTTATCAATAAATAATATATAATTTCAATTATTAATTATATCTATACTTTGTTACAGTTCTTTATGATCATTCATATTGCATTCCAAAGAAGTCAAATCCAGTTGAACGAGGTATGTTTATCTAAAATTATACTAATAATATAAAAAGGAAATATTTAATTGTTTGTTTGTATTTGATCGGCTCCGTAACTCGAGCCAAGATAGCCTAAAGTGCGGGTTAGAACCCCACAGCTTGAATATTGTAGTAAACCCACTCGTAACACAATTTAGCTTAGAATGTGTGTTGAGTTAGAGGGACTTTAGTAATTTGTGTAATACAAATTCTTCAAAAAAAGTACCGGACCAATTTGAAAAATTTTAGGCAATCTACATTAATTAGCCAGGTCAGCTAGTTTAATAATATTTATAAGCTAGTAATTTTTAATGTGAGCAAGACATGTACTAGACTGATTGTACCCTAAAGTTGGGTAAGAACATGACATTTTATTACCCAATTCACATTTCATTATCTGCTTTCAGTTCCCCTTACAACTACAACCAAACAACTAAATTCAACATGTTTGGGAGCTGTGGATATACCAGATTCTGGTATTTCTGCGAAAACAACTTTTGAACCTCTTCCTTCTACTTCCAATGCACCTGAACATATGACCTATAAACCCATTACTCATGGTAAGTGTACAAACTAATTATTTACCTTCTAAAATATGCCTTCCCTCAAACTAAAGAATGCCACCCTGGATGCGTTCTGCAGTCTGCAGTCAGGTCAAAATGAACTTATATGTACAACATTCTAGGTTTCTGTACATTTTATATTAATGCGATTTGACCGTGCGGATACGAACAAAGAACGCAAAGCACACGTGACTGATTGCCTTATCACGACCACTTACAGATTGTCTTGACATACCCGCAGACCGCATCCAGAATGCAGAACATTAAAACCTCTAAATGCCTTTAATTTAATATTATGTCATTGTTATTGAAGGTGGGCCCACGCTTCATATTTTATGAGAAGAGCTATCATTATCCTGTCTTTGCATTTTTTTAAAACTTGATAATGATTGATTGATTTGGAAATAATATGTTTCATAAAACAACAAAATAAATTTTAAACTAATTTGCATATTTATAATATTTCAGATGATAAAAACATTTGCCATCAAGATGCACAGGCAGAAATATTAGTCCACAGTTATAAAAGACCTAAGAAAAACATTGAAATGAAAGGTAAGATAAAACATACCTAATTTAAAAAACTAAGTAAAATTGCTGATTAATTAACCAATATTCAATTCAATTTGCTTTAATGTTGTTTTTTTTACTAATGGAAATGTTTTTATTACAGACACTTCATCAACATTTACAATTAAAGAGAAGAGGCTTTGGCGACAGTTACAAAATGCAAAAAAAACAATAAGGAATATAGCGAAGGTAGTTGCAGAAGAACACAACAGAAATTTTTTAAATATTAAAAAACTGAATAGTACCATTGTAAATCCAACATTCAAAACTAAGATGAGGGTGAAGTATGCTGCGCATGCTCTGAGTAATACCGTGGCAGCTATTTTAAAAATGATGGCATGGAAAGAAGTTTCTGATTGCAATGATACAGCATTTGTGATTGAACAGTTAGATAAACTATTTGATTGTACAAATGGTCCATCATCTTTAAATGACGTAAAGAAAGGGATCCGGGAAAATGTTTCCACATCAAGTAATCACATTGAGTCTTGGACCTTTTATACTGATAAGTTAAAAACCATAAAATTTATAACAGCAGAAAACACGATACTAAAAAATGTTAAATGCGTAAAGGGATATCAAATATCTATCAAATCCTTAAACGATATTTGGGAAAAGTTAAAGAATGAAGGGTTTAAATATATGAACCTTAGACAGTTTAACCAAGACTCTCTGGAAAACTTATTTGGAATCATTAGGCAACACAGTGTAACCAATAGAAATCCCACTATCACGCACTTTACTGCAGCGCTTAAAACAAGCATGGTTACTGGGCTGAAAGTGCCTCATAGCAGAAGTGCTAATTGTGAAGCAGACAACAATAAACATATGCTGGAATATAAAGACATTTTAAAAACTAATTTAAAAACAACAGAAATAAAAATTAATGTTCAAGATTCCACAGACACTGAATTTTATCCTGTGTTGTCTATCCCGGACCCTGAAAACTTAGAACAGCCCATTGAAAATTTGTGTAGCCTTGAAAACCAACCAGTAGTATATGTAAGCGGGTATTTAGCTGCCAAACTATTACAGAACAGTTCTTGTTTAATTTGTGAAGAGTGTTTGAGCGTGAAAACTCCTGTTGACAATGATTTGTATGCATATATATCTCTTCGCGAATGGTGGCATGATAAAAAAAGTCTCGTTTATCCAACAATTCAATTATGTACCACCGTAAATGAAGCTAAACAATTTTATCATGACCATATTGCCGACCAGATATATATGGAAAATGTTGGAAAATTCATTTTCTTAATGTTGAGTACAAATTGTAATTTTAGTTGGTTTAAATGTCAACAACATAATAAAGAAATTTATGATAAGATGTTTAAAATATATTAAGTTACCTTTTTCTAAGAAAAAGTTGTAAAATCATTAATGACAGCTTCATAAAAAGTGAAAACAATTTTGCTGACAAAAGTAAAAAAGCACAGCAACAAAGCATTGAAAAGTAATCTTAGGGCTGAGGTTCGATCAGCTGATAAGAAAATTAAAGATGTTTATAAATAAAAATCCTATTTTTTCTTAGAAAAAGTTGTGAAAATAAAAGTTTACAAAATTATCATTTCTGTACTTTGTTATAATTTTCAATAATTCCTCATGCCTACAACTGCTATGTCATGTTCAATACTTATTGTAATATACCTATTTTATTTCGAAATAAATAATTTACGTTACAAAACTTCGTTTTACTTACACATAGTATAAAATAAAAATAGTAATCATTAAAATATTGAAGGTTCCTATACTAGATATCGATATGCAATTACAACCCTAGCAAAGTATCGATAATCGATAAGTTATTACGAACGTCACTAATACTGTCAGAAAATAAGGCATTATGTTGGTAGCTCCGCCTGTAGTTTGTGCGGTTGGTAAAGATTTGCGGGTCGTTCTCTAAAATGCATATGTGTGCGTGAGCTCAAAAAATATCTATGGAGTGCCGTCTCTTACTCTTTTATGCTCTTTGATCCAGACGCGTTTCTGATTCTGCGATACGATTGGTCAAAACAGCTGACGTACGCTGTTGAACGACCAATCGTATCGCAGAATCGAGAAGCGTGTCTGGATTGTTGACGTTAAAAATTACCGTAATCGGGGCTCTGAGTTGCACATTGACGTTGACCGTACAATTAAGCCGTATAACAATATCAAGCACAATGGAATTTATTGAAATATGCCATAAGACTTCTCCACTGGTAGTAAAATCGAAGACTGTAGATAGCTAGATTTTATGAAACCTACCAAATTAATATTATTTCTACCATGATATAATGGCAACACCGTTTTCTACTCCGCAAAATCAACACAAAATAAAATCACTTTTCCACATTTTGCATTCGTTGTGTGTTGTGTTGATGATGATACATCTGTAACAATGATTATTTAGCTAGTGATTCGAGTGAAACTTTATTATAAATGGAGACTAGGAAGTGATTAGGAGCTTACTGTGATCAGAATGTAGCACTTAGTCAAGTTCCCAATCCATAATATTCAGATAAAATATTGATCTTTTGTTGAACTTGGACTGTAAATAAATATAAACTGTGAAAATGTCCGTGGTTAAGGGAAAACTGGTGAAAATGGAAGTTATTCAAGTGGGTGAATATGAATTCACCAAACAAGATATTATTGGACATGGGGCGTTTGCCATGGTGTACAAAGGAAGGAAGAGAAAGGTACGTAGCAAGATCGTCACTTTTCATTGTTCTTGCACTTCTCGCTCTACCTGTGTTTTCCGTAACATTACAACAGTCAATGCTCAATGTATGCAGCTAAAAATGTTATTGTTTTGACTTCCTTGCCCCGCATTATTGATCTTGTTTCTGGCGATGTGGGTGGTAGTAATGATGATGCGTCGCTAATTACTAAGTGCATTTGTCAAAATTGGTGAATTGCGTGTGTTTATTTATTGAACTTGTAATGATACTGTAGAAATATCTAACCTACACTAATAAAACATTAGCCATTTTATTTAACAACATCAGCTGATATTACACTTTGTTTATAAATAGAAATACAAATGGTGTATACTGCCAAGATTTTATTTGAAGATTCTTTGCTTTGTATTTACTAAAACTCAATATCATTAGAAATATTATGGTTTCTAATTTAAAAGATAAGTTGGTAAAATCTATAATATTTACACTGCTAAAACTGCTATTGAATATTTATTTGATTATTTATGTTCTTAACCATTTTCCCAAACTATTAAAATGTACATTACTATCTACACAGGTAAGAAACATTTAATAATAATGGAATTCTACGCCTTAAACAAATGTATATTTTGTGACTTATAAACTATGCCTAAACAGAAATTCTAGGCAAATAAAAAAAAACCACTGGTTACCTAGCTCCGGTACTAACACAATGGACAGAATAAAATGCTATTCAATATTTTGTGATAAAACTGGTAAATGCTTTATTACAAAACGTTGATTGGGTAAAATTATTAGTTTAAAAAAAAATGACACATGGTTTCCAAAGTAGTATTTCCAGTAACATTTTTATATTATATCTAATACCTATATTTTATAATTCTTTGTTAATTTATCTTCTAGCCCATGCAACATGAAAGTTAGTCAGTGTATATAGGAAACTTGTACATTCAAACAGCTGCTCCATGCCATTCCAGTTTTGCAGCTGGTTTTAACTAGGCCACTTTGCACATGTCTATAATTAATGCTTACATTTTATTGCACCTTGTATGTTGTTAAGAAACTAGAAAAATATGCTATAATAAAATTTATCAACATTTGTTATTTTAATATGAATTTATTCTTTAGTTTAGATACATTTTTTGCATGGTTTTTATCTTGGTAATTTTAAATAAAATAATAAAAAATAAATAAACATTATTATTTGAATATTATTGTTTTGATAATTAGCAATACCAGTAACCATAATATAGGAAAGTCATTTATGTTGTTTCATTACACAGTTTAAACACATTACACAAATCACCATCCATTTTGTTATTTAATTAGATGTTAAAAGTACTCAATAGATAGGTATGTACCTACTATACCATTTAAATCAATGTTCATAAATTCCTTGGTACCAGACCTATGATGAGAGAAAGGAAAAACAAAGTGGTGGTGGCTTTACATACCAGTCACACCACTTGCTTTCTTTAGTTTGGATTAATAACACCAGGTAGAGCCAATAACATATTTAGGCTCTTCTTTTTGAGCCTCTATGCTATAGCTGGAGTGAGTCTTTTTATTTATGGACACAAAACATTGTTCTTGCTTTACAAGCCTACATAATTACTTTTCTATTCAACTTCTTTTCTGAGGCCCTATTCTGAAAATAATATGGAATGTTGGATATCAGTCTTTCTCTCTGTGTGATGCAACACAAAGACAACTGAATATAGAAACAAAATTGTAGCATACAGAATAGCCTCACTGATCACGACGAGTAATAACCTCATAAGAGGATACAAGTGCCCAATTTTTTGCTCTGGGAAACAAATTGACCGCAGGTAACCTTTCGTACAGTACCACGACAGTACCAACAAGCTACTCTTTTAAAAGCTATTTTTTGTCATGGTGACACACAACCAACAAAACTGATTTGTAATTTAATCTATTCTTCTCCATGTCTGTAGTTCAATAAAAAACATTTTCTACATACTCATGTTAGCTAGAGCTACTTATTATTAGATACCTACTAATACAACTGTTTGGTCCCTGAAAATGTACCTACTTATGTCCCTTTAGACGTCATAGACACTCCTGTCGGTTGGGTATGGTCAGTGGTAGAGATGAGACGTATTTACTAGAACAGATCCACACACTAGGTATTTTACAGTACTAGGCGGCACCTATTCCATTTTAAAAAATACTTGATCCACCTAGTATTTTATAAATTACACGATTTCCGACCCTACCCTGAAAGTAATAGAGGTTATTATTGCGTAATCCGTAGTCGTGTATTACGCGCACCTAGTATTTCTCGCTAAGCTTATGTGCGAACGTAGAGATTCACTCCGTCTCTGTTTGACCAAACAAATTTGAGCGCGACGAAGCAAACGCACACAAACGTAGTCAAACCATATTCATGTAAATAAGAAAAAAGTATGTAAATATTTTTATGAAATTGATATCTTTTAAATACGCCAACTTTTAAGTTGACAGTCCAAAGCCTGTTGAAGTATGAAGGGAGGAATTATATTATTATTCAATTTCAAATTGCATTATTCATACTACGGTTGTATCTTTTCAAAGAAAATTGTATTTTAAAGTCATATTACTTGGATTAGTCCGCACTAGTCGCGTCAAGTATGCTAAATTACTACGTACTAGGTGGAACAGGTATTTGGATCGAGTATTAATAAATACTTGGAATAGGTGCACCTAGTATCAAATTTACCTAGTATAACCCATCTCTAGTCAGTGGTCGTCTTACTTCGGTAGATGGGTCGGGTTTCGCGCTTTGTTCGGAAGTCCCCAGGAGTGGGACAAAGAGTTTTTGAACAATAGGACACGCACCGCGAGCCCCAAGGGCACTACACTAGACACGTGCGGTGCGCACGCGAATAGGCAACAAAAATGCAGTGCCGACTTGCGCCGGAGCAGAACGATTCGTCTCGTACGTCACTTCTTGAGAATAGGCACTTATTAAACTTAGATCCTTTGAGTTATCTTTTTATTAATATTCTTCTAATAAAATGTACTCTCCACAAAGTAAATAGAAACAAAAGATGTATGCTGGTGGTTAGTCACGAATGTCACGCACGATAGACCAATCTACGGA
The DNA here is from genome assembly GCF_963855985.1 of Ostrinia nubilalis. Taxonomy (NCBI): domain Eukaryota; kingdom Metazoa; phylum Arthropoda; class Insecta; order Lepidoptera; family Crambidae; genus Ostrinia; species Ostrinia nubilalis. The sequence continues at coordinate 10,710,809 of NC_087097.1, forward strand.
ACAGGCTTAGATTAATAAAATTATTAATTTAATTAAATTATTAATCTAAGGGAACAGGGAATTCAATCGATTCATAATGTCCTTGAGAAATGCGTGTAATAGCAACACTACCTTTGCAGTCTTAATTAATATAGACTAAGCAAAATAATGTTCCCAGTAAGTAGGACCTAATTGGTAGCTAAACTTTTAGTTCTTACCTTGGGATATAGCCTTTAACCTATATCTTAGATACTCTTACAACATGGCACTGTTTATGAATAAACTTTAGGTACCTAAAATGATTCAGATCAGTAGAATAGGTAATCGTAGAAGACACAGTATCCAACTAAAAATAAAATTAATTAGGTACTAGAATAATCGTTTTTTAAATCAATTTCTCATTAAAAACATTTTATCAACCAAAATAGGAACTTGCCTATCCACTTAAATCTAAAACGCTATCTTAGAAAAACAATATGACGTAGGTGAGTAGGTACCTACCAGGCTGTACCTACCCAAATATCGCTGGAAGAAAAATACCTACTACATTCAGCAGAGGATACCCAGGCACGAAACTGTTGGTTGATATCTACATTGCCTAATGACTTCTAATTCAGAATTGCATTTGGTAAAGTAGGTATATTTATATGCAATGCAATAATTAGATTGTCCAAACATTTGATTATCCCTGTACGAATGAACTTTGTATAGAAGTAGGTCAAACTGTTACCGACACGGAGGAATGCATGCCGAAGCTAATGTTAGCCCGGCGCGAAGGTGCCTCCTTTCCTCGGTTACTAAATACGAAGGCAGTTCAGAATATTGAAATTCATAAAATATGATTATGAAGCATTGCCAAAAGTATTACGCTCCCTTGAAGATTGAAATGTACAGGAAAAACTATTTAAAATGGATAATAAGACATGGTAGTTCTTATCAGTCGGTCGAAGTCAGGAAGATGTAAGCTATATAGACCTTGGATGGCGTGCATGTGAATACTCTACCCGCCCACCTGCAACGGCCTTATGCAACGCTCGCTGCACTTACGTTATCATTTTACAAAGGCGACTAGTAATTATAAATAATGTCTGAGTAGATACCTACTTACTGTTGTGCAAGCGTCGTCGTGTCTCAATCTCAGCTGCGACTATAGGTCACAGAATTTATACGATTGGCAGGCAATATAGTTGGATTATTACCGTACCCCATCGATACATTTTATGTCTAAGTATTTTTTATTATATTCCCTTCAATCTTTTATTACTATAGAGATGAGTTTCTTACTTAAAATGCACTTACGCGGACAATCAAATTGCTCAATTCAGATCAATTATGACGTCACGGTAATATTGGGATCAGTATTGTTGAAGTAGGCATACGATGTAACCCTGTATAAGGTCACCTAAACAAATTAACTGACGTATAGGACACAACCTGGTGGTAGACTTTTATGGTGGCTAACACTGGCTACTATGTATGATGATAACGCTCATGCAATGCACTATGCGTTCCTATAAGTTATTTAATTAGTAACAACATTTATAGGTCTTGTTGTAGCAACATCTTGTGGTAATAAATATGCACCTGATATAATTAGCCTGTGTATTTTCTCCCACGACGCAAACAGTAACTGTGTGAACTAATGTTTACGTTGTGACCATTATTTTGTTTCGTCTAATTAAATCTTAAACTTTTATTGCGTGCCTGATTAAATACCTAATTACAAAATATATGCTAATGATAATGTAATTTATGTTCACAGAATCCGTCGCAATCAGTGGCTGTGAAGGTGGTTACTAAGAAAGGCATCCAAAAAGCCTCAGAAATTCTCGTTAAGGAGATCAAAATTCTACGAGAATTGACAGCGCTCCACCACACGAACCTCGTGGCTATGCACGACTGTATGGACAGCCCGGCTTATGTCTACGTCGTCATGGAGGTGAGTCATTTATATTTGCCAGCAACCGCAATTCTTGACAGTGTTGTTCACATAAACTGTCTCCCAATAACGAAACCACTGACGGAAAACAATCCACGAAGTAGGTAGCTGATAATTAATCAGCAATTTTTAATGCATTTTACCATTCCGCGACTCCGCGTTATTCATCACCATCAAATAGATAAGGATCATCATAATAGAAAGGGGAACGTGCATGTTAGATTGATTGATTTGTGTTTAAAACTGAACTACTGCGGGCACGCACCAGCACACACATAGCGTGTTAGTGACGTGTTTGCCAAACATTGCCGAAACAGAAATAACTCCCCTAAAGGAACACCACTGCTCGCTCACTAATCCAATTTATTTTCGGAAACCAGACCGCAGTAATTTTTGGTTATTCTGTTGAAAAAGGTGATG